>NC_087245.1:20555357-21791428 GCF_037042905.1 Lytechinus pictus
CACGTACGCGCTCGTAATAACTCCAAATAGAAAGTTAATGAGGGGATTTCCCCTCCCAAAAATATCTAGCGGTGGGCGTGGCCAGGTGGGGTGGTACTGGTAGAAGTCTTGGGGAGGTGAGAGGAGAGGAGGGGAGAGGAGAGCAACGAAAAGAAACAAAAAGGAAAGAAAAGAATAAAAGAAAAGAAGAAAAAAAGGGGAAGTTCAGGGAATGGAAGAATATAATAAGGAGAGGTTGGGTTTATAATACCCCTATAACTCAATCGAGAAGAAATATAACGTCATCCCCAGGTCATCTTACCCCCCCCCCCCCTCCCAATCAAAACATCCTGGAACAGCTTCTGGTTCTAACCTCGAGCTTTCGGATTATAACTCATAACTGCATATTAAAAACATAAAAGCACCCAGTTTAGTCCACAGGGTTCAATATTTGACGCCCCCTTGCGACGAATACATCAGAATTCTAAACATGATCATTTCAGTATTCTGCTTGGCAGAGAGAGATGGAAAGGGGAGATTTTAATGTATACTCAACTTGCATATAAAGCACAATTCGGTGTGGATTTTAAATGAATATCATTCTTTGGCAAGTCTCACAAATAATATTTCTACACAATCGAGAGTTATTCAACATTCCTGAATAATATCCTTTATTTTGTTTTCATTTTCCAGTGTCCTTCCCCTTTCAGAAATGTCAGTTTCATTTTGTGGGCAGTTTGGTAAAATAGGTTTTTGAGAAAAAGCAATAAGTGAACTGATTTTTAATTTCAAAGGATTTCAAGCAAGATTCACTAAATCAATAAAAAATAAAAGAATAATGGACTTGCAGGAGTTTATATTTTTTACCTAAAGAAAGTTTGGATGCTGAAAATGCTACCTAAAACCGCCTTCAGGAACTTCATAATCCTGGAAACAATTTTCAGTGTAATGAACTAGTGCACACTAAGGAACCACCCCAGCAGTTTTTCAATTAGAAGAGTAAGAGGAAGCAGAAATCTACACCAGCCCCCTTTCAACGATTCTGCATACAGGTACAGCTATGCAATATTAACTTACTTCACATCAAAACAAGATTGAAATCTGAAACCATGAATTTTGGTTCTTAGTTCAAGGAAATTTCAGAGGAGGGGCGGATCCAGGATTTTTCCAAAAAAAGAGGCCTTCACTTTCAAAAGGAGGGGCACACTTTTGTTTTAACAGCATTTTTACATTACAAATTTTAATTTTGCTTCTCAAAAAGGGGGGGGGGGCACAGGCCGGCAGTGTTTTGGAGTATATCCTTTAACTGCAAATGATGAAATCTACAAACATAAAAAATCAGGAATGGATGAGGGATGAGCAGGGTTTTTTTAATGAAATCTTAATGGCTTGATCCTTTGGAATAGAATGTCCAGTATAGTCATTCCCATAACATGAGCCGCAGAATCACAGGGGCTGAGGAGGATTCACACTTCCCTACTTTTTCAATATATATATTTTTAAAGAACACCTAATTGTGATTTTTTTTTCACGCCCCCTCCCCACTTTTCAAGGCCATTCCATGGACCCTGCATAATCATATAATTTCAGATGCTTTCTAAATTTTCCTGTATGACTTTGTTTACTGTAAAAGTTCATCATCATGGCAAAATGTATAATTTCTGATACTGTAAAGTGTTTCTTTTTTTCTCCTCATAAGTAATAATCAGAGAAATGCATATTTCATGAAAAAACAAGTCAATGAAAATTAAGTTGTTAAACTGAGGTTTATTGAAAATAGTACATATAAATGTTTACTATGTATTTCATGATTAAGATTTAACCTTGGCTCCCTTTCTCACAACTGTTGTTTTATTGCTCATATAATTTACAGTTATCTTCATCAACATGATGCAATAAAAAACACCTGAAGAATTATTCACTGATCTTCCATCGATCCCTCAGTTAACCCATACTGGCAAATTAATTCATTGATTCCTATAGCTTTGTAATAGGGACTGCCCAGTTCAAGTAGGCAAAACAATACACAACCCCTAAAATTTTTCTAAAATTAAGCTATAAGTTTTCTATTCTTTTGTTTCATCTGTATTATTATCTAAAGGATCTTGTATATAAATTAGTTTAAAAATTGTCTTTGTTCTGATTTCAATACACAGGATACTATTGTCATTGCTTGACAAATGGATCAAGGTAGTAGTCAAAGACCAACACTCATCTACTATCAACATGCTCAATTATGATATCATTGTAAGACCTACTGCATAACCTTAATATTTTTTGGTGGTTTCATTGTCTGTGTTCCACAACTAGACAACTGCAAAATTTGACAAGCTATACGTGCACAACATGGATGGAAAAGCAATAAAATCATGTTCATGAAATAGCATATTATGCAGTATTGAAAATTATGATTTGAGTCTATTCAATAACAAAGAACAATCCTGCAGGATCAAGGAATTATAAGACTTGTGCTGGAGATTGCATCTGCATATCTTACCAAATTACTTGCACACAAAATTATGAAATAAAGGGGTTGCTTTTAACAGCCTGACAATGTACACACTTACAGTGTTAAGGGTATCAAAACTGCCAAAATCAGGACAGAGGGGTACTTTTCAAACCCGGATAAGGATAGGTAAATTTAAACCTATAAGGCAAATAGAATAATTGAGGCATTATTTCTGGTGGGGTAAACTTGAAAAACATTTGTTAAAGGTCTCCGAGATGGAGGGATGTTTTACTTGATATGGGTTCATTTTTAAAAAGTCTGTGTATGAGCATGGTTTCTTCCTTGTAATGGTCATGCCCATCCCCAATCAAAATGTTCGCAAATCAATGAAGTTTTAAAACTGGTATGTATGATATAATTCTTGCTTTGATCTGTCAACATGATTTTAGATTTCCCTTGATGATGAACCCTTATAATTATTCACCAATGTTACTTCAGTGCCGACCTCACAGACACGTTGTTAGCCTAACAGAGCGCTAAGAGTAGGAACAGTCACATCATGTCACATATTTCATATTGTGATGTCAATCGTTGATCCAAGATGTAAATAACCGGTTGTTGTGACCCAAGTTGCAACATTACTGATTTAAATAGGGCCTCTGTTAGTGCACTGTTTGCGTTAACAACATTTCTGTGCAGCTAGTACAGGTGAACAGTACAACATTCACACTTATGCTCTTTTATATAGCGCCCAACAAGTCTGTAAGCGCTCTAAAATAATGCAGCATAATTACTCAGGATTTAGCAGAGAAGCTTTTACATGATCTGCATTTACAAAATAAATCCTGCCATTTTGAATTTACCACATGTAGATTGTCTGCAGGAAGCACAGAGTATTGAAGAATTTCTTACTGAATATCATCAACACATGGAGTAAGATTCAAACCTATGATCCTCTGATTGAAAGAGAGCCACAACCACTACACCATGGGGCTTCCACATAATATCATCGAACATATCATAATCACATTTATATGCACATGTTGGAGCCATCCTTCAACAATCTGTGCATATTTCTTCACTGATCTTCTCAGAGAGAAGAAAAACAATGATTTGACATTGTTATATGTTACGATGCGCGCTACATTTTATGCACATTTATATCAACACACATACTATGAATGTACGTATGCATGCACATATTAATCTGCACCGCTACGAAGACGATAGAATAAATCCAAAGAACAATCAAATAATTACTGTATCGACCATATTTTTGTATACCAGGCGTAACATGGTGGCATCGGTGAATGAAATCGAATCTAACGGACATTGAACAATGATTTGTCAAAGGAAAAGGATTGGAATGCAAAGTTTTGCGATCTACCAGTGGAAAACTGTGAGTACAACCCTACCGTAGACTTACGTCGTACGATACATGCTGAGAATGAGAGAGGGTGAAACCGGTCATGGCTGCTGCAATTAATACATTATCATCGGCACTGACTATGGCCTGGGAAGCGGAAGACGTAGTAACAGCTTTCGCCAGGTTCAAGCAATGGCGTGAACTCATGTTTAAAAGTGTATGGAAAAATTGAAATGAGAGCGAAAAAGGCAGTTACCTCCTGCTCTGGGTGGGCGAGAAAGGGCTTGAGATATACAACAGCTGGACCTTTCGACAATGAGCAGGATAAGCTAGTGACAAAAGTAATCCTCACCAAATTTAAGCAGCACACAGAGCCCAAAACAAATCATAAAATACACCGATACCATATGACACAATCCCACGACGAAACTGACGATGACTTCCTGACTAAGTTGACAAATATAGCAGCCAAACGTAGATTCAGAGATGCAGTAGAGCGAGACAACAGTGTTCTTGACCAGTTCATTTGGGGTACCTCATTGAAGGATGTACAAAAAGCTCTCATCGGGAATGATGAAAGGCTTTCACTCCAGAAAGCTGTAGACATAGCAACAGGTCATGAAGCTACTAATTGGCAGATGTCGCTGATGTCTCAAACTACAGGTCGGAAAGTAGATGCTGTGAAAACCTCTCGACCCAAACCTGCCTATCTTCTTCAGGAGAGAGGGCAACAGAAGGAGCAGTCCAAAATGCAGAAATTGTGGGAGACAACATGATTTCTCAAGGAGAGAGAACTGCCCAGCATTTCACACTGAATGCAAAGCATGTGGGAAACAAAATCACTGGGAATCTGTATGCATATCAGCAAAGCAAAATACACCCAGAAATGAATAGAGTCCCAACAAGAAAGTCTACTTACAGACAGAGGAAAGTGCACAATATTAGCAAGAATACCTAGATATTGGTGCGATCCAAATACACAGCGTAGACGAAGCAAACAAATCAAGATGTCTATGCCTTCATCCAGATCCAGAAATACATCAGGGATCGGCCAACTACGGTAAAGCTCAAAGTGAAGGGAGCCGAAAGCAATGTGCTACCTATGCGTATCTACAAGCAGATTTTTCCAGAACACATCGAAGATGGATATCCAAAGAAAGGTGTGCTAGAGCCGAGCAACACTACTCTCCTGGCATATGGAGAGATTCGAGTCTGCCAGCCAGGTGTATCCAGAATAACGGGTCATCTTAAAGGGACCAACAAGAGTGTTGATGAGCATTTCCTTGTGACTGATGCAAAGGGAGAAGCAATATTCGGACTAGACAGCTGTTTGGATCTTGGTCTAATCACCATACATAACGTGAACAAGAAGGAACCAGGCGTAGCACGCATTGACCCTGACACACCCATAGACAAACGGCCTCCAGTCAGGAATAAAGCAGATATATTGGCAATGTATCCAGAGTGCTTTGATGAGTGTAGGGTGTTTTGATGATATCCAATACCACATTACTGTGGACAACAGCATTCAGCCAGTCATACACCCACCACGTCGGGTAGCATTTGAATTGAGGGAGAGGCTGCAACAAGAGCAGACCAACATGGAAGAGAAAGGAGTTATTACCAAGGTTGAGACTCCTACTGACTGGGTCAACTCTATCGTAGTGAAGGAAAAGCCCAATGGTAAACTACGAATATGTTTGGACCCTCGAGATCTCAAAACAGCATTAAAGCGGGACCATTACCCAATGCCCACACTGGAAGAGATCACCCCACATCTCGATGGGGCACAAGTCTTCAGTAAACTGGATGCCAGTAATGGATACTGGAATACGCCTTTTGGGCGATGCTGTTTAAACAGACTTCCATTTGGACTAGGAGTAAGTCAAGACGTGTTTCAAATGAAGATAGATGAGACATACAAGAACTGCAAAGGTGCTGTAGGCATAGCAGATGACATACAGATCTATGGAAAGGACAATCAGAGTCATGATTACAACCTGCATGAGGCCATGGAAAACACAAGGTGAGCTGGGATCAAGTTAAATGCAGAGAAATGCATTATCAAAGTCCAAGAATGCAGCTTCTTTGGGTTGGTCTATTCTGCTGATGGTGTAAAACCGGAAATGAAAAAGATAGAAGCTATCAATCAGATAGAGCCACCATCCAAAAAGAAGGAACTACGAAGCTTCTTGGGGCTGATCCAGTACCTTGGTTCATTCATACCAAACCTAGCTGCCACCATGTTACGCCTGGTATATAAAAACATGGTCAATTGAAACGATAATTATTTTATTGTTCTTTTGTTTTATTCTATCATCTTCATAGCAGTGCGGATTAATGAGTGCATGCAGGTTTATTTCCAATTCGTCTCATGCCAATCCGTCCAATTGCCAGCTTGTCTACTATCATTTGGTCTATTATCAGTTCGTCGACCCGCCACATGGTCTATTTTCATTTAGTCTAATGCTGTTCCATCCAATAACCAGTTGGTCCAAATAACCAATTAGTCCATATACCATTTGGTCTAATTGGATTAAGTATTGAATTGTGCAAAATGAATGAGAATAAAATGGATATTAGACCAACTGGTTATGAGACGAAATGGTCATAGACGAAATGATAATTAGACAAAGTGATGATTGGAACAAATGGTTAATGGACCAAATGATTGTTAAACGAAATATAGATGGACGTAATGGCATTAGACTAAATGAAAGTAGACCATGTGGTGAGTGGACGAGTTGGCAGTAGACGTATTGGCAATTTACCGTGCATACATACGTGTACATTCATAGTATATGTATGTGTGATGATCAAAATGTGCATAAATTCTAGTGCGCATCGCAACATATAACAGACATTATCAATAAACTGTACTTTCCATCAAGAGAATAAATTTATGTGCAAAAGCTGAATCCAATAAATGAAACTGAGGTAATAATATATAGGGCCTATCTGTAAATCGTTTTGCATGCTTACAATCTATTTATGAAGCTCTACATAAAAGTAATTAGAATTATCATTTATGTTAAGAAACCTTTCTATGAGGCACACAATACCCAAGAAATGAGCACCCATCAACGTAAGCATCCAATTTAACATACAGATTCGTTCAGCTAGAAGTCCTCTCTTCTCTGCTTCCACTGTAGACTTAATAGTTAATTTCATTCCTTCTTTCATCACGTTTCTTCTTGTTGTTGCTCTTGTTTGAGTTTGTTTTTAAGATGTTCATTGATGGTGGCAAATGGGTTTTTCTTGAATGCAGAATGCTTCAGAACTTCATGGAATCTTGCACTCTCTTCTAGCCTAAACCAGATGGGAGAAGTAAAATCGAAGATTAAAAACAACAAATAAGTGGACTTCCACCATAATCTATGCCTGAGAGCGAATCAAATTGCCCTGCTCTATTGACTCAGTTGTATCAGTTGGTACTTATAAGGGTCGATGTAACATCCTGAACAAAGTTACTTTATTCAAAGTCTTAAATCAATGCTTTTATAGTTGATGAATAGAAGCAGGAAGTGGATCAATAGACACTAGTCAACAGCACTAATCTCCTTTGAATAGAATTCTACCAAGTATTGTCTTGGCTCTTTTCTTCTATCAATCTTTTCATCATTGAAATGTAAGAGCTCAACATTAACTGCAAAGGTCATGGGAGAACTAAACTCAATGACCTCTGCCATAGGCAAAATTACATTATGATAGTCTTGATACATAGTGCTTAACTTTTGAAAAAGCGCTAAATAAGAAGTAATTATTATTATTATTTATTATACATATACCCTTTTCATAAAATCATTGCAAATATATCGTGAATTGGGTTTTAGACATTTTGATGACCATTTGATCTTTATTGCCACCCGTTCACACAGTAAAAAAATTGAAATTTGAGTGATGATTCCAGTGAAAAATAAGGCTAATGACAAATTTTTAGCACATGTGAAACCAAACTAGAATCACGAACGCTAATCACAATCACAAATTCAAATTCTACTCCGAAGGTGAATTCCAATTAAGTTTCACACAAATTAGGGTACAAATTTTCTGGGTGAACGGTCCAATGATTCTAAAGACATCATCATTACAACGATGATTCAATGCAAGTGTTTTGTTTCTGCATATATTGTGGTATGAATGTTTTAAAGAGTAGCAGAAAATGGTTCATAATTATACATCATAAGACTAAATGATTAAAATGTTACATTTTGGGTGAGAATCCAGGAACTACACCATAGTTTTGGTCTTGTGCTGGCTCTTGCTCAAATTTGGTGTGGTATATTGGCTTTAAATAAAAAGAACAAGAGCAAAAACTATATTCATGTATGCCTGATTGCCATACATGCCATACTTACATCATCTTCTGCTTGTCCTTCATATTCAGAGTGGATCTTGGTTTCTTTGTTGGTTGTTTGTTCCTATGAAGAAACAGAAAGCATTAAAAAAGAATCTTATACTGTACATCCTGGTGGAATGAACTTTATGGCCACCCACCGGAAACACAAAATGTGAACTTTATAGATAGACGACTGCTATAGACAGATTCTAATACATACAATCTACCTCTGTTGGGATTGGTTTTAATGTTTTCATTATCGACAATTTGCTGCAATAAAGAGAAGGCCGCCGACACAGGTTTGATTTCATGATTTAATGATTATTCCAGATAAAAGGTAAAAGAATAGCTTATATCCCCTTGAATATGAAGGTTATTTTATTTTGACAAATATGAATTTACCTATAAATTATTACATTCATGCCCTATCATTGAAATGTCTTAATGTACACGACTGATATACACACAAAATCTGAAATCGCTCCTTTTTTGTCGTGCTCTGAGAATATTAACTGTACACAAGTTTGTTTTAAATTACATTGTATATCCATGTGATATTCAGTACGGTACTTGTAACTGTGATACATGATCCAATAAATACCACACCATACCAATATGATCTGAAAACAATTCCTTTTTTTAAAACAATTTTGTTTTACTACAATTAGATAGTTTGGGATAGGTTTAGCAGGTGTAGACGGGTCAATATACGACCAAAAATAGCCTTACCCGGAACAAATTGCAACAAATGATTTTTCAACGGTATTTTGTACTACTAGTATTTGACCTCAGGAATAACATACTAAAAATCTACCAAAATCCGCATCCGGGAAAGGGGTTATTTTCAAGATGGCGTCCAAGATGGCCGCCATTCACTGAAAATGGATACAACTGACGCATCATCCACCCTAGAATCCTATTTCGGTCCATATTCCATGGTCTGGGGTACAAAAATTGATTTAGGCTAGAAAGAATTATAAGCCCTCCAATGTACCAGGCAAATCCAAGATGGCGCCCAAAATGGCTGCCGTTGGCTAAAAATCCACAATTCATCTAAATTTGTTTTTTATTCAATGGTTTTAAGGGTGAAATAGTACATTGAAACAAGTTACAAGGACAGCCAGTGGTCTGGTGTGTCCAAAAATCCAAGATGGCTTCCAAAAATGGAGTTTAAAATGGCTGTTGCTACTTAAAAAACCGACATAGTTTGCTCAATGTCCAGAAATATGATTTTTTTTTTCTATACCATGGTTAAATGGGTCAAATAATACATTGGGACAAGTTACAAGAAAAAAACAGTTGGCTGGTATGTGCAAAAATCCTCGATGGATTCTAAAAATTGATTCTGAAATGGCTGCTTATACTTAAAGCGGACATAGCTCATTTCATTTTGGACTGGGAAATGTGCTTTTGATGTCTAAACCACTGGTTTCAAGGGTCGATTAATATATTAATATAAGTTACAAGGACAGTCAATGGTCTGGTATGTCCAAGAATCGAAAATGGTGTCCAAAAATTGGTCTTTAAAATATGCTGCTGATACTTAAAGCGGACAAAGTTCATTTCAAATCGGCCTGGAAAGGTGATTTTGGTGTCTTAACCACTAGTTTCAAGGATCAATTAATACATTAGGGCAAGTTACAAGGACAGTCAGTGGCCTGGTCGGTCATAAAACCTAAGTTGGCTTCCAAAAATTGATTCTAAATTGACTGCTGCTACTTAAAACGGACATAGCTTATGTCATATCGACATGGGAGATGCGATTTTGGTGTCTAAACCACTGGTTTAAGGGCCAATATAATACATTAGGACAGGTTTTAAGGCCAGTCAGTGGTCTGGTATGAACAAAAATCCAATATTTTCATTTCATTTTCATTTATTTATTCCAAATTCTCATTAAAAAACATACAACATACTTTCTGATCAATAGTGGCTTCCAAAACTTGATTCTAAAATGGCTGTTGATACTTAAAAGTGGCATAGCTCGTTTTAAATCTGCCTGTGAGATATGATTTCGGTGTCTAAACTATGGTTTCAAGGGTCAAATGATATATTAGGACAAGACAATGGCAGTCAGTTGCTTAGTATGTCCAAAATTACAAGATGGCTTCCAAAAATGGAGTAAAAAAATGTCTGATGTTACTTACATAAGGACATAGTTTGTTTAATATCTGTCTGGGGAATATGAGTTTGGTGTTAAAAGCATGGTTTAAAAGGGTCAAGTAACACACTAGGGTAAGTTACAAGACCAGTCAGTTGTCTGTATGTTAAAAAATCCAAGATTACTTCAAAAAAATGGGGTGTAAATTGACTGTTGCTGTTTAAAAGTATGCATAGTTTATTATAAATACACCTTGGAGGTATGATTTTGCTGTCTATACTAGAGTTTACAGGGTCAAGCAATACATTGGGTTAAGTTGAAAGGACAGTCAGGTGTCAGGTATGTCCAAAAATCAAAGATGGCTTTAAAAATGGGGGTCTTAATGACTGCTGTTACTTAAAAGTGGATGTACAACATTATAAATACACCTTGGGGATATTATTTTGGTGTCTACACTAGGGTTTCAAGGGCCAAACAATACTTTGGGACTGGTAACCATGATATGCAGCAATCCATTTCGCCTTAAAATCCAAGTTGGCTTAAAAATGGGTTCTAAAGTGACTACTGTTACATAAAATATCTACCTGTTAGAAATAATCTTGGTGCCTACACTTAAATGAATGGGGACAAGTTATCATATTGATGAGTTGGTAACAGCACCCATTTTGATGAAATTTTAGAATCCATCATGGATTCTTTGACAAAATGGGGTACTAACCATCCTTGTTACTTGTCCGAATGTATTATTTGACCCTTCAAACCACAATTTGGATACCAACATTATTTCTTGCAGATGAATATTGTAGAACTCTGACCACTATTGAATGATATGAGTCGTTTTAGATTCCTTTTTGTAAAACCCTCGTGTGTTTTAGGCAAACCGGACAACTGCATATCAATGTAACCAGTCCAAACGTATTGTTTTAATCATGAAACCATAGTGTGGACACCGAAATCATCTCCTAGGTGGATTTTAAATGAACTATGTCCATTTTTGAAATGTAACAACAGCAGTCATTTTAGACTCCGATTTTTGGAAGCTTTATTAGAATTTCCACATACTGGACCACTGACTGTCCTTGTAACTAATTTTCTGCCTTTTGAAACCATGATATAGGCAACAAAATCATATGCCCTTGACGAATAAAACATAACTATGTCCATTTTTAAATACCATCGCGGCTAATTGATACTATTTTTTAAGCCAACGTGGACTTTTGGACATACTTGACCACCAAACGTCCTTGTAACCTATCCCAATTTATTATTTGACCCATTTAACCATGGTATAGGCACAAAAAAATCATATTCCCGGATATTGAACAAATTATGTTGGGTTTTTTTTAAGTAGCAACAGCACTTTTTACTCCATTTTTGAAAGCCATCTTGGATTTTTAACATACCGGACCACTGACTGTCCTTGTAACTTGTCCCAATGTCTTATTTGACCATTGAAACCATGGTCTAGACACCAAAATCATATCTCTCAGGTGGATGTGATATGAGCTATGTCGATTTTAAGGATTAACAGCCATTTTAAACTCAATTTTTGGAAGCCATCTTGTATTTTTCGACACACCAGACCACTGGCTGTCCTTGTAACTTGTCCCTACGAACCACTTCATCTTTAAAACAATCGAATGGAAACCAAATTAAAGCCACTTAAGTAAGTAATAGATGAATTGGGGATTTTTTAAGACTACGGCAGCCATTTTGGGCGCCATCTTGGATTTTCCTGGTACCCTGGAGTGCTAATATTCACTCTAACTTGTATAAATAAATTATTTTACCCATTGGATCATGTAATATGAATCCAAATAGGATTCTAGGGTGGATAATGAGTGAGTTATATCCATTTTTAGCGAATGACGGCCATCTTGGACGCCATCTTGAAAATAACCACTTTCCCGGATGCGGATTTTGGTAGATTTTTAGTATGTGATTCCTGAGGTCGAATAGTACAAAATAACGTTGAAAAATCATTTGTTGCAATTTGTTCCGGGTCAAACCATATATTGACCCGTCTAGTGGGGTTTTATGGTAATAAATTGCTTTGGCTTAATGTTCATCTCAGTGAGGGAGATCTAGGACAGGCAGAGGCTAGGAGTTCAAGAATGGAAAACCATACCTGGTATTGGTTGGTGTATAGTGAGGTCCAATTTGTAGTATTTCTGAAAGCTCAGGAAGAGCTTCATTAAGAGGGTGCATGTCACCCACAACAGGTATACCAGCTCGCTTCTTGGCATCCATCGCTTTCTTCTTGGCAGAGCTGATGGTGTCCATTTCTATGTAAAATTGAACGTGTACAGTATTGTTGTATCCGCATTGTGATAATGAAATAGAGGCCTAACAGTGCAACACACCCTGTCTGTTAAATACATTTATATTCAATATATACTATATATTGTGGAGAAATATTCATGACCAATCTCTTAACTTAAATAGATTTTTTGGTACATCATCAGCACATTCAAATTAATTGTCTGTACAACATTCGTAAATATTGTATTGTTTGGGTAAAGCAATTTCATAATGGTTCAAGATTTTGATGCTACCTCATTCAGTAAGGAGGCACCTAGTAACCTGTGTCTCATATCCTTGATGCAGGTAAGACTAAAATAATAAATATGAAAATGGACGTTTCTCTTCTGTTTGGGCTCTTTGTACTATGACTACCACGCAACTAAATGTGGTTGTTTGGTTGAATGCCAGTATTGCATGCATCCCTTCAAGAGCACAATACTCTTAATGTAAGATATCTTTTTCCTGACATACACTGTATCATGGCCTCACCGGCTTTTTCATTTGAGATTTGAGGCAATTACAACTCTTCAATATAAACTCACTTTCTAACCACTTGTCATGTCGAAGCTTTCTTTTCTCCACTTTGGAGAGCTGTTTGCTTCCTTTGATACTTTTCTTGGACACAAAGGTCATTCGGTCATCCTCCTCTGTCCTGCATGTTGGCAATGTATCTTTGGCTGAAGAGCTGGGAAAGATGCCCTTTGATGGAAACAAGACACTTGGCTGCAACTGTCCCTGTATGCGAAAGTATGCCAATGATATGAAGAACAATTAAAGGATTACTCCGGGCTGAAAAAAAAAACAAGTGGAATGCCTCTGGCGGTCTCACCTGCATCACGCGATTCAATATAGCAGCAGTGCTGACGAAAAAAACTACAAAATAATCATTCACAAAAAACACCATTCATATAATGATACAATACTACGTTCATTGACATTTGACCTTGATACTTGATTACCCCTATATCCACATTTTATACACTATATCTATAAACTTTGAAAGTTATAACAGTAATCTAATAATAACCTCTAAAATGGCCAAAGTTCAATGACCTTAAATGACCTTTGACTTTGGTCATGTGACCTGAAACTCACATGAGGTGTTCAGTGATACTTGATTTCTCTCATGTCCACATTTTATGAACTAGACCAATATACTTTCAACGTTATGATGGTAATTCAACAAATACCCCCAATTTGGCCAAAGTTCATTGACCCTAAATGACCTTTGACCTTAATCACGTGACCTGAAACTTGCACAGGATTTTCAGTGATACTTGATTACTATTATGTCTAAGTTTCATGAATCAGATCCATAAACTTTCAAAGTTATGATGGGAATTCAACAGATACCCCCAATTTGGCCAAAGTTCATTGACCCTAAATGACCTTTGACCTTGGTCATTTGATGTGAAACTCATGCAGGATGTTCAGTAATACTTGATCAACCTTATGTACAAGTTTCATGAACTAGGTCCATATATTTTCTATATTATGCTGTCATTTCAAAAACTTAAACTTCGGTTAAGATTTGGTGTTGACGCCGCCGTCGTCGGAAAAGCGGCGCCTATAGTCTCACTCTGCTTCGCAGGTGAGACAAAAAGTAAAACAGAATAGAACAGCAAGTTTAAGATTGCATACATTTGTAAAGCAAATACTGCCTACACCTGTACATACATCACTCATTTGATTAATTCAATTTTACAAAGCACATACGGTAAACTATTAAATAATATCAAAGTCAATATGCTGTAATTTCAAAAACTTAACCTTCGGTTAAGATTTGGTGTTGACGCTGCCGCCGCCATCGGAAAAGCGGCGCCTATAGTCTAAATCTGCTATGCAGGTGAGACAATAACCAAATACATAAAGTAATATTCACTGAGCTAAATGCTGAAAATTTCATCAAAATATAATAACAAATAACAAAGTTATTAAATTGTTAATTAAAGTTTTGCAATACTTTGTAAAAACTATTTTTTTAAACAGTTGTATGCACGTTGTCATGGATATCAATTAATTGAAATGATGATGCCATGTCCCTACTTTCCCTTTTTTTTTGTTATTACATATTTCTTTATCTTTCACCCATAACAGGAGCATTTATTTTCAAAAAAATAAATTTCACATACAAGACTCAGAAATACAATTGCAAAATAACTGGCAAAATATACATTTCTTTCTTTCCCTTTTTCTTTAGATCTTTATTAATGTGTAATCTAATTTTAAATTCCTTCTTATGTACGTTTCTTAAATTTATCAATTTATAAATACTCCAAAGTGCTATAGTAATGATATCATCGATCTTGTTTTCTTGGTAATTTTTTAACAAACAGCAATATCAAAAGAAAGATCTACTTCATACATGTACCATCTATTAATCAAAATGAGTAATTTGTGAAAGAAAGGCCTAATCTTCCTTGATATTACAAACTTCACCTATATCCAAGTTATCCAATTGCCACAAAAATAACATCTTCCTCATGGGAATTAAGTTATAAAAGAGTTTTAGATTAAATTTTTTCAATTTGTCTCTTTCATATTTGCCAAATTTCTCTCAAAGACATTTCTCTGATTTATCACCTACGTGATAACAAAGTGTGGTCAAATAACTTGCTGGAGCAAAACTGAAGTTCTCCTTTCCCTTCAATGTTTTTTTTTAAATGTCAAACGTGAATATGTGATATCATCTTTTAAGTTATTCAACCACACTTTTGGTATCGCCCTTTGTAGTTTAGAATAATCAAACATGGCTCTTGCTTTTGTTTTCTTCAATTTGAAATCTTCTTTCAGTTTTGTGAGAGAAACAAATTTTCTTTCAATGCAAATGTCTTTCAAAAAAATTATTGTACTGACATACCAGTCATTGTAAACAAGAGTGTCGCTAAGGCGAGCACATAATACACCCGCCTGTAAAGCGGAATATGGAGTTATTGGTCAGGCAAGAAAAGTGGAAGGTGGCGACTTCACCTTTGACTGTCTGACCTCAAAATCAATAGAATTCCTGGGATCTATATTAGTATCATACACACCAAACTACATTGTATATGAGCCTATAGGTTAAGTTAAACTAAAGTTATCACGTTATCAAGGATTTCAGAAGGGTAAGATGAAAACATGTCACTGTGACCTTGACCGTTGAGCTCAAAATCAGTAGGCTTTCTGGGGCCTGTTGCATGACGAGATGAGCGATACGTAGGAACGTCCTAGGACCATTCTTCCGAGAGAGGAAGATTGGCGACAAATCAGCGCTTTCCGTTTCACGAAGGCAATTTTGTCTTCCAAGTCCGAGACATTGTTTGATATCGATAGTATCAGAAAAATATTTAGTCTTTATCATCACCTGAACCTTTTATTTTGGAATGACGACTTTTCATAAAATCATATATTTCAATAAATGGAGATCAAATAATTTTTTATGTATTACTGATTGTAGAATTGATGTATGGAGCTTACTTTATGAGGTAAAAAAAGAAAAAAAATTCAAAGATTCACAAACATAACTGGATAAAATCGAATTTTTAATTATTTCCCTTATCTAGAACACGATGCCCTCTTAGAGACACCTTTCATTGATATTTCAATGAAAGAGACCCTTGTCCGACATAAAAATTGATGTAAATAAGTAAATTCGACATTGTATAATATTCTGATTTTTTATAGAATACTTATTTATATTGATAATTTTGCAAATTATGCTTTAAATGTTATTTGTTGAGGTAAAAATATGGTTTGAATGAAGTAAACAAAACCAACGTGTCTGATTGTATGAGACTAAAAAGGAAAATATGAGAGGCTGCGTGTGAAAAATTGAATTTATTTATTTTATTTGTCAGATATAATGCAAAAAATACAAATGTGAGTGTTTAGGGTATAACTTTGCATGAAAATTATCCGAAGACAAGCAAAATATGAAAATTGCTGCAACAAACATGTCAAGTGGTTAAATTGTGCTTTGCAATATTAATAAAACATAGAAAAATGTGTGAAATAAATCCGCAAAGGAAAAAGAAAATACTATTTATAGAAAAAATGCTAAGAATGACGATGATCATAAACGTTGGTCATATCTCATTACTTTATGGAAGTTTATATATAAGAACATAAGATTCAAGAATATAAAAAAATATATATGTTGAGTCGAGACGTATATTTATTGCTTTGACATGACATAGGGCCTACCCAGCTATTTAAAATGTGCCTTTTCGTATGGACTTTCCAACTTATCTTCATTGTGATGGATTCGTAAGCTATATAGACCTAATGTATATTTTAATTAGCGTTTTTGTTATCGCAGATGTTTTTTGTTTCATTCATCATCTCAATTAAATTAGCACAAATCCAACAATTTTCATTGATTAAAATTAATCTCAGCAAAAAAAAATAATATATGATTAAAGTGAAAATGAAATAAAAATAGATAAATGATCTTAGTTTTGCATCGATATCGCCTTTTTTTTTTTTGCTGAACGTTATAAACATGTTTTCTTTACTATACATAATTTCTTTTTGAAAAATTTGTTTTCATGTTGTTTATCTAATTAAAGCATGAGGGGTCAGAGAGATTATCGCCCATTTCGATAATTCAAGTTTGGTAGAAAAAACAACTGGAAAAGGGTGGTGAAAAGAGGGAGAAAATGTGAGAAAATAAAAAAAAACATATCTTTAAACAAATTATATGGGCATATAGATTACCCCAAAGAAGTTAAAATGACATCCGTTTTGCCGTGAAATTGATGACAGTCCCAATATTAAAATAACTTGGCGCCACCCCAGATAAAATGCATCAGAGTGCAATCGAATGACGCCCAAAAATGTTTAAAGGTGATATGTCAGTGTGGCTTGCCGTAAACGCATTTTCTCTCAATGCCGACGGTGGCGGGCGGTGTGCAAAGATCATGCCTACGGAGGACATGTCTGGAGGTGTCTTTCCAAGGGCCATTCTTCGTATCGCCCAAATCGGCTTTGTGAAACAGTTGAGAGATATCTTGTTCTTACGTAGAACGGTTCTACGAAAGACCCTTTCATGCAACAGGCCCCTGGGATCCATGCTAGTATCATACACACCAAATTATATGAGCCTAGGTTAAGTTAAACTGAAGTTATTGCGTTTACAAAGACTTCAGAAGGGTAAGATAAAAAAATTCAGTGTGACCTTGACCTTTGGACCCCGACAATCAATAGGCTTCTTGGGATCCATGCTAGTATCATACACACCAAATTATATGAGCCTAGGTTAAGTTAAACTGAAGTTATTGCGTTTACAAGGACTGCAGCAGGGTAAGGTGAAAACATGTCACTGTGACCTTAACCTTAGACCTTTTGACCTCAAAATCTATAGGCTTCCTTGGATGCATGCTAGTACACACCAATTTAATGAGCCTAGGTTAAGTTCAACTGAAGTTATCACATTTACAAGGACTGCAGAAGGGTATATGAAAACATGTCACTGTGACCTTGACCTTTTGCTCAAAATCAATAGGCTTCCTGAGATCTATGCTATTGCTAGTATTGTAGAGCCTTATTTTCATAGTTCAGAGAACTTTGTATTTACATGTACAGGTTAGATGCAGTTCAGTATTCTATAGGTCAGAGAACTTTCTATAATCAAGTTGGAATGTTTGATGCAATTCAGTTCATCTGTTCAGTCATTGTAAATTTCACTTCTTTTAGACATGGAGTTGACCTGCATTAGATGCTTCATTGATTCTCTGTGCAGTCATGTTCTCTGTTACACACACTGATACACAGCCCTGTCTTATGAATCTAACACACTCATTAATGCACTGTGTATTATGTAATGTGGATACAGGGTACATGCATACACTCAGATGATACACTACACACTCTTTGCTGATTGGTCATTGATTTATTCTATGTTTCATGTAATGTGGATAGAGTGTATGTCCACCCAGAGGATACACTATTTCCTGATTGGTCAATGATTATGTTATTAATTAATGATTATGTTAATTGTGAGATGATTTTGGAAAGGGAGAGAGGATTAAAGTGGGCCATGTGCTCTTGGGCAGTTCCACCCTAACCTTGAACTAAGAGACTTCTGTGCCAATTTTTTAGATAACACCTGTGTAGTTGAACCCTAAACGTAGCCATTTTTATAAATTCTTTTGTTAGCGATCAACAACGAGAAACAAGAAGTTGACAAGATTGTTGATCGCTAACGGTAACGGCAAACGTTAGTCGTTACGGACGCCGCGTCCGTATAACGTTAGCGATCAACAATGAGAAACAAGATGGCGGCGTAAACATTCCGGCAAGTCTCCCCCGTCTTTTCATAATATTCTTGTTTAAAAATGAAATCAATAGCGTAGAAATGTCGGAAATTAAGTTTTTTACATGATTTACTTTTTTTAGGGCTACGTTACATCTTTAACTTGTTAAGATTTACGGAAATCTTGGGGGAGAAAGTTTGAGGTTTTTTGGCGGTACTTGAACTCAGTAGTACTAGTACCGTAGTACATGCATGTACTTGTATTTGTAATAGTACTAATTCTAATAGGCTTGAATGCAATGGAATCCCTACTCTAGTTTCGTAGAGAGTAAGCATACGTTAGTATTAGTAAATACAGTACGACAATACGCCAGACGGTGGCCTGTACTTATAGAGAAGAAGAAGAAGAAAATGATTTTTACTCTCTAGAAGCCTCCTGGCACTTAGTCTATCCCTGAGACTGAGTGATCATGCTGATTCACTTACACAAAAAGTAGCACGTGGGACAACACCAACACGCTACTTGCTGTCTTCTCCCCGGCCGCGGCCCGAGCTCTGGGCGGCTCTTTTTGAGTAGATCAAGGAAGACAAGAGGGGAAAAAACAGCCTAGAATCCTACTGATATGAATGCTTACCGTATCCATTTCATTCGTATTAACTTCATCTTTGGCTTTGACTGCTGGTGGATGCAATTTTCTTCTTTGTCGCTTGATTTTCCCCATTTTCGTGAGTCTGTGATAGATTACCCCTTTAAATTTTCGCTGCAACCACCACATGTGCTAGCTGTTTTGTAGCTCGATCATATCGCGATCGGCTCAAGAATGCTTGCTGCATCAGCGAAGAGGAATCGCGGCGAAGTCAAGCCAGGTTTGAACTTTGTTTGAAGCTGAAGTTTGAAACTTTGATATAATTAAAAGCTGCTGTTAGCTGTACAAGTTTCATTGCCTTCTTGAATGTACGAAACTAAGGTAACGACACTTTGTTGTGACAATTCGTGTCCCTACTCAGAATGGCAGCTAAGAAAGTGAATCCTAGCTCGAGAAAAAGAAGCAGGAAAGGAAATGATCGATCCGGATCCAGCAGCGACATGCAGCAGCGAAACGCTGAGACCGTAGACCCCGTGTCTGCAGGACTGGGAAAGAGTGGGTCGAGCCTCCGCCCGCTGTCGACTGAGCAATTGACCGTCGATTATAAAGCTGGAATCATCATGGCCATAACTTTCCCTCTTGCCCTCTTGATATTCTGGAAGGTTACACTCCCTGTGACCTGGTTCGTAATTAAAACTGCTCTTGGGGAAAATCTTGTGCTGAAACTTCATTATTTCAAGCAAGGCAAGTTCCAAATCCAAGACCAAGTAAATTGCATGCCGCATGTCTCATGAGACATGACTCATGACATGTCATGAGACATGACTTTGACAAATTCACAGTTGGGGAAGAGTTCTTTTTTTGAGACATGACTCATGACATGAGACATGACATTGACCATGTTGACAAATTCACAGTTGGGAAGAGTTCCTTTTGCAAGTACAGCCACCCAAAATTGAAAGTAAAAGTAATGTTGTAACCGATTTTTATTCGAATTCCTGATCTGATCCGATTTTCCCCTTTTTTCTACATTTTTCCAAACCCCGATATTTGACGAGTGGGAAAAAAATCGGATCAGAAAAACCAAAACATAAGACAAAAAACATGTGGTGACATGTTTGCCGTCAAAATGCGCTAATTTGTTTTGATCTCGGACAAAAGCGGTGGAAGGAAATGAAGATAAAGGAGAAGAAAATTATGATTTGATTTGATCGCCGATGTAATCGGAGAAAGATGATAATGAATTGTTTTGATCTCCCACATATCCGGAGGAAGAAGAAAAAGATGATGATGATGATGATTGGTGATAATTTTTTTTGATCTCCGACAAAAACGGAGGAAGAAGAAAAACAACAAGCTAATATATGCCCAGCCGCCATTAATACCGCTCATCTAAGTAAAAAATCCGGGACGGGCACAAAACGCACACATATGAACACACGTGTACAGTGCTTCGCGAAGGATTTTTTTTTGTTGGTAAAACTTTACGCGGTATATATAAATCTTAATTTCACCAGCACGAGTGAATAGGTGAGCGTGGCGCAGTGCATAATACGTAGTCGTAGATATATAAACGTTCGTGGTTCGAATCTTAACAAGGTCCGTTTTTTTAAAGGGGATCGGGGATGTGAAGTATTTCGGTGCTATTTCTAAAGGTCGACATTCGTTTTTATTGCGTATTTCATGAACTTCAACAACTTTTCTATATTGCTTAAATCCGTATTTTCTTGAAATTTGTCACTCTATACTACTTTTCTATTTTCGCTCTATCCCCCCTCAGACATTTCAATCCCCCTGTCCGCTGCTTATATACCCCCAAAAGAAAACCCCTTTTCTCGCCCTCCGGGCCAACACGAATTATTAGAATCTTGGCTTGTTCATCACTCTATACTAGCACCTTAATATGCCCAACAACTCTTCAATATTGCTTTATTCCGTATTTTCATGTAGCTTGTCACTCTATACTAGCACCTTAATATGCCCAAAAGAATTTTGAATAAAATTTGCTTTTCCTACTTTTCTCTTTCGCTCTATCCCCCCTCAGACATTTCAATCCCCCTGTCCGCTGCTTATATACCCCCAAAAGAAAACCCCTTTTCTCGCCCTCCGGGCCAACACGAATTATTAGAATCTTGGCTTGTTCATCACTCTATACTAGCACCTTAATATGCCCCCCAACTTTTCAATATTGCTTTATTCCGTATTTTCATGAAGCTTGTCACTCTATACTAGCACCTTAATATGCCCAAAAGAATTTTGAATAAAATTTGCTTTTCCTACTTTTCTCTTTTCGCTCTATCCCCCCTCAGACATTTCAATCCCCCTGTCCGCTGCTTATATACCCCCAAAAGAAAACCCCTTTTCTCGCCCTCTGGGCCAACACGAATTATTAGAATCTTGGCTTGTTCATCACTCTATACTAGCACCTTAATATGCCCCCCAACTTTTCAATATTGCTTTATTCCGTATTTTCATGAAGCTTGTCACTCTATACTAGCACCTTAATATGCCCAAAAGAATTTTGAATAAAATTTGCTTTTCCTACTTTTCTCTTTTCGCTCTATCCCCCCTCAGACATTTCAATCCCCCTGTCCGCTGCTTATATACCCCCAAAAGAAAACCCCTTTTCTCGCCCTCTGGGCCAACACGAATTATTAGAATCTTGGCTTGTTCATCACTCTATACTAGCACCTTAATATGCCCCCCAACTTTTCAATATTGCTTTATTCCGTATTTTCATGAAGCTTGTCACTCTATACTAGCACCTTAATATGCCCAAAAGAATTTTGAATAAAATTTGCTTTTCCTACTTTTCTCTTTCGCTCTATCCCCCCTCAGACATTTCAATCCCCCTGTCCGCTGCTTATATACCCCCAAAAGAAAACCCCTTTTCTCGCCCTCCGGGCCAACACGAATTATTAGAATCTTGGCTTGTTCTTCACTCTATACTAGCACCTTAATATGCCCAACAACTTTTCAATATTGCTTTATTCCGTATTTTCATGAAGCTTGTCACTCTATACTAGCACCTTAAAATGCCCAACAACTTTTATATATTGCTTTATTCCGTATTTTCATGAAGCTTGTCACTCTATACTAGCACCTTAATATGCCCAAAAGAATTTTGATTAAAATATGCTTTTCCTACTTTTCTCTTTTCGCTCTACCCCCCCTCAGACATTTCAATCCCCCTGTCCGCTGCTTATATACCCCCAAAAGAAAACCCCTTTTCTCGCCCTCTGGGCCAACACGAATTATTAGAATCTTGGCTTGTTCATCACTCTATACTAGCACCTTAATATGCCCCCCAACTTTTCAATATTGCTTTATTCCGTATTTTCATGAAGCTTGTCACTCTATACTAGCACCTTAATATGCCCAACAACTTTTATATATTGCTTTACTCCGTATTTTCATGAAGCTTGTCACTCTATACTAGCACCTTAATATGCCCAAAAGAGTTTTGATTAAAATATGCTTTCCTACTTTTCTATTTTCGCTCTATCCCCCCTCAGACATTTCAATCCCCCTGTCCGCTGCTTATATACCCCGAAAAAGAAAACCCCTTTTCTCGCCCTCCGGGCCAACACGAATTATTAGAATCTTGGCTTGTTCATCACTCTATACTAGCACCTTAATATGCCCAACAACTCTTCAATATTGCTTTATTCCGTATTTTCATGAAGCTTGTCACTCTATACTAGCACCTTAATATGCCCAACAATTTTTATATATTGCTTTTTTCCATATTTTCATGAAGCTTGTCACTCTATACTAGCACCTTAATATGCCCAAAAGAGTTTTGACTAGAATATGCTTTCCTACTTTTCTCTTTTCGCTCTATCCCCCCTCAGACATTTCAATCCCCCTGTCCGCTGCTTATATACCCCCAAAAGAAAACCCCTTTTCTCGCCCTCCGGGCCAACACGAATTATTAGAATCTTGGCTTGTTCATCACTCTATACTAGCACCTTAATATGCCCAACAACTCTTCAATATTGCTTTATTCCGTATTTTCATGAAGCTTGTCACTCTATACTAGCACCTTAATATGCCCAACAACTTTTATATATTGCTTTTTTCCGTATTTTCATGAAATTTGTCACTCTATACTAGCACCTTAATATGCCCAAAAGAATTTTGATTAAAATATGCTTTCCTACTTTTCTATTTTTGCTCTATCCCCCCTCAGACATTTCAATCCCCCTGTCCGCAGCTTATATACCCCCAAAAGAAAACCCCTTTTCTCGCCCTCCGGGCCAACACGAATTATTAGAATCTTGGCTTGTTCATCACTCTATACTAGCACCTTAATATGCCCAACAACTCTTCAATATTGCTTTATTCCGTATTTTCATGAAGCTTGTCACTCTATACTAGCACCTTAATATGCCCAAAAGAATTTTGAATAAAATTTGCTTTTCCTACTTTTCTCTTTCGCTCTATCCCCCCTCAGACATTTCAATCCCCCTGTCCGCTGCTTATATACCCCCAAAAGAAAACCCCTTTTCTCGCCTTCCGGGCCAACACGAATTATTAGAATCTTGGCTTGTTCTTCACTCTATACTAGCACCTTAATATGCCCAACAACTTTTCAATATTGCTTTATTCCGTATTTTCATGAAGCTTGTCACTCTATACTAGCACCTTAATATGCCCAACAACTTTTATATATTGCTTTATTCCGTATTTTCATGAAGCTTGTCACTCTATACTAGCACCTTAATATGCCCAAAAGAGTTTTGACTAGAATATGCTTTCCTACTTTTCTCTTTTCGCTCTATCCCCCCTCAGACATTTCAATCCCCCTGTTCGCTGCTTATATACCCCCAAAAGAAAACCCCTTTTCTCGCCCTCCGGGCCAACACGAATTATTAGAATCTTGGCTTGTTCATCACTCTATACTAGCACCTTAATATGCCCAACAACTCTTCAATATTGCTTTATTCCGTATTTTCATGAAGCTTGTCACTCTATACTAGCACCTTAATATGCCCAACAACTTTTATATATTGCTTTTTTCCGTATTTTCATGAAATTTGTCACTCTATACTAGCACCTTAATATGCCCAAAAGAATTTTGATTAAAATATGCTTTCCTACTTTTCTATTTTCGCTCTATCCCCCCTCAGACATTTCAATCCCCCTGTCCGCAGCTTATATACCCCCAAAAGAAAACCCCTTTTCTCGCCCTCCGGGCCAACACGAATTATTAGAATCTTGGCTTGTTCATCACTCTATACTAGCACCTTAATATGCCCAACAACTCTTCAATATTGCTTTATTCCGTATTTTCATGAAGCTTGTCACTCTATACTAGCACCTTGATATGCCCAAAAGAATTTTGAATAAAATTTGCTTTTCCTACTTTTCTCTTTCGCTCTATCCCCCCTCAGACATTTCAATCCCCCTGTCCGCTGCTTATATACCCCCAAAAGAAAACCCCTTTTCTCGCCCTCCGGGCCAACACGAATTATTAGAATCTTGGCTTGTTCTTCACTCTATACTAGCACCTTAATATGCCCAACAACTTTTCAATATTGCTTTATTCCGTATTTTCATGAAGCTTGTCACTCTATACTAGCACCTTAATATGCCCAACAACTTTTATATATTGCTTTATTCCGTATTTTCATGAAGCTTGTCACTCTATACTAGCACCTTAATATGCCCAAAAGAGTTTTGATTAAAATATGCTTTCCTACTTTTCTCTTTTCGCTCTATCCCCCCTCAGACATTTCAATCCCCCTGTCCGCTGCTTATATACCCCCAAAAGAAAACCCCTTTTCTCGCCCTCCGGGCCAACACGAATTATTAGAATCTTGGCTTGTTCATCACTCTATACTAGCACCTTAATATGCCCAACAACTCTTCAATATTGCTTTATTCCGTATTTTCATGAAGCTTGTCACTCTATACTAGCACCTTAATATGCCCAACAACTTTTATATATTGCTTTTTTCCGTATTTTCATGAAATTTGTCACTCTATACTAGCACCTTAATATGCCCAAAAGAATTTTGATTAAAATATGCTTTCCTACTTTTCTATTTTCGCTCTATCCCCCCTCAGACATTTCAATCCCCCTGTCCGCAGCTTATATACCCCCAAAAGAAAACCCCTTTTCTCGCCCTCCGGGCCAACACGAATTATTAGAATCTTGGCTTGTTCATCACTCTATACTAGCACCTTAATATGCCCAACAACTTTTCTATATTGCTTTATTCCGTATATTTATGAAGTTTGTCACTCTATACTAGCACCTTAATATACCCACAGAATATTAAATTGTGTTCAAAATTTTCTATATCGCTTTATTCTGTATTTTGATAAGTTTGTCACTTTATACCAGCACCTTAAAGGGGAATCCAACCCAAATAAAAAATTGTTTTTATAAGGAAAAGAAAAATCAGACAAGTTGATAGGTGAAAGTTTGAACAATATTGGACAAACAACAAGAAAGTTATGAATTTTTAAAAGTTGTAAATATTGGTAATCACTGTACCCATGGAGACTTCAAATTGGCTGCATATGGGATGTCATAGTGATGTAAGGCAAGGACTACTCTTCCATGTACTCCAATTCATATTATGGCAAAAATGTGATTTTTTTTCCCAAAAGTTTTATTTCAAATTAATATTTTTCTTTCATGAGGACATAAAACAATATACTACCTGGGTTATATTTAGATTACTGCCCCAGGGGAATGGGTACTTAGGAGAAAACCACTAATCCCTGATAATAAAGTACATGGCCTATGGGAAAGTTGTCCTTGCCCCTTGTCATAATTTACTTATCCAGTTGCCAATTTGAAATCTACATAGTATTAGTGATCTCAATTTTAAAGCAGCTATAACTTTCTTATTGCTTGTCCAATTTCTTTCAAACTTTCACCATTCTGTTTAATTTATTTTTCTCCTTCCCAACACAACATTTAATGGCCAAGGCTGGATTCCCCTTTAATATGCCAACATTTCTGTTTTGCTTTATTCTGTATATTTTGTATGCAGTCACTCTATACTGCATCAAATTAATACGGACTAAAGCAATAGAGAATTAAGAATCTTGGCTCGATCATCACTTAGTACTTTATGCCCACAAACTTTTCTTTATTCCGTATTTTGGTAAAGCTTGTCACTCTTTATTAGCACCTTAATAATTATGCCCCCCCCCCCAAAAAAAAAAAAAAATCTATTATTGCGTTTCAACTTTACTATATCGGTTTTTACGTATTTTGTTGAAGTTTTTATACTAACACTCTAATATGCCTCCCATTTGTGTTGCCTTACTTTTCCTTCGCTCTTCGCCCAGCCAAACATTTCAAACCCAGAACACCACTTTTCCCGCCCTCCGGTCAATAGTAATTATTAGAATCTCGGTTGATTTGTCCCTATATATACTCACCAAGTTTTCTCTATAAGCTTTATCCCGTATTTAGTGAAGTTTGTCACTATACTAGCACCTTAATCAATTTGCCCATCAAAAAATTCAAATTGCGTTTTAACATATGTTTTTCCTTTATTCCGTATTTGTAGCTAATCACCTTTGGAATATACATCTGTACCATTAAAAGTTCGTCTTGCTCTTTCTTGAGGAAAATAAAAATAAGCTAACATTGACAAAATCCATTTATGATAGAGTGACGATGGAAGAGTAGAAAAGATACGCAAAAATGTTGGACATAATAAGATGCCCTATATAGAGTTTAACAATTACGGAATAAAGCAATATTGCGAAGGAGGAAAATTGAGAAACAACATAAAAATACAGCATAAAGTGAAAGTTCATGAATAAATAAAATCATGAACAGATGAAAAAAAGAAAAAAAAAACAGAGACACGTAATAAAGCAATATACACCATAAAGAATGAAGACTATAAACAAACATAACAAATTTATTTATTTATTTAAATATCTTTATACAGGATAACAAGCTCAGATTCACTGTTTTTAAACATGGTCCTGTTAAAATGAAATAACAATATATACAAAAAGATAAAAGTGTAACTTAGGTTCTATACAAATAGTGAATGAATTCGATATCAATAACATTAAAATCAGAATCATCACTAGTAAAACAATTGTATAAAAATAACATATTCAATTTTTGAGGAATCAATTAAATGAGAACATTTCTCTCTTGCTTTATTCCATATTTCAAGAAATTTGGGCCTGTATACTAGCAACTTAATATGCCCACCAACTTTTCTATATTGCTTTATTCCGTATATTTATGAAGTTTGTCACTCTATACTAGCACCTTAATATACCCACAGAAAATTAAATTGTGTTCAAAATTTTCTATATCGCTTTATTCCGTATTTTGATAAGTTTGTCACTTTATACTAGCACCTTAATATGCCAACATTTCTGTATTGCTTTATTCTGTATATTTTGTATGCAGTCACTCTATACTGCATCAAATTGATACGGACTAAAGCAATAGAGAATTAAGAATCTTGGCTCGATCATCACTTAGTACTTTATGCCCACAAACTTTTCTTTATTACTTTATTCCGTATTTTGGTGAAGCTTAAATGTCACTCTTTATTAGCACCTAAATAATTATGCCCCCCCCAAAAAAAAAAAATAATAATCTATTATTGCGTTTCAACTTTACTATATCGGTTTTTACGTATTTTGTTGAAGATTTTATACTAACACCCGAATATGCCTCCCATTTTTGTTGCCTTATATACTTTTCCTTCGCTCTACCCCCCGCCCAGCCAGACATTTCAAACCCAGAACACCACTTTTCCCGCCCTCCGGTCAATAGTAATTATTAGAATCTCGGTTGATTAGTCCCTATGCTCACCAAGTTTTCTCTCTAAGCTTTATCCCGTATTTAGTGAAGTTTGTCACTATACTAGCACCTTAATCAATTTGCCCATCAAAAAATTCAAATTGCGTTTTAACATATGTTTTTCCTTTATTCCGTATATTTGCAGCTAATCACCTTTGAAATATACATCTGTACCATTAAAAGTTCGTCTTGCTCTTTCTTGAGGAAAATAAAAATAAGCTAACATTGACAAAATCCATTTATGATAGGGTGACGATGGAAGAGTAGAAAAGATACGCAAAAATGTTGGACATAATAAAATGCCCTATATAGAGTTTAACAATTACGGAATAAAGCAATATTGCGAAGGAGGAAAATTGAGAAACAACATAAAAATACAGCATAAAGTGAAAGTTCATGAATATATAAAATCATGCATAAAAGTTTATGCATTATGTGCGAGATGCGGCAAGACACATCTTGATGTCAGTGGGGCACGATTGACATGGAGGGCGCAACTTTTCGCAGAGGATTAGAGTGAGGATTGTTTGAGAGGATTAGAGTGAAGAAAGAAAGGTTTGAGAGAGATGATTGATGAGCTTGCCGGGCGAAAAAAAAAATGAGGAAATTTGTTGACTTGGAATATTTTGGCGGAAGGAGTGAAGGAGGTTAAAATTCAATATAACGGGGCATTTATATATAACCAAGAAGGATAACGCAAAAGTGAGTATATGAAATTATTTACAATTTCTTGTGCATACTTTTTTTTTCAATTTTGCCGTGCCTACCAAAATGCCACATTTATTTGAAAATATCTGAGAAGATCGTATATTGGCGGACCGATAGCGACATGAGGTTTGCTGTAGAGGGGATAACTTGGGAGTTTGAATGAAAAAAAGGAAGCTATATATATGTTAAAATAAAGTTTTAGGCCTACACGCCGACTACGAACATCAAGTGCAAACTAGTTGCGTGAGTTTTTTGTTCAATGTTTAGGCCCCCTGTTGCCTAAACAGAGAAATGTTTCGGGTGTTATTTCAGGTGACTCAATATACTCAATAGTAAACGCACATCGTGTTAAAATACATAGCGATAATATAAACGAAGTGAAAAAAATAACAAAATCCTGTTTGGAATTATTGGTACCATTATCTATAGCCCCTGGATCCTTAAATATATATATTTTCTAATGAATTAAATCACTGATCGTTGATTCCCTGGCCTGCTATAACTGCCGCCGGGGAAACCTCCGTACGACTTGAGCGCTAAACCAGTTTCGGCTGTCAGCTCATCTCATGTGGCATGCTGACTACGATGCTGGACTGCAGATCAGAAGGTTCGAGTTCGATCCCCATCAAGGACAGAAAAAATAAGGTTAGTAAAACAATGTTATGTAATATAATATGAAATGAAATGCACAGTATGATGAATAAATTGGATGGAATGAATGAATGAGGAATAAATCTACCCACCATATATCATACAGAAAACACAAAAAGAAAACGAAAATACAATGCACATAGTATTTTATTGAAAACCCGCCGATTTCATATATTTTAGTGCCCCTTCACCCCCCCCCCCATCCCTAATCCCCGCCCCTCTCTCGCATTCAGCTGAAATACCCATTAACACGCCACTTCACTGAACGCCGATATCCCGCTGACTGAGCTTTGTTATTGTGCGGTCATGTGTGACACCGGTCGCACATTCTCTTATGCACGTCTAGCGATAAGAATTTTCACTGGGCTGAGCAGTTTTAATGGCGCTTGGGCACAATAGCGAATTTGGCCATATGTTTTGATCTTAAGCGGAGGCAAATAAAATTTAGTTGAACACGCTGACATGCGCGGTAATGTTTACGACTATGCGTCCTCTATGAGTTTGGGATTACCTCCGCCATCACTACGATGTAGAAAAGGTGAATATCATCGGAAACAACTTCAGATTGTAGTGCGTCTATTTCGGTAGGTCATGCGTCCTTTAAGAGTTTACGATTGCCTCCGCCATCACTACGATGTTGTAGAGAAGGTGAATATCATCGGAAACAACTTCAGATTGTAGTGCGTCTATTTTGGCAGGTCATGCGTCCTCTAAGAGTTTACGATTACCTCCGCCATCACTACGAAGTTGTAGAGAATGTGAATATCATTGGAAACAACTTCAGATTGTAGTGCGTCTATTTCGGTAGGTCATGCGTCCTCTAAGAGTTTACGATTACCTCCGCCATCACTACTATGATGCTGTAGAGAAGGTGAATATCATCGTAATCAACTATGGATAATAGTGCGTCTATTTCGGTAGGTCATGCGTCCTCTAAGAGTGTACGACTGCCTCTGCCATCACCACGATGTTGTAGAGAAGGTGAATATCATCGTAATCAACTTTGGATAATAGTGCGTCTATTTCGGTAGGTCATGCGTCCTCTAAGAGTTTACGATTACCTCCGCCATCACTACGATGTTGTAGAGAAGGTGAATATCATCGTAATCAACTTTGGATAATAGTGCGTCTATTTCGGTAGATCATGCGTCCTCTAAGAGTTTACGATTGCCTCCGCCATCACGATGTTGTAGAGAAGAGGACTATCATTGATCGGCGGTAGTGTCGCGCGCTGCATCATCATTATCTTCTTTTCCTTCCTCCAATTATGTCGGAGATCAAAACAAATCATCTTCTTCCTCCGCTTTTGTCGGAGATCAAAACAAATCCTGTCATCAGTGTAGCTTGCAGCATTTGTCCACGTGCCGGCCACCCACAAATTTTAATGTATTTTTTTGTTTTTTAATATCTGCCGATCCGATATCCGAACCGATTTCGATTTTAGGAGCAAATCTTCCGAACCGAACTCCGATCCCGTTATTGCTCTAACTTACAACGTATGGACTCTTGGAGAGAGTTCAAAATAATATATAGCCCTAAATAATGTATGATGGGAGAGTGGAAATATATACCAAAATATGGCTTTATTCCATCAAATTTATAAGCAGAATTGAGTGCATGTAATAGACATCGGTTTAAGTAGTCAGTAAACATGATAAAGGGTCTGAAAGCCTTAGTTGAGGAATCGGCGTATGATCCCTAGAAAACCGCATCCAGTATAAGCGCTTCTCGCTGGCATAGGGCGATAGCGGGAAGAATCTTGACTGCAGATACAGCGATTTGGGTCATGTGGGTTTGAGTCCAAGATAAGGTACAGTATATGTAAGAAACACACACACAAAAAAAAACGATAGAGAAACAGGAAGTGAATGAACCGGAAGTCTTGACAATCTTTTGTTATTTTTGGTGGCTGTTGCAATAGGATAGACTCTTGGAGAAGGATATGACGGACAGCAGTTGGGAACATGAATGTAGACAGATTACCGGCATGAATAACAGACCCTGTATACTAACAATATAGAACCTCTACTGGGCAAGATCCTGGTGGATACAATGATAAAGGATGTGACTATAGTGTTTGGGCAAAAGCTACTAATCAACCCTGTCTAAAGCGCCACTAATCCACACTAAAATCTATCACCGTTCTCTATCTTCTATACTGCCATTTATACACATAAAGGACAGCTGGATCACCGCAAACTGCCAAAAGCATGAAAAGATTACTTGACCTCAAAACCACTACTTTTTCCATCTTTCAGGAACAGTTTAGTCCACCATTTGGTGTATTGAATTGGTCTTACGTGTATACCACTCAAAGCTCAGATTTTTTTTTTTTATAGATGTACCAAATCAACACTTCTCAAACAATAAAACCACTATGGATAAGTTAATTAAGGTTGGTAGTGATAAATGTGATCCAAGGAAATCTGGAGGGATTTTAGCAAGTTTCTGGCTACAATTCACAATGTTAATTGCGAACTCCTTGTGCTTGTCCAGCATTGTGAATACCCATGAGCAGGGGCCGCGGAACGGTTTTCAAAGTGGGGGGGCTGACCATGCTAAAAATCTAAAACAAAAGTTTTTGTACACGGTTTTGGAAAAAAGTGGGGGGCTCCAGCCCCCCCGCTTCCGCGGCCCCTGATGAGTATGTACTCTGCATTGCCCCTAACACTCAACTATGCATCATTTTGTCTAAGAAACATGACAGGGGGATAGGGGAAGGTTTAAAATTTCATATTCATATCCACCCCAGGAAAATGCTGAGTTGAATAAATAGAGAAAAATCAAACTAGCATAATGCTGAAAACTTCATCAAAATCGGATGTAAAAAATAAGAAAGTTACGATAATGACATTTTAAATTTTGCTTATTTTTCACAAAACAGTGATATGCACAACTAGGTGAGTCAGTCGATGATGTCCATCACTCACTATTTCTTTCGTTTTTTATTGCTTGAATAATACAATATTTAATTTTTTATAGATTTGACAATAAAGACCAACTTGACTGAACCATATAATATTAAACAATGCTAATTCCACATGTTCAGGGAGGAATTAATTGTTGTTTCACTTGACAATGAGGAGAAAATTAGAATATTTTATATTTCATATAATAAAATACAAAAGAAATAGTGAGTGGATGAGGTCATCAGTCTCCTCATTTGCATACTGACCAGGATGTGCATATAACTGTTTTTGTGAAATTAAGCGAAACTTTAAAATGTCATAACTTTCTTATTTTACATCCGATTTTGATGAAACTTTTCAGTGTTATGCTTGTTGGATTTTTATCTTTTTATTCAAATCAACTTTTTGTTGGGGTGGACTTGTTCTTTAAAACAGACGGAAGTAGATGAGGCAGTTGATGACTTTTATCTTGCCAAGAAGGTAGCTCAGTTGCTGAGGAGAGTAGACAGCAGCCTGTAAAAACTGTATTCTATATAGTATTAGGCCCTGAACATATCTTGGTTTAAGAAATTCCAAAGGAATATCAGGAAGCTCACACAAATATAAGATTGGATCTGTAGATCCATTTGTCTCTTATTTACAGTTTAAAATGTTATTTTACAGTTTATTTTCCCCTAGGTTTCTTATATTGAGTTGTTGAAGGACTTCATATAAATGCTTACAGAACTAAGCTTTTCTTTCTCTTTCATACAGATTTGTTGACTGCTTTAACTTCAGAATGTCCATCATGGCTTCCTGCAGACGAGCGATCCTACCTTGATGATAGGTTGCCAGAGACCTTGAGAAGAATAACTAGTCCAAAAACACAGCAAGAATTTGAAGATCTTATTGAGCTTGGAGAGCCCCTCATTATAACGGATGCAATGAAAGGTATTTTACACTGATGCCCATGTCATATTAGTTTTGTAGAAACAGATCATCCTGGAAGTCAATCATGTCTCAGAATTCATCTTTTCACAGCAACTTTTGATTGATATATATTGACTTTGATATTATTGAATAGTTTACTGTATGTGCTTTGTAAAATTGAATTAGTCAAATGAGTGATGTATGTACAGGTGTAGGCAGTATTTGCTTTACAAATGTATGCAATCTTAAACTTGCTGTTCTATTCTGTTTTACTTTTTGCCTCACCTGCGAAGCAGAGTGAGACTATAGGCGCCGCTTTTCCGACAACGGTGGCGTCAACACCAAATCTTAACCGAAGTTTAAGTTTTTGAAACGACAGCATAACTTAGAAAGTATATGGACCTAGTTCATGAAACTTGGCCATAAGGTTAATGAAGTATTACTGAACATCCTGCCTGAGTTTTGGGTCACATGACAGAGGTCATTTAGGGTCAATGAACTTAGACCATGTTAGGGGAATCAACATCAAAATCTTAATCCTGCCTGAGTTTAAAGTCACATGACCAAGGTCAAAGGTCATTTAGGGTCAATGAACTTTGGCCGAGTTGGGGGTATCTGTTGAATTACCATCATAATGTGGAGCGTTGTGGCCCAGTGGATTAGTCTTCGGACTTTGAAACAGAGGGTCGTGGGTTCGAATCCCAGCCATGGCGTAATTTCCTTCCGACAAGAAATTTATCCACATTGTGCTGCACTCGACCCAGGTGAGGTAAATGAGTACCTGGCAGGAATTTATTCCTTGAAATGCCAACGCGCTGTAAAAGGCTGCGAGGCTAAAGCCAGGGTAATAATATCAAATTAAGCGCATAGGGACGCATTTGGCAGTGATATGCGCTATATAAGCATGTTGGTATTAGTTAGTATTATTAACTTTAAAAGTTTATGGATCTGATTCATGAAACGTGGACATAAGAGTAATCAAGTATCACTGAACATCCTGTGCGAGTTTCAGGTTACATGATCAAGGTCAAAAGTCATTTAAGGTCAAGGAACTTTGGCCAAGTTGGGGGTATTTGTTGAATTACCATCATAACTTTGAAAGTTTATGGATCTGATTCATGAAACTTGGACATAAGAGTAATCAAGTATCATTCAACATCCTGTGCGAGTTTCAGGTCACATGACCAAGGTCAATGAACTTTGGCCATGTTGGGGGTATCTGTTGAATTACAATCGTAACTTTGAAAGTTTATGGATCTGATTCATGAAACTTGGACATAAGAGTAATCAAGTATCATTCAACATCCTGTGCAAGTTTCAGGTCACATGACCAAAGTCAAAGGTCATTGAACTTCGCCATTTTGGAGGTAATTATTAGATTGCTGTCATAACTTTCAAAGTTTATAGATAGTTTATAAAATGTGGATATACATGTAGGGGTAATCACGTATCACTGACAAGTCTTAGGTCACATGATCAAGGTCAAATGTCATTTATTGTCAATGAATGTAGTATTGTATCATTATATAAATTGTGTTTTTTGTGAATAATTATTTTATAGTAGTTTTCAAAATCAGCACTGCTGCTATATTGAATTGCGCGATGCAGGTGAGACTGCCAGAGGCACTCCACTTGTGGCCCAGTGGATTAGTCTTCGGACTTTGAAACAGAGGGTCGTGGGTTCGAATCCCAGCCATGGCGTAATTTCCTTCGGCAAGAAATTTATCCACATTGTGCTGCACTCGACCCAGGTGAGGTGAATGGGTACCCGGTAGGATTTATTCCTTGAATGCTTTAGCGCCTATATGGCCGCTTAGCTACAGCCGGGGTAATAATAATATACCAAGTATATTTCAGCGCCTTGAGCACATAATCAATGTGGATTTGGCGCTTTATAAATACTCTATATTATTATTATTATTATTGTTTTTTACTCATGACCTTGAATATTGCTTTCTAAACTTGATCATCAAATTATCATAATCATTGTCATTGTTATCATCATGTCCTTGTCATAATCATCACCATCATTAAGATCACTTTCATAATAATCGATACCATTATTATTACTATACCTGCCACCACCATCATTATTTCTGTTCTTGAGAGATTTTCTGATAGATGTTTTCTCTTCTTAAGGATGGGAGAGTTTTGGAACATGGGATTGTAGTTCATTCTCCCAACGATATAAGGATGCAGACTACTTTGACTGGCAGGTAAGATTTTGTTTTAAGTTTTCCATGATTTTTGTTTTACTCCTACAAACGTCAATACAAAATAAAATCTATTGTCACGTACAACTAAATGATGAAGTTTCGGGACAAGTATAATGACCATACACTGTTTCTAAATTTTCATTGTCTTCCATACTGGTTTTTTATTTGTTTTAAAAAGGTTGTTCAAATTTGTGGCCAACAATTTTTAAACTGTATATGTGATTTAGTTATTGGTGCTACTCTACTTTGATTCACTATTTTCATATTTCTAAAATATATTACTTGTATTTAGTACTATAGTATAGCGCCCTCTGTAATTGTAATGCCTCTAGACTATCTCTTGAGAGCCATGATGACACTGCAGTTGATGAATTGTATGAGGTGATAGTAGTATTACAGAAAAAAATGGCAAGAGCTATCTATTTAGAAATTCTCTTTAGAACAGAAGTAGTAGTAATTAAGTTAACCATCAATTCTATTTCCTTAACCAGGGCATAGGCTGGGTAAAGCTATACATTTTTCTTGAAATTTATTGTAAGATTTCTACATTATATTGAATTTCTTATGTGGATACATGTATTCTGAGTCTGGGAGGACCAGGTGCTCCCCCCTCAATGCTTCATTCATATTTCATACCAATTTACCATATTATTATTTTTTTTGGTTTGGTTTCAGGCTAATGTGAAGTACCAGCTATCCAATATCAGCAGTAGACCTGGCTACAATGGAATGGCATGTGCAGCAGGATATATAGAACCATTTTGGCCAGAAAATTCAAAATATGTAAAGGTAATGAAAAACTAAAAGGAAGTACAAGACATTACTGACACCAGGCACGTAGCCAGGGGGGTGGTGGGGGCGGTCGCCCCCCCCCCCCCCAAAAGAAAAAAAAAGAAGAGGAAAATGAGAAAAAGAAAAAACGAAAGGAGAAAAGGGAAGAAAGGTATAGCTCTTGTTTTTTCCTTCGTTTTGGTCAAAAGAATAACAACCTAAACGAGACGTTATTCTTCTCTCTTCATGCTATAAATTTGCTTCCGCGCGGGGAAAATATCAAAATTGCCATTCCCTTTTGTTTCCCACACCTTTTTTCTACTCTATTTTTCTCCGTCCCGGCCGTGGGAATCGTATGTTCTTGCCAGAAATTAAAGTATACATGGGTGTAAAGAGTATGAAAAGTATTTTTTTTATATTCCATTGATACAAAATTTTGGCTCTTCTGTACGGAGCGGGTAAACATTACGGTCACTCTTGAGTCCCCAAGTGCTTTTTCTTACGCTTTTCAGCAAGTAAATTTTGGCAAGGTGTCTGCTCAAAGGGGGAGGAAATAAATTTGTGCCGTGCTAGTTGCAATAGTATGTACGATATTAGATTTTATTCTATATCGCTGCACATCCCTCTCCTGTCTTGTTTTGCATCATTAATTTTAAATTTTGAATATCACTGAACTTTCTTAATAAAAAAAAGAGGCGCTTAATATGAGCGAAATTTTTTTTCTTTCAAAATAAATCACAGAGGTTTCCGTGCTTCGCGAGCATGGGAAATGAAAAGTCCCTCTTCTAGCTTGCATCATCCCTTTCACATTTTGAGCTTGTTTTTCTTCTTAATTGAGTTATATATAAACTAAGAAATATCAAAATTAGAACAGGTTAGAGTTTCAGATAATTTTCTAAAAATCAGAGCTTCAACGCCATTCGCGGGAAGGAATAGGGCCTATTTTCTTCTGTATATAGCCATTTTCTACTCTGTTTTGCGACTTGAGTTAACGAAATTTAATGTGGATAAAGTTTTTACTCTCAAATCTGATGTGACCAAGATAGGCATAATTGTATCATTTCTTCTCTCTCTTTTGTAAAACGTTTAAAAATTCCGCGCTTCGCGCGCAAAGAGAAATTATTTCAAATTCTCCAATCTTTTCCCATTTTTTGGAGAGCTCATAATTTCTTTCGAAAACAATATTTTTTTAATCACAGCAAGTCAATATTTGAGTAGATAAGGGTACTAGAGACGCCTTCTTTTGATTTGAATTTGATGAGATATCAAAAACTTCGCACTCCGCGGGGGAGGGGGGAAACTCCCCCCTCCCTGCACCCTCCCCCCTAGGCGCGCGCTCTGTAAGTGTTGGTACGCTTTGCGTGCACTTACCGCCCCCTCCAAAATTATATCCTGGCTACGCGGTTGACTGACGCATATGTTTAGTTTGAATAATTCCCTTAATTCATTTTTAAAAAATTTAGTAATACCTTTTATATTTACTTTCATTTCATAAAACTGTAGAAAATTAATTGCTTTTATGATAACTTTTTATATAATTTACCTATGTAATGAATTCAACTTTATGTCATAGACATAGAACTCTCCCAATAGTGAGCAAATTTTGATGAGTGGTATGCAAGAATTTTGGAATTCATGTGATTTCAAATAACCTTTATTCACCTTGGGCTTCCACTCTTTTCTTTTCTTTCTACGTATATTATTATTTATATGACACCTAGATAGATCCTTGTCATTTGATTGGTTGTTTGATATCGATCGTTCAGCCCATTTACAATGATGTCATCAACCGTGTAATTTTGGATCCATTCATCATGCAATTTTTGGATCCATACGATTTTGTCCATTACACGTGCGCACCGAGACTACAGGCATCACAAGTAAAACCACTCGTGTTTGCATGCAATGCATATGTTGTATGTACGCGACAATAAACAGACTAAGCTTGCACTGCATGATCATATTTTGCATCGAAATTGATAAATTTCAAATGAAAAAGAATCTATTTTTAGGTGTCATTTTAACCAAATAATGAATGTTTTTTTCATTTGTGCAATGGACAGAATACTTCATTCGGTGAAAGATGAAATGAATGATCCAGTCAACGAGGCGTAGCCGAGATGAATGGATCATTTCATCTTTTACCTCATGAAGTATTCTGTCCATTGCACTCATGAACATTTATTATTTGTATATTAAATTGCTTTCAACCAATCAAATGACAAGAATCTTTATATGAGTTGTATATTATTATTTGTGTAACTGACATAAATCCATTTGTCTCTAAATCAGGATTGGATGAAAAAGATGTCGCCACTTCCTAGCTTCCTCCCAAGCAATGCCTTGCCTGATGATGCACCAATAACAGGGTTTCTAGGGGTGTCAGGAACGGGTGTATCTCCTCATCTGGATGAGACATGTGATACCTTCATGACTGCGCAGGTAAAGACAGTAACTGATGATCATTTGGTTTGATGTTTTTCAGAGCTTTTTATCTCACTAGAGGCCATCTGTCTGTTTTAGGGCAAAATCTGAAAATTAAAGATTAGTGGTCTTATTTTCAAACAGTTCTTTCTCGATCGAACATCCATTTCATCAATTATCCCCGCAGTACAATAAGGCTCATTTTGTCTTCTAACAGATTTTTAGAAAATACATGATAATGCTCTTCAATATTTTCCTGAAGAAGGAGGATTCTCTTAGCCTGTTTTTTGGTCTCATATAGAATCCAATCTTGTGATCTTTTGAATATTTCTTAACAATTTCTGAACATTTTTTTTCATCAAAATTTTGTAAATATTTTTTTTGGTAAGTTCAAATTTTAGTGTTTAGATAAGGATTTGAAGTACTTTCATCAACAATTTTCATAGATTAAAGGCACAGAGGCAGGGATGGTGGTAAAATATATAGGGAGATTTTAAAGGTATGAGAAGTAGATCAATAAATTTGGGAAAAGAAGTTTTTTTTTTGTTGAATGACCATTTAATTGGGGCTTCTCTTTAGATGAGGAGAGTAAGAGGTGGAACATTTAAGGAAAATGAAACCTTTGGAATAAGAAAGCTTGTGTGAAAACAGAAAAATCAAAGAATATCAACGAAAGTTTGAGAAAAATCGGACAAATAATGAAAAAGTTATGAGCATTTGAATATTGCGATCACTAATGCTATGCTATATGATGATGTGTGGTGTCACTTGTGAACAACTTTCCCATTCCTTTAGTATATATTTCACTTAAACTGACTCTTTTATCACATCTATCAGTAGATCATGTATTCTTTCTACAGGAGGGCATGGAATACAGGTTTTCAAAGAATACATTATGGATAAAGAGTTTGTATCACCATAAGAAAGAACAAAAAGAGACATTTTGGGGGTATTTTATAGTCCATCAAAGGGAAAGTTGTTCACATGTGACATCACACATCTTTATCGCATTGCCAATGGGAGGATCCCCATAGCATTAGTGATCGCAATATTGAAATGCTCACAACTTTCTCATTTTTTGTCTGATTTTTCTCAAACTTTCTTTGTTCTTCTTTGATTTTTCTGTTTCCACCCAAGCCCACTTGTTCCAAAGGTTTAATTTCCCTTTAATGATTAATACTGGACTATCATCATGACTAAAGAATATATAGAGAAATTAAAGGGCCTGTTTACATATTTGCAGTCTCTATTGAACCAGAAGTTTATGCCCAAGGAAAATTTTTATTTCATTCTGCTGCCTTTATTTTCAGTTCAGTGGAGTGAAGAATTGGAGTTTATCATGGCCTGTGAAAGAAAATGGGGTGGTGAAATGGAGAAAGCCGATAGTCTTCACACTTTACCCAGGTAAACTTGAATTTCATCCATTTGATTTTTCATGTCTTTTTTGTTTGTTTACTATATATATTTTTTTTTCAATCCCTTCTTTTATACACTTATTTGAACCATTTATGTGTGTAAAAGGTGAATTCCAGATGGGATAGCAATGACAACAGACTAACAACGGCGTGTTTCTTTCAGAGACTCGTCAAACGGTATTATATACGTAAGTATCCAGAATTCCGGAAAACTTCCCTTTAGAAACAGACGCAATGCGGTTTATTGATAAACTGCATTGTGCAAAATACGGTTTCTCATTGCCGTGTTATTGCCGTGTTAATCCGTTTTGAACGTGAGTCAATCGGATTATTCACTCTGTAGAAACAGGTCGGTTTAAGGGCGATACGGTTTTTCGATTCCGGAAAAGATAAACCGTTTCTGTAGAAACACGCCGATAGTGATCATCAAATGTTCCCATTCCATGTGACAAATGCCTCTGATAGAAAATAGTTCGCTCAAGAATAGGCAAAATAACCAAGTCTTTCTTTGAGTAAACATGTTTTTGTTTTAGGCTATTATTATGTCCAATGCACATGTGTGTTTATCTTATACATATACCCCTACCTGCCATACATAGCTTTTAAGGAGTATATAGGAATCAGCATTTGGTTTGGTGGACAGACTATCTTTGAGTCAGTTGATAATCTTGCAGATCAAAGTAATTCCTCAGTTTCTGCACAACGCTCATGAGACGAGGTAAACATTATTGGAGTGAAATATTTGCAAGACACTTTTTGTGAATAAGTTGAGTGCTGCTTTGCCATGGTAATGCCATATTATGACAATAGATCAGAGATAAGTCTTGTAGAGCAAACTAATTCCTCTTGGCTCAAGCATTCGTCTTGGTGTGAAGATGTGCAACACACTTGAATATTTTGGTTAATGTGTTTCGAGGGTAACGACATGGCTATATATATCAGGAGATTTTTGCAGAGCAAATTATTTCCTTACCATTCTCTCATTGCCTATGTGACTTAGCACATACGTTGGTCTTGGAGTTGGGATCTCTAAAACACATTTTTGTCTTGCCTGCATAGCAGAGGGAGACTATTGGCGCCGCTTTTCTGACGGCTGGTGTCGTCAACATTGAAATCTTAACCAAAGGTTAAGTTTTTGAAATGTCATCTTAACTTAAAAAGTATAATTATGGACCCAGTTCATGAAATCTGGACGTAAGGGTAATCAAGTATTACTGAATATCCTGCTTGAGTTTCAAGTCACATGACCAAGGTCAAAGGTCATTTAGGGTCAATGAACTTAGATCATGTTGAGGGAATCAACATCAAAATCTTAACCTTAGGTTAAGTTTTTGAAATGTCATCATAACTTAGAAAGTATATTGACCTAATCGCTAGAGGGTATTCATTTGTCTCGCAATCTACTATGGTCAACAAGGAAATTCGTGATCACTCTCGCAAAAAGTGTTCACTGGCTTTCTAGGAAATTCGTGATCACTCTCGCAAAAAGTGTTCACTAGCTTACAAGTTCACGAGCTTTCGAGTGCCGCTGCAACTCTTTATCAAGTGACGAAAATTATCTGATGACGTACTCTATTTATACTAATCTCCAGGACCGTACGCACGAACGCGAGAACAATAGGTGGGTATTGATCCGTTGCGTCGGTATACATGAATAGCCAGCAACCGTCCATCCAGTTCACTCTGGAGACTGAGCAAGGAGGGAAATTAGCATTCCTTGACACGCTAGTCCAAAGACACGAGGGCGGGAAACACTCCACCTCTGTCTACCGCAAGCCCACTCATACAGACCAATACATACCATTTGATTCTCATCACGACAAATCGGTCAAGAAAGGTCTTGTTAAATGCCTGTTCGACAGAGCAGCACGTATCATAACTCACCCACCTGAACTCCCGAAAGAAAGAGCACACATACGTGGCGCCTTGTACAGCAACGGCTACCCACGCCGTTTTATCAAGAACACTTTCAAGAAAAAACTACCACCAAGGGATCAGAAGGTTTTCAAGACTTGCACAGTCTTGCCATACATAGATGGCCTCTCACAACAACTTAAACGCCGATTAGAAGGTCACGGTATCCGAACGGTTTTCCGCTCGGACACCACCTTACACAAACAGCTTGTACACCCCAAAGACCCTATCCCTGATCACAGACGTGATGGCGTAGTATACAACATTCCTTGCCAGGGATGTGACGGGTCTTACATCGGAGAAACAGCCCGACCGATAGTTGAACGCATTTCTGAACACAAGCGCGATGTTCGGTTACAGCGAACCGACACATCCGCGGTGGCAGAACATGCTTGGGAGAAACAACACCACCCAGATTGGGAGGGTGTACATTGCATTGCCAAAGAGAGACATTGGTATACACGCAGGATTAAGGAGGCTATTAGTATACGTCTTTGTCCTAACAACTTCAACAGAGACAGCGGGATCGACATCCCCGACTTCTGGATGCGAACCATCAGACAGCACAATACCCCCTTGCCTGGCAGTGCACGCCGACCCGATCGTTCCCGGCCCCGAACGAGGGACTGCTCAGCTAGTCAGTCCCCGCCCACGGGAAACTAGCGAGCCCGCCAATTTTGTCTAATTTGCATATCGCCGACCCACGGCGTATTTGCATATACCCCCGGCTTATTTGCATATACGGATTACCGGCCGCGCCGCATACCGACGCAACGGATCAATACCCACCTATTGTTCTCGCGTTCGTGCGTACGGTCCTGGAGATTAGTATAAATAGAGTACGTCATCAGATAATTTTCGTCACTTGATAAAGAGTTGCAGCGGCACTCGAAAGCTCGTGAACTTGTAAGCTAGTGAACACTTTTTGCGAGAGTGATCACGAATTTCCTAGAAAGCCAGTGAACACTTTTTGCGAGAGTGATCACGAATTTCCTTGTTGACCATAGTAGATTGCGAGACAAATGAATACCCTCTAGCGATTATTTCAATCCGCAATAATGAACCTATTTAGTATATTGACCTAGTTCATGAAACTTATTTTTTTGTTAAATGTCAAAACTTTGAAAGTACATGTAAATGGATCTGCATGTAGTTCATAAAACTTGGACATCGGAGTAGTCAGGTATCAGTGATCATCCTGTCTGAGTTTCAGGTCATATGACCAACTTCAAAGGTAATTTATGGTTAATGAACTTTGGCCTTATTGGGGGTATTTTCTTGAATTGCCATCACAACTTTGAAAGTTTACGGATAGTTCATGAAATGGGGACATAGGGATAAACAAGTATCACTGGTCATCTTCAACAATTCCTAGGTCATTTAATGTCATTTAACCCTAAAAGAGCCGGGTTATTTGGACCCATCTCACAGCCGAGGGGGAACGGAATCCGCCCCCCCCCCCCCCCCCGAGATCTCGGCCGTCGATCACACGAGCGCCGCAAAAATTTGCCCAGTGGTAGTGTGCGATAAAATCTACAAGGCTGTTATTCACAGACTCTTTGTAGGATTCTGATCAAATGTACATCAAAAAAAATTTGATATCACAAATTTTGTCTTATGTATTTATTGTTTTTTTAATTTCTTATTTATTTCTCTGTTTTTTTACTTTTTGTATTTTTTTTTATGGAAATTGTTGCAGACTTAATTCTGATCATAAAAAAGACAAAATTAATTAATTTCAATCAGTAAAAGTAGAAATAATGATACATTTATGTATTTTGGCTAAATACACAATTTGCATTGGATTTGTACGTGAATTCACGTTTTTGAGCAATTTTGGGTCTGACATGCACTTACATAATATTGCGTAATTTCGTTACCTCATACCTGGGCATCGCAAATTTGATCTCAAAAGTTGCGCGAGACTTGAAACTAAAAAGTCAGTGAGCGGTGCGGTCAAAAAATTTCGCACGGCGGATTTATCGCCAAAAATGTCGAGTGGGCATATTCTGTCCCCCGGGCCTTTTAGGGTTAAAGTCAATGAACATGTTTAGTTCTATAATGTTTGGCTTGCTTAAACTGTACCAAAAATTACTAGCACTCAATCTATGATAACGTGATACAATTTAACACGGATTTAGAAAGACTTTCTCTCAAAATGTTGCTCGCTGCAAGTTTGACTTGGTTAATAATGATTTTAAAAACATTTTTAAGGTGCCAAATATGGATGTTTCAAAATGCAGGGTTGAGCTGATTAACTAATACAAACAAATCTACTAACAATTAAAAAAATACAGAAAACACTTATAGTGAAAGAAGCGAGTTTTGAGTAATGATTTGAATGATTCCATTGAGGAAGCATTTTGAATTTATGGGTTGGGAGTTTGCTCTAGAGGGTGGGAGCAATTATAGAAAGGTGCAATCCCCTTATCTGGTCCTCGGGGAGGGCTGTGATTTGAATTACAAGAGGATGAACAGGGAGGGATCTGACAGAAGAGGAAGAGCAGAGGGAGATAAGATCAGTGAGTAATTTTGTGTGCTGTGAGTTGAATTTTAAAGGATATACAAGAGTGGTCCGGAAGCTGATGACATGATCTAGGATAGGTGAGATGCGTTTGCTTTTCTTACTGAAGGTAACCATTCTTGCTGCAGTGTTCAGGATTCACTGAAAGGGAGAGATGGAAGAAGCAGGGAGGCCAGCAAAGAAGGAGTTGCAGGAGTCTAGATGGGTTGAGCTAAAGCATCAATGATTCTTTCAGTAGAGACTTTGTCGAGAAGTCTCCTGAGCTGACTGATATTAAATAAACCCCATGGCACTGATTTGCTGGAATTTCCTATTTCTGACTGATGAGGAAGGGGTAGTCCAAAGTGACAACAAGGTCTTCAACAGAGTCCAACATCTTCAGAAAATTCCTCCCCAGTATTGGAATTCTGGTAGAGGCTCTGTAGCTCTGAACATTTATGAGAAATGTATCAGTTCTGATTTTCTTTCGTTGAGACGAGGGCTGTTCTTGGCTGATTAGACCTTGATATCCTTGAGGCAGTCAATCAGTGCATTGCATTGACAGCTTTGGATTTATGGTCTGTTTCCATGGATATGTAGATTCGGGTGCCTTCTGCATACATAGCATAACATATATCTTGATGTTCAGTAATTATTTTCTTGAGAGGACCCATACAAAGAAAAAATTGGAGGCCCATAACGGCACAACAGAACTTTGGGGAACTCCACAGCTCGAAACAAAAGCTGCTGAGCAAGTCCTGTTGATCATAATCTGCTGTGTATGGTCTTTTAGATATGACTTAATCTGATGTAGAGCATTCCCAGTAATGGGATAGTCTGCTTCCTCCTTATATCACCGAAACATTATCACTGCCACTATTGTAAAGAGCTCTGTGCTCTTGTCAGTTATTCCAATGACCTGCTTCAGTACTTTTCTTGCAAATGCAGAGTGTATAACCAGGAAGTATTGTCATCATTTCTCCTCAAATCTTGATTTAGCAAAGAAGATATTGATTGATCATATACTTGAGGTGGAAAGGTCATTTTGCAATGATACAAAATGGTTTATGGTTTACTGTAAACAGATATCAACTCCACTAAATTCTTATTTTATTTCAAATAGTATCTGGGCATATCTTGATTTTCTGTTCATATCATCTTCTTATGGATTTGATTGCAGTGTAAATTGGCTATTTTATAATGGTCTAACTGAATTAATGAATGGTTCCTTGTATGTTACGCTTCATTGTATTTTTGAATTATGAACAAAAAAGTAATTTTGGTGCATCTCTTTTTTTTTTTTTAGGTGACATGATGTTCTGGTATGCCAACATGAGACACCATACGGAAGTCATCCATGGCTGCTCCCTTAGCTTTAGTTTCCGCATACAAACTCCAGTACCGAAACTCTACTTTACGGAGCAGCGAAGACTCATCTCTGACCTCGCTGATGAGGACCGATACAGGTTGTATGAAGAGACGCACACTCAAAATAAGTTCTTCCTTGATAAATGCCATCTTGTCATGAAATATGATCAGGTCTTCCTTAATTGATCCTAGGGTTCTACAGATTTTTTCCATTGTATCATTTACTGGTAATATTTATTTGCATGAATATTTTGTATCGTTACTAGGCCTGAGAGTGAAACTCAAATAATCAATGTATTCGACCAGTTTACAAACAATCAGCAACCAAATACTACTTATTCACGTTAATCAAGTGTTCACCAGATGTTGATTATTGATTTGAGATTTTTCGATTATCAAAGTTCATGGCTATAATCTTTGATATTTGGAACGGCCCAATGGAAATTGGTGAAAAATAATTGACACGATCCATGCAACTGCTAAAATTACTGACATCTTCCCATTTGTTTGCTTGGCTGAGAGAAAATTGCCCGTGTGAAACTAGCAGTTGTTACTGATTTCAAATCTTTATTTATAAAAACAGGGACCGAGAGAGACACTCCCACTTTGCCAGTTTGGGACTAGTCCTGAAATGTGCAAAACAGAGATCCAAGGGGGTGTTTCACAAAGATTCAAGTATGACTTAGAGTCGCACTTAAATATCTAGTTGCGCACAGTATAAAAGGCATGACAGTATTGATCAGATCATGCCAAGAGGACACGCACTTCTGCGTATTGATCAATAAGTTTGCGTGTTACATGTCATGTACACGTCGGCATTTAAGTGCAACCTAAGTCATACTTCAATCTTTGTGAAACACCCCCTGGAAATACTTCAGAAATTTGAATGACTGAAGAAAATTTATACTTTGTTGTTAATTCTTGATAGCGGATATGTTGGTTAATGAATTGGAAAAAAATAATGAAAGTAGATGAAAGTGATGGGGCTATGGAGCAAGGATAATTTTTTTTCTTTTTTTTTTAATGGCTGTGATGTTTTAGATGTCAACTCAGATATATCTTGAACAGAACTTGATCAGTTTTGTGGATTTTTGAAATGATATTTTGTATACAGTACATATATTTGTTAGACATGAGTCTCCTTGTAAATCTTGTGCAATGATTCCTTAAATAATTTGAATAAATGTTAAAGTTTGAAAACCTTCATACTTTACTAGAGAAAGGTAATGTATATTGAGTGCTAGAATGAGCTGTGCAATATTTGGAAATAATCATGCACATTTCGAAATTATTTATTGATTTTGTGCCAAATATACCTGACGAATAAAGTAATATACAGATAGCGAATACCTAGGCATGAGTGCGATAGTGAGAGATTTCGCATAAGGTGAAAGAAAGATGCTCTATTCAACGAGGTGTTAGCTGAGTTGAAATAAAGTGTCTCTTTTTTTAAACAAATGCAAAATCTCGCGCCATTGCACGAATAATAATATTTGTTTTTTGTGTTGTACAACGCCTCGGAAGTTAATACGAACAATAATCGTTTTTTCCAACGTAAATCTATGAAAATAACAAAGAAAATTTTTAAAGTGAAAGGAAAAGCCTTTCAAACGCGCATCTGATCTGCAGCAGCAATGCGCATTTTAGCCAGTATGCCCGGCCCTATGCGCATTGCACCTGCATTTACTAAGTGCATGCAATGCATTGAATCATTTTTATAGTGATAGCACCTTTTCCTGACTCGTGCAACGGTACATTATGGACGGTACGTGTGCAATGGTACAAATGTTTCACATTCAGCCTCTCATTTGCCCGCGTACAACAAGCTAAGTAGACATTGTACAATTGAAGTTGATACCGCCATGATATACATCAACAAGTGCATTAGTGAGAATTACAAGATAAGTTAGGAACTGTTTTAACACATCTTCTGGATTACAACTTTTTACTTTTAAAGGTTGGCAGCTCTGTATAATACTTTAGAGTTCAAATATAAACATACTGTGCACTATCAGTTATTACTGGCGATATTAGCCCCGCCCACAGGATCAGAGATTGATTGCGCATCCATTTAGACGTTAGTGCCTCGTTGCCTGAAGTGTTGATTGATCTTCATTCAGATCTTGTAACAATTACGACTTTTTACTTTTTAAGGTTGGCAGCTATACTTCACATATATATAATAACATACTGTGCACTATCAGTCATTACTGGCGATATTAGCCCCGCCCACAGGATCAGATATTGATTGCGCATCCATTTAAACGTTATTGCCTCGTTGCCTGAAGTGTTGATTAAACTTCATTCAGATCTTGTAACAATTGACGATCTGCCACCACTTGCTACTGATAGTGCTAGTAATCGCAAGTAGGAAAAGAGAATACATCACTTCCTTGTTTGTCACGAATTTGTTTCCAATGTCATTCAGTTAATAATGATAAAATGGATCTGGCATTTGGCTCTCATATTTCCTCCAATACACATTCTCTGCTTAGATGATAAGACTTAATTTGAGCAACATTTATCATGCTTTGTCAGGAGTGCCCTTATCACTTATCATTAGAAAATCTGACAATATGACAACAACCATTGTTTTTAGGAGAAACAAAATCCAGGATTTGTGCCAAGTCACATCACTTTTTTTACTAAACAACAAATGCCCTTGAAAATTTTAAGTAGCAATTTCTATTTGAATCAAGTGCCATTGAATGTTAGAATCATATCAGCAAAAAAATTAAAAGGGAATCCAACCCAAGTCGAATGGTGGAAGTGTGAACAAATCTGAGAAACAATTAAATTCATGAATTTTTAAAATTTGTAAAAAGTTGTAATCACTATAGCTATGAGGATTTCTAATTGGCTACATAAGTGATGCCCTTTTGATGAAGGTTAGGGGCATGTCTTTATTTTTGCTTCAATACACAAAATGGCTAGATTAACTTTTTCCTCTGAAAAGTTCTGCTCGGAATGATGTTATTTTTTAATGAAGACAATGATATACTATCTATGAATGACACAACAAATGGTTGAATTATCCTTTTACCACTTGCATTATTGATCAACCAAGTTGCCAATTTGATATTTTAAGTACTGGTACACCTAGTCTTAGTGTTTTTCATTTTTGTGATAGCCCAAAATTTCTTACTCTGGGTTTGATACCTTTCAGACTTTCATAATTTTTTGATTATTTTTCATCTTAACCAACCATTTTACTATCAAGGTTGGATTTCCCAATAAGATAATTTGTGAATGACTATCTCTGAAAACTGAAGCAGTAGTATTGTTAAAATAACTTCTTATCATGTTTAATGGTGTTTATCTCAAGTTGATGAACCTTGCAATCACTAAACATAATCCCATTCGCTCTGATGATAAAAATTATCTCATGTGTGTTTCCTTTTGATCACCTGTACATGTCATTACCCTTTCAATTCATTCATTCATGTGCATTTATTTCGTTCATACATTAAAAATAAAATTTACAAAACATATTGGAGTATACAAGAAATATAAATAATTCATGAAACGAGGAGACAGCTTAGAAGGCAGAGAAGCCTTATTGGTGCTGCCAACAATAGAACAAAGTATAAATTAATACAAAAAACATACAACACCTAAAAAACCTAAATATGTAACATAAACAAAGTAACGATAAAGCCTGAATTATAGAAAATGATTTAAGTAGTGTAATTGTCAATTAAATATGATTTTAGTTCCTTTTGAAAACGGAAAGGGAAGGGCTATCTTTTATATATAAAGGAAGGTTGTCCCATTTTTTTGACCAAAGGATCTCAGCTCTGACACCCAATTGGAATGCAACTTTTTTTTTTTTTTTTGGCTAAATTTCACAATTTTTTTTTAGAAAATAGCATTATTTGAATGAATTTGCATGTGAATATCACACACATGTGAAATATTGAAAGTCCTGAAAAACTGATGAACTTTTTTTTTACTTTGGGTTTCTTGTATTATTTATTGATGTAAATGTAGAAATAGAATTTCAATCTAATATGTACAAAAATTAAGAGTATTGAGTTTTAATCGATTCATTTTTTTTAGTATGCTTCAGAGTTTCAATGATATAAAATCAATTAAGAATTTGTAAATGACAGACAATATTTTTGACATTTTCAATTACATTTATTGCATGATAAACTATTGTATGCAATCTTGATTTTCAGCAATATGTACATGTATGTTAGTGAAGTTATATAATAATATACAGAGTGCATTGTAATATAACATATTGAGGTTAATTTATATCAAGTAGTGTAAAAGTTTCATATCAGATGTGAGCTGTTCATGGAATACACTCCCCTCTACCATCCGAACAACACCAACCATATCATCTTTCAAACGACAACTCAAGTCATATCTTTTTCCAAATATCTAGTTTTCTATTTTCATTTATTTAATATGTATTTGTTCTGATGATATTTGCTATCACTGTTTGGTTTGACTTGGCTAACCCATCTGGGGCCTGGTGGCCTCAAGTGCTATACTAGAGCTTCTGTGAATGATGTGCTGACCGGGCTTGTCCCTTAAATTGTTGGTGAACGAAGCAGCAAGCAAGAGGCCACCAGGCCTCATCTGGCGCAGTTGAGAACACCAATAGTTGGTGCAATTTAATGTATACAATTCTATACTTTTTTGTTACTTAATATTTATATTTATATTTTATTTCTGACAATTGTAAGCGGAGTGATACTTTTTGTGTATAGCGCATATAAATTACCATTATTATTATTCAAACTATTGTTGTCGTCAGAGGTACATGTAGTTGAATATTGATAGCTTGGGCTGTATCACAATTGTAAAGTTTTCTCTGCATCAAGTTGGTTTTATAGAGTAATGAAACAATGACGTCAGTTGCCATGGTGTCATGGCGGTCTGGTTCTAAACAAATGAACCCGGAATGAAAGCGTGTGTTTCTCATAGGAGAAAATGGCTGCTATCAGAATGATCGCTTGCAACCAAATTTTCAGACGAGCCAAAATGCGTACAGACGATCGTCAGGTGTGACTCTGTTTAGAACCAGCCTGCCATGACACCATGGCAACTGATGTCACACTTCAATACTCTGTTGATAACAACTGGTAACAAAATAAAAAAAATACTCACAGAATTGAACAAAAAACTGTAAATAAATGATATCTACCTAACATATTTTAATGTTATTTACCAAACACAACACTTTACAAAACACCCCCCTGGAGGTCTAATTATGTAACACCGTTTTCTCTGACAGCTCATATCTTTTGTTTCAAATTTCTATGCAAATTCCTGGCCATTGTTCTTGCCATCATTAGTTCAGTGTCTGCATTCCTTTAATGGAGTAGCCACCCCATCACAAAGCTGGATTTACTAAAATCAGAAAAATAAAACAATGGGATTCATATGTGATGCATATAATGTTTATGGGGAGCTGATCAAATGTAAGGCCTTAATAGGCCTTGCTAATCCCCTACATCCACTGCATGTTGGTTCTACCCTTTCCATTTGTTATTATATTGATTTATAAATCGATTGTTCTTTTTATTGTTTATATGTTGTATATTGTACCTTTTTAATGGATGTGAATAAATTGAATTGAATTGAAATGTTCATCACAAATTTATAACATACATTCAGAACTTTAATTCATATTCTTTGGATTTTCTCAAGCATTTATTGATATGTTTCATTGTTTTACTTTTATCATGACAGACTTAATGGTAGGGTCAAGTTCAGTTACACTGTCCTCTCATGTGCTTATCTATGTCTGTGATCTTCAATGTGATCAGTTCTTAGCCTACAGTGTAGATTCCATGATTTTACAAAGTAAGACTAATGAAAATTAATCAGATCTATGCAAGAGATGGTGAGGTCTATACCTTGACTCTAATACCTTTTCTTGAAATAAGTGTTTGCTGCAACCTCATTATTTAGTCTTAGAAAAAAAGTGCAAATTCCAGACCAGGTACTACAAGATCTGAAGGAGGGGTTCGGATCTGACCTGCTTCCCATAAGTGTCTAGTTTGAAACATCAAATGCAATTAACACCTTTGATCGCAGTTTCCAGTGACCTTTTTGTCTTTGTATCCCTGCTTTGTTTGTTTAGCTATTTTTGTATAATTTGTGTTTATCTCCCATTTTCTTTTCAGAGTCATTTCCTTATTTCATCCACATTGTTCTACAGTTCACATGAACTTATTGGATGAAAATGAAAGTTCACACATTCAATCAATCAATTATTAAGTCAAGCTTATGGATAATCTATCAACATTTTGTATTGAACATCTTTGAAAAACTTAGTGGAAAAGGCCTATTATTTACAACCCTTGATTGTGATGATTTCGTCTGCCTCCCTCTAAGAATTTTGTCAGACTTTTTTATGCATGCAAGTTGAATTTTCAACATGTCCAAACTTCCAAAGTTTGGAACAACTAGTGTCATATGCCAACCTCTAGATACATATAAAGACCAGTACCGGCCACCGGACCGGCCACCAAGAAACATTATTAATGCTAACAGTGCACTAACAGAGACTACAACTTGCAATGTCAAATTGATGCCTCATGTCACCACCATCGTGGATCAATGTTTGACAGTACAATCTGAAAGATGTGACTTGGCCTGTTAGTGCTATGTTGGTTCCATGACATTTGCTCTGGCGACAATTGCTCTGATGGTAAATCTGCACATTATTGAGCCAAACATAAAACCTTACCTCCAAAACTAAATAAAACCTAATCCTTATCTATAAATTATTCTGACCAAAAACTCTATTACAAGCCAAACTCTAACCCTTAAGTCCTCTGAGATATATTAAGACCAGAGCAAATGTTGTATCATTGCTCTGTTAAGTGCTATCAATATTCCTGTTTGGCCGATATAGAAGAAATCATGAAAAAACAATCAGATGAGTGTCTTACACGTTTTTGGTCAATGGCTGTTTGTAACAGGTCTATAGTGCTACAGTGGCTCCAAGGAAACAGAATCCAGATGGATCAAAGCTATTACAGACCATATCGAATGGCATATTATCAATTGGTTTCATTGGTCTAACTGTAGCATAAGGAAGTTCCTCAATCGGGGCAACAATTCTGTGTTGAAAGGGGCATTTGATGTAATTTTACAATGTAATGTATTCATATATATCTCATCTTCTTATTTTGTATTAAAGATAATCTACTAGGTTGCAACCTAGACATTTCAATTTTGTGTCATCTCAGTTGAACTTTGAATGTAGTTGACCTGTGATTAGTATCTGCAATGTGTCAGAGAGAGTGGTGTGCCATTAGAATATAAAGTGAGTCCAGGGGGGCCGTTTCATAAAGCTATTCGTAAGTTAAGAGCGACTTTAAGAACGACTGGTGAACCTTTCCTATGCACATAACCATCACCAATGAATGTATCATTTACCACAAGAAAGGATCACCAGTCGTTCTTAAAGTCGCTCTTAACTTTATACGAACAGCTTTATGAAACACCCACCTGGATGCTATATGACATGTTAACAGCATATTTTGATAACTGGACATTTTGGTAATGATAAGGCCATTTTGTGTACCACCTTCTTCATGCAAACTGCTTTGTTTCTTTACGTTAATAAAGTGATAATGCATGATTTTAACCCCAGCATTACTAACGCATAATGCAACTATAATGTTCACCAAAGTCAAAATCACTTTATGTTCATTCGCGCATGAACAGATATCAACCATAGAGTAAATTTATGTAACTTTATTGTATACTTTTGTTTGATCACTGATGGATGATTTGTAAACCTTAAAGATCATTATCATTTGAATTTTTGATAGATGAAATGATATCCTTTCATTTCATACTCATTACACAATTCTTAATATTTTAATTGATTATACCCCCACCAAACAAAGTTTGAAGGGGTATATAGGAATCAGTGTACAGTTGGGCGTTCAGTCCGTCCATTGCGAGTCTTGCACATCGAACTACTTCCTCAGTTTTTAACCAATATATGAAATGATATCCTTTCATTTCATACTCATTACACAATTCTTGATATTTTAATTGATTATACCCCCACCAAACGAAGTTTGAAGGGGTATATAGGAATCAGTGTATGGTTGGGCGGTCGGTCCGTCCGTTGCAAATCTTGTGCATCGAACTACTTGCTCAGTTTTTAACAAATTTTCATGAGACTTGGCACACATATTAGTGTTGGGGTAAAGATGTGCAAGACACATTTTTGTGTGTGTCGGAAATGTTGTTGCCATGGTAACAGGATAGTATGGCAAAAATAACATAAAAATCTTGCAGTTTGAACTACTTCCTCAGTTTTTAACCCATTCTCATGAAATTTGGCTCACTCATTGGTTTCAAGTTAAAGATGTAAGAGACGCAAATTTTGTGTTGTGTATGTTGGAAATAGAGTTGCAATGGTAACATATTTATATGCCCCAAATTAGGTAAAAATTGTGTGGTTCGTACTTCTTCATCTGTTTTCAACCAATTCTCATGAAATTTGGCTCACACATTGGTCTTGAGGTAAAGATGTACAGGACATATGTTTCCATGTGTTAGAAATTGTGTTGCCATGGTAACAACATATATGTTAAAAAATTAGGCAAAAATCTTGCGGTTTGAAATACTTCATCTGGTTTTAACCAATTCTCATGACATTTAGCTCACGCATTGGTCTTTGGGTGATACGAGGCAAGACATTTTTTCCCCATGTGTTGGAAACTGTTGCCATGGATATCACCTTCAGTGATAGTTTTAGTTTCATTCATATTGACAAGAATTGAAACTTAGATATCAAATCTTGTGAACAAAAATTCAATGGAAGGAATTTTCACTTGAATTTTTATTCATCAAAAATGGATGTAAGATAAGAAAATTATGACAGTATAAAGTTTCACGTAATTTTCCCAAGTAGTTATATGCACATCCTGGTCGGTATGCAAATGAGATGGGGGGGGCAAAGACATCTTTTTGAGGAATTACTTCCTGCCGGTACCCATTTACCTCACCTGGGTCAAGTGCAGCACAGTGTGGATAAATTTCTTGCTGAAGGAAAACGCCATGGCTAGGATTCAAACCCACGACCCTCTGTTTGAAAGGCGAGAGTCAGAACCACTAGACCATGACGCGCCCACTTTATATAAAAATAAGTCGCATTAAAATTGCAATTGTAGTATAAATGCGAAATTAAGTAGCAATATAAAATTCAATAATTTAGATCATTTGATATTTGTACTATAGATATAGTACATTTTTTATAGGCCTTTTTTTTTTGAGTTGGACTTGACCTTTAATGTACTTTGATTCTTTGATATCTTAATGAAACTTCTGATTAACTTATTCAAAATTTAGACAGGCAATATCTAAACGAAAATTGAAGCACATTACATCAAACTACGATATACAAGTAGGTTTAGAGTAAGTAGATCATTTATTTTTCAGTCTTGATTGTACATCATATTACTTAAGTAGTGTAGGCCTTTGTCAACATTTACATACTTTAAAATTTACATCCTTCAAAGGTGTACTTAAGACACATGTCCTGGGTGTATCAGGACAAAAAAAAACCTAATTTAAAAATATTCTGAGAAAACATGAAATCAGTGAAAATAAAACTTAGGTCTCCTGATGTAACTATGTAGGATCATGTATTTCTGAACACCATTATTATGAAAATATTGAGCAAAATTGCGCTTTGTACACTTGCATGCTGAACACATGGAAATAATGAACAAAGAAAAATGTAATAATAATAATAAGCAGGTTTTAGAGACGCATAATACCATATAAATAGTATTAATGTGTGTGGAAGAATTATTGTTTTGTATATGGCTAATACGTGTGCTTCTTAAATAGGAATCTTTTTAACACAGGTTATAATCTGTTGCAATCTGTTATTGATCTAATATTATGAGGTAGTTTCCACAATTTTGGTGCCATTTTCCCAAAAGCTCTATCACCAAAAGTCTTGGACTTCACTTGTATTTCAGAGAGAAGATTCTTTGATTTTGACTGGGTTGATATTTCTGAATTATATCACTGAGGTAATAGGGGCATTCCCATTAATGCACTTAAAAACAAGAGTGAGGACTTTAAACAAAATACAAGCCTTTATCGGAAGCCAGTGGAGACTACCTAGGATCGGTGTCACTTAAATAAAAAAAAAATTTGTGAACTAAGAGACTTGCAGCTGAAATTTGTTTGCGCTGGAGTTTAGAAAGCTGAGTATCTGGTACTCCTAGAGGCAGTCCATTATTACAGTCAAGTTAATGAATATAAATGCATGAATAATCCTTTCTGTGGTTGACTTATCCAGAAATTGCCATATCTTTCCAATACTATATAGTCCAATGGCGGTGATATTCATATATTATTAACATGAGCTTTCATCTGTAGATAATCCTGAACAATTACTCCAAGAACACACACTTTAGAAACTGATAGAATGGTAATATCAGACACAATAATTGACAATGATGATGACATTTTACAGCACGGTCTGATATGCACAACTTCAGTTTTTCTTAGATTTAAATTTAGATGAATTTGTGATAACCACACCTGTATTCTACTTAAGCAAGATTCAATCTGAGCAATAATTTTGGCACGATTGGCATCATGTTGAGAGGAAATATACATTTGAGTGTCATCAGCATATATCATTCTGCTATATAATACCACATTTCTCTAATTATTGAAATAAAAAACAATTTGCCACTTAAACCCATTTCAAAATCTGACAGTTTTTTTAGAACCTCTTGCTTCAAAGTTAAAACATATTGAGTATATTTGAACTCGAAAAAAAACAGATATTATAAATGTCTGAATATATTGGCTCGTATTCTGAAGTCATGTAGACCACGGTCTAACTCTGTGCTAAAATTATGGGGAGCCAAAAAATCAGAAATTCAGTTTGTATTGTATCTTTCGTATGTTTACTATTTTGTTTCTTTTTGCTTCCATGATGAAGAAAAATACTTTAGATATCATTTCCAGACAATTATGGACAATTTGAGTGCCAAATGAGTTGATAAATTGGATGTGCACTGTTAGGGATTTTTGCCCCAATTGGCTCTCCATAGCTAAACCACAAGTTTAAACCAGGGTTCAATTTAAAAACTGAGTTCAGAATATGGGCCATTGAGAAATGTTGGTAAAACAATGTGCAGTGGAAGTAAACCACCTGCTATTTTGAACTACTCTGAAGAAAATAACTGAAGGACAATGTTCAGAGATTCATGGTGCTATCCAATAGTTTTTTCTTCAATGTTACATTTATTCAAATTAGATATGTTGGGACTCGTATCTTCAGAATGCTGATAAATCATATTTGTAGGTGAAGTTAGTTTCATGATTATTGGTATTATAATTTTCTCACAAACAATCATGGAAGTTGTTATTGGCACAGCCATTTAAATTCTGTTGGATTTGATATTCCTGGTGGTTTGAAGATTTTAAACCCCAGCTTCAGCAAAGTCCCAAACAACATTCCTTCCAGGAAGATATGTTCAGCACTCTCAAAGTTGTACTTCAATAAGAATCAACTAGATGCCAGTATGGACAACCTCTCTACATCTTTTAAATGTTTCTGTAGCCTTCACATATTCATTTCCAGGGCTGAATTTTTTTTTTTTTACAAAATTTATAACTCTGCTTCATACCATATTCAAATAATTCATATATTGTGCTAAACTTCACCCCATCAAACAATAATGTCATTACTGTAAGATCTTCATTGTTTAAAGGGAGATTCTACTCCAAAATGCACTCTGGATTCAAGAACATAGAAAATGAATTATCAAATGCCCTTCATGACAATGAACAGCCAAGAAGTCTTTGTTGAAAATTGGTGATTCAAAACAGCAGCTTTGTCCAAACGACATATTTGCATATTTTTTTGTAGCTAACACTGAGCATTAACATACTTTTATGTGCATTTGAGGTTCTGTATAACTTTACCAGCCAGTTCCAGAATGCTAATCCAAAACACTTGAATACTAAGTAGATCAATTAGCTGACCATACAATGAACCCTCTCGGTCCCTTCACTCGAAGGTTTCTTACCAAAACATGCAGATAACTCTACCAAAGTCCTCAAGACACATTTCCTCACTGGAACACTCTCCATGGTTCCTTTACATGAAATAATAAATAACAGAAATCTTAGAGGACAACGATAATGAACTATTGGATGGTTACAAATAAGAGTATGCCACACCATTCAAGATGTTATTCACCAGAACCTTCACCAGATCCGTCACCGGACCAGTCAAGAACTTCCTCACCTGACCCTTCCCCTGACATATCCTCACTGGCCCATTCAGAAGAACCACCACCAGACCCTTCACCTGATACCCCATCTCCAGACCATTCAACAGATCTGTCACCGGACCAGTCAAGAACTTCGTCACCTGACCCTTCCCCTGACATATCCTCACTGGCCCATTCAGAAGAACCACCACCAGACCCTTCACCTGATACCCCATCTCCAGACCATTCAACAGATCTGTCACCGGACCAGTCAAGAATTTCGTCACCTGACCCTTCTCCTGACATATCCTCACTGGCCCATTCAGAAGAACCACCACCAGACCCTTCGCCTGATAGTCCATCTCCAGACCATTCAAGAACTTCGTCACTAGACCCTTCTGACACATCCTCACTGGCCCATTCAGAAGAACCACCACCAGACCCTTCGCCTGATAGTCCATCCCCAGACCATTCAAGAACATTGTCACTTGATCCTCCTCCTGACATATCCTCACTGGCCGATTCGAAAGATCCACCACCAGACCCTTCACCTGATAGTCCATCTCCAGACCATTCACCAGATTTGTCACCTGACCATTCAAGAACTTCGTCACCCGATGTTTCTCCTGACATATCCTCACTGGCCCATTCAGAAGAACCACCACCAGACCCTTCGCCTGATAGTCCATCTCCGGACCATTCACCAGATCCATCTCCGGACCGTTCAAGAACTTTGTCACCCGATCCTTCTTTTGATGAATCAACATTTGTTTGATTAGTGTCCTTGACTGGAGATGTAGCGTTCTTACAGAATGATGGAGGTGTGAACACTGAGATGTTTGTGATGCCCATCCGGATGCCAATGAACTTGGTACTAACTGAATGGACAGTCGTGTGGTTCTCATCCTTCTCCATGACGATTTCTTTCACTGGCAAACAACCAGGGTAAGTGAATGTACCAATCCAACTTTCCTCTGCACAGAAAAAAAGAAAATTTAGATATTTTTAAAGCAATTGCACAAATTACTCTCCATTTATGCAGTGGCAAAGGGCAGTCTGCCATCCCCCACCCGCCCCCCCCCCCCTCCCCTTTGGCTGATTTCGCCGGGGGGAAAAAACGAAAAAAAAAAATAAAGAAAGAGAACGAGAAGAAAAGGAAGAAAAAGAGGGAAAAAAGGTAACGGGGGAAAAAGGGAAAGAATAAACATAAAGAGGAGAAGGGTTAAACCGAAGGAAAGGGGGAAAGGAGGGAAAGAACAAATCACGAAATACGAATAAATAAGTGAGAAAGGAGATATAACAGATAACAGATTGAACGGGAATTTATGACAGGAAAGGAAAAGAGGCAAGAATAAATGGGATATGAGGGTAGAATGGAATGAGCTAAATGCTATGTGAAAAGTTGAATTGAAAAAAATGAAGAAAAGGGCTGCCGATGATTGTAAATAAAGAACGGGAAGAAAGAATGGGATGGCGTAGAAGTATGAAGTCTATATAGGTTTGATAAATTTCATGCCATGACGGTAGCAATCAGGACAAAAAATAACTTTGAGAGGTTCCGCCCAAACATTGTCTATGTCCCTAGCCATGGACCTTCCTCCTCGGTCCATGCCCGATCCAAATTTTCTCGCTCGCAAAGTTATAGGAATTTTTCCACATTTGCCATATTGTTCCCCCTCAAAATATTTGGTTTATTACACGACTATGTTGTGTAAAACCTAAGTGATATAGCCCCACCCCCCCGGGGGGGGGGCACTTACATTGACGAGTGGATACCATGCGCGACCCCAAAAACAAGTAAAAAGGATGTCTTTTTCAAGATAGGGCACGTTACGTACGTAACGTAATAAGGGTGTCAAAAACACTAAAATAATGAAAAAGGGGTATCTATTTCGCCAGAATAGCTACGTGTTTAGGGTCAAATTTGCAAAGGGTGTAAAAAATTAAGACTAAAATGTTTTAGGATGTGCTTTTTGCCCCGAGGGTCAACACTATACGTGTTTAGAGTACAATTTGCCCGAGATGTGGGAGGTGGTACTAAACCCAATGATGTAGCCTTGTAGGTACCGACGACCGCTGTATTGTTTAGGGGTCAATTCAGGGAATACTTGCCAATAGTATCGTTTTATTAATTGTTTCCAATATTTGTTAAGGGTAGGAAGTTATGATTTCACACGCCAATACTTGTCAAGGGGTTCATTTTCAGAATATTGAAAATACGTGTTAAGGGTGCTTTTCGAGACCCTATGGTCGCGCATGATATCCACTCGTCAATGGAAGTGCCCCCCCCCCCGGGGGATATAGCGGCCATCTGTAAAGTTTGATATGGCTGAATCTTGAGAGGTTTCGGTAGCGGAGGAGGGGGAGCGCTCATCACACTACTCCCGCGTTGAGCTTTGCGCTAATGCTCGCGTACAATCATGAAAACTCCTGTTCACATGATATGACCAGAAAATAGAATTTTGGCTCTTGCCCCCCACCCCCCCCCCCTCCCCTGACATTTACATTGAAATTGGTGTGATAAAAGATCACTCTTGATTAAAAGCCTCGCTCAAAGACATGTGTGGCGGTAGGGGATCGAAACCTGGACTTAATTGTGTCTACTCGGGCGCCTTAGACCTAACATCTACGGCACTCCCATTTTATTTTGAATTTTATTGTATAGGGCAGATTGGCCAAAAAGATACATCGATGCCCAGGGGCCCATTTCATAAAGAGTTGCTATCATAACAGGTTGCTATGATAGCAACTCTGGTAGAATAGCAACTTGTACTTGCTATGCTAGCAACTTTGCATTTCTCAAAAGCACATTCGCTGGAAAGTCAACTTGAATATCTAACGAATTATTCCTACGAATTATTTGAAAAGTCATGTAAGAGGCTGATCAGGGGGTGATCCCCTTCCTCTCCACTATTTTGGGGGTAGTACAACGTGATCAGAATTATACCCTTTACAATGTCAACTTGACGCTCCCCCATGACCAGCATCAAATATTTAACCCTATTTGACGCTCCAGTAAAAAGTTGACGCTCCTACTGGAGCGTCAACTTTTTATGAAATGCGCTGCAGCGTCAAATATCAAATTTGACGCTGCAAGTGAGAATTTGATGCTGTTTTGTGACTTGACGCTATATTTTTATGAAATGGGCCCCAGATCTTGTGATCTGGGTACATCTCTGTTAGCGTTTACATTACTGACACGCAGAGGCGTCGATCCTGGGGGGCAGGGGGGCGATCGCCCCACCAATGAAAATATTGGGGGCGCAAACATATCGTTTTACCCCCTCCCCAATAATTCCGCATGCATGTGCAAAAATGAAATAAGATTGCAGTGTTACACAGAAATCAGCAAGCGAGATTGAGATACACAACTCGTTCTTTATTTAAAATCGTGCTCAAAATGTCACTGGGCTCCCGCCGACTAAAACAACGTACGTCTGGGTCGTGAAAAGATAAATATTTTTGGAAAGTTAATCTGCATAATATAATTTTTCCCGCGTCGTCTGAAGAGGCTATAGAGAGATAATACACTTACTTTGCTTTCCTGGAATTCTATTTGACCACTCCTGCACCATGACGCCGCTTCCTACAATCTCATAGGATTTCTCAAAAGTAGCATTGGGTGGAATAGTGAAGTTGCTCCATGTTCCTAGCTGTTCCACTGAGCATGTCTTGTTATCATGATTGATGACGTATTGTATCCCTTCATCATAAAGCATGATATACTCGTAAATACTGTTGATATAAAAAGAGGAAGGTATATAGTAGAAAATATAACTGATAAGCAAATATCTAACGTTAGGTAGGGTATTATAGCTTCTCACACAACCTTATACTGTATGGCAGGGGTTCTCAAACTACGGCCAGCGGGCCGGATCCGGCCCGCGGAGCTTCTCAATCCGGCCCGCAAGACTCTGCTGGGTTTTTTTTATTCATTTTTAAAGGACAAGTCCACCCCAATAAAAAGTTGATTTGAATAAAAAGAGAAAATCCAACAAGCACAACGCTGAAAATTTCATCAAAATCGGATGTAAAATAAGAAAGTTATGATATTTTAAAGTTTCGCTTAATTTCACAAAATAGTTATATGCACATCCTGGTTGATATGCAAATGAGGAGACTGATGACATCATCCACTCACTATTTCTTGTGTATTTTTAATATGAAATGCAAAATATTCTAATTTTCTCCTCAGTGTCTGGTGAAACACTGATTAATTCCTCCCTGAACATGTGGAATTAGCATTGTTTAATTCTATATGGTTCAGTCAAGTTGGTCCTTATTGTCAAATTTGTAAAAAATGAAATATTGTATAATTCAAACAATAAAAACAAAAGAAATAGTGAGTGAAAAACATCATCGACTCTCTCATTTGCATGTCACTGAGTTGTACATATAACTCTTTTGTGAAAAATGAGCGAAACTTTAAAATGTCATAACTTTCTTATTTTATATCCGGTTTTGATGAAATTTTCAGCAATATGCTAGTTCGATTTTTCTCTATTTATTCATATCAACAATTTTCTGGGATGGACTTGACCTTTAAGTCACAATATGAAACATAGCTCAATATGATTACATTGTGTATCCATGTAGACCTAGCCGTAATAAAAGTTATGGCATTCAAATTAATTTGACTTTTAAACAAAGTTTAGTGGAGTCTTTTCTGCCTGTTCGATCTACTTTCTTATTAGATGACCAGCGCTGTTCTCACCATGTTTGGACCTACATACAGATGCGAAAGTGCATTTTCCACAATGAACATTTTTTAAGAACTAACTCATACCGAAGTACCTTGACAGGGACCGCGGAACGGTTTTCAAAGTGGGGGGGGGGGGGCTGGCCATGCAAAAATCACATGGTCATTTTTACGTTTTTGTACATGGTTTTGGAAAAAAAATGGGGGGGGGGCTGAACCCCCCCCCCCTGCTTCCGCGGCCCCTTCTTGACCAGTGAACATTTGCACCAGTGCCTTCGTCTGGCAATTACACCTTTTGTGCCAAGGTTCAAGCAACTTGTTGCTGACAGACTGTCACTTTTCCCATATTAAAAGTGAATAGGAGACTGACATCATTGTTAGAGTCTAAAACAGACATGCTCTATTATTCATTCTACTTTGACTACAACAAATATTGATACTTCAAGACATTATCTGTCTCCCCAATACCAGGTATGTATAGGTACAATCTAGATTCCTTTTAACAAAGTACTACAATTTTGTTATCATTAATATTGACTCTCGCTGTATTTTGAAATCTTTTATAATTTCGCCTGCGTTCCATATAAAACTGTTATAAATTTGTTGGATTAAATGCTCCCAAAATAAGGGCCAGATTGCACAAGAGAGCTTCTCGGACCCCGACCGCAAGGGTCTTTGCGCTTCGCGCACATTTTTTTTTCTTAGTATCCACTTCATTTGAGAACCCCTGCTGTATGGAGTAGATACAAATCGGACATCCTTTCACGAGGGCAGCATCAGGAAAAGTAGATAGGCCTTCAGACATCCTGCAGCCCCACACTTGTAAATTACATTATAAAAATCTTATATTTAAAAAAAAATGTGTAATGGCAAACAGGGTACATATCCTAGTAAATAAAAAAATGTGAGCGCGAAGCGCGAGCTCAAATTTAGTTTGCATGTTAATTTTTTTTAAATCATATAAGCACTTTGATTATAAGCATGAATACGATGTATATCTCATCGAACAAGGGCTAAGTGCGCGCTGAAATTTAAGTTAATATGCTGACTTGAAATGGGACATTATTTTAATAATCATTTGTAAAAAAAAAAAAAAAAATCATGAGCAGGTAATATATCTTACTAGACAAATAATACGAGCACGAATTACAGGCTGTTTTTTTTTTATTCAGACCTGAATAATGACATGAACCAGGTGCTTATTTTTAAATTGTTCCAGCATGAGGCGTGAGCTGAAATATTCTCTTATCATTAAATTGAAAACTAGACATATTTCCAATCGCTATGTTATCCTCATCAATACAATATGTATACCTTTCAGCAGGCACTTCCTGCGTGAAGCGCGAGCAGACTTTTTATTTTGAAAATGGAGTGACCTGAAAATGTTGTTATTCGCCAATTCTTTCCCCGATTCGCTTATGGCTAATAATAATAACAGTGATATTGATAATAATTTATAAAATTAATGCTAATAATAATAGTGATTATGGATAAATTATGACCGAAATCCCCCATTGTACATTACCTCTGATCTAGATCATGAACAAGCGCATGAAAAGAATAAGATATGCATATGATGACATATGTTGCCTGATTTAGAACACGTCTGGGTAGCGATATAAAATTTGATTTATCTCTATAATGTTAAAGATTTTCATTAAATATCATGTCAATCACAATTTGAACAGGGGCATTTCTTAGACTTAAGTCATTTTGCCAAGTCTAAATCATTATCATCTGCTCTTTCTTCATCAATATCGCCACCGCCATCATCATCACCTTTACTTTATTGTTTTTTATAATTGACATTACATCTTATCTGCCTACCCTCCTCTAACCTTGGAGCTACTACAGTGTTATAGTATAGCTCCATGTTCTAACAAGGGACCATCACATCATTATTTCGGTCAATTTTCATTTAGGTCATATTATATAGCCTCTAATGATTTCGTCATGAGCATATGTAAATTGACGATAAAACGTTTTCAAACAGTGATAATGCATTCACATCGCGATTCACATATCAGTTATGTTTGTGATTCATTGTTGTAAAAGTGCCTAAAGTCATTTCATAGTCTTTGCGAGAGAAAAGGTCATATTCAAAGTATTCCTTGTCAAAATATTGTGTTTTGTTTTACAGGTCGCACAATCGTGATCACTGGAGACAATAAAGACGAAATCAAAATCAAAATAATCCGATCATTTTTTTTCAATTTCACTACTTTCTAACCACTCTTACACATTTTTATCAAGCTAAAACCTGTCTAGTTATATTTTAGAAATTATTGCCCGCGACCAAATTCTCTCTGGGACGGGGTAGGGCAAACAACATTTTACAAACATCAGACAGAATGCTACTCGTCTAGCCCGCTGTATGGGGCGGCGATGAGGATTAATTAAATTGAATTAATATATTTCGACATTTAATGTTTGCTATTTTCTATTCCATTTATCGAGCAAATTTTTATTGTGTAATCGTAGATAAGCTCTGAAAGAGACGCCCCCTATTTCCCGATTTCTTGGAATTTCTTCTCCAGGTGAAGATTTCGGCAGCTCATGAAGAATCCCGAGAAAATCGTAAGGTGAGACGCGTATAATCTGTGTAAGAGCCTAAAAATACAGAGCTGGTCATGATTCCTCATAAATTAGTTGGAAATACATGTATAATCATATTAAGTGTTTTTTTTCCTCTCATGCACAAGATGATTAAAAACGTGCAGTTAAATACGGATACCCCTTGCCTTTCCACAATTTGGCAACCTACGTCGCTATGATATCAGCGACCGCTGTTCTTATTGTTAATTAGTTTACTTCTGTTTCGTATAAAGAAAATTATTAGATTATTTGAAAGCAACCGCTGAACATTGGAAAGGAACACTCGGGGCTCCAAATATTTATATAAAACCAGGTGAAAACGCTTGATAAGTACATACCTTTTTCCTAGGAATTTGGCGTGTTTATCTACCAGGATCCGCTTCCTTCGGTTAATGCCATCGAAGGTGATGTGGAAATGGTTTTTGACGCCATTGATGTGGTCCCACTCGGTGGCTTTTCCCTCCCATTGCGCCGGAGTTTGACAAGGAGAGCTCAGAGGTGGTGAGGGTGGCTGTTCTGTCACAGACTGAATGGGAGTTGACTCGGGAACGTTGATGGTTTCTTTTAGCTCCGATGATGGCGTTGTTGACGATTTTCTTGTTATGGAGTTCTGAGGAACAGATGAGGTTTGTATCGATTTCGATGAATATGGATTGTACTTGAAGTCATTCAATCCATTTCCAGTAAACTGAGGAATTGGTAAGGTTTCTTTCGATTTCGATGAAGATGGCTTGTAATTAAAGTCATTCAATCCATTTCCTGTCATACCAAACTTTCCACCGTAATCATTAATGGAATTCTTCGAGTAGAAAGGCTTTGGATGAAAGAAGGAACTTATCTCTTTCTTTAAGTATTCTTTGTTGGTAGCGTACCCGAAGTATTTCTTCAGGAGTGAATTGCCAGCAGTCTTATGACTCCTGTCATCTTGGCCGATCATCTGCCCCAGTGCAACGGTCGTGAAGGCCAAAAGTAAAACCAAGAGTTCCCTGAAGAGAGGCATGGTCATAGATTGCTCCTTGATGACCGGGGTGGCAAAAATGATACTAAATGAAACTGTTAATCGCGTTTTATAGCAGAAGTGGCGCTAGATCATGCATGCTTATTAAGCAGAAGCGCTCCTAACACTAAAGACGGAACTTCCCGTTTCAAAGCGGACACAATGCAATCTCGGCACACTTCCGACTTCTTTTTTTGATGGTGGGGGGGGGGGGGTGAACGATATGATGACAGAATTGAAATTTGGTGAACAATAGATTGGCTATTTAGGAGTTAATCTATGATTTGGAAATATATTAAACATGATCGAGCATAATATCCCTTCAATCATGACCACCTTGCTATGTGCATACGTCACAACATCGAACTCCACCTCCATACTCATGGTCAATACGACCAGCATCATCGCGATATTTCGCTCTCCAACATCGTCAAACACTAAGATTACTGTTTTCTTCATCTTCTTCTTTTTTTTCTTCTTTTTCTTCTTCTTCTTCTCCTCCATCTTCTTCTTCCCTTTTCTCTTCTTTTTCTTCTCTTCTTCTTCTCCTTCTTTTCCATCTTCTCCTTTTTCTTCTCTTCTTCTTCTTCTCGTTCTTTTTTCTTCTTCCTCTTCTTATTATTTTTCTACTTCTTTTATATATCTATATGGATGTATTTAATTTTGTTTATGTTAGCAAACTGTTTGCTAACTGTTTGCAAAATAATGTTCGACCCAATTGAAGTTGACATTATGTTCATATATTTGTTACTCTTAATTCGTTTAAACTTTTTTTTTTTTCGTTTTTAATTTACACGACCCAACAGAAATCAGTCTTGTAACTGTTTGGGATGTCTGATAGTGTTTAAATAAAAATCAATCTAAACTGAGCTGTAACGCGTTTAAAAACTATCAGTCAATATTACCATCCTCCTGGCACCTTCCTCGTGATAAGAGGGTCTTGTTGATGAAAACTTCTGACCATAAACAAAACTAGTAAATGGCTTAATTAACGGAGATACGAACTATTCCGCCCTCGCTGATAATATATGGGGGGGGGCGAGGAAAAATAACCTGAGTTTTTACGATAACAAATTTTGTGCAAAAGGGACCCGGAAGACATGGGCGGAAATATATATGATGTCGTATTATTCAAGTGGGGGGGGGGGGTGGAGCAATAGTTTCTCCCCCCCTGAATAAAAGGTTTGCCGCTTGAATTTTCGTCGGTGCTGGTGGGCACTACTACCCTATTGCCTATTGTTAGCCAACTATGATTTATAGCCCTGCAAACACCGCAGCACTACCATCACATCCAAAGACGTCACCACCATTTTGTAACACAAATCATCGCTCAAGCCCCCACAAAATTTTCGACCACATCATCTCACTTCTTACCACCACTATATTATCTTCATCTTTAGTATTGTCACCACTACCTTGGGGAGCTTTGGGGAGCTGAAACCCCCTCAAAACTCGCTCAAGCCCCCATAACAAAAATTCGACCACAAAGAAAATAAAATGTATTTAGGCCCTATATGCGTAGATATTGTATTGAATACTGCAGCATATCATTAATATCGTAAAATTAAAGCTTTTACTATACAAATTCTAAATTTTCTCGCTTGGTCGCTGTACACTCCCTCGCAAAACACAATAATATCCAAATGCAGAAGACATTAATGCAGTCTTATAAAGTGCGAGTAAAGTTAATAATCCCCTACAAGAATGCATATTTACTTTTTTTTCTTAAAATTTATCTCCCTACTTCACCCAACACGAATAAATGCCGTAAAATTCCCGTTTTAACTAGATTTGTGTACATTCGTGTGAAATTTAATAATTCTTCATATGTTGTGCGTTTTTTAAAGAAAATGATTCGCTCACTATCATATAGTTTAGAGTCAGGTATGTCGATCCATGTTTCGTATGGGGGTGAAAAATATCAATTTTAAACAGAACTTTGCACATGAAGAGCGCAAACAATGTATGTTTGATATAGTATTTCAATGTCAAGTATATATAATGGTTTTATAGTGCTTTCCGATGATTTTTCATACTTATTTTGGCATTGAATACTATGAATATTTCAAGTTGTCAAAATTATTGGGGGAGCAAATTGATATGTTTGGTTCCCCCCCCCCTATATTTTGCCCTTCAGGATCGACGCCTCTGTTTAAAAGTATTTCTATTTCTCGCAATATTATATACTAAAATGCGTTATACAGTGCGTCCCAGAAAAAACGAAACCAAGATTTAGCGATGATTCATCATAACTTAATCACAAATACAATAAACTAATGACCTACCAATGTAAAGCTTAGAATCTCCTCTTTCATCTGATATTACTTAGATTATTCCTCATTCACGCATGAGTGAGCAAAAACAATTTGAAGAAAGGATACCAAAAACTCATTTGGCGGGGTGTATCTGAATTTCAAAAAGAAAATCACATGTCTTAAAAGTTCAATATCTGCTCTTTAATTTGATACCTCAATTACAGAAAATGGTCAAGAAATAACAAAGTTCTGGTTATTTGAAATAAGGCTTGAATTTCCATAATTTCGTTAAATAAACTGTTTTCACCGGTTTCCCACAGAAGCTATTGCATGGTTAACAAAAGACTTAATGCATGGCTGATCGTAAACAAAACGGAGTGTCGAGTGAGTTTGAACGCTAGCCTGTAAAACCTCTTCATTTTATGAAATTATTGAAATTATTGAGATTCTAAGCTTTACATTGATAGGCCATTTGTCTATTTTATTTGTGATTAAGTTATGATAAATCATCGCTAAATCTCGGTTTCGTTTTTTTCTGGGACGCACTGTACAGGACAGCGATCCAGGGGTCAGGCTCTTTTGTAAGCCTAATTTCTGTATTTCGAGTATCCCATAATAAAGTGCCCCAAATGCTGGGTATCACTTCGAAAACTTTCTCCCGGCCACATTCCCTGGGGACATCTTATAAAGAAGTTTGTACCGTTGATATCATTTACATTCAAATGTATTTAAAATTTTAAGAATATCGCGCTCTAATGATTTTTTTCGCACGATCACTTGGCTCACTTCCGTAAAAAATGAAACGCCTCGAAAAATTAAAGCAAGTCGTCTACAAATACATGTACAACACCAATCAGATCCTGATGTGTGTTACACGTAGATGAATGGTTATGAAAAACATGCAAGCATTTTTGTTTTTTGTTCTCTTGCTCGGTCGCCACGCTCCCTCGCTTAAAATTAGAAACAATATTATTTTGGGGGCCAGGGATGGGGGATAAGCTGCTTAGTCAGATCAGTATAGTCGTCCACGCACAAATTATGCTCCCCATTATAGGCCATTTCCATTGTGTTGGATAAACCAACGTCAACAATTTCTCACGCCCTTGTAGAAGCCCCACCATTAGTTTTGGTCTTGAACGGCGCCTGACATGCATCACTATCACCATCATCTATACTACAACATATTAAACCACCATCATCACCCTTGTTACCATAACCACCATCTCCATCATTATCAGCACCACCAATAATATCAACGAGCATCACCATCATCTATACCACAACGAATTGAACCATACACCATCATCATATTTTGTATCACCACCATCACTATAACCAATATTAAAATGTATCACCATAATTACCGCCGCACCCCACCACCACGGACGCCACTACGTCACTCCCTGTTTTATTTTAATAATTAACAGCATGATATATTCTTGTGATTTACTCATAAACACATAAAAAAATAACATTTAAATGTATAGATGAAGTTGCAAAATGTTTTTAATATTACTATCAGCATATTTCATGTTAGTAAAGTTACGCTAAGGCATACATGCACTGTAAAAACTGTGGTGTCAAAACTGACACCAGTTGGTGTTAATAGAGGACCACACCCTGAGGTGTAAAAATTACACCCTAGAAATTGAACATAGCACCAAAGAGTGTAAATGTAACAACCAAAGGTGTTGTATAACACCTATAGGTGTTAAACTAACACTGCCAATTTAACACCGGTGTAAAATTACTGCTGTGGTCCTCTATGTACACCAGTTAACATCATGGTTTTTGCTGTGTGTGCGTTGAGGGGTTAAGTAGTAAATAAAACGGGTATTTCGTACTGTGTTAGTTCCTTTAGATAAAGAGCCATTTGATAATCTTACATCTCGAGCACATGCATCTCGTGCTAGACTGCTATTGTTTGGCGTTTAATCTATCTCGTCTTATAGTTTGGAATACTTCCTCTGTTTTATCTTGAATAAAATACTACGACAATTTATAGATACCAGTGACTTCTCCGTCACAATTGTATTTGATCTTGATGGAGGTATTACCTGAGGAAATGAGGAAATGTTTTGGGGAAATGTTAAAAGATTAAATAAAACAAATATCTTCCAATCAACATTCTTAGGTAGGCCTAACATTATACCTAGTGGTTGTGTCCCGGGGTTGTGTCGGGTTTTCGTTTTTGATATATCGATTACTGAAATCCATAAAACACTAAATTATATTGGGTTTTTTTATGAATAAAAAAAGGGTGCTCTTCATGATTAAGCACACCTTCATTTACGTAAATTGATGAAGTAATTTTTACGAGCTTTTTAAAAGATGGACTAGGGATTGCTCACTCAATGGGAATTTGTCGATAGTCATATTATCATTCGCGTAAAGAGATATATTGTACATTTAAAGGTAATAGGGTAATAACGTGTTTTTTAAATCATTTTATAAGATATTTTCAAAGTGTAAATTTGCCTTGACATGCACTATATTCAGGAGAAAACGTGGAATAGAATGAACGCTGATGTCTTTAATCCCTTCTTCCACTCCTCATGGCAGCATCGTATGCTTTGTGCAAGATACCATCGGTCATTCGACCCATCCCTTCGGGGATTCGTCGGTGATCTCCGGACAGAATCGCCTCGAGCAGACTGCGTTCGTTTTCCATTCGGCTCGGGTCGATCATTCTCTCTCGCTTGTTCTGGGAGGACCTCGGCGCTTGTGGTCGGCGGACCGGAACGTTGCTCGGGATTCTTCGGCTGGATTGAAGACGAGTTCGAGGGTTGGCTGGAATTCCATCCCCATACCTAGTACGAACTGGTCTTGACCGAGTTTCGGTTTTCTGTGCCTTAGGTGTGACCGTAAGATTGGTGTCGTTACAAAACGATGGTGGTGTGAAGACGGACATGTTTGCTACATTTTCCCGGAGATCAAAGAACCTGGTACTGACCGATTGAATCATGGTCTTGTTTTCGTCCTTCTCCATGAATATCTCGGTCACAGGCCAGCAGCCATTATCGGTAAATGTACCGATCCAGCTCTCTTCTGCATGAGAAAATCATGAAAAAGCAAATAAGCAAGAATCAGGAACAAATATCCCTTTTTCTATTTTGGGACAATGCTTAAGAAGCTATATACTTTGTTCGTAAACATGATAAAGAAGAAAAAAGTGTTACTTACTTTGCCTTCCTGGGATTCTGTCAGACCACTCCTGCACCATGAAGCCATTTCCTGGAGCACCAATCTCGTAGTAGTCTTCCAGAGTGGCATCAGATGGAATGGTGAAGTTGCGCCATGTTCCTAGCTGTTCCACTGTGCATGTGTTGTAGTTGTGATTGATGACGTATTGTATCCCTTCATCATAAAGCATGATGTACTCGTAGATCCTATATAGGGGAAATAATAATGATAATGAAAATAATAATAACAATAATAATAATTATATGCAACATTTATATAGCGCTTAATACAATGTTTCTAAGCGCTGCATACTATTACCCCGGTTTTAGCACGACTATACCTGATCGGGCGCTATATAGAGCATTCAAGGATTTTTTTTTCCTACCGGGTACCCACTTAATTACTACACCTGTATGGAAAGTGGCAAATGTTGATAAACGTATTGTCAAATGACGCGAGTTCCATGGTGCATTCGAACCCCGGACCTTGTGGTTCAAAGTCCGGAGACTTATCCACTGAGCCACAACACCAACGTATTTAGTTGTGATGTTTTTGTTACCAAGCATTTAAGACCCTTTGCATGATAATTATTTTGAGGTTAGATAAGTTTGCTTTACATCCCAGCGACTAGCCGACCGATTTAAATATCATGATTTTGTTCGAATTTTCATTACTATTGGACACATTTGACTTAATTGTTAACATGCAAAATTTATCAACAAATTTATCAGGCCTACCAATTCGACAACATCGATATTGAGTATGATTTCGCGAAATAAACGGAATTTCAATTATCCAACTATCGGTCCCATGTGAAATTCATCAACAGGTATTTTAAAAGGGGCATGACGACCCAAAGATGACGTCACTACTTTCTATAAGGGGTTTAATAGAGCTACTTGACCTACACCTCGCTTTTTATATTCGTATTTTTCTCTTTCTTTGTCCTTCCTCTTTCCACCTCTTTTTCCGAGTATTTTCTTTCTTTATTTCGCTACTTACAAAAAAAAAAAAAATACAGGGGCTGTCGTCCCTGACCCCCCCCCCCCCCCCGTTTCAGGGACCATGAAAGATATAGATACCTATATATGGTGTTGACATGTTTTGCATTACACAAATCTAATAATTAGAATGATGTTGTGTTTTTTTTTATTTAATTGAAGTAGCATTGAAAACTTTTAATCGAATTGCTCTTTTGATATTAAGAATTATATGAAATCGTTTGAACATTTACAAAATTGACATTGGTCAATGGAAAAGTCCCCCCCCCAAAAAAAAAAGTAGCATTGAAAACTTTTAATCGAATTGCTCTTTTGATATTAAGAATTATATGAAATCGTTTGAACATTTACAAAATTGGCATTGGTCAATGGAAAAGTCCCCCCCCAAAAAAAAAAAAAAATCAGCAACAGCGGGGGAAGGCAATTCAGACAAATATTTGTTTATTTAATGGCAGCTCCCCCGCTTCATCACCGACACACCCCCTCCTTCTCTCTCCATTTCTCTCTCTCAGACTAAATCGTGTCCCACGCCAACTCATATTCATCCATGTATAACTCCCAAGTCCCAACACGCACCCTTACACACACACACACACACACACACACACACACACCCTCACACACACAACACTCCAGACCTTCACACCTTTGTATACTCTCTCATACAATTTCAAAGGGATCATCATCATCATCAAAACACCCACACTGAAAGAAAACAGTAATTTAACACAATTTAGGAGGTTACTTGAAGTAGAGTAAAGATGAGTTCAAGGATCACAATCAGGGGCCCGTATAACACAAAGCTTAACAATCATCAGGGGCCGCGGAAGCGGGGAGGGGGCTTCAGCCCCTCCCCCTACTTTTTTCCAAAACCGTGTACAATTACGTAAAAATGACCATATTATGATTGTGATTTTTTGCATGGTCAGCCCCCCCCCCCCCCAACTTTGAAAACCGTTCCGCGGCCCCTGATGATCAAAAAACATAATGATGACGATTGACTTCATTGACTATACCATGTACAATCAATCGTGAAAATCAAGCGTACGATTAATCGCTAAGTTTCGTGTTACGGCACCCTGGTGTCCTTTTTAATTGCTGCATAATTATAGCCCATCGATATTCATATTGATATCGATGATAAAAAAAGTCACAGGGTAACCAGGGTATCATGCACAATACGGAAACCGCCTTAAAGGGATGGTCCGGGCTGGAAGTATTTATAGCTAAATTAATAGTTGAATTCACTGAGCAAAATGCCAAAAATTTCATCAAAATCGGATAACAAATAACAAAGTTTTTGAATTTTAAACTTTAGCAATATTTTGTGAAAACAGTCGTCATGAATATTCATTAGGTGGGCTGATGATGTCACATCCCCACTTGTTCTTTTGTATTTTATTATATGAAATTAGGTTTATTCAAATTTTTTCCTCCAAGAACTAGAAGAAAGGGATTGACAGCTGATTTAGTGCATTAGATATTTATTGCTGCAATGTATTTCATTACAAGGGAGACATATTATTCACACAAGTATGAAATAATGAAAAAATTATGATTTTATGTAATAACATAAGAAAACCGAAAGTGGGGATGTGACATCATCAGCCCACCTAATAAATATTCATGACGACTGTTTTCACAAAATATTGCTAAACTTTAAACTTCAATAACTTTATTATTTATTATCCGATTTTAAAGAAATTTTCGGCATTTTGCTCAGTGAATTCTACTCTATGTATTAAGATATAAATATTTCCAGCCCGGACCATCCCTTAAAACCGCGCGATCCAGGGTCCGCTATAACGTACCAACGTTATTCTCGAACGCTTCCGGTCATTGAGCATTATCGGGGGGGGGGGGCAGATTCTAGTACATGGCTATTCAGAAGAATCTGAAAAGGATGATTTAAAAAAAAATATATAAAAAATTGCAAGGGACTAATTTAAGAAAAAGAAATTGTAAATGTTTTTCAAAAGTTCGGGCTAATCACTTATTACCAGACTATTTAAGTGATTTAAGACATGGATAAGATAGTAAGGGACCATCAAAATCCTACTATCAGGAAATTATTCATCATTTTATCGCTTTTATCTTCCTTTATTTCTTGCGATCTCCTGCTAAGTAAACCATTATTTTGAATAAGAGTTGCACCATTGCGCAGGGGGGTATACATGTATACTAGATGATCAACAAAAGTTTATTAATTTATTTCTTTATTCATTTATTTATTTATCTATTCATTCATTTATAAATGATGAACGAAATATTTTTCAAAATTTGGTGAAATTAGCTTTGATAATTGTGTTAATTGAATATCTCACCTTTTCCCTGGAAGCTGGGCGTGTTTATCTTCCATGATCCGCTTTCTTCTGTTAACGCCATCGAATGTGATGTTGAAACGGTTGTTTATGCCCTGGATGTGATCCCACTCGCTGGCTCTTCCCTCCCATTGCTCTGGGGTGTGGCAAGGGGTGGCGCCCACGGCTGGTCTAAGCCTTGATGCTGTCTGGGCATTGTCTATTGGTTCGGCGTTGACTGGTTCGTAAACGAACTCATCATTAGGCCTATACCGATTTATTGGGACTTCATCGATGTCGGGGTTACTAACGCGTACCTTGATCGGCCTACGATGAAAATCACGAGCTTGGTGTGGTTGGAGTATGGCCCGAGCTTTTCCGAACGCCTTCCCGACATCGACCCGTCCCAAAACGATGCCGAGAGACCCAAGAAAGATAAGGATAACGAGATCCCTTGTTGGTGCCATCATTGCAAACGCGATTGTCGCGTTCTCAAAATGAAATGATACAGTTTTGGGAAAATGTTTTTGCTATTAACAATGGGCGGATAGAGAGTGTTGATACAGGTCATAGGCAAGGTTATCGTATTATGATTTTTACAGGAAACAAAGGTGTATGAGAGTTCGGGTAAAGAGGTACCTGGCGGAGAAAATACATGAGGGGAGGGGTAATTCCGATTTTTCTTCCCCTTCTCCACTTCTTATACATCTCCTTCTTCTTCTTTCCATGACATGCGACTCATTCCAGAAGTTGGACAATAAAATGCCAGCAGTCATGACTTTTATTTAGTCATGTCGTTATTGAATGAACAGTAACGCAAAATATGCAAATAATTATTTCATTTGAGATTTGGGCATACTTAGGACAGGACCCCTGTGAAAATAAAAGCACGTGCTGGATCGATCAGATTTACACGCAGAAGAAGATGAGTGTAAAACATTGTGCCTAATCATTTTGCCCAACAGTGGGATAGATTTAGAAAGAAAAGGGGAAGCTACTTTTTGTGTTGTGTCTAGGACCGTGATTTTTTTTATCTCACCAGATCGAAAATTCAGTAGTGTAATCAGGTACTTTCTATATAACAGCGGTGGTGTTAGGAGGCTAGAGAGCGAGCCCCCCCCCCCTGATTTTCAAGCAATAGAAAAATAGAAAATTAGAAAAGGGAAGTTCAAAGGAGGAGTTTGGACAAAATGGTGGTTTGGTACCTGCAAAACATTTGTATTAAAACCAGGGGCGGAAATCTCTCCCAAAAGGTAGGGGGGACACAGGGGCGGATCCAACCTTCGCTAATAGGGGGGGGGCGGAAATTTGTTTCAGTCATATTTTCCCCGATCGGCAGCTCGAAGATAATTTGTGTTTGTTTCTTTGAAGGGGTAGTCCCCATTAGTCACTTCTAAGCTTTATTCTTATAAATTCATATATAATATCATAATCCTTATTTATATGATGCGAGCGCGAAGCGCGAGCTACTTTTTGGAAATTTTATGTATTTTTTCCTAAAATTTGAACATTCTGGGCAGTGTTTGTTATCCTGAAAAAATGTGTATGCAACTTAATAATTACTACGAACGCAAAGAGCGAGCAGAAATGAACTGATGGAAAAGATACCTGTTAAAGACCGCGTGCAGTTAGCATTTAAAAATCAAATAATGCGAGCGCGAAGCGCGAGCTGATTTTTTTTTGACATTTTCACCTAAAGAATGGAAATTCTAAGCACTTTTTGTAACTCAAGCAGAATAGGTATATAAGTAGACAATTGATGCGAGCGCGAAGCGCGAGCGGAAAATTTCGAGATTGAGTCTTATAATATTTACTGAACGAGACACTCTATTCATGTTTTGTAAATCATGAAAAGGATGAGTATTAATAAAGCGAGCGCAAAGCGCGAGCAGAAAATTTTTATATACGTTTTGAAATGGTACCTGTTGAAAATGTACCTGTTTTATTTATTTTTTTATTTATTTCAAATATTTAAAAGAAGGGTAGCTCAATCAGCAACAAGCTGGTTTTCGTTGAGGCCCTTCGTGAACAAACACAAATATAAAACATGGTAACATATTCAAGTATAAACAAAGAATAGAGCATAAATACTAATATTGAAAAAAAAAATGAAATGAAATAAGCATAATTAACTATGGAAAATAACAGAACAAATAAAATATGATACTGTACAGATGTTACCTAAAACTAAACGAAAACATTATATACACATGAAAAGAGATAAAATATTACAAAATGAGGAGAAATACCTGTTAAGGACTGCTTGCGCTTGAAGGCGTTACATATTTCAACAATCAAAAAATGCTGCGAGTGCAAAGCGCGAGCTGAAATTTTTTGATAATTTCTAAAAAAAGAATGGATTTTTTAAATCAATTTTTGTACTCGTGAACAGGATAGCTATATAATTCAACAATTGATGCGAGCGCGAAGATCAAGCAGAAAACAAAAATTGAGATTTTAGACCTTAAAATGGGCCACTCTGTTCATGTTTTGTAAACAGCCATAGGCTGATCGAGGGCTTTTTACCGTGTTTAAATAAAATAAATAAATCAAAATCAATGTTTTGTAAATCATGAAAAGGATGAGTAATATCTTCCTACATATAATGCGAGCACAAAGCGCGAGCAGAAACATTTTGATATTGTGATCTGAAACTGGATAATGATTTAAATAGAGAACAAGTTGAGTATTTGAATAAACATGCGCGCGTGTTTCAATTTAGACCTAGAATCTGGGCATTCTAAATACATCTTTAATCATGAAAATCATGAAACTTTGATATTCCGATCTGAAAAAAGAGTCAATTACAGCTTTATATTTCAAGCACTTTGTAAGAAAATGTTAAGGTGGATATGGATCGCACTAAAAAAAAAAGCTAAAATTTTATTTTCATTATTATTACTTTGAGTTTTGACATAGGACTGGGACATCCCGACGCCATGTCATGAAAATGATGACTATCTTCCTATTCCTCTTGCTAAGCGCGAGATGAAACAAAATGGACAATTTAATTATCAAATTAATATCATATTTATTAATGCCTAATGAGGGCGCGAAATCTGATGATATTATGGCATAAAAACTGGACATTTCACTTTTGTTATTATGAATAGGATGCATATATTTTTAACCATTGATGCGAGCCCAAATCGCGAGCTAAATTTTTTGATAAACTGTCATGAAAAGGGGATTTTCAGTAGTTTGTTGTATAATCAATATTGAATCATACATAACTCGCCTATCAAAATGCCAGCGTGCAGCGCTAGCTGATACGTCTTGACAATCAGACCTGAAAAAGGATATTTTGAAAACTTTATGGAATACACGAAAATAATAGGTACCTGATAAATCAAAATTTGCGAGCACGCAGCGCAAGCAGCAAATGTTGATAAAATTATTCAGACCATAAAACTGACATTTTTACAGAGCTCTTTTTAAAAATCAATTTGTAAATCACACAAAATAAGGAAAGTTCGATTTCCGAGGTGAAATATGTTTTGTATATTGACTTCCAAACTTGATATTTGAGCTCCATATTGAACAAGATATGTAAATCACCTGACAGGCAATGCGAGCGCGAAGCGAGAGCGAAAATTTTATATAGTGGCACGAAAGATTCTTTTTATTTTCCAAGTCTTCCCCTCATCTTATTTTATGCACTCGTCGTCCTTCTCTTCTTTTTCTCCTCTATTTTCCCTCCTTTTTTCCTTTTCCTTCTTTCTTTCCCTTTTTTCTTTTTTTAATCCGCCAATAGGGGGGGTGGGGGCCTCGGCCCCCCTGGATCCGCCTATGGGGACAACGGACAAGGGGCGGGAAAATTTGACAAGCAAAAAAAAGGTTATCATCCCAAAAGTACGGTCATCTCGTCCCAACTCGTCCCAAGATACATGTTTTATTTCGATTTAGAATGATGTATTTCTTACCATCATAAAAGACAAAAAATAGTAGGGGGGACATTTGATATTGTGTCCCCCCTACTATTTTGAGTAGGGGGGACACGTCCCCCCTGTCCCCCCTGGGATTTCCGCCCATGATTAAAACTACATTAAGAGGCCGACTATTGTGCAAGAACAATGGCCCCTGAAATGGTGTCTAATCCGGCTGGATACGCGCTTGATGAGGGGACCTCACCGAGCATGTAGTATTTAATGGACTTGTACAACCAAGGTTCAACACCCATTTGTGTTAATCGGTTTGTTATGTCGACACTGTTTGGTGTTTTATATATTCAAATTCCATAGTGTATTGTAACACCTATCAGGGGCGGATCCAACAAGGGAAGGGGTGCAATTTGTTTACACCCATATTTTCCCCGATCGGCCGCTCAAAGTTGGTTTTTGTTTGGATCTTTGAAGGGGTAGTACTTCTTAGCTATATAAAACAACATTAATATATAATTATCTCCTAAGCCCTATTTATATAGTGTGAGCGCGAAGCGCGAGCTAATTTTTTGGGGGAAATTTCATGTATTTTGTCCTGAAAATTGAACATTCTTGGCAATGTATGTGATCCTGAACAAGATGCGTATGTAACTATATTATTACTGCGAGCTTGAAGCGCGGCGAGCAGAAATGTGCCATTTACGTTCTGGTCTGATCGAAAAGGGACCTGTTAAGAACTGTTGGCAGTCAGCCATGAATACGATACATATTTCAAGAATCAAATAACGCGAGCGCGAAGCGCGAGCAGAAATGTTTCATATATGTTCTGGCCGGATCGAAAAGAGACCTGTTAAGAACTGTTGGCAGTCAGTCATGAATACCATACATATTTCAAGAATCAAATAATTCGAGCGCAAAGCGCGAGCAGAAATATTTCATATACGTTCTGGTCTGATCGAAAAGGGGCCTGTTAATAACTGTTTACAGTCAGCCATGAATACGATACATATTACAAGAATAAAATAATGCGAGCTCGAAGCGCGAGCAAATTTTTTTTTGACATCCCGACATAAAAAATAAGTACTCTTTTTGCAATTATGAACAGGATAGGTACATAAGTAAACAATGCGAGCGGAAAAAAATGAGTTAGACTTAAAAGCGGGACACTCTCGTGTATTGAAAATCATGAAAATTATCGGTAAGTTACATTAATAATGCGAGCGCGAAGCGCAAGCGGAAAATGAGAGTTAGACCTAAAAGCGGGACACTCTCATGTTTTGTAAATCATGAAAAGGATGGGTAATTAATGTATGTTCCTACATATTCTGATCTGAAACTGGGTAATCTAAGCATGTTACAAATGGAGAACAAGTTGCGAGTCTCAATAAACATTCGTGCGCGTGTATTAGACTTAGAATCTTGGCATTCTAAATACATTTTTATTCATGAAAATCAATAATGCGAGCGCGAAGCGTGAGCTGAAAATCTTTGGTATTCCGATCTGAAAATGTGTCAATTTAAGCACTAATTCGAGACTGTAGGAAAATTGTGAAGTGGATATGGCTCGCACTTAATAAATTATGCGAACGCTAAGCGTGAGCTGATATTTTTATTAGACCTATTATTATTTTGACCTAGGACCGGGACATACTAAGGACATTTTATCATCATATGAAAAATGATGACTGTCTTCCTATTCCTCTTCCTAAGTGTGTGATAATGCTTGTCGATATTTCCTTCTGAAAAAGGGAAAATTTAATTATAAGGAATTCATAAAATGTTATCATCTTATTTTTTATGTAATAAGCCTAACGAGAGCGCAAAACTTGTTGATATTAAGGCCTGAAAATATGACATTTTAAGTACTTTTGTAATTGTGAATAGGACGCATGAGTTAATACATATTTTTAAGAATTACTGCGATCGCAAATCGCGAGCCAAAATTTTTGATAAACTGTCATGAAAAGGGAATTTTAAATAGTTTGTTATAATATTACTCTAGAGGTATACATTACTCACCAATCAAAATGCGAGTGCGCAGCGCTAGCTGATATATTTTGACAATCTGACGTGAAAAGAGGTATTTTCAATTTGAGAACTTTATGGAATACACGAAGGGAATATGTACTTGAAAAATCAAATGCGAATGCGCAGCGCTAGCTGATAGATTTTGACAATCTGACGTGAAAAGAGATATTTTGAGAACTTTATGGAATACACGAAGGGAATATGTACTTGAAAAATCAAATGCGAATGCGCAGCGCGATGTTGATACTTAGACAATAAAACGGACCTTTAACAGAGCACTTTTTGAAAATCGATTTGTAAATCAAACAAAATAAAGAAAGCCCGATTTCCGAGCTGAAATATATTTCGTATATTGACTTCAAAACTTGACACTTTAAGCTCCATATTGGCCTGTTTATTGAGCAGATATGTATCTCATCCAATATGTAATGCGAGCGCGAAGCGCGAGCGAAAATTTTATATAGTGATATGAAAGATTTTTTTTAATTTCTTCCCCTCACCTTGTTTTATTCAATCGTCACCTTCCTGCCCTTTTTTCTACTCCCTTTTCCCTTCTTTTCCTTATTTTCTTTTCCCCCTTTTTTTTTTGCTCATGGGGGGGGGGGGGGGGGGGCTGGATCCGCCTATGCCTTCGGTGTGCGTTCCTGTTACAGCACCGTCTGTTATATGTACAGGGTATTCGCATAACACCCCTATTTATTTCTATACTATCAAAATATACCCTACGGTACCCCACCACCGCCCTTGCTTTCACAGGGCCAATTGATTCCTAACGAACAGCATTATCTTAACTAGCTATCATTGCCGTCTCCACCTGAACTTTCACTTCTTGTTATTTTGTTTTATCTGCCCATTTAACGAAATGATGATGATTATGATGGAGCTACACAAATTCAAGCAAGAATCATTTTACTGTTGAATATCCTCGACGAAAAATACACAAAACCTTCGCTAACTTAACTGCTATCAACACTCTTAAAACCCCTTTTGGTTTCATTCGAATCGCACTCTTCTATTTTTAAGCTCCCACGACTTTTGACTTCTTCCGATAAAATCCAACAACTGTTACCAAAACATGTAATTTGTGTTGATCAAATGGCCTCTTCATTTCCCACAGTCGGTTGCTGGTGCGGGTCCGGGAGGCTTTGTATAAAATGAAGAGAGTATCCCCACACACACACACACATACACACACATGGGATAATGATACGTTCAGGATCAGGTTCATATGTTTTCCTCCAAATGGCCATGACTTTAATATAGCTCTCAAGCCTCTCAATGAAAAGCAATTTTATCAGGATCATATTTTTTTTATAAACCGACTCCCTGTATTCATATAAGGCTTAGTTTTTCCCCTTAGGTATGCCGTAGAAATTTGTCATGATGGGATATTGGAGGTTCCTTTGAGTTTTAATTATTAATCTCAATATAGGTGTTTTGTTTTTATCCTATGATTGAAACTTTAGTCATCAGACATTCAGAGGGAAAGAAACTTGATCCAATGGATACCAATCACCGACCCTTGATTTTTTTTCAATGACAAAAAAAATCAATTGATGTCAGTTGATTATCTGTACATTTCCTGTTGATTGTTTCGATGATGGACAGAATGACCATTTTATTGTGTAAATTTCCCATGATACCAGTTTTAAACAGGTTCTTACATAATCCAGTGGCGGTGCTACAGGGACAGGGGTGCCCGCCTTTGTATTTTTTTTTATAAGAGTTGAACAAAAAGAAAGAAAAAAGCGAGAAAGAAGAAAGAAGAAATAAATATATTACAAGGGAAGATATAGGTAATGTAACTCTATACTAGCCCTTTTATGAAATGTAGGAGAAAAGCCCTCTATATATATCTTAATATGGGGATGGAAATAATCGTTCTAAAATATCAACGGATATTGATACAGACAGCAAAGTGCAAATGGCAGGGACAGAATAACTATCTGTTCCGAAATGTTACCTCATATACCTGCTTCCTGACTTAAGAAATAAAAATCGCTTCATGCATAATAGTTTGTCTCGGCGCCATAGAAGGACGGGATGAGATAACCCCAATACATTTTAAAGTGCTAAAAATTAGAGAAAATATTATACAGTGCGTATAAAAAAAAGTTTACACTTTGAAAAAGCCCTGGGAATTAAATAATATACAACATGTGGGTAATTTTTTCATATACATTCTTGGGTTTGGGTCTCATCTATTCAATGAAAGTAAAAGTTTTGACAGAATGTTACACTTGAGTGAGCACTGTCCGTTTTTGTAAAGCTCGCAGAAATTTGTTTGCGCAGAAATGCTCGTTTTCACGCTGTGTCAAAGGGAAAGGGCGAAATCAAACTTACCCTGCGAAACATTTCTTATACATTTCCCTTGCACTTTTAGTCAAATGAAATAAAACGGATACATTCAAGAATTTTGTAACAACTTTGCCACCCATATTGAAATTTCAACACTTAGTAAGCACAACCTTTATCCTTGTTGTGCCAGCTGGATCTGAGGACATAACTGAATCTGAACAAAAATTTATATCATAATCAGACATCTCCAGCATTTATTCACTAAGTTTTTATTATTTAAAGTGGGTTTGCATTTCATTTTTCATTTAATACTTGTTTTTCCACACTTTTCCCAAGCTTGACAATGATTAACAAAATGAAAATCAAGCCTAAGCCATTTCATGTAAATCACAGCTCAGTGTAAAACAAATATTGTCACGATTGCCTCGGTGTGTGGGGGAGTGGGGTGGGGCGCAATGCACTCTTCAAAGTGTTTTGGGCGAGGAAACAAGTTAAAAAAGGTAAATGATATCTTCAAATCAATTTTACTAGCTAAATTCCATGTGTTCTTCATGATTAAGGTCTACTTTTATTCGCATAACTATTTCAAAGTTCTGCGCAAATCATTTTTCACTAACTTTTCAAAAGTAAGTGGTGCTAACTCAAGTGGAAATATTTTTCGACAGTTATATCGTCATTTGCTTAAATGGATCTGTACCAATGTTAAAATGTGGAAAAATCTTCAGGATATTACAAATGTATAATTCTACAGAATTTTTCTAAGTGTAAACTTTGTTTGATACGCACTGTAGAAAGAGAGGAGAGTCGAAAGATTTTTCCGGGACGTGTAAGAATATCAAATCCTTATTTGAAGAGTTTGGTTGCAAAAGGGTTAGGTCCCCTTTGGACATTCCGAGAAAAATCACGTTTTTTATTGTCACTTATTGCAATATTCTTATGAGAAACTAAATTGTCATGATGTACCGCCCTATCATGTGAACTTAAAATTGGGTATAAAAAGAAATCTACCTGTCTCCAATTTTAATCTCTATACTTTTTTTGTAATTATCATTGTGGACCTCACCCGTTTTGCATGCAAACTGAAATGAATCCAATCTCTTTTGATTGAAAAAAAAAAATTGACACTTTTATTCACGTTTTCATGTGAATTTCAAATTTTCTTTGGTATCATCAGAGCGACTAAAAATCTATAGGTTTTGAGACAGAAAACAATAAAATTTATGAAAAATGGACCTAACCCCTTTTGAAAAATTAGCTCTTCAGAAGAGGTTGGTTGCAAAAGGGTTTAGGTCCACTCCAAGAAAATCATTTTTTTATTCTACCATATTGCAATATTCTTATGCGAAACTTAATTTTCATGATACCCTACGATGTGAACATGAAATTGGGTATAAAAGAAATCTACCTGTCTTCATATTTTTTTTTAAATATTCTTTTCCCAAAAAATATATTTGTTGACCTAAGCCCTTTTGCAACCAAGCTGAAATGGACCTAACCCCTTTTGAAAAAAGTGATTTTTCTTTGCCACTTTTTTAACACTTTTTAATGGGAATTTCAACTTTTCTTTGGTATCATGTGAAAGAGTTACTAAAAATCTATACATTGAGACCCCCCAAAAAAAAAATCAAATGTGATGGAAAAATAGACCTAACCTCTTTTGCAACTGAGCTCTTCATTTTCGAAATTAAGTAATGAAGTCATATGTAGATCCCCCATCAGACGTTGCCCCAGACACACTACATCCAAACATACTGACTGTATCTGTGATAGAATTTATAATGTCAGGAGCTGGGCAGAAACCATATGAGGCGCCGATTGTGCCACTATTATATAGAACAATTATTTGTTATATAATCATTATTTATTAAATAATAACTATTATTTATATATAATTTACATTTTATTTGTAAATAACTACTATTATATAAAATAGCATTTCTAATTATTTATATATAATTCCAAGTAATACTTCATTATTTGTAAATAATAATAGTTCGACATTCCATTATTTATAAATAATGATTATTTGTTTTTCATTATTTATAAATAATGATTATTTATTTTTCATTATTTATAAATAATGATTATTTGTTTTTCATTATTTACAAATAATGATTATTTGTTTTTCATTATTTATAAATAATGATTATTTGTTTTTCATTATATATAGATAATGATTATTTGTTTTTCATTATTTATAAATAATGATTATTTGTTTTTCATTATTTATAAATAATGATTATTTGTTTTTTATTATTTATGAATAATGATTTTCGTTTTTCATTATTTATAAATAATGATTATTTGTATATAAATAATGATTATTTGTATATAATGCCAAACTGTTAAAATTGTTTATAAATAATGATTATTTATAAATAATGCGATATTGAAACAAAATTGTTATTCATAAATTATGAAACACGATGAATTTTCATTATTTATAAATAATGAGGTAGATAATTCATTATTTAACAAATAATGGAAAACTCGAACATTAAATAATGATTATTTATAAATAATGGGATATTGAAACAAAATTGTTATATATGAATAATGAAACACGATGAATTTTCATTATTTATAAATAATGAGGTAGATAATTTATTATTTAACAAATAATCTTTATTTATAAATAATGGAAACTCGAACATTAAATAATGATTATTTATAAATAATGAGAATAATGGTGCACTCGAAAAAATTATTTATAAATAATGAAGTAGACGTTTTCATTATTTAACAAATAATCATTATTTATAAATAATGGAAAACTCAACAAATTATTTATAAATAAAGAAATGTGCACTGGCATTGTTAATAAATAATTATTATTTATAAATAATAGAAAACTTATTTATAAATAATGGAAAAACGAATTGCAATTATTTATAAATAATGAAGTATGTAGTGTCATTATTTATAAATAATGAAGTATGTAGTGTCATCCTTAATTCGAACAAATTTCTTAAACTTTTATACATTATGCACATCATGAAATATTATTCTAAGACACTGCATCGTACCAGATGAGTTTAACAAACAAATATCAGAGAAAAAACTTATAAAAGTATATGTGTTGTATATCGATTATAGGGTATAATTAATTGGGAAATCAGCACCATGATAAAAATCTCAGCTGTTTATTATATACGGTGCACCGATACAACCGACTCCAAACGAACGGATGTTACGCCATTAGAATAACGTAAAGACTCCAAAACGAACAGATTTTGTGCCTGAATGTGAAAAAGTGACTCCACTTTGGAAATATGTTACAAATTCATTAGAACGTAAAGACAATGTTATTAATCTTACGAATTTTGAAAAACTGTTTGGTATAATAACTGATAAGTTTGTAATTTACATTTTCTTGAATGTGAAATATTACATATATATTTGTAAATTTAGAGGTGACACTCCAAATGTTGAATCCTTTAAGAATTTCATCAAATCTCAAAGGGAAACTGAATAGTATATATGGCCAAAAAAAAAGAAACAATCTCGCTGTACATAAAAAAAATGGAGATTTGAGCTTTGAAGAAGTTCACTTGTAAAACATGTTGAATTTTTTTTTATACCCCGCAAGTACAGGTTAATATTTTGCCACGGCTCATTACCTGATATATTGGTTGTACGTATGTGTTCAGATTTTAATTGTTTTAGTTTGTTCTGGATTATGTTACTTGTCACTTTTTTTTTCTTTTTTCTTTATCAATGTTGTTGTTTTATTTTTGTTTGTTTGATTACGATCATGTCTAATTATGTAAATATTGTGATTTTTTGTAATTGATTATTTATGAAAACAATAAAAACATAATAAAAAAAAAATGATATAGAACCACTATACTTGCATTTTGCTGACTGAACACAAAGTGGGGGCATATTTCATGTTTCAACTTGCATCCATTGTGCAGAAGGGTTCTGGAAGAAGTGAAGATATCACCAATTTAGTATATATAAAAAGAAAAATCTTGTTCTTGGAAAGTGAGTATATGCATCCTCTCTGGTAGCCGGGGCCTATGTATGATGTTGGAAGGAAATCGGTACTCTGGATAGAGCGGTCGCGGACATCCGGTATAAAAACATCTGTTTGCATATTGCTTTTCTCATCTTTGTAGTGACCTTGTGCCCTATTGTGTATATGATCTGTTGTTTCAGTATCCTATTTTTACCATCTGTTATATAAAACATGAATAATACCAGGATGTCCTACAAAAAAAAAAAAAAACTCATTGATGGCTCTGACCATGGACCCTACCATGCTCTGGCCACTGAACTGGAAATACGTATTTCCAGTTCAGTGGCTCTGGCGTAACAGGCGTAATAAATAAATAGCGCCAGCTCAAGTCCTCAACTGCTAACATCTGACTAGATATCACGGGCCTAAAACATTTCCCATAGACTCGTGCATTAAAGTGGCACTTTAAAAAAAAATCATAAAAAATAAGCATGAAATTCGAGGATTGAATGTTTACTACCAGTGGATAGGATATATGTCTGACATTCTGTATCTGACCAGAGAAGGATACCTCGACCTGCTCATTTTAAAAATAAATCGGCATTTTTTAAGACTACACCTGACAGGATCAAATTCGTCACTTGAGACAGTAAAATGGCTCTAATTCTTCCGCCAGTAAAGAATAGTTCCAAAGGGGTGGTAAATCTTCCAAATTTGGAAAAAGGAAGTTCAGTAGCTATACCCTCCCTATAGAATCAGTGTTAGGTTGTCAATCGTATTCATTCATTTTTGTCAATCAGCAATATCAAATTTTAAAAATTGAGAATGGGTTGGCTCGAATGAATATCTTTGGCCTACAAGTTGTAATTAGGCCCGTGTAACCGCTAGCAATGCCATAATGCAACATTCTGAGATGTCTATCTTTGTTATATGGGCCCACTTGAATGATAGCATACTAATTTACCACTCAATACATACCACACTGATTATGTTAATTGTGTTACCAAGAATAGCAAAACAAATTCTTTCCACTCAAAACATTTTAGCGCTCTGTAGGAATAAAATCATAGGCTAATTGATTTTCAGTATTACTAACGGTTATCTCAAAATGTATATTTTAAGACTAGTTATTTCTTATACACAGTCAATGATAGACCACACAAAATGCTGGTTAGTTCGCCCCCTCTGAGTTCATTTCAGATATGTTTAATATATTTTTAAAATCTGGTTAAAAGTCTTGATAACTGGTTTATTTGTTTCTCCACACACTCCCCCCCCCCCATCTTCTTCGTACAATTTCAAGCATAACAGAAAACTAGAGCCTCCATGCAGTTCACGTCTACGATGAAAGCATATAACTCGCAACATGGCACCACTTGGGTCGAGGGGGGGGGGGGCTTGAGGGGATGCGTGGATTAGGAGTAGATTTATTATTTCAATCACCTTTTTCCTCTTGTATCCCAAATTGCATGATGTTTATTTTTCGAAACACAATTAACCATGCTAAAAAATGTCTTGGAGAAGAAAGAATAGGGAAACAGGACAAACGTATATTCGAAAATAATTATGTTATTAACTCCACAGATCTGAAAGTGCATTATTGATATATATATACTGTATATATATATATAGAGAGAGAAAGAGAAATGACGAGAGAGTCAGAAAAGGGAAGGACAAATATTTTATTATTCTGAAGTCGGATTCAATTCAAACTCACGTCTTAAGTCGTAGTTTGGATAGCTGATCGTGACATAAATCTCTTACAGTAGAGGATCAACGAATCAGCTCATAATGACTTTCAAATCATTCTTAAAAGTATGGGAAGCATAAATAAGATACATGTAATTGTCCTCACTTTTAACGAATGAGGAAAGAGCATAGCAAACATAAGAAGCATACAATGTAAACAAAATCTTGATATATTTGGCTCCCATAATTTTAGCACAGATTTAGATCAAAGTCTAAGTTAAGCCCGACTTCAGAATACGGATCAGAGAGCGAAAGAAGGAGAGAGTGTAAGATGACATTGATCAACATGGCGATGGTCAGACATCCTTTGGTCTCCATATCCATTATTGATTATCAGTCTTTCTCTTTCATTTCTGATGCGTGTAAGATATCTTGTCAAGGCTGTTGTTCTGCTCTGTCACGTACGTGTGATGTCAAAAATTGACTTAATAATACCTGTCGAGAAAAATATGATCGTAATAAGCAAACACGGCTAAAACAACTCTATCTTTCGATCCAGCAGTCCATTTCTTTCATTCAGAAGGCCCTACTTAAATTCTTCATTTTAACAGTCATCATAACTAGACCATCTTGAGGAAGAAGACCCTTAATGATTTGGAAGTTTGAGGCTATTTCCGATGTCCTGAAAAAAGTTTGGACTTCGTATTTCTAATGCTATATCATTACGACGACCTCATTTGGAAGGTGAGTAAACTAGACCTTTTCCTCGCAGTTTGAATTTCACACAATTGGAAATTATGTTTCCTTGTCCACTCTCTGTCTGATGAAAAATGAGTTCAGGATTTGGGTTAGATCGAGCAATTATAATTATATGATTTTTTAATACATTCTCCTTTAATTTTCCCTATGTATCTAGTGCAAATATGTGGGTTGTTTTTTAATATGAATATAGAACAAAAGTGTAGTTTGTCAATATGATGTGATCAGCTGTAAATCTGGCTAATCAAGATAACCTTTAGTTTTGTTCATGTATTCATACTGTTATGTGTATTGTAGTAGCCAGTGGTGTGTGCAAAAAAATTAAGGGACCAAAATGTGGCGGATTGAGCAAAGGCTAAAATCTAATATTGGGATAGATTTTGACATGATATTCAGAAAGAAGTATAATGTTGCACTCTTTCCCTTTATCTCATTGTACAAGCCTTTTTAATTTACGAATTGAATTTCATTGATCAAAGATATACTTTAATTAACTATTTATTGCAGGGAACCCATACTAACAAGCTTTGCTTTCCAGTGGGTTCCCTTTTTTAATTTCTGTATATTATATTTTTGGTGTTTTGCTATACATTGTAACTTTTGTTAAATTTTGGAATAAAAAAGAATAAATGCAATCAATCAATCTTCTCTCTTTTTCTTTTGGGACCATTGCCCCCGTCTGTATGCCATTGCAGAAGCAGTAGCATTTGTTTTCTTTAGAGATTCTGCTAGGAGTCTAATTAAGGATCTAATTTGGTTATCTTATCGTGAGAATAGGTCAATATCATGATTAGATAAAAAACGGAAAGGGGTAAATAGTTTCTGGGATATATGCTAACAGCGAACTATATATGAGTCACGAATACTGTTCGGATGACGTTTAAAGGTTTGCATGGCATGGCCCTGTATGGGAAGCGGGGTGCTGGGGGGGCGGGGGTCTGCGTGTATTATTCACCATAGGCAGCACCCCCTGGAAATCTGGTAGTTAGGCAAAATAGCAGAAATGTCATCAAAATCAGCTTCATTTGGTATCGAAAACCCTCTTTTGTTTGTTATTTTTTGTTTTGTTTTATTTGTTTTGTTTTTTTGCATGTCAAATCAAATTTGATTGATTGATTCGATTTATTGTTTTCTTCTGCATTCGTATACAATAACAATTTTTATTACGTAACTAACATAACATATCGGTAATTGATTTGGCTTGGATCATAAAGAAAAAAAGTAAATAAAAAAGTCATTATAAACAAATATGATCTACTACTAACAAACAGATTTTAACATTTACAGTTTGCAGGAGCATCGTCATTATAAGCAGATTGCTTGAAAAAAAATCCTTGGAACAAAATCACTTCCATTTTCTATAGTGAACCTTTTTTTCTTGCTTGCTCGACAAATTTAAACCAGCAGGTCCCCCGTTAAAATCCATTCCCAGGGCCCTGCTGCATGGCGGTGTGAACATGTGTATAGTCCCTGAATGGGTTGAGATAAAAGTGGATAGAGGTAGAAATTAAATGGAGAGGCGAGAAAGTGGAGGTTCAGGGTTCCCAGCCCATCAGGGAAAATTATTTTACTTTTTTTTTCCAGTCAGGGAAAAGTCAGGGAATTTTGATTGGCCCAAAAGTCGAAAGCGCTTACGGTAGTCAGTCAGACTGTTATATTTTGTTGCATATCAAAACAACATCCAGACGGGTTAAGGTGGTTATGGGGTATGGTGGATGGCTGTATGGGGAGAAGGGAGGTCATTTATACATGCCTGTGTAATAGTACTAATTAGTTTTGCATTATTGTTTTTTATACTGAAAATACGTGTAATTCACTGCAACAACTTAGAAAACATGCAAAAATGGGAGTGGGTTCAAATAATTAACAGGGAAGTTTTAAACTTCATCAGGGAAAAATCAGGGAATTTTGTTTTCTTGGAAAGCTGGGAACCCTGAGGTTAGAAAGTAAAGTATCTTTAGAAAATGACTACACTCATTTCCACGACGAATATTATTGTAGTAAAGAGAGAAACAATGCTAGAAAAATGACTAGGGGGTGACAGCCGTTGCTATAAACAAGCGAAATGTTATGAGCAATGGGCGACTCTCATTATATTTTCAAGCTGAAATTGAAAGATATAGATGTAGATTAACTTTTTTACTAAAAATATACACCTTTTAATTTCCGTATTGGAAATTAGCCATCTCGGATTTACTGTCATGTCAAGGTATTTTGATTCTTCGTATTATATTTGTATTTATTACTTAATACCTGGTAAATAAAACTAATCAATCAATCTCGGGATAAACACTCACATTTTGGTACTTCATCTCCTGTTGATTAGTAAAATATTAAAAGATTGTATGAACATAATTGTCTAAAAGCACATCACCAGATCTCAAAATAAACATTTACTAAATTTCGGTCTATATTATGTCTATTCATTTAATATGCAGAGTTGCTTGACTACCAAAACATTTGGAGGTAAATAAAAATCATGTAAGCTCGTCCCAGACTGACAAATTTATGGCAGGAAATCTGATTCTTAAGGGAAATGGTGGCCACCCGGGATTATTCCGAGCACATCTTCTTCTTGAACCCAGAGCAAACAATTATGTATTAACGTATGATTGATAGAGCGCTACGACTGTTCCCAAAGCAAGCCCCTAAATCACTCGTTTATAGCCCCATCTTGTTAATATGCCTAAGTATGTGTTTTTCTGTATATAAACCATTCGCTATGTATTTGGAAATAATGCTGAACATTAACTTAAGGATTCATAGTACCTTTCACATACCAAAGCTTTTTTTTTCTTTTGTGAATTCTCCGGTATCAGTCCGTGTACTTTTAAGGGATCACGTATACATGTGAGTTGACAGTATTACCAATAAAGTAATTTCATTACATCAGTGGGGATATACAAATATTTGATTGATTTATTTGTGATCACGAATTAATTTCGATATGTCTATCACTTTCCCCACCGAATTCACGATACATTTCCTCTAATTATTGGCGTTGTGTAAAGAAAAATGAACCGATGCTGGCTGGAATAATTAAGCGCTTTGTTTGCTGGTTATAGATTTGACCCCTGTATATCTTCGGCTATTAAGCCAAACATTGCCATGCATATAGGCATAGGTAGGTGTGTTCTGACTGTCGTGGCGTCACTTTGGTTATGTATCACCTGTGCAGTTCCACTCAAGCCCGCACATAACTTTCTGGGAGTTCTTTAATACTCTACAGTGCGTATCAAAAAAAAGTTTACACTTTGAAAAAGCCCTGGGAATTAAAAGATATAAAACATGTGGGTAATTTATTCACATATAATCTTGGGTAGGGTCTCATCTATCCAACAGTCAGTCCGCAAGCCCTGAAAAAGTAGCTTCCTTTATCCAAGTGATATTCATGACAAGAGGGTTTTTGCATAGTTAATGAGCTTGGTGCGAACCAAAACACCTCTTTTTATTCGGCCATTGCTGCTCTAAATATTGACCAAATTTCATGTTTTTGGTATCTTTGTAAAGAAGAAGAATCATTCATTTAGGTCATGTGTTTGGATTTTTAAAAAAAGGTTGTAATATAGGAAAAACTTTTGATTTAAAACATGAAACAAAATATTTTTTTCATGCAACAAAAGTTGTTGTTTTTACACTTAATTTCTGTTTAGGCACAACTGATTTTTAAATCATGATAAAGCTGAAGATCTAAGCTTTAATATGATATAATTTTTATAAGAAGATGTATTTTAGATGGGTCAGCAGCCAGCTTTTCATAGGCCAGGTACATTTTGCAGCTCAAAAACAAGAATACTGCGCTCTGATTGGTCATAGACCACACACCCACGCAAATTCCAATGTTCCCCACACTGGGCCTCTGCAAGGTCACACTCACCATGTGGTAATCTCGTCAAATTACCCGCGCCTGTTTGTTTTGAAAACAGTATTCAGCCAATCAGAACTCTGGATTTTATGTTACTCAGAAATTTCTGAAATCTCGTCTTGCATCTTGATGGAAATAACTGGCTGCTGACCCATCTAAAAGATGCCACATATCAAGAGTGACTTTGTAAGAAAGTATAGAGTTTGAGCTTTCTGATGATATAAATAATGTTGGTGCCTAAAACACAAAATGTTGCACAATTTGCAAGTGAAAACAGAGGAAGAAAATTATGTTTGATGCATCTTTTCAGGTAAAAAATTCACTTATTTATCAAAATATTTCATTCAAAAGAAATGACTAATATAAAAGGGTAACATTTACTCTTGCCCATGGTACAAAAATAATCAATATTACTCAAGGAGAAAGTGGTTAAATTCTTTGAGAAAGAAAGTCTCACAATTCACGAGATTTTGCAGGGACATGAATTCAGCCACGAGAGGACTTGGATAAATCTTGCTCATTTGCTCATTAACACAGGGGCTTGCGGACTGACTGCCAATGAAAGTAAAAGTTTTGACAGAATGTTACACTTGAGTGAGCACTGTCCATTTTTGTAAAGCTCGCAGAAATCTGTTTGCGCAGAAATGCTGGTTTTCACGCTGTGTCAAGGGGAAAGGGCGAAATCAAACTTACCCTGCGAAACATTTCTCATAAAATTCCCTTGCACTTTTAGTCGATTCAAATAAAACCGATACATTCAAGCATTTTGTAACAATTTTGCCACCCAAATTGAAATTTCAACACTTAGTAAGCACTACCTTTACCCTTTTTGTGCCAACTGGATCTGAGGACTTAACTGAATCTGAACAAAAACTTATAACAGACATCTCAAGCATTTTATCACTACGTTTTTATCATTTAAAATGGGTTTACATTTCATTTTTCATTTAATACTTGTTTCTCCACACTTTTTCCAAGCTTGACGATGATTAACAAAATGAGAATCAAGCCTTAGCCATTTCATGTAAATCACAGCTCAGTGTAAAGCAAATATCGTCACGATGGCCTTGGTGGGAGGGGGAGTGGGATGGGGTGCAATGCACTCTTCGAAGTGTTTTGGGCAAGGAAATAAGTTAAAAAAAGGTAAAAGATATCTTCAAATCAATTTTACTAGCTAAATTCCACGTGATCTTCATGATTAAGGTTACTTTTATTAATATAACTATTTCAAAGTTCTGCGCAAATCATTTTTCACTAACTTTTCAAAAGTAAGTGGTGCTCACTCAAGCGGAAATATTTTTCGACAGTTATATCGTCATTTGCTTAAATGGATCTGTACTAATGTTAGAATGTGGAAAAATCTTCAGGATATTACAAATGTACAATTTTACAGGATTTGTTATAAATGTAAACTTTTTTTGATACGCACTGTATAGGAAAATAATGTACATAATTATAATTGTTCAATTATTTTTGAAGAAAAAATAAGGCTAAACCTGGGGAAGAGGGTGATGCACCCTAAAAAGATTTAAAATTATAAAACAAAAAATATTGTAGCTAACGTCCGAGCATGCATGTGGGAAACTTAATATTTGTACAGCGTAACTTTCTTGAAAAAGGGGTCATCATGTACATAAATACTAAAAATGTGTTTCTATCTGCGCACAATTAAACCTATCATTGGAATGTGCATGACACCAACATGTACGAATTTCTGTCTCAATAAAGATTTGCTATTGTGATATTTTTCAGTCCATCAGCAAATTCAGTGATCTGACATAGACATTGGTTTGTCCTATTGACCAAATTTAATTGGTTTGTAAACGAAAATATAATGGGGTTCTGATTAAAATTTATATTACTAAATTTCTAAAACGTGACAAATAAAACAAGGCCTATAAGCTATTAGTTCACCGATAAGCCACTTGTAAAAAAATTTACTAACTGCCCAATAATTAAAAAATACAACATTAATGAAATATAAAGTATAGAACACAGGACATACCATATAAACACATATTCTATGAAATATAACATATGAAATAACATAACATGTGATAAGATTATACATGTGATTATACATTACATATTTATATGAGAATATACAATACTTCAACTGAATATATTATTGATGACGAAATATGTCTTACCTTTTTTTTTTTTTTCAGAATTAAATGTATGTTTTGTCATTGTTTTAATACTTTCAGGGTATATTATATGTTAAGGAAAATGGGAAACATCCCAACTTTAACACAACAAACTGTTATAGACGTTATATATTTTTCAGAATTAATTTACAGACGGGATAGTGTTACACGACCGATACTTATCCTTTCTTCTCTTTTCCTCGTTTACTTCTCTCTTTTTTTGCCAATTTTCATTTTTTTAACTACATGAAAATCGTCCCTGCCCCCCCCCCCCCTTGGCTCCTCTCCTGAAAACAATCCGAATGTGAATGAATTTAAAAGTAAATATTTCATCTACTGTTTCAACACAACTTCTCGCCCGGTTTATTTATTTCCAAATTACATCAGTCCGCGTTTCTTTATCTCCCAACCTTAATTGATAGCAAATTTACTGATATTTCATTTCTGATTGATGTGATGTTAAGTTGAATTTTGTTTGCATTTTCAATCGTTGGATCGAAAAAAAACTCTAAGTAGAAGAACAAGTAGAAAAATGGAGATAGTTATCATTTATGTTCCTCAAAGTTAATATAACGTGTTGTTTCGGTTTGTGTTTTTATATCTTGTTATGACTCAAGGTTGATTTACTTTTGATTAAGCATTGGACATGTGTAATATTTATATACTTTACTACTTTAACAGATTGGTATTTATTTTTTCCAAATTTAGATGTTACTCGCACATGCCGTTATTACTGTCTTGCTGCAGGCGAGAGGAGTGTTTGGACAAGACGATTGTTATGGTGAGTTATTTTCATTATTGTATAGATAAAGCTATCATTCTAATTAGGGTCACCTCTCGCATCGTTTCTATTATTATTGTGCGTAAGGACTATAATGTGCATCATGATGATTTGAGTCGAGTATTTTCCTTGTAATATGAACCAGATTCGAACCAAGGCTTAGACTTTGGTTCGAATCTGATTCCTGTTATAAGGAAGGTGACTGATCAGTGACTGTCCAATTGGTATCAATCAAAATGACGATGAAATTAACGAACCATAAATAAAGGGTTTTGAAATTATGATCTTTCAATTTTGGAAAATAGTATTTTTTTCCTTTAATTCGAGCAAATGTCTCTACACGGTATAGATATTCCCTTGTTACTCCTTCACAGCTTGTGGCGAGTCTATGTACAAATTCAACAACTCCTGCTACCAATTTAACACAACTGGAACAGATATATGGACCGCCAAAACAAACTGCGAGGTGGTCGGCTTCCATCTAGTGTATATTGAAACGAAACAGGAACAGGACTTTCTGGTATCTACTGGTAACATCGTTCGTCCTTCAAGTGACTTCTGGATTGGAATCGAAAAGACGACAGGAGGAGAGTGGGTATGGATGGATGGCACAGTGATTACCTACTCTAATTTCGGTCTTATCACTAGAGGTGGCGAGTGCTTTCGGCTTAGGAGACGGAAAGACTACATATGGGCAGACCGTGAATGCAATGACACCAGGATTGGATATATATGTGAGAAAGAACAAGGTTAGTTGATATCTACTTTTGTTTTGAGAAGAGTGAAAAGTTGTGCCTCATGCAATGGTGGTCATATATTTCAACAGTAACTTCAATGTAGGTGGTATTTCGGGCTCCGTAGCGTAAAGGTTTGCAATAAATAGCTAAATGCGAATGGCCAATCAAAGTCAATGTTGGGTGCGCACTTTGTTCAAAACACTTACCAGGATCCAATCAGAGTGGTTCTTTCGTATTTGCAGTTGGTAGCAAACCTCTGTTACTGAACCCTGTATTACGTCCTGGTCCCCGCTATACATGTAGCGCTGTAGGAACAAACCATACTTAGCACTGTTGTTACATATTAACTAAAGATCAAGATTTAAAATATAAAGGTGTCAAGATGATACGTCTTCAATATTCTCATGATTCACCACTATCTTACATTACAGGTTGTGATAGCGAAATGACAACCCAATCACCTGTGACTCATTTTGCTTCAAAGACAACATCGTCCGTTTCTGGTATGTCAGTCCTGCCATTACCTACATCTACCACGATGACTGCAAGTACTACAGAGGAAAAGACATCAAGTACGGTGGATATGGTCGTAGGCCTAATCCTAAAAAATGTGACTGACACTCCTCTGGTGGTTCTGTCATCTACAAAGGACTTACATCGGACACCGGGAAGATCTCATACAACTCTAACTTCTATGACAACCAAAGAGAAAGTACGTAGTACAACAAAAGTTTTAAGTGCTACTGAGATGGAATCAGAAGCTACAGTTTTGAACTCCCCAAATCAGGTAACCTTAGCTTCTACAGAAAGCAATCGTGATACCAGTACGGTGACAGTGAATGGGCTTTCTGGTATACCGACAATCCCACAGGAAGTGCAGACCACAACCACTCCAAGAACAAGCTCACAGGAAGGGCAGATCGCGGCCATTCCAAGCACAATCTCACAGGAAGAGCAGACCTCGGCCATTCCAAGCACAGTCTCACAGAGAGTACAGACCTCGGCCATTCTAAGCACAATCCCACAGGAAGAGCAGACCTCGACCATGCCAAGCACAATCATACAGGAAGTGCAGACCTCGGCCATTCCAAGCACAATCCCACAGAAAGTGCAGACCTCGGCCATTCCAAGCACAATCCCACAGGAAGAGCAGACCTCGCCCATTCCAAACACAATCCCACCGGAAGAGCAGACCTCGGCCATCCCAAGTATTATTCCTCAGGAAGATCAGACTTCGGCCATTCCAAGCACAATCCCACAGGTAGAGCAGACCTCGGCCGTTCCAAACACAATCCCACCGGAAGAGCAGACCTCGACCATTCCAAGCATTATTCCTCAGGAAGAGCAGACCTCGGCCATGCCAAGCACAATCATACAGGAAGCGCAGACCTCGGCCATTCTAAGCACAATCCCACAGATAGATCAGACCTCGGCCATGCCAAGCACAATCATACAGGAAGCGCAGACGTCGGCCATTCCAAGCACAATCCCACATGGAGAGCAGACCTCGGCCATTCCAAACACAATCCCACCGGAAGAGCAGACCTCGGCCATTCCAAGTATTATTCCTCAGGAAGATCAGACTTCGACCGTTCCAAGCACAATCCCACAGGTAGAGCAGACCCCGGCCGTTCCAAACACAATCCCACCGGAAGAGCAGACCTCGGCCATTCCAAGCACAATCCCAAAGGAAGAGCAGACCTCGGCCATTTCAAGCACAAACCCGCAGGTAGAAAATACCTCATCGGCCATTCTAAGCTCCACGTCACACTCGACTCCCTCGGAAAAAGTATTCACTACACGTGCAACCAGTAAGTATTGCTATCTTAACAGTACTATTTTCACAATAAGGAAATAATTAAAACATTGTTTTCATGTTCAAAGTTCCAAAACAGAAGTCATGTTATGGAGTTGGATTCAAAATTAGTGGTAACAAGATTTTATATATAAGAAAATAAATTGACGGCAAAAATAATTACTTAATTCATAATAATAATAGAAACGATGCGAGAGGTGACCCTAATTAGAAATAATCTTAATAAACAGGAAAGACTAACCCCGTATCCACATTCTCTCACCCTCACACACTCTCATCCCCTAACTATACTTCCTTCAACCATTTAAGGGCACGGAGCGACCGCTCCTCGTAGTTTACAAGTAGTGACACAAAAGGGGAAAAGAGGAAAGAAAAAGAAAGAACGAAGAAGGGAGGATATCAAAAGGAAACGTCTGAGATGTGCAATTCTACCTTTCTCCTGATATTCGACTGTATTTAAAGAATGGCATCACCTTTAGATGTATTAAATAATGAGATCAAAGGTCACCAGCATTTCCGGAAGTACCTTCCTGTCAAAACCTTTCTGACAAGCAAAAACAAAAGGCCATCGATCTTCTATCAGGCGGCACTGTGCCCCCGGTACGGCGAGTGATTATTACCTGATGATCTCTTTATCTTAAACTCATGTTCAGTAATTTTTTTTACACCATTTTATTCTGTATTACGCAGGAAGGTCAGTCAGCCGCAAATTTCGTTTGTTTGCAACAGACGCTGTGCTGCTGGAAGCAACAAATTCTTTACCCATCTCAACTCATTCCACTTTGAGGTGTGCGAGTTTCTGCATCTCATCGGAGAGCTGTTCTTATTTTTCCTACACACCGTCGTCATCAAAGTGCATTCTGGGATACAACATTGCTGATAATTCGAACACTTTTATTGGCGAAAGTGGCTCTGTGATATATGCTGTCTTTTGATATCCATTCCCATTTTAGACATTGTAACAGTAAAACATGAATACTTACCTTGTCACTACCAAACAAAGGAATGGCAGTATTTAACTACATTTGAAATACTACAAGTAACTCTAAGACCTAGACTTATCGCCCTTTCACACCGTGAATTTTTTTTCGTAATTTCAGTGATAATTCCAGTGAAAAATAAGGCTAATGACGAATGTTTAACATGTGTGAAACCAAACTAGAACATGATTATAATCACGAACGCTAATCTATGGAAGCTTAAAAGTGCCACCGAGATGTTGAGATAATTATCTTGGGAAGTCGACATCATGATAGCAAAAGATCAGATGACGAGATCCCGGATCTCATCATGTCAACATCTTTTAGAAGAGATGATGAGATGACAAGATCCTGGAGCTCATCATGTCAACATCTTTTAGAAGAGATGATGAGATGACAAGATCCCGGATCTCATCGTGTCAACATCTTTTAGAAGAGATGATGAGATGACAAGATCCCGGATCTCATCATGTCAACATATTTTAGAAGAGATGATCAGTTGACAAGATCCCGGATCTCGTCATGTCGACATCTTTCAGAAGAGATGATCAGTTGACAAGATCCCGGATCTCATCATGTCAACATCCTTTTGAAGAGATGATCAGATGACAAGATCTCGGATCTCATCATGTCGACATCTTTTAGAAGAGATGATCAGTTGACAATATCCTAAACCATTCATTGCGAACATAACGCGGCGCTAAATTATGGAACGCCAGGCTGGACACAATTCGTCACCAACAGTACATGGTACATCCGCCAATTGATGTGTCCAGATAGCGGAACAAAGTGTGATTTTGTTGAACGAGTAAAAGAAAAAGGAGGAGAAGAAGAAAAAGAACAAGAGGAAGCAAGTGCGGTTCTACGGGTGGGCTATGAAGAATAAAGCCCCCCCCCCCCAATAAAAAAGGACCACAAATCCTCTGTAAGTCGTAAGTGCTCTTGAAAACTTTTACAATTCAAATTCGAACATTTTCTCGCTCGGTTGTTACACATTCCCTCGCAAAATAATATCTAAGCTTAAAATACATTAATGCTCTATTGATGTGCGACTATAGTCAGCCAATAATTTCCCTGTACGTACAATACAGTAAACTACTGTGGACACACCCTGTTGGATATAACCATGGACCTACTAGGTCCATGATATAACCGAGTGTCAGCAATAAGGAGTGAGAAAATTTTTTTTTTTCAAAGTAGCTCTCCCCTCCCCCGTCCCCGAAAATCAAACTAGGCCTACCAATGTAAAGTAGAAGATTAAACCCTGATTTGTTTTCCTATTTTGGCCAAAAGTGCTGTGAATTTTTGCCATTCTTCAGTAGTTTCTCTCACGGCTCGGTCGCTATCATGCTCTCTGACCTACTAGTAAAGTGCCCGAGGACATGTCCCATTGAGACCTGTAGGGCTACAGCATGGGCGAAAATTATTTTTGAAAAGCACCCTAAACGGGATATCAGGAGCGGTAGTTTTGTTACCCTAAATGGGAAAAATCACTTTAAATCACCCTACAGGATCAGTAGTTTTGATACCCTAAAACCGGGACCCTAATCGGGGGAAAATGTTTTCAATATTCAATTTCATACCGGCCCTTGACGGATAGTTTATCTTGAGTGTTATTTAGTCAAGCAATCGCTCGTTCGCTACCCTTCTCGCGTATGAAGAAGTTGAACGCCTGGAGAGGGTAACAACACAGACCTCCTCATTGCCAGTCTTGTCCCCCTTATCATGGAACTAAATCACTGGTCCAGGGTGTTATACATGTTGATGTGGTTTTATTTCGCACGGTCGCTACGCCCCTCGCATAAAAACTGAAACTAATTTATCACCGGGACGTGATGGGCCAATTTTCCTTGTATTCAAATGACCAACGTCACGCATTTATCTAGAAGACCCCCCCCCCCCACAAAAAAAACCTTTTAGTCTAGAACCACGCCTGGATGAAAGAGAGGAAGAAGAAGAACAACAACAACAAGAGGAAGGAAGAGGAGAAGAAGAATTAAGAAGATGAAGAAGAAGAAGAAGAAGAAGAAACAGGAAACGCAACCAACATCTGGGATTTGTTGATGTTTTCGTGTAGCCTAATCACTTTAAATATTTTTTTATTCTTTCATTTTCCAGCATTCTCTGGAAGTCATTTCAATCAGACTCTAAAAAGGAGTTTAATGTGATTGACTTGTATAATTTTATCCAAAGATCAGTGTAAATTGTTATTGTTGCAAATCTAAGCAACTAGTGTCCCTCTCCGATTTTTAAAGCCTTGTATTTTTTTACAAAAAAAAATGAAAAGGTATAATCCCAGTTATTCAAAGCAATGCAAATATATCAAATTCAACACAAAACACTGTGAAAACAAAATTATTTTGGTGTATTTTGATTGGTCTGTTAGATGACACGTGCACAGCAGGGATGTGGGACCGATTTTTTTCCTGGGGTGCTGAAAGCATGACAATGTCTATTGCATGTCAGAATTCTCTGGCAAGCAAAAAAAAAAAAATCAGCAATTTTCGGCCGTGACTCTTCACTCTTCCTCTGAAATTCACGGTTGTCCTGAAAACAGATAATGTCGGGTTTATCAGCAATTTTGGGGATAGTTTTGGGTCTGAAACGGTCACTCTTTTAGGCTACTATGTTTTATATATTTTTACATGTTTTAGTAGCCCCCATAATATAATCACACTATGTTCCGCTATCTGGACACATCAATTGGCGGACGTACCATGTACTGTTGGTGACGAATTGTGTCCAGCCTGGCGTTCCATAATTTTGCGCCGCGTTATGTTTGCAATGAATGGTGTAGGATCTTGTCAACTGATCATCTCTTCTACAAGATGTCGACATGATGAGATCCGAGATCTTGTCATCTGATCATCTCTTCTAAAAGATGTCGACATGATGAGATCCGGGATCTTGACATCTGATCTTCTCTTCAAAAGGATGTTGACATGATGAGATCCGGGATCTTGTCAACTGATCATCTCTTCTGAAAGATGTCGACATGACGAAATACAGGATCTTGTCATCTCATCATCTCTTCTAAAAGATGTTGACATGATGAGATCTGGGATCTTGTCATCTCATCATCTCTTCTAAAATATGTTGACATGATGAGATCCGGGATATCGTCATCTGATCTTTTGCTATCATGATGTCGACTTCCCAAGATAATTATCTCAACATCTCGGTGGCACTTTTAAGCTTCCATACTAATCACAATCACGAATTAAAATTCTACTCCAGAGGCGAATTTTGAGTGTGAAAGGCTTGACCTTCAAAACATCTTTTTGGGGCGGAGCTTACGTGACCTTTCAAGCACTTCGGAAGTGCTTTAAAGGGGTGCTATCTACGGAATCCGTAGATAATACAATTGTCATGCACTCATCGTAGTTTGTATTTGCGATGCAGTGCTTTGATTGACAAGTCACCAAGGACACATATCGCCTTCGCTCGGGAATTCTAGTGAGCGTGTCTAAAGACGAATTACAATGATGATTCAAGATTTACGTGTGAAAAGGCCCTCAAAGGAATGGAATCTCTGGAAAATTAGCGCAAAATGCAGGAGACCTGCTTATTTTCTCAGTCATTGTTTTTGTATGATTTTTTATATATTTATTTATGATGATGTTGCATGGAAATGGTATAAAATGATGTATTCATCCCTAAACAGAATGTATCGTAAATCATTTAAAGCGTTTTTATGAACTTATCTAAATGATGATGATGATGATGACGATGATGATGATGATGATGATGATGATGATGATAATGATGATGATGATGAAGTTGGATAACACATCCAAATGCTAATGATTTCAAGCAAGACAGATATTTGACCACCGAAGCAAACAACAAACACTTGCTTTTTGCCTGCTAGAAATGGCTTTAGTGAACAAACTCTTGCTTATTATCACGCAAAAGAATTGAAGCAAATGCTTAGCACATGGAATTGCTATTTTTATGTATTTGAACTTCTTTATAGCACTGCACAGTAGAATTGGAAAGCGCCTCCAATTAATTTTTTTTTATATTATATAAAAACATGATGACAATCTTTGTTTTGTTTTTCGCTTGACATGACTGTATTCTCATCCTAATCCCACATGGTCCCACTCCTGTTTCCATCGTGAGCATTTCAAAATGCCCTTTTATCAATTATCGGTTTCATTTAAACCCCTGAATTGAATTAGATCCAATTAATGTGGTTACAGTTCATACGTGCTTTAATGTTTGTGGAAATTCATCGATGTTGAAAATGAAATGAGAGGAAATGGATGTGCGGGCTGTGTTCGCCAGGAGTCACTTAATGAAAGTCGATCCGATGATCAATCGATTTCTGACAAATATTGGATGGAATTCACACGCCAGAATATCATCTATCGGAAGGAAGATTGGCATATGTAGGCTTTTTAGTGTGGTTTTAGGTTTAAAAAAAATCTGAAATGTATTTGCCAGTATTTTTAATGAAGTTTAGAAGCAAACTATATTTGCTTTCTCTTACCTATGCTATTCTCTCCTCTCTCCATTTTGTATATCTCTCTCTATACATTATTACCAAAGGAGATTTACAAAAAAATTTGCCGTTATTATTGTAAACGCCAATACTTCCTGCGAAAAGTATCATGTTAAATTGAATAACAAGATGAGTATAAAATGATCTAGCAAATGCAATGATATATACTTTTTTTGTCATCACATTCGTGATGTTTAAAATTAAATTATATCCTCTATCACATGCGTACCATTCTTACAATAAATTAGATAGTGAAATGTTGGATATAAGGAACGATGTAATCGATCAGGCCAATCATTACTAAGGATATCTCGGGTTCTGCCATGATAATGTTGATAATCATGATGGAGTAACAAATGAAGCGTATAGAGCAACCCATTTTTTACAATTGATAAAATATTGACGTTTTAATTACGATAATATATTACGATGAGATGATGATTCGCATTTCCTCACATATGTTTTATATTGGGTTAGCGGAAGACAATATAAGCCTGCAGGAGCAATTTGAGCGTTTTGGGGTGACAAAAGTACAGGCAATACTTCGCATTTTACCCTGAAGTCATTTATTAAAGAATAATATAATCATGGATATTTAAAACTTTAATTTTCGGAAACTCGGGCATCGAAATAGTTATATCTTTATCTATCAGCGAAATTATCCACAACGACATGAGCGAATATAATTATTTTTATCTCAAAAATTTTACATATTTTAAATTATATATAATATGAGCCGCCCGTCCTTTCCTCGCTGCGACAAGATTTAAAAATGTAAAGTGCTGTTATGATGATAATTCAAGGTCTGTATAGCCTCGTCAATAAAAATATAACCAAGAACTAAGTTATTTTTGTCACAGACATCTGCAGTCTGCTTCCTTAAGGAAAGACATCAAATCTCCTTAGGGTTTTTATTTCAGAGGTTCATCTTCTTGTATTCTGCCCTAATTCTGCTCCTATTTTCCTATGTTGGTATAGGACACCTTTTGTCGTGTTGATAATGGGGAGTGATATTATGCTCGATTCCATATTTCCGATAAAACATTGTGTATTATGGTTGCTAGGAAAGTGGTGCAGGTGCCTATATGAATAATACACATTGCCTAATCATAATCATCATGGAGGTAAAGTATCTCAACACTCTTAAAAAAGGTTTACCCAATATTGGATAAAATGGGAACATACATGTTGGTTGGGTAAAAAGATTTCAATTTTAGGCAATTTTGCATTGAAATAGCCCAATATGGGGTCAAAAAAATACCCAGCAAACTGCATGTCCCTTTCTACCCAATATTGGATAAAATTTTACTCAGTGTTTTTAGAGTGCATGTTCATATATCAAGCAACAGACACACCGACATAACGATCTCCCTATAGTCGGACCGTTGTTTTGTTTTGTTTGTTTTTCGTTGTTTTGAATCGCACACTATTGGTGGGCGTGGAGACAAGGGCCCGTTTCTCAACACCTGGACAAGTAAGTCATATCTTTATCCACCAACCACGGAGTTAGTTCCAATCTAGCCATTTCATGAAAGGCTTCCTAACTAGAATCATTTGAGGGGCGTCCTTTTTCAAACTTCTGTGCTTATGACTGTCCCCTCCCATGCAATGATTGTTTACTGTTATTTTACCGTGAAAAATTGTCAATATATTTTATGTTGTATGATCAATTTTTTGCATGGAAATAAAGAATCAATCAATCAATCAATTTGATATCGATTCTATCAGTAGAGAGAGCAGACATAGTCACACAATAGCATCATTTTCAAAAAGCAAAATTACGATAAAACTGCAATTATTGTGATGGATTGGGAAATACAGTTAATCAAAATGATAGCAGAGGCAAAATTAAACTTTACCATGAAGACTGGAACATTCAATTCCTTAGAAAATGAAATTATAAATTCATGTCATGACTAAAAATCACATGTGCCTGTGGACGTTGAGATGAATACCCCCGGGGTAGTCTACGGAAATATAAAGGTTTACCTTGTGAAACGTTGATAATTATACGCTTTTATGATTCCAGATATTATCAAAATATAATGTAATATAAATTGTTTACATCTTTAGATACCGAAACATACGAATTTAAAAATTCTATGCATAAATAAGAGACAGCATTTATTAATATATTGAAAGGGTCTGAAAACAGCGAATACGAGTCTAGTTATGGATGGCCTGATGTGGTAGAATCTTTATAAATTCAATTATTTTACTATTTCAAAATGAATGGTTTTGTGGCGTTTTACCAACAGCTTTTATAATTTCTGTCCATTACAACTATTATTGAATGATCTATCCCACTTGTTTTGCAATGTAATTTCAACTTCTATTGATTGATTACGTATATTTTTTTTAATTTCGAGGCACTTTTGCATGTCACAGTCTACCCAAGTGATGCCACTACGCCATTAAAGGACAAGTCCACCCCAACAAAAAGTTGATTTGAATATAAAGAGAAAAATCCAACAAGCATAACACTGAAAATTTCATCAAATTCGGATGTAAAATAAGAAAGTTATGACATGTTCAAGTTTCGCTTAATTTCACAAACCAGTTATATTCACATCCTTGTCGGTATGCAAATGAGGAGTCTGATGACATCACTCACTCACTATTTCTTTTGTATTTTATTATGTGAAATATGAAATATTCCATTTTTTCCCTATTGTCGTGTGAAACAACGATTTATTCCTCCCTAAATATGTGCAATTAGCATTGTTTAATACTATATGGTTCAATCAAGTTTTGTCCTTATTGTGAAATCTGTAAAAAATGAAATATCGTATAATTCAAACAATAAAAAACAAAAGAAATAGTGAATGAGGGACATCATCGACTGTCTCATTTGCATGTCACTGAGTTGTGCATATCACTGTTTTAAGAAAAATAAGCGAGATTTTGATGAAATTTTCATCATAATGCATTCTTGAGTTTTCTCTATTTATTCAAATCAACATTTTTCTGGGGTGGACTTGACCTTTCAGAAAGAAGTTATGACAGGTTCTGAGGGGTAACGGAGGTGTCATAAATATATATTCAGGTTGTTGTACCCTGTTTTGGCAAAGAGGGCTTCGTGAAACGGTTAGTGGACAAGTAGCTCACTATCTCCGGGCCCCTGATTTCTACTATAATATGTCCAACTCTCCCTTATATACCTTAAAGGGTCTTTGTAAGTATGCACCCCCGTAAAAGCTTAATTCCACTTCATGTACAGTGCTGTATACAAATCCTATCCGAATGTGTTTCGTAGATTTTTGAATGATTATTTGAAATTTCTATCTGTGAAAAGGGGCGGTTTTTATGTTTTATTCTGAAAAGGGGGTGTTTTTGTAGTTCGTAAACGAAATCTATAAAGATAGTTTTTTTTTTCTTTGTCCTAATATAACAATTTGTATTCTGTTTTCATTAATAAATGAAAGTGAAATTGAAACACTTCTAAATAGGTTCTATCGTGAAATTGAAACACCTCTAAATTTTAGGCATTCATGTACAGTGCTGTATACAAATCATATCCGAATGTGTTTCGTAGATTTTTGAATGATTGTTTGAAATTTCTATCTGTGAAAAGGGGCGGTTTTTTATGTTTTACTCTGAAAAGGGGGTGTCTTTGTAGTTCGTAAACGAAATTTATAAAGATGTTTTTTTTTTCTTTGTCCTAATATAACAATTTGTATTCTGTTTTTATTAATAAATGAAAGTGAAATTGAAACACTTCTAAATAGGTTCTATCGTGAAATTGAAACACCTCTAAATTTTAGGCATTCATGTACAGTGCTGTATACAAATCATATCCGAATGTGTTTCGTAGATTTTTGAATGATTATTTGAAATTTCTATCTGTGAAAAGGGGCGGTTTTTTATGTTTTACTCTGAAAAGGGGGTGTCTTTGTAGTTCGTAAACGAAATTTATAAAGATAGTTTTTTTTTCTTTGTCCTAATATAACAATTTGTATTCTGTTTTCATTAATAAATGAAAGTGAAATTGAAACACTTCTAAATAGGTTCTATCGTGAAATTGAAACACCTCTAAAATTTAGGCATTCATGTACAGTGCTGTATACAAATCATATCCGAATGTGTTTCGTAGATTTTTGAATGATTATTTGAAATTTCTATCTGTGAAAAGGGGCGGTTTTTTATGTTTTACTCTGAAAAGGGGGTGTCTTTGTAGTTCGTAAACGAAATTTATAAAGATAGTTATTTTTCTTTGTCCTAATATAACAATTTGTATTCTGTTTTTATTAATAAATGAAAGTGAAATTGAAACACTTCTAAATAGGTTCTATCGTGAAATTGAAACACCTCTAAATTTTAGGCATTCATGTACAGTGCTGTATACAAATCATATCCGAATGTGTTTCGTAGATTTTTGAATGATTATTTGAAATTTCTATCTGTGAAAAGGGGCGGTTTTTTATGTTTTACTCTGAAAAGGGGGTGTCTTTGTAGTTCGTAAACGAAATATATAAAGATAGTTTTTTTTCTTTGTCCTAATATAACAATTTGTATTCTGTTTTCATTAATAAATGAAAGTGAAATTGAAACACTTCTAAATAGGTTCTATCGTGAAATTGAAACACCTCTAAATAAATTCTTGGTTGTGGATCGGAACCATCATGGTCAAACATGTGAATCTATTATGCCACATTCACGACAATCAAACCGACCATAGACTGATCAAAGTTATACGGATTTTTTTCTTTCTTTGGTTCGTCTGGAGTTGATTTTGTTCATGTCACTCAGAGGCGACGCCACAAGGGGTTGCAAGGTGAGAATGCCCCTATGACATTACAAGTAATGAACAAAAAAGAGGGGAAAAGATTACAAAAAGAAGTGGAAGATTTTTTTTTAAATGATGGAGGAAGGAAAAAAAGATAGTCTCGATCTATTCTTACTGCTTTTCTTTAAAATGTCAATCCATTAATTTGTATCTGATGTGTTTTACTTTGTATAATGTTTGAATGGAAATAAAATAAAGAATACTTTATGAATCAATTGAAGAAAAAAAAACATAACGTCATATTTAGGTGGTCTCCCCCTCACATTATGAAAATATCCTGGCGCTGTCCCTGGTGTCACTGTAGCAACACCGGGATGCAAACGAGATTGCGATTCATAATTCATAAATAAATGTCTCACTTGGTGGTTTGAATATTGTTTAGGGATATGTGTACAGGCGTCTCTCCTTAAATCTACTCTTGAATATAGATATCCCGAGACATTCAATTCTTTGGCTAATTACATCAGTTATCGGTATTTCAGGGGAAATCGGATGATGATTAAACGTCTCTAGAGAGGTATCGTATTGTTTGCTCATGAGTCCAATGGAAGCTGTACATGATTTCATACCTCATCAACGGTTAGATGATATCGATGGGCAACAAAATTATGAAGTAATTGATTTCAAAGGCCAGGCCTTTTGAATATCTGGCGGTCGACGCGAGATCAGGCTGACCAATTTTATTGACGACCGATTTTCGCATTAGATGGTTGACATTTCTAACCTGGCACCGCAAAAATCGATGGGATAGTTCGAGTAACTTCACCGTGTTTCATTTGCTCCATAATTCGTTTTAATCAGTGGTGATCATGACGCTATTTTGGAATGATTGCCTCCCTTTCAGCGAGGCATGGAGATCATAACTGAATATTGATGATTTACGCCAATTTATTGTGTAGGATATCACATTGATACGGAAATTTACGGAAAATTCCCAGAATGAAAACACGACCCTGATGGTCATAAAACCGTTAAGCACCTTTATCAAATTGTATATTCCATGATTTTTCCTCTCGATGGATCTGAGATGACATTTCGATGATGCCCGTGGATGTAAGTATTAAAATTTACTAACCCGGTACTTTTCTTTTTTGGTTTATGTGCATAATTCTGAGATTTTGTATATCTATAGGAAAGAAATTAATCTCTACAAAATGAGTCTTCTGCGCTTAGACTTTATCTTTCATTTTTTATTTCGTTCTGTAATAGGTTTCCTGAATAATCATCACATCAACCGTAACCGTATATCAAATCATTGTACAGTGCAATTAAGGACAGTTACCATAGAAACGATATTATCCATGTGCTACTCAAGCCAGTCAAGACAAAGGAAAGTTGTCAGACGACACATGTTTTACTTATTTGAGAGAAGATGATAAATGAGACGGGTTCAAAGCAGTCTCTTTAATCAACATTGGAGATCTTTAAAAAAATCATTAGAATCCCAATTACTTTGGGAGTTCATGGTCCATTAAAAAAAAATCAGTTCTCCCTAATTCTTAATATCATTCTATTCTTATATTCTTTCTTTCTCCCCCGCACCCATTTAGTTAGAATGTTATGTGTAGAATACTAGAATAAAATATCTTCACATTGTATAAGAGATAGACAGGTCTCTTCACAACTTTTATCTTTATTGTTAAACCCAAACCCAAGAAATGGTTTCGATGTAATACTCTTCACCCCACAATATGTTATGTTGATGAACAGATTGGGAGCATGAATAAATTATATTGATGATGATGATGATGGTTATGGTGATGATGGTGATGATGATGACAATTATGATGATGATGATGACGACGATGACGATTATAATGACTCGATTATTTCACATATCAAATAAACATTATTACACTGTAAAAAAACTATAGTGTTAAAACTGACACCAGTTGGTGTTAATAGAGGACCACACCCTGAGGCGTTAAAATTACACCCTAGAGATTAAACATAACACCAAAGAGTGTAAATGTAACAACCGAAGGTGTTGTAATTACACCTATAGGTGTTAAACTAACACTGTCAATTTAACACCGGTGTAAAATAACTGGTGTGGTCCTCTATGTACACCTGTTAACACCACAGTTTTTGCTGTGTACCCTGCAGATTACAATTTCATTCTACAACTTCATTTTCATGTCACTTTGGTAACTTTGGCACGCTGTTCTGTTAGAAAGACAGATTTGGTGAAAATATTTTCCACCGATTTCCGTAGCTTCTTTACCTCGACGTTTTTTTTTAGTTACGCAGATACATTGCGTAACAAAAATAAGTGCGTAATGTCATGAATGTGTCGTTAATTATTAAACAAGTATATCACCTTATATCGCAATTTGATCATGTTTTTTTTAATTTGTTTATTTATTCTCTATTTATTTAGAAGTTGTATATAGTGAGCCTCTTAATAGTACTACATCAACTAGTGCCTCTAACCATCCAAGAATGCCAAAGTAAGTTTTAACCCCTTTCTTAAAAAAGAAAAGAAATGCATATATTCATAAGCTCGTCACACAAACTTACACATTCTGGTAAACTGTATCTTTTTGGCATTGCAATGACTTGAAAAATGAACTATTTAACGGGTTCAGTGTAGAATCATGACACAAATGACAAAGGTAACTTTTATAGATATAAAATGATGTTGAATATTTCCCCCTATATTAGTACTTTTATTCTGCAATGATTCAAAGAAGATGCAAAACTGATATAATCAATGACTATGTTTGCACTCGAGGATATATGGTATGTCATATTATAACAGAACGTTATAATGTGTTATGTTAAAATCTGACGTCATTTTTAGTAAAGCTCGTCTGGTACAGAATTTAATCTTTGCATTTCTTTCCTTTTCTCCTTTTCTTTTTCTATTTCTATTTTTGCATTATCTAGTTTAGTTATGGTTAAATTATTTTCCACCTGTTCTAAAATAAAACGCGCACACCTGAATTTTATCATGGTTTTCATGGATTGGGGCCACGTTACGGAGATCCGATCTCAGACTGCGTTTGGTTACGTCATCTAAAGTAATTTCCATTAGTTATGTTTTAACATAACCATGATAATTGTGGGAATTAGTGCATGAGGATGTTTAAGAAATGAATTTCACATATCATATCCATCATAATATTTAATTTCAATTCAAATATAGGCCAACAAAAAAATCTTAACGATTATTGATTGGTCTGAAGCAAACCTCGCTCAATCTCTTAGGATGATTTTGGTAAGTTTTGTCAAGAGATCGGCTCTTTATCAAAGATGATGGATATCATATCAACACAGGGGCGTAACAGGGGTCGGTGGCCGGGGGGAGAGGGCAAAAATTTCACGGTCATATTATGGTATGAACCGGCAGTAGCGTAATGAGTCAACAATTTTGAAGGTGCCAGATAAATCATGGCGTATATCGGGCAAAATTATTTTTTTTAATGCGAGCGAGCGAGCAAAAATCTCGACATTTTTATTTTTAATTACCAAAATTTGTGACGGATTTTGACATAATATTCAGAAAATAATATTTCACCCTTCTCTCTTTCCTTTTCTCTTTTTTCTTGGTCTGTACGCCACCGTGAACAAGATTTTTTAGTATTGTACGCGAGCATTAGGGCGAAGCTCTATATGCAGCGTATGCGACAGTAGCGTGATGAGTAAAAAAAAAAAAGAGGGGGCACAGTTCGGCGCGTGTGGCAAAACGTTGCGTAATGTAAGGAGCGAGCAAAGCGAACGAGAAAAAAAATCATCTTGTCCCTTCTCTTCATATTCCAATTTAGCTTTTGGGTCTACATTCTACCTTCATTTCCCGCTTTTGTTTACCATTTTGTCATTGTTTTTCATTATTTCCCTTTCTTACTTATCATGCTAATGTATAAGTACACTGTTAGAAAATTTATCCTTAAAATAAAAAAGGTTCCTGCAGCAGAGTCTCGAGAACACCTGTAATCTTACCAGATGCGTAATCTTACAGGAAATTGGTATTTGGTGTATGGAACCTTACAAATTTCCTTTTAGAAAACACCCTTTTCCCCTTTTTAAACAGACCTGTTCTGTTAAATTGCAGAAAAAATTATGTTTTATGAATTTACAGAATGATTCTGTTATTGCTTTTTGCAAAATCTTCTGTTTTTTCCTGTAAAATCAGGTTTTTTTTAACAGTGTATTTCGGGATGATTTGTTCTTTAAGTCTCACAAGTTCTTTTCTCCCTTTTCCCGCTTTCCTTCTGTTTTCCCTTTTTTATGCTTTTTTTCTTAGTTTTTTTTTCACCTTTTCCCTTTCCCCATTTCTTTTCCCCCTTTTCTTTCCCTTCCTTTCTTCAGTTCCTCCCTTTTCTCCTTTTCCCGTTTTTTTTATAGATTATTTTCCCGGTGAAATCCGCCAAGGGGTGGGGCAGCTTGCCCCCTGCCCCCAGTCTGTTACGCCACTGTATAATCAACCCAATATATACTGCCAAGAGATTGATTGGTGAAACTATGGTGCCCTCATGCAATGACGTCATAGCTATGATTTTCCCTTAACGCCACACCCACATGATTATTGTGCATTATGTATCGTGATTTTCAACAAGGTACTCCCTTGGCCGCCCAATATTTTTCAGGGGATGGCAAGGACACAGGGGCGGATCCAGGAATTTCCAAAAGGGAAGGGGCACAACATTGATGTGAAGTTTTGGGTGACCGACGGGAGATTTTTTTATATATTGACCTTAAAGATTTTAAACACTGAATTCATGAACAGAATAAGGATAACACCAACCCCGTTGCCAGGATTTTGAATTTGGGGGTTCGATTCATCGCTGAAAAACTTACAAGAAAAAAAGAAGGTAATCGGTCAAAACTCTCGGCTATTTCGCCCCAGAAAAACTGTTTTTCTTCCCTATTTCCCCCCTATTTTTTAGGGTTACGTTCGACACCCCCCCCCCCTCCCCTGGCTAAATGCAAAACAATCGAAATGCACTCTGTGCCTGTGTTCAGGAAAATTTCCAACTTTTTAGTTACAATTTATAAATTGAACATTACTGTTTATATTAAAAAGCTAATGTCAATATAAACAGTATCATTATAACTGATGTATTATCAAGATTTACTTTAATAGTTTACCATGCTGTATAAAGGGTATTCAGAATGTGTAAAAAATAAAAGACATCTACTTTTGAATAATGATTTATTAGAGTAGTATGTCAATAGATTCAGTGAATTCCAATATAAAAAAATAAAATAAAAATCCGTAAGATCTGAAGGATATGAATTATGAAAAAACAGAATTATTAATATCTCAGATATTCAAACTGATATGAAATACTAGATATATTTTGCAATTGTAAATGATATCACTCAGGAAAATATGTATTTTACTTTCAGTTTTCAAGGATATTAGATGTTGGTATTTTCATTTTGCCAAACAAATTTTCAATACTGAAGACGCGTCTTGTGTGTTTTGTATTTCCAGCATGTCCGGAAGAGGCGGAGTCTCATGGAGATTCCTGTTACTATTTCAGTTCCACGGAATTATCGCGGGACGATGCGAACGAGAAATGTACCAAATACGGCTTTCATCTGGCCTACATTCAAACTGAAGAGGAACAGGAATTCCTTCAGGGTCGACTGATTGAAGAACGCGTGAAAGACTGCTGGATAGGACTAACCGTCGATTCCAATGGCGATGGGATTTGGATGGATGGATCGAGCCTCACCTATGATAATACAGAAGATGGGTCCTACAACGAAAGAGTGGGATGTTTCCGCATGAGAAAAACACATGGATACAGATGGCATGACAACAAATGCAAAACAGAGTACCAATATGTTTGCGAAAAAGAAAATGGTGATTATTGTTAAACTCAAGCCAGAGTGTCTTCCCATGATGTTCTTGTCCTATTGTGGGTGATCTGCTCTAGGCCCCTGCAGTAGTATAGTAGGCATATTTATATTCATACATTTTGATACCAGGGGCGGCGATCCTGGGGGGGGGGGGGGTAGGGTGCACAGTGCCCCCACACTTTTTGAAACTGTCCCCTTTTACCTTACAAATGTGTTCAATGTGCTTTCATATTAGAAGGACCCGTTTTCTGTTCCAACGAGTGGCCCTTCACCTTACAGCGCCCTCGGCAAGCCAAGAAAATGGCCCCTCTCCAATTATCACATGATAACATGACCCTATGTTTATGTTATCTTCAAGCGATAAACTGTGACTTTTGTGAAGGAATTTACAACGATTACCTTCTCTTCAACAAACAAAAATAATTTCAACGGGGCATTTTTATACCTTTTAACACACTACGAAAATTCAGAGTAGTAATTAGCGCCAGAATAGGACCACGAAGCAAAATGTACAACTTAAAACTGAATTCACATGGGTGTATATTATCAGGATTGTGTTTCACAACAAAGGGCATGAAACGTATGACGTAGATAAACAAAAATACCCTATTCAAACAAACCATTTCTGAGTGACTTTATGGTGAATTGAGTTGCACTTACGACCATCTTGCGACCTGGTGAAATCACCCTGATGTAAGATGTCAACTCAAGTCATATTCGAAAAAAGATGGAATAACTTCGTTCCTGAAGCGGGTTCTAAGCATTTGTAAATTGAAAGGGGTTCGTATGAACTCTGGAAGAAGACCACAGGGAGCAGTAGGCCTACCCCCGAAAATTTTAAAAATCCACACTAGTTAGGAAATCTGCCCCCAACTATGCGTTTGTTCAAATCTCTGTGATCGTAGCTTTTGTTGAGAGCAAATTTAAATCAAGGTATTCGTCAAATTAGTATTTTTTCTTATTCTTAAATGTGCATGTTTCCAATACCATATAGAGTGTTCCGAGACAACAGTGGCGATGACGACAACACCATCTACCACAACAACACAACCAACTACAACAAAACCTACCACCACAGCAGCTATAACAACAACACAATTGACAACTATGTCTACAACAACGCAGCCAACCACTACAGCTACAACAACAACACAATCCACAACGCAGCCAACCACAACTAAACCTACTACCACAATGGCTACAATAACCCAATCCACAACGCATCAAACCACAACTAAACCTACTACCACAACAGCTACAACAACAACAACCCAATCCACAACGGCTACAACAACAACCCAATCCACAACGCAGCCAACCACAACTAAACATACTACCAAAACGGCTACAACTACAACAACCCAATCCACAACGCATCAAACCACAACTAAACCTACTACCACAACGGCTACAACTACAACCCAATCCACAACGCAGCCAACCACAACTAAACCTACTACTACAATGGCTATAACAACAACACAATCCACAACGCAGCCAACCACAACTAAACCTACTACTACAATGGCTATAACAACAACACAATCCACAACGCAGCCAACCACCACGGCGACAACAACAACACAATCCACAACGCAGCCAACCACAACTAAACCTACTACTACAATGGCTATAACAACAACACAATCCACAACGCAACCAACCACTATGGCTACAACAACGACAATAAAATCCACAACGCAGCCAACCACAACTAAACCTACTACTACAATGGCTACAACAACAACACAATCCACAACGCAGCCAACCACAACTAAACCTACAACCGCAACAGCTACAGCAACAACAACCCAATCCACAACGCATCCAACCACAATTAAGCCTACTTCCACAACAGCTACAACAACACAGTCGACCACTACTAAAGCTACAACGCAACAATCGGCAACCACTGTGGCTACCACAACAGAAACTCACAAAGGTCAGTAAATCGTTTATGGTTAGAGTTGTTACGTTAATCCGAACCACAGTGATGTGTTCCTATTGTGGTTGACCTTATGATTTTGAAAGGGAAATTTCTGCTGTGGAAAGAGCGGGAACAATAATTGTTAGTTTTTGTGACACTTCTTTTTTTTTCTTTCCATTCTCTCTTCTATTTCCTTCGCCTATTTCGTTCTCTTTTGCCATTTTTTTTTCAAACGTACGAGTTTAGTGTTTGGGTTTGGTTCGTAAACATTTTGTAAATAAATGGTTGGAAGTAAAGAGTTTTGAGTTTTGACTAAGTTTATCATAATCGGGTTACGGGTATAACGTCCGTTGCAGCCATACCAGGCCCAGTTTCATCAAGTCTTACAACTATTGTAACTTGTCCATTATTGTAACTACCATGGTAACCTTGATTTTGATTGGCTGCTCAGCCCTGTTACCATGGTAATTGACAAAGTGGCATAAGTACAATGGTTGGATTTATATGAAACGGGTTTTAGGTGTTAGAATTGTTTTCTATCCTGGCACCCAATAGACATGATAGATTCATGCGATTCCTAAAGTTTTGTTGTTGTTGTTGTTGTTGCCGATAATACCACGAGTATCATGATCGAAGGTAGGTATATCAGATAACCACATCGAAGTGTTTCTCTTTTCTCGTTGTTATTTCCAGTAAAGCAAAAGTCAAACCGGTTTCGGTCGGTAGCGAGGGACTATGCCGTGAAGAATTCGGCCGTGATCGAGCGATACTCGGCGTCGTCGTTGATACGATGTTCGGCCCGATGTTCAAGCACGGAATCATGCTCGCACTTTACGTTCATTGCTGACAGTGGCATTTGTTTACTTGGTAGTTTTACTCTAAAGAACGACTTTGGTTTTGAGAAACTGAATGGAGCCATTACATTCGAAGCCATCTTGTTCTGAGTTGTGCAGTACACCCCTGTCTGGATTTAGAACATCCATTGCAACATCGGTAGAAACATTGGTACAGGCCTACAGCCAACCATTTGTCTTTAAACAACATAAGACCTGCAAAAACTGACCCTGATAGAAATATAGCAACCCACATGGAAACAGTGCACCCTCTTGCATTCTTGTTTACATTGGCCATTTTCGATCCGATTTCAATTCAATTAATTTATTTCACTCTATGAAAATAAGATATATACAAATAATTAAGAAATTATCCTACATAATGGCAAGAAAGAACGACAATACAAAGTCAAGAAAATGACAATACAGTAAAATAATGTACAAAACATTCTTCGAATGTACACTGAATTTAATGGTGGGATGGGGGCTACTGTACCCCAAAAATATATTTTTCGTTAAGTCATTGTATTGTAATGATCATAATTTTTATCGAAATTCCTTTATCATCTTGCAAATTTGCGTTTTACACGCCACTAATATCAAACAAGTGATTATTAAGTTATTGCAAAAATCAATTGAGAAAGAGAAATATGAAACAAACACGAAGTGATATAATTGTGACATTAAAAGGGAAATTGCTTAAGAAATAAGTCACGAAACGAACCTCTTTTGTTTTTTTTGGTAATCTATTATTATGACTTCCCTTTGATTTTTCTTTAATCATAAGTTTCGTAAATTTTCTAAGACACTCTATATTCAGTACTCCTTCAACTTCAAAATATCCCCAATATTTATGGCATTTAGCTAATGGCCTAAAACTCGTCTGCACACACTACGGTATGTATCTATAGGTACAATATATGGGCAATTGAGTGGTTTTAAAAGGGGGCTGAGCTGAAATGAAGTTGCATACGGAAGATAAAAAAAATTAAAGGGGAGGTTCACCCTGACAAAAAGTTTATTGTAACAATAGCAGAAAAAAATATTGGCGACGGTGTGAGGAAAATCCATCACAGCATAAAGAAGTTATTAGAATATTCATTATTTGATTTGTGACGTCATATGCGAGCAGCTACCCTACATATCGTATGGTAAAAAATCAATGAAATGTCATTTTCTCAGAAAATTTATAATAGTTTTTACTGTACCTTAGGTATATTAATAGAAAAATTATTTGATATCGGTTCCTAAAAAGAAAACAAGTATAAGTCATTACGAATCATCATAACATAAAAAAGTTATTTATTTCATATTATATAACATATGGGGCAGCTGCTCGTTCATGACGTCACAAATTTCTTAATCTTTAAAATGGATTTTTCTCAAACCTTCATCTATATTTTCATTGTTTCTGCTATTTTTACAACAAACTTTTCTTCAGGTTGAACTTCCGCTTTAACCTATTTTTTTTTCAGTCTTACATGTCGTACGCGAGCATGCACGATCGAAGTATAATAAGCTGGAGTTTGCTGTAGCTATTATGTTAGACGGGTTAGACGCCACCAAGCGACACAGTCATTATTATGCAATCCATCTTCCATAGTAGGTCATTTCTGAATACATTTACCGTTATATGTGATTTTTTTAATGTCAGGCTGTATGTGTTAGGATGGGACGTATGTACATAATCAATTTTATTTAAAAGCCGACAGTATGACATTCGTCCTCGATTCCATCATTCCTATCATTTTAATATCTATGGATTATCTCATAATGCGCATAACCTTGTAATCCCATGACGTTAGAGTCGGATATTACTAGTATTAGATTCTCTCAAAAATCAGTAATTGATGGAGGCACGGTGACGTCATGATAGAACAATGGTTTCGAATTCAATTCAAGTTCAACATCATCTCTATCATTGAGGATTTCGACATCACCAGACTCGTTGCTGATCCGAGGCACTTGGATAGGAATCAAAGCCGTCGGTTCTCTGGGTGCTGCCTGCGTGCAGACATATTTTGCTTTCCATGAACGATTCAAACAACATATAATCCAGTTCAGTGGCAGATGCAAAGTTTGCTAAAGAAAGGATCATACACGTACTTGTCGTGGCCAAACACAAGAATTTTTTTTTTCTGGGGAGGGGGGGGGGGCATTATCATGTATTTTTGGGATTTAACTTTTGTTAAGAATTTGAAGAAGGTGGAGGGTATCTTGAGGAAGTTCTCAATGTGTTCATATTTGTGTTTCATTGTGTGTTATATAATAACACAACAATCCTACCACCTAACGATTTTTTCCCACGCTTGTTGTGCTCGCTTGTACAATAATGAGATATACCAGCATTGTTATTGAAGGGCAATTAAGACGTATAGACTTATCTTTGATGTTAATAATTCTGGTGACAAATAAACACTTCTATTGTGAAACAAGGGTGATGTTAGGTTCACCGCCTTTACTCATACATTAAAAACAGGATGATTTCAGAAGCAATAATTCTGCAGATTTGATGAAGGGATTAATGTTCATACCATGTCTAATTATTTTACGGGGTGCGCAGTTTGCTCACTTCCTTCACTTCAGTGCTACGCCGCGGCGCGCCGGCGATGTAGTATATTTATCATTGAAGAACTATCGGAAACAAGCAATATTAAATCCAATATACACAGATGCAGAAATAAGATCACAATGGATTTAGAATGTTCCACCCCTCTTTTGTTGATCTTATGAGACAAAAAAAAAACAAGCTATCATGATTCTAAGATGATGATCCAAACTTCCAAAGTAATTACGTGCACCTTCTTGCTCATACTCAGTGAGCTTAAGTGGACTTAAAATATAAGGGGAAAATCGGCTTTGATGAAAAATAAATCGCTTGAGCGCTTGCCCGCACTGTCATTCTTTTTGTTAATTCATTGTTGGCCTTGATTGAAAACCATTGATCACTTTTTTTGAAACAATGATTATGAAAAGATCACAAAATGATGAGTATATCACTGGAGACAATGTAACTAAGGCTTATTTAGCAAAATTTCCCTTTTGTTTCCATTATGATAAATGCCCCGATATCAAACTACATAAATTCCGATTGGCTATCTATCGAGTTTGTACTGATGAGAGGATAGGCAGTGATTGGTGAGAGATTTGGGGTAGGATAGAGGGAGAGAGAGGGAGACAGAAAGAGAGAGAGGGGGGTACAGAAGGGTGAAAGAGAGTTAGGAGAGAAGGGGAAAGATGGTAAAAGGGACAGATGTTTAAAGGAAAAGAGAAGAAGTGAAGCAAAATGACCGACGATGGAAAAAGGCAAAATCGAAAGATCAGAGAGGGAGAGAGAGAGGGGGGGGGGGGGGTTCAAAGAGAGAGTGAGAGATAGAAGGAACAAGACAGTGATGAGTGATGGGCCACGCAACGCCCTCTTGAAATTTTTTTGATTTAGCAAAGCAAACAATAATAGCCTAATGGCGAAGAAAAAGATTAATGATTAACCAATAAAATTGTTCAAAAAAATGTATACCACGGAGTGCTTTTGCAAGGAAGATCAAGACTGCTACCAGTGTAGAGAAAGCATGACAGTGAAACACGAATCGTGATTTCCTTTTTTGGCTTTAATCCCTAAAGCATTTACTGTATTCATGTAATCTAACTTCGGTAAAGAAAACATCAATCAAGTGACAGCGAAATTGTTTTTTATCCAATATATTAAAAAAGTAACATTTCACATGCAAGCTGCTTGCATGGGACTAACAACAAACAAATGACATTTATATTTAAAAAAAAAAATTCAAAACAAAAGTGATTAATAAACAAGTTAAGAATATGACATTAAGCAAAATCTCAGATCTTGAAATGTATGATTCATGACCATTTTATGCACTCGTATTTCTACGGTGTCAAATTTGTCTCAGAATGGTGCAGATGAGAGTCAAACATACACTCTTAAAAATGTTGGGCAACATACGGTCCACACAACAATTGGTTAAAACTTTATCCAATTCTGGGTAGTTTTACACCAATAATGTGTGCTTTGGGTGAAAACTACACAGTATTGGTGTAAAACTACCCAGAATTGGATAAAGTTTTAACCAATTGTTGTGTGGACCGTATGTTGCCCAACATTTTTAAGAGTGTAACGTGTATCGGATTATTGAATTTGGCTGGGACTGGCATGGCATCAGTTGAAAAATCATTTGATTCCTAGTCAAATTAAAAACTAGTCGCTTTGACTAGGAATTGACTCCCAGCTGGCGCCGTTCTGAGTCAAATTTGACACCGCAAGAAATAAGAGGAATATCTTTTTGTAATGTTATTAGATTGTGTCCTACTTTATCCGCTTTCAAGATGATTCCCACTCTCTCTTATGTAGGCCTGTACAGTGCGTCCCGCAAAAAAGGAAACACGTTTTCAGAGATAGATTTCACAATTATTAAATATGCTTTTACTATAAATTTGATACTCATGGCAAGATTGGAATCTCATCTCTAATTTGAAATCAACAGTTTAGCAAATCGCTCACGCATGAGAGATAATAAACAATACAAATATTGAGACATTTCATAAACGATTTGCGCAGAAACTCACACGTGAATCTGAATCCACTCTCATTAATTTTCAGGAATCAGTGAGAGGATCTTAACAAAAAATACAAAGAAATGAACTCGTCTTGCTCATTAATGCGTGAAGTGTTTGTCTCATGTTAGGTATCAAAATAAAGAGGAATAAATGAATCATAATTATGATTGTGTAACTAAATATCATAATTCGTTTGTATTTGAAGAATAAAGACATGGGAATCAGGGTTTCCTTTTTTGGGGGGACGCACTTAATAAAAAGGTGTTTTTTCTTTCTTTTCTTTATTTTTAACACGTTTTTCAGCAAAACTTAAACATTATTTTCTGACTTAAGACCTCATTACCCCATGGCTTCAAAATAAATCCCCCATTGGACGAGGACCTTGAATAAAGCTACTTCGGGATATTTTTTTATAAATAGGGGGTACTCCTCCTCCACCCATCCCCTCTCTGTCTCCCACTCTCTCTCTTTCTTATCTCACCAATTTTCGCTCTAGCACAAAACAAATAATTGCATGCCTGATTACTCCCCTCTACCTGAAAGCAAAGATCGTTTTCTATTCTTTGTTGTTGAATATAGGGAACCCATTAAGCTAAGTTAAATTAATATATTAAAGGGATACTCCGGGCTTTAGATATTTATATCTAAATAAACAGAGTAAAATTCATAGATCAATATGTCACGTTGTTATTATTTGTAATGATCTTAACCCTTTGATATTTTATAGTTTTAGACATACATTTATAACTGATTGTCATTGTTCCACTCGATTTTTATTAATTAATTCATTAATATCATTTCAGTGTTTTTTATCAGTGAATAAATTATACAATTAGTAGTTTTATAATTAGTAACTGTTCCCTTTGGATAACTTAGATATTTCAGTTTGATTCATATTATCATCTAAGTACCTATGTTTCCAAGCATTGTTATCTTTGACTTAGATTTTGACTTTATTTTCATGTATGATATGATGATTTATGTTGTTTATGTTTTCATCAGGTCATCGATGAAAAACAGTTTTATGCTGATCTTTTGTACCTGAATAAATATGTTCTAATAAATAAATAAATAAAAAGATGCTGAAATTTTATCAAAATCGGATAACAAATAACTGACGAAGTTATTCAAATTTAAAGATTTGCAATATTTTTGAAAACAGTTATGCATGTATTCATGAATATTCATTAGATGGGCTGATGATGTCACATCTCCACTTTCCTTTTTCTTATATGTTATTACATGAAATCATCTTTGTTTCATTTTCCATGCATGTGTAAATGGTGTGTCTCTATTATAATGAATTAAAGGAGAATGAAACCCTTGAAACCAGCAGAATCCATATCAAAGAGAAAAATCAAAGAAACATATTGTTGAAAGTTTGAGGAAGATTGAATGAATAATAAGAAAGTTATGAGCATTTGAATATTGAGATCACTAATGCCATGTAGTTCCTCCCATTGGCAATGCGACCAAGATCTGTGATGTCACACACGTACAACTCCCTCATTACTTTAGTACTTATTTCACTTATATTCTCACTTTTATAGAGTCTATCACAAGGTGAGGTGTTCTCCTTATGAGAGGACAAGTACAGAGGTTTCACAACATTATATCATTGATGAATCGTTTGTCATATGATTAGAATGAGCAAAAAGTGATGTTTTGGGGTATATTTTCACTGTCCAAAAGGGGAGAGTTGTTCATCTGTGACATCATAGATCTTGGTCGCATTGCCAATAGGAGGATCTCCATAGCATTAGTGATCTCGACATTCAAATGCTCATTACTCTTCTATTGCTAGTCCAATTTTACTCAAACTTTTGTTTATCTTATTCTTTGATTTTTCTGCTTTCACAAAAGCTTACTTGCTCCAAGAGTTTCGTTCTCCTTTAAGTTGCAGCTATAAATAACTAAAACACTTAATCAGTTGTCAATCGAATTGTTTTATTCTTGGTATACATTTTTTGAATAAACCTAATTTCATATAATGAAATACAAAAGAACAAGTGAGGATATGACATCATCAGTTAATTGCTCATTGAATACTCATGAAGACATGAATAAAAAAGTTTCACCGGAATAATGCAAATCTTTAAAATTCAATAACCTTGTTATCCGATTTTGATCAGCATTTTGCTTTGTGAATTTACTCTATTTATTGAGATATGAATATCTTCAGCATGGAGTATCCCTACTACTTCTTTGGCAAATAAAACCATTGCTAGTTTTGTGCAATTTAAAAAAAACATGGAATTCAGACATTGCGAGGAAAATCACCAAATTCATAGAGATGAAGGCTACATCTGGCAAATGCACTAGTGCGAGGTTAATTAGTATACTAACCTCGCACCATGCAAGAACCGCATTTGGCAGTGGATTTCATACTAGCGGGTCGCACGCGCGTGCTGCGACGCCAGTGCTTCCACTCTTGATGGAATCCAGGAAATCCCAGGAAGTTTTGCTATTTTTCAGGATTATTCCAGGAAGTGAGAAATTCCAGGAAGTTTTCCAGGAAGTTATCATTTTCGGGAATGATGTTATTTTCTGAATATTTTGTCAAAATCTATCACAAAATTTGATATTTTAAATTAAAATGTAAATGTTTGCTGCTCGCAACTCTTTATAAACTTTGCCCGTTACCTCATGTTTCGCCCCTCAAAGGTTTTGGCTCAATTAAGGCACTGGGCCCTATATTTCATTGTGTGTGTATAGAAGAGAATGGAAGACTGCAGACTATTCGGAAAATTCCAGGATATTTTGTAAAATTCCAGGAAGTTCCGTTTTGAAAAGTGGAAGCACTGAACAACGCCCTGGCGTCCATAACACACGACTTTTAGGCCCGAATTCTCAAAGGGTGGCTAACTTAGCCCGGGCTAACTTAGCCCGGTGCATGGGCTAACTAATCCCCTGTGGGCTAAGTTAGTCCACTGAGCATTTCATAAAGCGTGGGCTAATTAGCCCACCTGGCTAAGTTAGCCGGGTGTGCTAAATATTTAGCACACCCAGCTAACAGCCAATTAGCCCGGTGGGCTAAATCATGAACTGAAGCTACTGCTAGCATGCTCAGTGCAGCCTTGTTGATGCATGTATGTACTACAGTGTGCAGTATACCAGGTCCATGGCAGCTAGTACTCACATAGCAGCAAAATGGAGGGGGAAAGATGTGCCAACTGGCCCCGCAACTAGCAATACTCCGAGATTATACCTCCTCGAACTCATTCATGACAATGCTGCGATATTCTGTAATAAATGTACAGATATTCATACTTTAGGAAATTGGCAAAGCCGATCTCCTAATATAAATATAAAAGTTAGGTCCTACCTTAATTCTTGCTCGCCAGAAGATAGAATGTGGTCCAGCCGCTCAGAATCTCAGATAAATTGCACAAATCCGTGAATAGAAATATATACACTTCACAATTTCAAATACAGTAGATAAAGGGACAGATGTCACAAAATGTCTCGCGAAGTAATGAGCTCATTAAATATGCAGAGAATATAGACTTCGAATGAGTGGAAGTGACGGTAAGGAATAAGATTGGAAAATGCAGAGAAATAATTAAGTATAAGTTGATCCTCCACAAGATTTGATTCGATCCTCACTAGCAGCTGGATGAGATGGTCAGCATGAGTGGACAGGACGAAGGCAGAGAGTAGAGTGATGATGTGGTAGAGAAAACAAGTTGTTTTTACCAACATCAGAAAAGATGAGACAAAGAAATAAGCGCCAAAAAGGGAGGCAAAACAAAGTTGAAAAGAACAAAGAAGAGAGAAGCAGACTGTGAGAAAAGCAAACATGCAAGCATCTCTGTAGTGATGTTGGTTATACCTGCAAGTTCATTGCAATAAACAAGGAACAATGAAAGGATGTTTGCTCCAAGTCTAGGAACAAAAGAAAGGTTGTTTCTCAATATAAGAATGTGTTTGCCAAGTAGATTTGGACAGAAAATGAGTTGGCTTGCTCTGTGAATGTACAGTATTGTAGTACATACACATGGCGTGAACAAGTGAGAATATATGAAATTGGAAATAAAAGAAAGAATTTATATACATATACAGAATGTTGAAATATAAATGAAAATATATACAAGGAAAGAATATATAGATGTAGATATATAAAAAGATATAGTCAAGTCACTACAATACCATAGAAAAATGAAGAGGAGCAGCATGGGAGGCAGTTAATTAGAGCCAGTTTTTAACAGAAGTTTGGCCAAAAGTACACTCTGCCACAATTTCCGGCACCGTAAAAGGAGAAATTAAAAAAGATGCGTGTCACCGCCAAAAAGGAGTATATTGTGAGTGGAGGAGGAACACCCGGAGGAACACCCCAAAAATGGGGGTGGGCCTCCTCCACATCTGAGCGAATCCACAAAAATGATTCAGGAATCAGAAGATTGTGCCTACAGACTTCATACAAATAGTTAACCCATATGATGACGATTACGGATTCTACAATCAAGCAATAAGTGCTTTGGATTTCTTGGCAAGAGGAAGCTTGATTGGCATGTAATGAACCATTGGGTGGGCAAATACATCCTCCAGACATGCACAGTAGGCCTACAGTCCAAGCCCACCTCCTCCATGTCCATTGCATTGTGCTCTAGCGCCATCTCTTGTTGATTGCTTGCAGCAGCATCCGAGATCCCGCGTTGATCTGATTCTGAGTTTTCTTTTGTGGAAATTCAATCTATACTTGACGTTTGGTGAGTAGAGGATACATGTAGGTCTAGATATTGAGTTCTCATGAACCTTGCGTGGTCAGGTTATATAGATTCTGTATTATTTGCTCTGCAATAATCTTGATAATTATAAGAAGCGCTACATATTCACAATTCAGATTTTAATATTTCAGTCCCACTGCTATGTTTTTGTGTTGTGTGTGCTCCGACCTTAGCGGAGGAAGAACACAAGAGAGAGAGAGAGAGAGCTGCTGTCTTGAATTCATCAGTTCATTCACCTGCATCTGAGTCTGGAATTTCAAACCTTGAGAGACTTGAGTTGCAGTAAAAGCAGAGTAAAATGATGAGCTTACTATATTAGTGACTGTTTGCAGCGCGACTTCGTTAAAAAAAGCGAGCGCACGCGTGTAAGTACATAATTAATGGCACGCATTTCCAATTTAAATTAATCAGCCGAGATGCCCGATATTTGGGAAAGTGCCATATTTGGAAGGGTGCTGGGTGTCAAATTTCCCACCGTGGGGAAACCATGCGGCAGCCATTGCAGATTTTTTTTCCCGATAGATTGAACATGTGCGATATCGGCGGCCACTCCTAGTACCAGTGAGGTCCAAACATTAACATGTATGGACCTCATAGGCGACAATGCTTTAAAAACAGGTTAGAAGTCCTGCACCCAAGTATTTTTATGATATTAGTGATTATTACTCGAAAAATGCAAGCTTTGTCCTCATTTGTTTAGCATTTATTAAAAAATTACCCATTAACTATAATCCTACTCATACTTTAAATGTTATAAAATAAAGGGAAACTTACATTTAGGTCCTTTTTCGATCTTTTCTTGGCAGTCAGTCCGGTCCCGTCGAGTGCGATCAAAGCGGTACGAAGCTGATTTTCAGATCACGTGATACGAGTAGTCATCTTCTTCTTCTTCTTCTTCTTTCCTTGGTTGGCAACCAGTTAACCAAGGAAAGAAGAAGAAGAAGAAGAAGATGACTACTGATCACCTGATCGATCGACTATCCTTTTTTAAAGACCGCAACAATTATAAATTTTATTATAAAATATATATAGAATAAATAATTGCATGATATTATATATATTTCTACAATTAAAAATATTTTGTGATATGAATTTAATATTTGACGTAAAAATCGCTATTTAGCAAAATATTTATTAAAAAATAAAAACGCCTTGGACACAGTGCAAAAAACCTAACAATTTGGCCGCGTTCTTAACAACTATTGTAAGGGGCGCTCTATTTATAAATAAAAAAGAATGTACAGCTGTCTACCGCAACGTGGTTTGTCGCAAGATTTGGGACAAATCCGTGGGAATTCTTGAGAAAATACATCAAAAGAACTGGTGAGTACCGATTAAACATTATCAAAGTAGTAAATAGGTTATACATAACTTGTAGATATATATTTTAAATTGATATTGATGCTTAGTTCCAAGCTAGGGCGGCCCAAATGTGCGTGAGTGGAGTCCCAGTTTATTAACACGGGTAAGTATTGGGGTGTCGCCTAGAGTGATCGGCGGCAACATTTCCTGCGAAAATCACTGCCCCCTTTTGAGATTTTTTTTTTGGTCATCGATCTTAAGTTAAGGAGTCCAAAATTAGTGAGGGTCATAAGAATCTTTGAAAGTCAAAATCGTGGATTTTAGTTTTTACCCCTGGATGTAACCCTAGGAATAAATTTTTTGAGCAGTAACCTGGGTCTCGTGTGTGCAGTTTAATAGATCAGAGGGTAAGTTCATGTATCACATGCACGCAATAAATCCCTTCGAAAATGTACATGTACTTGTAGATTATTATTGCTGATGATAGCACTACTTTGAAAGTCATTTATAGCAACAGCAAATTGAAGAAAAAATAGAAAAATTATATGAGCCTTGAACGAAACCAGCAGTACAAGCCTTTGTTCATTTGAACAAATGGTATACCAAAGTCTGTACAATGAAAAGACTGGACACTTTGCGTAACGCTTTGCATCGATTTGCATGTAAAATAGTTTAAGTGCCTAGTCTTTCCCTCGTAGTGTCTTCGATATGAATATCGCCCACTCTCTTTATGCGAAAAATTCCTATACCCAAAGTGAAATCGGGCCCCCGTAAATATCATTAAAAGAATATTTTATATTTAGCACTCAAAACTAAAGAGGAGGAAAAAGGGACACAATATCCCTCAGTAAGTTCAGAAAGGTGAGGTAATGAGTAGACTCTAGTAAAATGTAAGTTGTCCATTCGAAGCATAAAACAGTAAACAGCCGATCATACACAAAAGTGCATTGACTTGGCTGCGTTCTCAAAGCCTCTTTGTACATTGAGATCTATGTTGAGGCACCATCACCCCATCTTATTTTGATAACAATTATCACCCCCACTTTCCAAATGAAATGATTGCCAGCAAATTTTTATATAGACTTCATTTTGATACAGATTATTTCTAACTTGCCTCAGCAGCTTGAGACATTGATTTCTAAGCAGGGGCATCTCGAACCGTTGCCCAATTAAATGGGGGCTAATATTTAGACCATATGGACAAGTGTGCAAGTCGGACTGGGCTAAACTCCATATTCTTTTGCAGGATATTTTAACCAGACATGGCAAAATTTCAGGCAAATAATAAGGATTAATACCAGGTGCCACGAGACACCCTTCAAGATTGCAATTGATTTCTAGAACTGTTGTGGTCAGGCAGTGACAGTCGAGTGTTGCAGCACTAAATGATTGCCGATGGCAAATTAACGCATTTGCTCATTAGTTGGTTCAAAAATATTTTGTTAATGTCAGTGGCAAATTTGAAGATAAAATCCTACACCGCATACCATTTCCTGTAAAACTATTTGTACTTTTCAAAATTTTCTTTCATTTCAATTCATGTGTCTTCATTTTTGGTGACAGGTCATAGGTCAAATGTCATCATGGCATCAAACGCTACAAGGTCAGCAACCTCCAGCCCGGCCAAGAGTGAACGGAGTGCAAGTGAAAAGAGTGAAAAGAACACCTTCACAGATCTGAAGTCAATAGTGAAGTCCGAGTACATGAGCTTGGTGACTAACAGACGTTTCAAGAGAGCTGGAGAAATTAGGGTAAGACTTGGAGATTTTCTTATCATATTCTTACAGCTAGCCATGAGAGAATGAATACTACCGTGTGAAATAGACAAATATGAATACTTATTTAGATTTAATCCCAACTTTGAGTTTAATAAGATTATTTACCATTGCTCTCCAGGCTCATAAGTGACAAAGTAAATTATTTTCTAGAAACCAATTAGGGCCACGTCATGCCTGAATTTCTTCTTTCTGGATTCTGACAGCATACAGTATTATATTCAGATCTCTGCATGTTTCCAGTACATCCTGTAATAAAGTCATAGGTAATTTAGTGGACTTTGATATTCTTATCAATTTTGACTTGATAGATTTAGCCTACATCTTGTATAACAGTAATGATAAGGGTTACAAACTCTACAAGATGGAGCCTATTCTGGCTAAAATGTGTACCCTTTTTTCAAGGCAATAAATGAAACTATGTTAAATGTTTAACCCTCTATACTCTCGCAAATTCGGATGAACCAAATTGAGATATGAAAATAGAGGGTGATTCACTAATCGTTAAAAAAAAATATAAGAAGCTTTAGACCAATAAAGTCTCATGAAAATTGATTTTACACTGTACCTCTCTTACAATCGATTTTTAATTCTCAGGGAATCATCTCACTGGAATTAATTATGCTCAAATTTATTATATTCTATCAAAATTTACCGCTTTTAGTATAAGTCGCTGATCCAGACCAGTCCCGTGGCTACTTCACAAAATTATGATTTTATGAATGGCTAAAATAGCCTGCGCCAGGCTTGGGCTATTTGGGTGCTGCTTTTATTAGCACCAGCACCACGTGCCCGAGTTTGTTAATGGGTGATTGTAAAAGTAGTGTGACTCTGCTACAGTTACCAAGCACAATTTATATTGAATGGTGCAGACTATTTTTTAGCACGGGCCTGGTGCGGACCAAAAAAATCATGAGTCACTGAAAACGGTATTAGATAGTTTCCTCTTGGCCTTGACGTACTGTAGTTTACACACCTTGCAATCGTTCATTGGGATGTCTTTTACAGTGATTATGTTTATCATTATGTGAAATCAATGGTACAGTCATTTGCTCTGTTTAGTGTTGAATGTTGATACATGCTCTTGTCTGATGACCGCTGGGACACTTGAAAATGTGTCTTCAATGTCTTGTCTTCTTTACAGATGATTTGGTCGGCCAATCGTAAATGTATAGAAGAGAGAACGGAGGAGAATGAAAGGAAGAATCAGGAGTGTCCCTTCCAGTCTATCCACACTGCTGCTTCCTTCGATCAACTTCCCGTTACAAGAAAGGTGAGACATGTCTTCTCCAAATCTCATGCTGCTCTACTTTGGCAAATTGGAGTCTTTATTACACAGAACTCCAAACTGCCGACAACAGATCTCGTCATATTAAAAAAAAAGGAATGGACCCAGTTGAATACACCTGTGCATGTTATAAATTTCGTAACATTAGTCAGAAATTTTTTGTACTCAAAAGTGTTATCATGTCAAGCTATATATATATATACAGTGCGTCCCAGAAAAAACGAAACCGAGATTTATAGATGATTTATCATAACTTAATCATAAATACAATAGACAAATGACCTACCATTGTAAATCTCCTCTTTCATCTAAAATTACTTAGATTATTTCTCATTCATGCATGAGTGAGCTAAAACAATTTAAAGAGGGGATGCCAAAAAGTCATTTGGCGGGCTGTATCTGGGTTTCAAAAAGAAAACCACATTTAAAAAAAATTCAATATCTGCTCTTTAATTTGATACCTCAATTACCGAAAATGGTCTAGAAATAGCAAAGTTCTGGTTATTTGAAATAAGGCTTGAATTTCAATAATTTCATAAAATGAAATGGTCTTATAGGCTAGCGTTCAAACTCACTCGACACTCCGTTTTGTTGATGATCAGCCATGCATTAAGTCTTTTGTTAATAAACCATGAGATAGCTTCTGTGGGAAACCGGTGAAAACACGTTTATTTAATGAAATTATGGAAATACAAGCATTGTTTTGAGGGAACATAACTTTTTTACTTCTTGACCAATTTTTGTGATTAAGGTATCAAATAAAAGAGCAGATATTGAACTTTTTAGGCATGTGATTTTCTTTTTGAAATTCAGATACCCCTCGCCAAATTAGTTTATGGTATCCTTTCTTCAAATTGTTTTTGCTCACTCATGCGTGAATGAGGAATAATCTAAGTAATATCAGATGAAAGAGGAGATTCTAAGCTTTACAATGGTAGGTCATTTGTCTATTGCATTTGTGATTAAGTTATGATAAATCATCGCTTAATCTCGGTTTCTTTTTTCTGGGACGCACTGTATATATATATATTTTTTTTTTATTTAGATTAATTTCCCAATTATTCTTTCCAGCCTAGGTAGTGAAAATCCATCCCTTCTCTATCATGCATGTAGGTTTTATGGGTGACAAGATTTCTGTTTGTGATAATGAATATCTATCATGTAAAAAAAAAAGATTGAAAAAACCAGGACTCACAGGAGCAAGAACGTAAGTGTTATGAAACGTGCATAGAATCATAATTTTTTTTAGGTCTGTTTTCAAAGATTATGGTTTTGTAATTGACAATGAAAGCTGTATTGAATGGATCCTTCCAACTTTCTTAGTATTGGCCTTTGAACAAATGTTATTCTGGAGTTGATCACTCACAAGATCAATTGTGGGTGACATTAAATTAATCTTGAGAGAACTTGATTGATCTAGACCTTGGACTCATAATCGCAAGGTTGTGAGTTCGAATCCCCACTCTGCCATTGTCTCCACTTTGATAAAAAGGCCCAAGAGTAATATCTGTCATCTATAAAGTCAGCCACAATGACTGATTAACCTAGACATAAAATGTTTCCTAGGTAATTGGTTATATACCAGCTTGGCGTTTACCAGCAAAAAATGCTGTCCTGCCGAGTTCCTACGGGAGTTACCATAAACAGAAACAGGAATATTTCATTTTATCTGTTGATCACACAAGCCCCCTTAATCACAAGTTTGTAGAGTACACTCTTTAATAGTTCATAATGCTCAGTTTGACTATCCAGTGCAGCTAGTGACTATTCAAACAAATCAGATACGCAACTGGTTATTATTTTAAAATGATGATCTGCTATGAAATTGATTTCAGTGTTCCATAGAGGTCGGTAGTAACAAGCAGAAACAGACTGCCCCGCTGCATACACTTAATGGTGTTAGTTCAGTACCATGTGTCTATACATGGGCTCCACTTCAACAAAATTTTATGGTAAGTAGGCTTATCCATTTCTTAATAATGCTCCCCTTTATTTTGCAATGGCCATGATGATAACAATTATTATTTATTTATTTGTTTCTGCATGTCATGACATTACAAAGTGTGACCATCAAAAAAGTAAATACATTAAATTTTACATAAAAAAGATGTATAATTTAATCATTTACATTTACTGATTATACGAAAGTGGCAGACATGCCATGGTATGACAATAAAAAGCAGATGCTTGAGCCGTTGTCATAGCTTTGGAAATATAAAATATGTAAAATATATAATTATATAAAAAAAATACTAAGAAAGTCAAACAAACTAATTAATGATTACAAACAGAAAAAAAATAATAGTGGGATCTTATAGGTGCTCATGTCTATCAAATATGGCAACTCTGATCGATCTCTATTTAAAAAGTATCCCAGCTTTAGAATAGCTAACAATACGATTCTTAACTCTTAATGTGCCATTCACTGTAATCAGCGAGTGCCATATTTTTTTCAAAGAGTCTATCTTTAATTGTTTTATTTATTAAAAAGGGAATCACTCCTGAGACATGAAATGTTAAACCTCTTGACCATAAGCTGAACTGAACAATGGAATCACTCATGCGTGCAATGCACTTCTCAAAAGGCAATAGGCATAACAATAGCTGTATAATCATTGCACGAAAACGTGTTCGTGGCACTCCAGTGGATGCACAGATACGTGTTCTTGGCACGTTAAGAGTTAAACATTTCAGGAATAAATGAGCTATGACAGCGAAGGCAATCTATTAATCCAACTTTTATTGTACCCAGGTGACTGATTTTCCGGCTCTGTATTAAATTTTTACATCATCCATGATATCATCATAATTCTGCTTTCCGATATGACAAAGAAGTGGTGAAGGAAATCCTTAAAGCTGGATTTGCCCCATTGTACTGGAGGTAGCAGGATGTACTTCCCACTTGTAGCAATTGCCCTTCTACTCTAACTGATTCATTGCATTTTCAACCCTCGACCCAATTCTCCTACTCTCCTCCAATTGCTTCATCCGTGTCCCAGTTGGCACTTCGGTAATTTGTTATAACCCAGGGCTTAATCCATTCTTCTATTGATCTTAGGTGGAAGATGAGACGGTTCTTCACAACATTCCTTACATGGGTGATGAAGTCTTAGAGCAAGAACAGACATTCATTGAGGAACTCATCAAAAACTATGATGGCAAAGTACATGGTGATCGAGGTAAACTGATGATAGAATATAAATAAGTTCACACTAGCTACAGCCTGGCTAGATCAACACTTTTGCCCGTACACTGGGAAAATACCTTGAGATTGGCTTTAACCTCTGCTGTATATTGAGCAGAATATGTAACTCTAAACACAGTATGGAGGAAAGTGATATTTTTTTTCATTATTGTCAAATGAGAAATATGTTAATTAATTAACAATGCTAATTTTATCATGTACACTTAAATACAAGTTGCATGTAATGTAATATCTTTTGCATTAGATATAAACATTGCACAAAGAAGGCTCTTGTGTTATGTCCCTCAAATCACACCAATGTCGCTGCTTTCGATACACATTATAAGCAATATTAATCTCATGGTTTCCATCTAAAATCTCTCACATTGCCCATCTTTGACACTGGCATTTCTTAGGTTCAAAGAACCCGCGTTTAGTTACAAGTCAGTTCCGATTACATTGTCAGTTCACATGTAACCTCATGATATATAGTGTGAGATTGTCAGAGCCATTCTAACTAGTTGGTATTTTTTGTTGTGGTGACAGAGGGAGGCTTCATTGATGATGAAGTTTTTGTGGAGCTTGTTAGGAGTGTGGCAGCCTCGGAGCATCAGATGACAACCAAAAGAGAAGAAGAAAGTGGTAAGAAGAACAAAAAACTTCCCTTCATAAATTTCAGGAAGACCGCATTATTTTGAGATTCATGAACAGTAACTTCAATTTTCTGTTGCATTCCTCTCAAAATGTGCAATGGGTTCATGGAATATAAACTGCAGTCAAACCAGTCTGTTAACACATAATGGTGTAGTAGGTTTCACAGTACACCATGTATATTTCTTGGGCAAGTGTTGGTCCTGAAAAGGACCACCCAATTCCATTCTCCTGAAGACAACAAGAACACACTTGTCGAAATGTCGAGATTGGGGGTCCTTTTCAGGACCAACACTTGCCCAAGAAAGATACATGATGTACCGCGAAACCTACTACACTATTCTTCTTCTCCATGGAAACCTTGAGAAGTTATATAACACATGCTCATTTCCAATGGGAAGCAGTTTCGGGGGTCACAAGGGACATGTTTGACTTCTTTTAGCATTGCATGTATTTGACATGTTTATTTTTAGAATTGATTCTTATGAATGATATGTCAATATTGATATTTCAGATGCATATGATGGTATGATTAATGCCTGAAACACTTCTTTATCTTATATCTTTGATGTATGGTAAATAAAGAGCAATGTACCTGTAGTTGTAATACTCTTGTAATGCTCTTTTGTTGAGTGCAGCAGGCAGGAATTGAACCCCAGACTTCCCATGTGTGAACCAAGGTGTCTAGACCACTTTGCCAAGGCTCTTCCTTTGAATTGATATTGATATGAAAATACATACCAATATGGGAGGGAGATTCTGTGTTGAGTTCTGTAATCGTGCCATTTATTGACATCATCCTCAACAATATTTGGGAGATACAATCATTGTTTTTGTTTGAGAGATGTAAACATTAGACATGATAAATGCAGCTTCTGTAGAATTAAGAGAGCACCCATGCCTGTCTCCAAATTAAAAAAAGATTACCTTCATTGAATCTGCTTCTCCTCTTTTCCTCCTTTTGCTTCTCCCTTTTCTCTTTGCCAATATACTCCTCTTGTTTCCTCATATTCTACTTCTCTATTTTTTAAATCTGTCTCCTTCCACCTCATCCTCATCCTTCACTTTCTTCTTGTAATCCTTTCCCTATCCTTGTCTTTCTCCTTCCCTTTCTCTTCCATCTCCTCTTTCTCCCTCTTCCTCTTTTATTTTTCTCTTCTAATCATTCTCATCATCATGCGTAATTTATCTAATCAGCAGGCTCCGATCTGACCCAGATGAAAGTAGAAGAATTGAAAGAGCCGGAATTGAAACCAGAAGAAGATTCTTCATCGTCTGATTTTCCAAAGGATATCATCTTCAAGGCCATCGTCAGCTTCTTCCCTGAGAGAGGAACGATAGAAGAGCTCAAAGAGAGGTCAGGGGCCTATAACACAAAGCTTAGCAATCGTTGTGGAATAGTTTTCTACGATTGATTTCATTGAGTACAATCAAACGTGAAAATCAAGTGTACGATTAATTGCTAACCTTTGTGTTATGAGACCGAGAACTATTCAATTTGTATAGATTCAGCGGCTAAGTAATGAATGAATGATGAGAAAACAATTAGATGCCAACTTATCCTAATTTTAGCATAATGGTTGCATTAAACAGACTGCTTTCTACAGATTACTTCATTTATCTCTGCTTTTTCAAGATCTAATATGCCGAGCATGTAACATGATCACTATAGCCTTAATATCATCTGGCCTATTGGTGTTGTCTTAAAACTGTCTTAGGATGGTATGGGAGGGGTCTTATATGAGGTTTATACATTTGGATTCAGAGTTTTTTCCAAAAATATATTTTTTATGTACAAACATCTAAAACTTTATCATCTTTAAAATGGTCACCTTTTAACAAGTAACAAGATCAATAACAATCGTTCACTTTGCCTGAATTGAAACAAAATACATAGACTCTGACAATCTTGATGTATTACTCTTTATTCTTGATTGTTCTTATTTCTTAATCTTAATTATTTTCATAATTTAGGTATCGAGAGCTGACAGAGAAGCAGGATCCTAACATCTTACCACCCGAGTGTACCCCTAACATCGACGGTCTAAATGCCAAATCAGTGCCTAGAGATGAGACTATGCATTCCTTCCACACACTGTTCTGCAGACGCTGCTACAAATACGACTGCTTCCTTCATCGTGAGTTCTTATTCTGTTTACAAGACCAGCCTCGTTTTGTTGTTCCTTTCTCTTTTTGTTGTAAACTTCTTTTATATGTATTCCACCCTTTATTCTTTCCATTTCTTCCCCACTTTTCTAGCCCTTTCTCCTGCTCAGAAATGTTTTATTAGATAGCTGGTTTAAATTAACACAAAGACAATTTTATTTTCATCATTATTCTCTCTGCTATTTGACTTGATACTTTGTAGGACTCTCCTCCTGTAGTTGATACCAATAATAATAGTGCTGTTATAAGGGGCTTAAGACATTCACCTTGCTATCTATTTACTTGGAGTTTACTATTACCCCTATCTTCAAATTTATTAAGATATTTCCACTCATACTTGGTAGGATTCCATTGAAAGGCACATTGAAGGTGTTGAAGAGGAGATGGGTTGCCACTTGCTGTCAGCAACGTATTGTGTTGATGGTTCGGATATACATACAATAAGCATGTTCTGTTCTGGATTGATATTTGAAAGTTTGCATGGTCTTATGAATCACGGAAATTATTCATGCTACACATGTTGGTATTGAACACAGATTCAAAAGAATGCAGGGAGGTTGTACTATTTCCAAGGGGGGCTGTTCCAGTTCTTTACTGTTGGGAGGATTAATATTCATTTACAATCTAACACTATTGCACCTAACTTTGTTGATGTAGAATTGTGGGTCATGGTTAGGGTTGTCTAGTTCATTACCCTTAGTAATTCCATGATTTCATTTATCGTTTTTGTTTTCAGCATACCATCCAACTCCTAGTCAGACCAAACCCAAGAACAAGGAATTCAGGACTAGTACTGAGCCATGTGGACCAAGCTGTTTTATGCATAAAGTGAGTGACTGATGAAAATAAACACCAGTGCTGGTATTCAAATCAAGTATTGATTGATGAAGTAAATTACTGCGTATTGTCATATCAGGGGGGAAGCTCAAGAAAATACCCTTCCTGATATGACTATCACGACAACTCCATCAACAATATAAAACAGAAAAAAACAGAAATAGAGACAATGATTCATAAAATTACCTTGAGACTTCTTTTATTACGCAAAAGCGCCCCCATGCGCTAACAAGTATTTGTATTCAACTCACTTCTAAGTATTTTTCTTATCAAGCCAACTTTATGCAAAATACTTTTACTACTGTATAAGCTGTTATTTTTGCGAAGGTTTTATTTTCACAAATAGAAGATCACCCGCGAATTTAACAACGCGCAAACATGTTCTCTTATAAACGTGCAACAGTATGAGAGCACATTAGCTAGCCGAGCAATACAGCATTAGCCTGTATACTAGTACACACCATTACAAAACATCCGTTGTCACCTCGTTTTCGTGATCCCGCCCAAACCCTAACACGGCCTGGTGAATGTTTCATGAAGAGTTTTGCTGCTGAAAATCACAGCGAGGAATGTCACATGAAATTTACTGCACGTTCAAAAGGCCTAGGAATACTAGTGACGTAAAGGGATTTCCCCCTCTTGCCTCGTGTATGCAGGGTTTCCATCTTTGGTATCCACGGGCGGTATTCTGAACATTGTCTTTTCTCCATATTTTATCTTATCTCAGAGATATGACAAAATCTGTATTCTGGTAGATTTCATAACTTTTGTCACAAAAATTGTCATAAATTTTGTCTCTTCTCTTTAGCGCGCACCAAAAATATGCGGCTTTAAATGCGCGTAATCCTTTTATACAAGCAAAAGATATGACAAAAGTTATGACAGGTGGTAGCAGTCATAAATTTTGTCATATCTTTTAGAACCAAATATCTCGATACCCTGTCGACTGAATGTCAAGCAAATACAAAAATATACATAAAAATTACAACATAATGAAAAATGGGAATTAGAAACACAATCCAAAATACAAGATAAAAAATAATCACATGCCTGAGGTAAATAATTCATACATTATTGTGAAATCAATCATCATTGTAATACAATCATTCTATAACCATTCATTATTTGATTCATTATCATAATTAATCTAAGATTTTATTATTATTGTTTTTATCATTACTATTAATATCATATTACTATCATTTTTATTATTCACATTATCATCATAAGAAATTAAATATTGCACATTTTTTGTCTCAATTTATTTGTCTATACAGCAAGAGTACAGTATTCCAGAGCTTCCCACTCCGTCCACCGAGAAGAGCAAGGGATCTCCATTCCGACCCGGCTTCAGGAAGTTGGGAGGTGGACGTTCTAACACCAGCACACCGACCAAATTCCTGGGAGAGTTAGATTCTGAGTTTCAGCCATACGATAAACCCTTTATCGGTAGGTATTTGGAGAAAAAAAAGTTTGAAGTTTTGAAAGTTTTCCATGACGCATGTTTATGCAGATCTGTAGTAGAGGTAACTTTGCTAAACATACCCCGTCGACTCCCTTTTATTGAAGCTCATTCGGAACAGATACCAGAATTCCATGAAAATTTCGCTCTCGGCCAATTAAAGGGGTAAATTTTAGTAGCTTTTAACAGTACCTTGATATTTCCAAATTACATGAAACGGTGCCCTCGATGAAATATTTTACATAGCTCCTAACTCTAAATCACAATTTGCTGATACCATTTCTAAAAACTTTCTGTGCTCTGTTGATATCTGATTTTCATGCCTTCGCCCACCGCCGGTGGTTGCCTGAAGCATTATTTTTGGGGTTCAATATCTGGTTTTCATTCTCTTAACTTATTAACTGTTTGATAGATTTACTTAAAACTCAGCCCAAATAAAGTGGTGCTCAAAAATTAGTGAACCCCATCAGAAAACGAACATGTTTTAAGTTTCAAGATCTGCCATGTTTTATATATATATTTAATTGTAAATTCAGGTGATAAAATATTACATTCAATGTTCTCTGGTCTCGTCAAACAGTGTAGTGGTGTTATCTACATTCAACACTCAACATGAAGGAGTGCATTTTGTGGTGGGGCTCACTACCTTTTGAGCAAAACTGTATTTGTAACTGATCCGGCCATTTTTTTGGGGGGGGGGGGGAATTAAGGTTACAGAGGTTATATGCATTTTAACATCTTGGCCTTGCAATAACCAAAGAGCTGTTCTGGGATCAGCTTTAAAGACCCTGACCGGTGTAAAAACAATCATATATCAAAATAAAGGTACTATGAGTTTCTTGTAAAATAAAGATATCATATTGTGTATTTCTTAACCAATCAAACATACATCTTCTTTTTACTTTGTCTCTGAGACCTCTAACATTCAAAGAATATAGCTTTATATCAAGACTTGTCTCTTCCATCATCATAATATATAAGTCTCATTGTATCTTCAATTGTACACATTGTATATTTTAGAACTTGATGAAGCAGTATATTAAGCATGTATAGGTATAAAAAGAAATAAAAGCTAAAATAAGATATTAACATATGTACATTACTCAAAAATATTAAGAAAAAAATTTTGAAAAGAGGATTCGGCAAATCCTTCCTGATTGATCTGTCCATCATCAAAACGGAGTGTAAAAGGAGCATTCTTTGTAACGCATAGTATAGGCCTAATATTACCACGCTTACCATGAGAATGTAAACAGTGAAAAAAGAGGATTCACTTTTTGCATTATTATTTTTGTTTAATCAAAATAAAGGTAATGATTCATACAATACGAATATACCAAAAATATTACATATATCTCCTTCCAATAGTTAAAAATATTAAATAAAAATCAAAGAAACTGCTCCTCCAAAGTACGCTTCGATTGAGCACCCCCACGTCGCCTGGAAATGATGACGTCACGTTGTGTCAGGAGGGTTGTGATTCCATAGGTTTGTGTACAAAAGCATTGGGTATTTTCTTCCATTTCCATGTTATGAATCCATTTTTTTTTTCGTTTTCAGATGAAAATGGCACTCAAAATTATTCACTGTTCAAATTGTTGTAAACCTACAACTATTCACTACCTTTTTTGTGATTTCTTTGTTTGGCTCTTATTGGGCCTAAATTGTCAGGAAAAGTTGTTATACATAATCTAAATGCAGATAGAATTGAAATCTGCGCCAAATAAGCAGGAAATAAAATATGGCAAAAACTAGTTCAAAACTGCAGATTTCATAAATTCAAGCTTGTGGGTAAAAATATATGTGATATCCCTCTGTGATAGAAGTGAAGAGAATGAAATGCGTTATCTGGAAAGCAAAAAAATCACCCAGTTTTTCTGTGTACAAACCTATGGAATCACGACACTTCTTACACAACGTGACGTCACGGTCTCGAGGCAGGTGAAAAGCACAATAAAGCCTATTTTCTAAGCGGGGTTCGAAACCCGATAATTGGAATATTCTTAAGCAAAATACTCAGCTGGGAAGCGGTGAAAATGCATAAAGCATACCTTGGTGTATTTAGTAGCTTATAAGCTTTCGATTGGTATATAATTTATCAATTTCATTTTCGGGTCCGGTCTGGATCTTTAAATTTGGCTCATGAAAGCATTTATTATTGTTGATTGTTGTGAATCCACTGAGTTAACATATTGTAATTGATCCTGAAAGGAAAAGCAAGAGGAATTGTGGACAGTTTTACATTATAATTTATATCAATTGCCTTACAAACCACTTGTGAAATCTTGGCTTTTATACTCTGATTGAATACAGAACCAGAGAGTAGCAGTAATGACAGCTTGCCAGCCGAGACCAACCTTGTGACATCAGAGGAATGGAACGGAAGGGAATCTTCACTCTTCAGAGTCTTAAGAACTGTCTATTATAACAATTACTGTGCCATGGCAAGGTTGCTCAGGACAAAGACTTGTGTTCAGGTGGGTCATTCTCACTTGACTTGGTATATTGTACTGAACCTACTCAGTGTGTTGTCCGCTAGCTATGGTAGCTGAAATGTGCAACGCTTTGCTATCGTCCTTGTACAATCCAAAATATGTAACATGACACAGCTACATTGTAGCATTAAATATTGACGCACATTCAGTTTTGTGCTTGCTATGTAATAGATATTCTTGGAAATTTCTTGGTTTTTTTTTGGTTTTTTTTTTACCTCACTACTAGCTTGGAAGGTGAATGTATGTTTTCCTGCTATGCCGTCTCTAGCATGTATAATTCAAATCGTAGGCATATGCTGTACGGTATAAACGTTTAGTAGTGAACGACTATGACAATGATAACTTGATATGACAACCATTGTGGTTGCTGTTGATGTTATTGTCTTGTCTCTTTATTATGCCTCAATTAAGTTGTATAACAACAAAAGGATCATTGCTAAGCTACTTTTTATATTACTTGGAGTCAAGTATTTCACTCTTTGTTTTCCAAAGCATTTTTCATATTTTTGATTGGGTACATTACATGATTTTGTAAATACATTTTGTTTTTCATGGTGTAATAAATTGATTTACTATTTATTCAGGTGGCAGAATTTTCATCAAAGGAAGGTGAAGCAATGGAACTCTCACCGGAACACAACACACCACCTAGGAAGAAGAAGAGAAAACAAAAGTAAGTTTATTATTATCTCTCTACACCCTTGTCATTTGTACAGTACTTAAGGAAAGGATGTGTATGTAAAATAAAGGGTTAGGGTTAGTTGTGATAGATCCAATCTTTCTCAACAATGGAATGCCATATTGCTCTTCTCCTTTTTTTTAGGGGCTGCGGAACCTGGGGGGGCACCTTTTTTTCAAAACCGTGTGTAAAAACGTAAAAATGACCATCTGATTGTGATTTGTTGCATGGTCAGCCCCCCCCCCCCCCCCCACTTTCTAAACCATTCCGCTGCCCATGCCCATGATAGTTTTCATTAAAGTCTGTTAAGCAGCTGGATTAGGATTGGTGGTTTGGTTTTTCAAACAGTGGACATGATTTGTGATTTCTTTAAGTGTAAATACTGGTGCTCAAAGTACATGTAAAAAGATATCTACAAATGGCTAGTTAGTTCCTATGGCTCTCTTGAACTGGACAGTGCAGTGATTTGTTTGAGAGAGCTGATTAAGTCTCTGAATAATACTTAAAGACATCCAAGGTAGAGTCATTAAGTGCTGTTATTGGCTGCTTTGTGTTGATCTTTGACTCTGCTTCCATTAGTTCAATATAAAAATGATAATCTGGTTGTAATTGACTTGTAGATGGTGCTCAGCCAAGCTTGTAGTCTTCTTATTGTGAGTATAGGGAGACAGATAATTATCCTCATCGATATGACACTCACCTTTCTCGGTAGTTCAAAGTATTTTTTTACACTGTAATGAGATTGTAAAATAAATAAATTAGAAGTGAATTCAAATTTATCTTTTTATTTTCCTGTAGGTTGTGGTCTATGCATTGCAGAAAAATTCAACTCAAGAAAGGTAAAGGTACTTTGATTTCCTTTTTTCATCCATTGAAAAAATAATTTTAATAACACAAATAAGTAAATCAAACAAAATTTAGACAAATATATATTTTAACAATTTATCTGGATAATTCATTTTTGCACATTGTTTATAATTAATTGACAGTCCCTAATGTCTTGTACCATTATATGTATTTGTAACCTTAACATAATAAAAGTTGATGGTTAATGTTTTAGTTCACCTGACAGCTAGAGAATCTTGAATGTTTGTAATAAACAACCAAGGACCAATATTTTAAATCCTTTCCATGACACCTATGTAATGAGTATATAGGACATTAGTCATTTCATTTCAACTTGGTTTTGAAGCAAACCTTATGTTGACCAAATTATTATTGAGCTGAAACTGATTAAGTCTCCAATGTTCTACCTTGAATATAATATGATAATGATAATGCACTTGCTTGTCTTGACAGTAGATAATTATTTTTGATATTTTCCAGGGTTGTCACGCTTTCAAGCTTTGCTTTTGTGACGACCCTTGCAACCATTATATTTATTGTGTAACAGAAAGTATTGTTTATGTAGGATACATTTGAAGATTTACCTACAAAATTATTTGTTCATTATCTTTATGTCAAATTCAAGATAAGTATTTTCTTTTTGAGATCTTTGTTATGAAAAATGTTGCATAACCAATAAATTAAAATGAAATAATGTGAGCGGTCATCTGGTATTGCAATCATGGTTTTTGCAGAACTTGTTTATTTGTAAAAATGGGGGAGCAGCACAAGGGAGAATTGACTCCTGGTTCCTCAGGCTAAGAGAGCTCTTATTTGATATGTGAATTCGTTTGATATTGGGACTGACTCTCCTAAACCATGCAACAAAGAAAGGCAGTATAGTCCATGGGATGGTATTCTGGAACACTGTCATAACTTTTGTCATTTCTCCCGAGATGTGGCGCCGCTATGATTGTCACAAATCGATATTCTGAACGTTGTCTTTTCCCCTGTCATATCTCTTTAAGTCCCCCCCCATTGTTTCAGAGGCAAACCAATGAAAATCACTGTTCCGTGTTGGAAGCCCTGCTAATCAATAGAATGGCCCGGGGGCACGTGGGGTGTATCCTCAATACGGTAGCTTGCATCGCGTGACTGCGCGTGTACTGATGCACTTAATTACAAAGAGAGACGGAGCTCAGAAGGATTTTTAAAAGAGATGAAAAATTGAGGAATTAATATATAGGGCCTAACTACTTGTAGCATGAACAAAATATATATGAAAAGAGTCATGGATGATAAGTGAAACTAATACAACAATCTTATGTAGATAATATCACTGTATGCTTGGCATATAGTCAGGATATTATGGTACTAAAAGAAATGACAAATTTTGTGACTGCTAGACCCTGTCATAAATTTAATCATATTTTTCGTTTGTGTATTGGGATTATAGAAATTTATGAACTGCTAATTTTATTTTGCGTGCTAAAGAGAAGAGACAAACTTGATGACAATTTTCATCACAAAAGTTATGACATCCACCAGAATACAGATTCTGTCGTATCTCTGAGAAAAGACAGAATATTGAGGATAGACAATGTTCAGGATACCGCTCCTGGGGCCATTTCATGAAATTTCATAAAATATGCATGACTTTACACATAAACTGGTGACCTGTTTTTGTGTTAATTGAGATACTCAAATTATTAAGAAAAAAATAAGATCCATTTGCATTCAATTTTAGTCTAAATAAATTGGATTTCAACTTTAGCTGATTAGAATAAAAATGATGAAAAATCTAATTTAGTAATCAAGGAAGGATCAAGGGTCATTCATGCAGTCATGTTTAACTTATCAAAAGCTTAATGAACACCATCCATGCCTATTTTCTTGCCTCACAATTGTTAATTTCTCATCTTCATGCAGGGAAAACAAGCTAAATCACATCACCAAAATTGGACCTGGTTTTATGGTGCTCTACAACTGATCCATTATATCAGAGCTATTGACAAATGGGTCATTCCACTGTCCGCGTGTAAAATGCAAAATATATTCCATCTTTTTGACATAACTCATTCCCTATGTCATGCAGTCCATTATGATTTTCTAGCTTAGCTGATCGCACATTTTTTTTAGCCATTCAAATTTGTCTTTTACAATAATTTTTTTTTGCAACCACTGACCTCAAGATCTGGTATTATTTGACATGATCATCACAATTACTTTATGATTTAGGCTATGCTTTACAGTATATCACGGTGCAAATCGTGACCGTGGGAACTAAGTAGTATGTCTTACTTGTGCTTCGCTTTTTACATTTTATTACCTTATTCTGATCTGTTTATAATAATTAATTATTTTTCAGATAATTCCTCAACTCATGTATACAATTACCAACCTTGTGATCACCCTGGCAAACCGTGTGATTCCGACTGCACCTGTATTATGCTCCAAAACTTCTGTGAAAAGTTCTGCCAGTGCTCGACAGAATGTAAGTATCATTGTGTTAATGATGATGATGATTAGGATGGTGGAGGATGAAGCTGTTGCTGTGATGGTGTTGCTGATAACCTTTGCAATGATGATGACAATAAGAAGAACGAAAACGACAATGACCACAATTATGAAGATTGTGCGACTGATGACGATGGTGATGATGAGGGTGACTGTAGTGATTATAATGTTGAGGATGATGAGGATGGTAATGAGTTTGATGATAATGTTGATGGTAGTGATGATTACATTTATAATTGATTGTAATAATGATGATGATGAGGATGGTAATGAGTTTGATGATAATGTTGATGGTAGTGATGATTACATTTATAATTGATTGTAATAATGATGATGATGAGGATGGTAATGAGTTTGATGATAATGTTGATGGTAGTGATGATTACATTTATAATTGATTGTAATAATGATAATGATGACTGTGATGATGATGATGATGATGAGGATGGTAATGAGTTTGATGATAATGTTGATGATAATGATGATTACATTTATAATTGATTGTAATAATGATGATGATGATGATGACTGTGATGATGATGATGGTGGTGATGATGATGATTATAATGATGACAACAACCACCCAGGCAAACCTTTTTACTCTATTTGCACCTAAATCATTCTTCAATTCTGTGAAAAATTCTGTCAGTGCTCTCCTGAATGCAAAAAGTATCACTTCAATACTAGAGGAGAATAAATGCCCCAAATAAATGCTTTTTATAAACAGAAGCAACGATGAACAAGTACTTAAACTCATACACCTTTGATTGCTGAATTTGCGTGTGTTGAGATCTGAAGTTGGCAACGCACTTTGATAATGAGGTAATTATAAAGAGCGTACGATCCCTTCCCCCCACCAGATGACAATTTTATCACAATCAACCATCATTATAAAACATATCCTTGAGATGAATTATGCAATTTGCTTTATGACTGACAAATCTGTGTTTTCTGCATGTATGTTTCTTTTACTTTAAGGTCAGAATCGATTCCCTGGTTGCAGATGTAAAGCTCAATGTAACACCAAGCAGTGTCCATGCTACCTCGCTGTAAGAGAATGTGATCCCGATCTATGCCAGACTTGTGGAGCAAGTATGTTACAGAATTTATGGGCTTATTCAGGGGGGAGCAGGTTGTCGCACAGCACAAAAATTTCATTTGGTGAATATTCAGGGATTTTCGTTTATGAGGTTAGATTGTTCTGATGAAGAAAAGAATCAAAATTTCATGAAAAACACTCTTTATTCTCTGAAATGGTTTTTTAAAAAAACCTTGGAGATTATCCCACTTTAACATCATCTTTTGTGTCTCTATCAGAGTTCGTACCAAGAGTCATTTTCATTGTTTTTTTTGTTTTTTTTTACTTCCTTGCAGGTGTGTTCACTGATAAAAGTACAAGTGAAAGTATATCCTGCAAGAATGTCAGTCTACAACGAGGATGGAAACGGGTAAGAAACATCTCCATTGTTGCTTTTGCTATTCATAAAGATAAAATAGATGATGGGACATCTATTATTTTCTAGCAGAAGAGCTGGCATCTCTAGAGAGTTACAAAAGTATGAATTAATATTTTGCCCATTAAACACAAAGCAATGTTTTGTGTTTTGTTGATATTTCATGTTATGGACTCATGATGAGTATTGTCAATATCTGGGCTTCATGGGAAAAAATGTGTCGTATTATGTACTATTTTGGGAAAAGGGTGTATTAAACTGTCAAGAGGGAGAAAAGAGATATTCATGGGACTTCAACATCCAAAATTTGAACTTAGGTCTCTTGGTACATCAAGTTTTTTTGTTGAATTCCTTGCATCTTTGTTTCAAAATGTTAGAATCACATTTCCATTTTTTCTCTTGATTTTAGCACCTTCTGCTAGCTCCATCGGATATTGCTGGGTGGGGTATCTACATCACTGTTCCTGTTATGAAGAATGAGTTCATCTCAGAGTACTGTGGAGAGGTAAGTAACCTCTAAGTAGACATAGGAGGCTCAGTGGTTGAGTGCCTGCCTCATGAATGGAAGGTTTGTGGTTTGATCCTCCAGCCGGGTCATACCCAAGACTGATGAAAAGGGTACCTTCTGCCTTTTGCTAAAGTGATATTTTCACTCACAGTGGGGTAATTTCATAGGTTAGAAGGGCAAGTCATCTGTGACTCCAGGGGCCTGTTGCAGAAAGAGTTGCGTTTAAACGCAAGTAAAAAAATCAATCGCAAGTCAAAAATGCGCGCTGTTGATTGGTTGAAAATCATTCGCAACTTGATTTTCAACCAATCAACTTGCGATCAACTTGCGATTGATTTTTTGACTTGCGTTTAAACGCAACTCTTTCTGCAACAGGCCCCAGGGCCCTGTCTTACAAAGAGTTACGATTGATCCGATTTACCACTACTATGAATGGCCAGCAGCTCAACATTTAAAATGCAATTCGTTCAAAATATTTTCTAGATATGTTTATTCATAGATTCACCATTTTCTTGGAGATTCAATTTCCTGTAGAATAAATTATGTTATGGATGGATTTCCATACAGGTGAGATTTATTGGATCAATCATAAGTCTTTGTAAGACTGGGCCCATGTGTATTTTTATCTGCATTGATATTTGTAATCAGCCCAGTGGCTTTCAAGTCAAATTACTGGTAGAAAGTTCATGCAGGAAACTATAGGCCTAAAGCAGAGTATTTGGCAAAATATATAAATCTTTTGATTTCTTGTTATTGTGGAGAGTTCAGCTGTAATAGTTTGCGACCATTACAAAAATCTGAAATTCCACCTTTGCAAACTTTCTTATGATGCATTGAATTGCAGATTTAGGGGGTATTTTTGTATTTTTACTATATTGTTGCACTTAATATGAATAAAGAAATGGCCTTTACAATCATGATATCTTTCTTATTTTAGTATTTGTAGATTGGTTACAGAGTGCTATCAAAATCATTGCAATTATGTGGGTGTAGGTAAGTTTAGCATTTCTGTATTGTTTCCTTGCTGACAGGAATTATCAAACAGTTGATCGTCAATCATGTTTTTTTTTATACTTTTGTAATAAGATTATCTCTCAAGATGAGGCTGACAGACGTGGAAAGGTCTATGACAAGTACATGTGCAGTTTCCTCTTCAATCTAAATAATGGTATGTAATGCAGAGTTCTAAACACAGGGGCCGCGGAACCGGGGGGGGGGGGGGGGGGGCTGGGGGGCTTGAGCCCCCCACTTTTTTCCAAAACCGTGTATAAAAACGTAAACATGACCATATGATTGTGATTTTTAGCATGGTCAGCCCCCCCACTTTTGGCTCAGCCCCCCACTTTGAAAACCATTCCGCAGCCCCTAAAACAACCTCCTAATTCATGATTGTGTTGATGGGGATATTGCTGATGGTAGTGGATGAGGTTGATAATGGTACTGGTATCCATGATGATATGGATGAAAATGATGATGGCAATGGTCCTGGTGATGATTGTATTTATGATGATGCTGGTAATGAAGGATGTTCCTGATGATGATTCTGATATTTTGCTGCTGTAGTTGATGATAATGAGAAAATGATGTTGCTGATGGGTGATGAGGATGATGATGATGATCTTGATGTTAAAATGTTTGTGTTCTTTTCAGATTTTGTTGTCGATGCCACTAGGAAAGGAAACAAGATTCGTTTTGCCAACCATTCCAACATACCAAACTGCTATGCCAAAGGTAGATCAGTGTAATAAATCACTTCTTACTCTTATGTCCTTTAGTGCCCCGTAACACTGAGCGAAGCAATCGATCATACATTTATGATTGATAGCATGATTATGTGAAATTAAATATATGATCGATTTCTAAGCCTTCCATTATGGGGCCCATATGCTTTTGGTATAAAACTGAACCTGTAAGGTAATAAGGTTGTTTTGATGAAAACTATTCAACATAAGGAAACTTTTTTTTTCTTCATTGACATTGATTTTTATAATAATTGTTAAAGGATTTTCCTTTATACTACTACTAATAACATCCACAGTATTTTATGTGTAATGAAATATGATTTTACAAAACTTATTATTTGTTTCTAATATCATTATTTTTTGTTAATGAAAATTTTAAATTTGCTTTCCTATTCACCTCCTTTACCTCCCTATTGCACTTTATTTTTATTAAGATTTACTAATATTAGGTATTTCTAAGATATTTGGATAATGGAGTTGCCTTGTGTAGAGTAAATTGATATAATGACAATTCACCATACAACTTCAAATATATTGCGAGATATATCTACTAACAAGGATCTGCCCTTATATTTCTTATGCTACAGTAATGATGGTAAATGGAGACCATCGGATAGGTATCTTTGCCAAAAGGAACATTCAGACTGGAGAAGAATTATTCTTTGATTACAGGTAATGAGAATGAACTTGCGAATGGTATGAGTGTTTTTTCCCATTGAGAAAAAGAATATATAGGTGATTGTGGCGAATTTGAATCGTTTTTGGACCATAGAAATCACTTCGTCTGTGATGAAATTAGACTTAGAAGAAATAAATTACAAAGAACTTTGCTTGGTAACATATCTTTGTGTTTGAGCTTGATGGTCACATTTTATGGGCAATTTGTAATGGAATGCATATTTATTCATGAGGTTAAGCCATGCACTGACACTCATTCTGGATTACACTTGATATGGAAGATTGCAATCATAATGTTCATTGGAAAAACATAGCAGATTTACTTGCTTGTAGCATTCTTAAAAGTTTGAAACTTAGGGCGATGCTAGTCCATGGTAGGTTTGTATGAAAATGTAAGTAGACATGATTGGGGGGAAAATATGAAAAATAGATTCCTCTTACATAATTTATGTAGTATACTCTTTATTGTATTTAATAGAGCATTGAATTTTTCTCTCTTTATCTCTTCTCTCTCTCTTTTCCCCTCTCTCTGCCTCTTTTCCTATCTACCCCCTTTTCTCTCTTTCTTTCTTACTCTCTCCAACTCTCTGTCTTTTATTTTTCTTTCGAAATAAAATGATGTGCTATTTTAGAATGCATGAATACATATCGATAGAAATATTCATTATGAAATATGATGATGATAAAAAAATGATAAACAATGATAATATACAAATGAGAATGGCTGAAAAAAGGGTCTGGTTGAATCTATTGTACCCAAAGGGGATGAATGCGAGTATTTCTCCGGGGCACCCCAAAGGAAATCATTACATGCATGTCACTTGAGGCACTGTAGCTTAAACAGTCCTTCTCATCATGGCCATATATATTTGGTATATACATATCCATCATTTATATACTTGAAATAATTTATAAACGATGCAAGCAAGTGATTGCGTCACCTTGCGGTGCCAACCTCGAGTTGATAGGCCTGTTTATATATTGCGATGTCAGATACAAACCCCTATGGCACACTTGCAGAAGGCTAGTGTGACTCTTATGTCATCACGACATGTTATGACCAATCAATGGTGCAGATATTTTTCGCCATGGTTATTGTCTCACCTGCATAGCAGAGTGAGACTATAGGCGCCGCTTTTCCGACGGCGGCGGCGGCGTCAACACCAAATCTTAACCTGAGGATAAGTTTTTGAAATGACAGCATAACTTAGAAAGTATATGGACCTAGTTCATGAAACTTGGCCATAAGGTTAATCAAGTATTACTGAACATCCTACCTGAGTTTCATGTCACATGACCAAGGTCAAAGGTCATTTAGGGTCAATGAACTTAGACCATGTTGGGGGAATCAACATCAAAATCTTAACCTAAGGTTAAGTTTTTGAAATGTCATCATAACTTAGAAAATATATGGACCTAGTTCATGAAACTTATACATAAGGTTAATCAAGTATCACTGAACATCCTGCATGAGTTTCACATCACATGACCAAGGTCAAAGGTCATTTAGGGTCAATGAACTTTGGCCGAATTGGGGGTATCTGTTGAATTACCATCATAACTTTGAAAGTTTATGGATCTGATTCATGAAACTTGGACATAATAGTAATCAAGTATTACTGAACATCCTGTGCAAGTTTCAGGTCACATGATCAAGGTCAAAGGTCATTTAGGGTCAATGAACTTTGGCCAAATTGGGGTATTTGTTGAATTACAGCCATAAATTTGAAAGTGTGTTGGTCTAGTTCATAAAACTTGGACATAATAGTAATCAAGTATCACTGAACATCCTGTGCGAGTTTCAGGTCACATGATCAAGGTCAAAGGTCATGTAAGGTCAAAGAACTTTGGCCACGTTGGGGGTATTTGTTGAATTGCCATCATATCTCTAAAGTGTATTGGTCTAGTTCATAAAACGTGGAAATAAGAGTAACCAAGTATCACTGAACATCTTGTGCGAGTTATAGTAGTTTTAAAAATCAGCACTGCTGCTATATTGAATCGCGTGATGCAGGTGAGACGGCCAGAGGCATTCCACTTGTTATACTTACCGTTTGCATTGAGGACATTTAAATATGGTATTTATTATAATATTACCCTTAACTAAAGACAAAATAAAAATATCATCATATTTTAAATTTCTTTTTTATTTGACAGATATGGTCCCACTGATGCTCTGAAATATGTAGGAATTGAAAGAGAGATGGACATTCTGGCAGCGAAGTGAGAACTACATCAACCATCAATCTAACATTCCAGGAATATCAGGAGTAATTCTGACACAACAATTGTGGAGGTTTTTCATGGTTTAAAGTCTGTCTTTAAAGAAAGGAGACAGCTTTATTGCACTGTAATCTTGTCTTCTGCTGAAAGACTGGGAAGGAATTTTTATGTGATGTGTTGATGATGTAAGTAAGGGATATTTGATATGATATGATCAAAAGTGAGTAGAAGTTTGCATGTATATTGCGATAGTTGTCACTTTCACTGCCATCACCTTATCTTTATCTTGTCACCTACACGACCACTACTAACAAGTTGATTTCTTTGTGACTACCACCAACACCACCATCATTAACAATGTCATCAATGCTACCACCTTCACCACTGTCACAAAATATGTCACCACCACCAAATCTATATTACGAGTGTCATTACCATAACCACTGTTACAACCATAAAAAATGTCAGCACCAATAGCCACCACCTCTAATACTTTAAAAACCATTACCATCACATCACCACCACCACCAAAGTCACCACTAACGGTATCATCACCATTACCACCATCGGCACCCTGAACAATATCAACACCACAACCATCACTGATAAATTCAAAATTGTTAACTTCACCACCATTAACAATGACAAAACCACAACTACCACAACCTCTTTTAACATTGTTATAACCTTCATTCAACACTACTATCATTATCATCTCCTTAATCACCATCACCACAACCAAAAACAATTGCATCATCACCGCAACTACCACCATCACCACCACCGGTTGATACCACCATTATCATCACCATCTTTACCACGCCTACTATCACCACCACCATCATTTTCACCTCAGTGGCATCCACTCTGGCCACCACCACAACTGCTAACCTCACTTTTGGCTTCCACAAAATGGAGAAGTAAAAGACCATATTCTATTTTCACCAGTTGTTAGAGCACTTTTATCCTGTGATGTGCTAAGAATCACAAAGGAACTGGTTCCAATTGCAGACAATATGCATGTTCCCCCTTGTCGACTCACGATGTGCCCTATTATGTTCCACTGTAATGATAGCCAGAAGAGCTTTTATTATAGTTGGTAATAGCTGCAATGTTTAAGATGTCTTCTTTGGAACTGTTTCAGTCACACTCAACAGTTGTACACTAGATCAGAATAATAAATCATATCATTGTGTACGTGTTCAGGAATATATAATAACAGCTCTCGAACAGAACTGTTACGACAGCCGTGCCTTATCTATTATCACTGTCACTGACAAAATCAAATGCATGCATTTTTGTAATATTTTTAATATTTTTAATTTCAAGTAGTTTTATACTCCTGTGTTGGGAACATCTGTTCAGTGATGTGTATTTTTCTAATTGAGAAATAAAATGGGACAAACTGTCATTCTTGTGCAGATCTGCTTCATGACTTTGTCCTCTTAACCTTTTTTTTTAAATTAAATGTCTGTGTTTCTTATATTTGTATGTCTTGTGCTCAATTAATAAATGCAACTAAGATGCATTTCAAATATGCATGTTTTCTAATTGGTTGGCAATCAATTTACATTCAAGTTTAGGAGTTGCGTTTGATTGCAAATCACTCTCAGTTAAAGAACCCCCCCCAAAAAAAAAAAAAAAAAAGCAGAAGGCAAAGAAGAAGAATGAGGAGGAGGGGGGGGGGTGAAGAAGGAAGAGAATTATTTGCCTTGCACATATAATATAACAGTAAAGGAAGAAAGAAAACAAGACTTGAAATCAGCAGGATTTAAACCTGTCATCTACTAGCTGACATCAACTCTACCTCTAGGCTCCATGCCACTGCTGGTCATTGGTACTTGCCATATAGCAATCAATGAATAGATCTCGTTGGGTACCTATTCACCTCACCTGGGTCAAGTGCGGCTCATGTGGATACATTTTGTGCTGATGGAAATGTTAATCTTTGCCATGCCGTTAGAGATCTAGATCTGGGACATGAAAATTTTACTTTGTGAAATCCCGACATTTAAACTTAGAAATGATGAGACTAAAAATCACAAACCCTGATAACCACATGTGGGGCGTTGTATCATCACTTGGAAAATTATAAATAAATCTAGCTGGGAAGTCATACTTTTGGGGGGCTAATTTTCTCAGCAATTCACCTTTTCAACTAGACCAAAATTATTTTACATAGGTACATTTTTTTAAATTCATGTATACAAATACTTGGGTTGTAATTTTATTGGATTCTGTTCAAACTCATTTTGAGATCATTACAACAACTAGCACTAAAAAAAAAATCAAACATAATTTTCTCATTTCTTTTGATTTTCTATATAATGATTAAAAGCCCATTTGAACTCATAAAATAGAACATTCTGCTTGTATTTTCTTTATCACAATTTACCTCACAAATCTCATTTGAATTGCATTTTTCACTGACATAAATTTCGTATTCACATTCAGTGCCTTTATTGTTAACTCAAATACTAATGTTCTAAGTGAACTATACATTTTATCACGTGGAATTTTCTTGTGTAATATATCTTTTCATTAATTTAGCTGACAAGTGAAACGTTTTCCTAATGGTCCATAGTGTCTCGCTGTATTACAAATACACTGGAAATCAAAATATATTTAGGATTTTGTATTTGTACATGCTGTATATGTAGCATTTTTATATCCTCATTTCCTATCCTATTTGAAATGCTTTCATACAAGGGTCATTGTTTATTTGTTAAATAATATTTATTTTAAAATTTGTAAATATGACAGATGTACAATTTCTGATAATTATTTTGCTCTCAATTTCTTTTATTCATCCTTAATCCATCAAGGATAATTGCTCTTGCAAACTCAGTGTATTTTCTCGTTAGAATGATGGAAATAACATGTACACATACATGCATTCAGTTTATGATTATGATTTAGTTCACAATTTGATGTATTTCTTCTTATTCCTAACAAGAATTAATTGATGTCTGTTACTATCTACATGTATCTGTTGAAAATTTGTCTGTTGCGCATTTCTGATTTAGCTCACAATTCAATCTTAAAGCAGATTGTCATATCCTAATCAAATTCTGGATTATGTTTATCATAATCATGTTTAGAAAAATGCATTTTGTTTACCATGTTGTCATTATAGGCAAAGCAGATCCAAAAAGAATGTCTAATAAAGTTTAGAAATACACATGTTCCCCTTTTGGGATTTCATTTATTATTAAGTGTAGTCAAAGGCATCATCAGCTCGGGGGGGGGGGGGGGTTACCCCTGTGTGGCAAAAATAAACCAAGTGTATTATGCTGTTAAAAGTTTGCAATTTTGATATTCATATTAAACAAGCAGCTATATTACAAGCTCTGCATATGGGAAGAAGGGGGTGTTTTGATCCCAGGGGGAGTGGGGGGCAAATGATAGACCCTGAACACACACATACACACAAATACTTTTAAAGGTTTGGTTTCTCCTTGGATCCATCTTATTCTCTAGTTCATATATTTGTAACTTACAGATAACATTTATCGGGGGGGGGGGCGTTCTATCACTGCTCCTTCTATTTGGTATGCGTGATGCTTTTATTTGTATTTCAGAAGCTTTGCTAAACATGTCTACAATTTTCGCTCTTACTAGCCATTATTTCTATTGAAGGTCCAGATTGCGGATTCATGTTTTTCCTTAATTTCAAGTTTTTCACTCAACACAATATAAGAATACACTTTTTTTTTTATGGCTGAAGCTTATTTGCCTGTACTTGTGACCTATGCTTCTCATGTACATATTTTTATATTCATGTCATTCATTCATGTTTGTATAAAGGTGAAATATGTAGTGTCCAATGTCCAAAAATTGATTTTGAAGGGGAAACAAATAGTTTTGACATGCTGACAGATTTGTATTAAAATTTCTACAAACTGCAAAATCATTTAGTGAATTGACTTCAGATTCCTGCTTGGTTTGGCATGATCATCATAGCAGGTGAGACAACTGGGATGAGAGAAAGAGACACACATGTATCGTCAGAAAAGAGAGATCAAAGGGATCAAAAGTATCAGAAAATAAATGTAATGTATTCAACTGTATTAAGCATCCAATAATGTCTGATTTTGACAATTTAAAAGTGAGTTGAGAAAAAAAATGTATGCTTCAACACAAATAACAGACATCACATTGTACATATTAATGTGTTCCTTCAAAGGCTTATATTGAGAATGATATAATTAGTACACAATAAATAACTGGTTCATTTGTTGAAGAACATTATATATATATAAATGTGTGAAGTTATACATGTACAACAGCTTTGGCAACTCTTTTATTTAAATAGTTTGTGAAAGAAATGGATGAAGAGAACAATGGTAGGCTTAGCTTAAATCAAGGTTCCCCAGAGCTATCTACCCTTTGGAAAAATTGGTGATGCCGAAAAATGTCTCTGCTGGGAATCAAACCTGGGCCCCCAGCTTTGAACGCCGGTGCCTTAACCACTAGACCACAGAGACGGGTAAGTGGCTAGGGCGACCCCGATCCGATTAACCGTCAGACAGATTTTCGACACTACCAATTATAATTTCCTTTGTCGGGTGAAGGTGGGTTTTGAACAATGACAAGCCGCCATGCCTCAGCTGGATCAAAGCTATTGCTTTGATACAGTACCAGTATGGGAGAAAGTATACAAATGTGTGAAGTTATACTGTATCAAAACAATAGCTTTGATCCAGCTGAGGCATGGCGGCTTGTCATTGTTCAAAACCCACCTTCACCCGACAAAGGAAATTATAATTGGTATAGTGTCTGACGGTTAATCGGATCGGGGTCGCCCTAGCCACTTACCCGTCTCTGTGGTCTAGTGGTTAAGGCACCGGCGTTCAAAGCTGGGGGCCCGGGTTCGATTCCTGGCAGAGACATTTTTTGGCATCACCAATTTTTCTAAAGGGCAGATAGCTCTGGGGAACCTTGATTTAAGCTACACCTACCTTTGTTCTCTTCATCCATTTCTTTCACAAAATATATATATATATACACACAGTGTCTACAAGAATTATTTGCAAGCTACATACAACAATGCAAAATGAGAAGAGCTATGAACAAAAGTTCCTAACTTGGCCATCATAAAACAAAATGAATTAAACGTATATCATATGAAAGAGAAGTAAGTACAGCCTTTGTTTTGCCCCTAGTTGCAAATTGTGATCGGTCATGCATGAATGATTATGAATCCTAATAAGCAATAATGCACATTTTCAGACCAAATGATTGCAGACGAACCATGTATGACTGCTGTTGTCTCATTGACTTTTGTAAAGGGGTGCAAATAAATTCATTTTTCATATTTCATTTTCTGTCAAAATATAAAAAGAAATTGAAAAAAGTATGGTCTTTGTTTTGCACCTAGTTCCAAATAGTGACCAGTTATGAATGAATGATTTGTAACATATGCAACTGCACATTTTCAGACCTTGTTATGATTATTGAAGTGTATTGCGTAATGCTTCACTGATCATGACATATTTCATACTTTTTTCTGAGAGATGAGATTTTTTTTTTAAAGCAGTATTTCTGCATTTATTAATAAATCAAAATTACAAATTTATAACAATGATATAAAATCAAACATACATACTGATCAAGTTACAAAGGTGACAATTGTATAGTAGTTAAGTAGATATATAGACATAATATTCATGTAAACAATAACAAATGAATTTAAATGCAGAGGCCAGCTATCATAAGCTGAAAGCTTGAAATAATAGCAGCCAGGGGATGATATAGTTTTATTTGATATAACTTCCTAATATTTCAGTCGGTATTACACATTTCACAAACGATTTTAAATGAATGGATGTCTGACTGGTGTCACCTCATTGACTTTTGTACAGGGGTGTAATAAGATTCATTTTTCATAAATTTTATATGAAACTAAACCATATCTCAACTCTCAGAAAAATGAGAAATAAGTTGTGATCACTGAAGCATTGCGAGTTATGCTTCAATAAAATATGCATTCTCGCACTTAAATGATTATAATCATTCATGCATGACTGATCACAATTTGGAACTGGGTGGAAAACAAAGGCTATACTTTTTTCTTCCATATGTTGTATAATTCGTTAGATTTTATGACACCTAGGTTATGAGTTTTTGACTTCCAGCTTAGTTCATCCGCTCATTATATAGTGTTTTTAATGTACAGTGTACAAATAATTCCTGTATACACTATATTCTATATCATCAAAAACTTTAACCGAGCCCTTTATCAAGTGGATACACATACATACACATTTTCCACTTTATATATACCGGTATATATATGTCCAAGCTAGTTACTTTGAATGCAAAATGAAGTCACCATAATTTACTTTCAATTATTAATAAGTTAATTTTATTTTTACATTTGTGCAATAAAAGACATCTTTCTCACAAAGTATATTGGACACAATTCTTCAATTCAATATCAAAGATATAGTTGATAACAATCAGTAATTTATTAGACAGTACTGAATACTTGTGTGGGAGTGAACCCCCCCCCCCCCTATTGAACATGAATACGTTACAACAGCCCCCTTTCAAGCTTCCAAATTGTTCAATGACCTGCAACCATTCGATTAGAAAAAAAGAAGAAAAAAACTGTCGATATTTGCTTGTCTCATATTTTTCTTAAACCTATACCCCCCTCCCTATCGCCACCCCCTCAGATATTAATTAACTTACCCTTTTTCATTAATTTTGAATTAAGGATATTTTTTGTATATTGTTTGTTGCTTTAATTGTATACTTAGTTTTGCTTTAGCTAATTTTTGTGGTATAGGTTTTCCCTGTCAATTTCGACAAGATTTCATTCGATTAGATTATTTAGCATTCAAATTCCAGCAAATTATGCTCCACTTTTTTCCCGTGTTTCAATTTAACGATTTTTGTGTTCATTTCTATTTTTCATCATAAGAAAAGGCAAAATTATTATTCAAATTAGCTTTCATTTGATTTAGTTTGGCAATATGACAATCGTCATTCAAGTTTGCAAAGTATGTAACAAAGAAGGAATTCTGTGTTGGATCTCGATTTCATTTTCACCTATAGACAATCAATTTTGCACTTACGCCGGTCAAATAATAAAGTAATCTCATTTCCCCCTTTATGAATTATTTGCTTTATTTCTTTTCTGCCACTTTAACATTCAGGTGATTTTTTTTTTATAGTAATAATCTGTATTGGCTGTTATTTTTTCATCTTCTAACATAATTGTTTTGTGGACTTTATTTGTATATTTGAGGACGCGTGTCTCAGTTTTAATCTCTATTTCATTTTGTTTAAACATTTTTTGTTTTCTTTATGATGCCTTATGATCTCGGCTGTTAATTTCCTTGCCATTCAAACACCTGGGCAAATACGTTTCGGAATGGTTAAGCCATTGGGTGCACTTATCAAGTGATGTGGATCAACATCAGAGATACACGGTTGTAGCGTTGAGCTGCAACGATTGCTGGTTTGATAGAACTTTATAAAAGACAACCTTCTCTGACGACTTTATATTGGGATCTATCCGCTAAATGCTCTTAACCCCAATCTTGTCCTTTCGACGCTTATAGATATTTCAAAATAAATCAATGGGCGGCAATCCAGCGGAAAGGGACGGTGGGGGGGGGGTGGGGAGGACGTGTTGGTCCCCCTTCGAATATCGATTAATATAAAGCGTTAGACATGTTTGAATCTATTCAAGTTTTTGCGTATACGCTTTGCACGACGGTTGTTCTTGACATTCTGAGATCATGAGAGAGGCTCCCTGACATATATAAATAGGAAATATAAAGGTTTCATGCTGGATTCCATGTATTCAAAGCAAATTGCCAGGAAATAAACGTCCATTGAATCACTAAGTTATATAGAGACCAACTCCGACCCTGCAAGGAACTGCGGTGGTGAGACATTAAGAAGATCGAAGAGCACTTTTCATTACATTAGCTCACATACAGCTTCAATACCTACATCGATGCATATTTCTTGGATCAATATTCATCTTTTCCATTTTTTTTTCAATACCCCTCCCCCGTTAAAATAGATTTATAATGCTTAATTGAAAATAGCGTCTTATTTACCGAGTTTAGTCATTCCAGATGTAAAAAAACATGGAAATTAGGAAACAGTTACATTTATCGACACATCGCATAACACGTAAAAAACTTACGAAAAGGTATTTTTCAGTTCGTGAAATCGAATACGCCGCTTCCTCCCACGACTTAACACGTTTTAATTAGACTGCTGTTTCGACGAATTTGAATGCTGATACGGGGATAGATAAATTGAAAAATCTTAGTCTTATTTTGTATTTTGATTATAGTTAATCGCACGCGAAAGAAATAAAATTGAACAGCAAAATTTGCTTTTTAATTGTTGATCCACATTGTCAATCGATTTTGGGTGAAATCAAACAGAAAATACATATATTCCAATGATAAATCTACAAAGATGACCGGGAAAACCCTCTTTTGCAATGTTCACGGACAGCTGAAAGCATGACCTTTTAATCGTAATTAAATAAAATAAAATACAAAAATAGAAACAATTGAACAAATGTCAGGTGAACAAAGAGCATTCAAAAAGTTTTTATGAGCTTCGCAATTTTGAATGAAATTAATGTCCATTGAAATGAAAGCTTTTGTTTTGTTTTAGGACAAAGATAATTCTATGCATGATAATATTCACTTCAAGAATTCACATAATTCACATGACCATTTAATATTGAATAACAACGTGCAATATACTAAGCATGCTCACTTAGTTTAAATTTCGTTAGGTTAAAAGATAAATAATACAGGGGGCTGATCCAGCTTTCGCCAATAGGGGGGGGGGGGCGAAAAATTAGTTCATTCATAATTATTTTCCCCGATCGGCCGCTCAAAATGGATTATTATTTTCTTCTTTGAAGGGGTAGTCCAAACATTAACTTCTTAGTTTTATCATCACAAAACATAAATAAGTAATACTCTCATATAAGCCATAATTAAATGGTACGAGTGCGAAGCGCGAGCTATTTTTTTAGGAAACCTCGTGTATTTTGTTCTGAAAATTGAACATTCTGAGCAATGACTGTAATCGAGAACAAGATATGTAAGTAACTAAATAATTACTGCGAGCGCGAATCACGAGCAGAAAATCTTAATACACGTTCTGGCCTGATTGAGAACAGACCTTTTAAGGACTTTTTACAGGTCAGTTACCCATGGAAACTATACATACTTCAACAATCAATGAATGCGAGCGCGAAGCGCGAACTGAAAATTTTTCACATTTTGACCCCAAAATTTGACATTCTAAGAACTTTTTGTAATCCTGTAATTAACAGGATAGGTATATAACTAAACATTCTATGCGAGCACAAAGCGAAAAAAAAAGAGATTTAGACCTAGACCTAAAAACGGGACACACTATTCATGCTTCGTAAATCACGAAAAGGGTGACTAATTGGGTATCTATAATGCGAGCGCGAAGCGCGAGAAAAATACGCGTTTTTATTATTATTTTTTATTTTTTTAGATTTAGACCTAGAATCTTGGTATTCTAAATACATTTCTTTTATTATGAAAATCAATAATGCGCGAGCTGCAAAACATTGATGGCGATCTGAAGAGGGTCAATTTAAGCAGTTTTTCAAGCATCGTAGGAAATTTGTGAAGTGGATATGGATCGTACTTCACAAATGATGCGAGCACGAAGCGCGAACCGATTTTTCAAATTTTTATTTAGACCATGTAGTAGGTCCATGATTAGACCAAGCACCAGGGAAATTGTAAGGACATTTTGTCATCATATGAAAATGACTATTTTCCTATTCCTCTTCCTAAGCGCGAGATGAAACTTGTCGATATCGATATTCCATTCTGAACTTGAAAAAAAAGGACAATTAAATTATTATGAATTCATGAAACCCTGGCCTTACCTTATTTCATCAATCTAATATATCTGTTGATATTAAGGCCTGAAACCGGACATTTTAGGCATTGTTTAAATATTGTTTTACGGCCTACTTGAGCGCATATGGTATCCTCCTATATATGCAGAGCCAATCGGCCGTTGATGGAGTGCAGGCCGGAGACCCATGTGCAGGAGAATGTCTTGATGCGCGCGCAGTTGCGGTAGTGTGATTTGCTTACAATTGTGAACCAACAGAATGCGGTGCCACTGCGAGTAGACCTGTGGGGATCGGGCCGGCCATTACGAGGCCGTAAATTCAACATGGGTATAATACCTCCTTCGTACTTTCTGTTTTTCAGCGTTTCTCTCAAGTTAAAAGAACATTTTTTCTGGGGGGGTTGCCAAAAAATAGGGGGGGGGGCCGGCTCGGCCCCCTTGGATCCGCACCTGAATAATATATAATTTATTATGCTTCATTAAGCTTCAGAAGTTCAATACATTGAAGAGTTACGTCAAATTTCATTTATTATGTTAAAAGTTGACAACAAGACAACAAGGAATGGACGAATTGATTTTTTTTTCACAATACCTCAAGGCATTACAAACCCGTCATCGGTGGCAAGTTGGTGGCGTTTGTTGAGAGGGACTCCGATGCATCTATCTTGTGTTCGAAAACAGGACCGAGACGCGCACGGGTTCCGACGCAAAGACCCTTGATGGCTTTCCGAAAATGAGCATTCATAACGATATATACCACGGGATTCATGCAGGAGTTGAAGAAAGCGAGGACGGTGAGGGCGCGGTGCAGAATGCTGTTGATGTAAGTGAAAGGAATTACGCCGATGGTAACGCCGAAAAAGGCAATTTGGTTTGGTGCCCAACATATGACATAGATGAGGATGACTATGACCATCATCTTGATGATACGAGATCGAGCCGCTAGAAGACCACTCGAGCGCATTCCTACATCCTTGTTTCCCTCAAACCGTTTGGATTCTCGGAAAAGGTTCCGCGCAATCAGGGTCTGTGTCACCATCATGATCAGGATCGGGATTACAAGTCGGATGACAAAGGTGTAGGCGCCGAACGCGAGCTGGGCTGTGGAAGTCGGGAAGGTGAAGATGCAACGTCCACTTGAGCCATCGATTTCAAAGACGAAGATACCAGGGAAACACATGAGAAAGGCGGCAAACCATGTCAAAACGATGCAGATGATCACACGTCGTTTGCTCACCAGGCGGTTGAACGCGAGTGGGTAGACGATGGCAAAGTAACGATCCACTGACACCGTCACTAATGCATAGGTTGAAGCTGTTATGGCGATCCACATGAGCATCTGGGAATCTATGAGTCGACAGTAGATTTCACCCAACCATGTATCGGGTGCGGTCTGGAGATCGGGAATCGGGATTAGCAGAATGGACGTCAGGAGATCAGCCACCGCGAGGCTCTGAATCAGGATATCAGTGCTACGGCTATGAGATCGACGTTGAAACATGACGATCACCACCAACAGATTCCCCAGGATCCCGACGATCGCGACAACGAGCTGGATGACGAGTGACCATTGCCAATCTAGTGTTTGCCAAGACCAAAAAAGATTAAGAACATTCGACGCTGTTGTCTCAAGATTTTCCATGATTAAGTCCTAGAGAATGATACAAGATTCTGTTGTGGTTTGGATTGTTTTCGATGAATTAAAGACAGTCAATCACAGATTCACCCTTTAAAAGTTTCAATAAATTTATCGCCAGCAACGCCCCCTTCGATGCAACAGTCCTAATTCGATGAGTTTCATTTGTGTTATTGACTGTCAATCTAATCCTTCGGATTATCAAACGGATACCGACATCGATGATGTAGAAGTCGACAGTCTGTCGCTTTCTGTTAGTGTAGTCGCTCTCGGGAACACTTATCTGCAAAGTGAAATATAATAGTAAATGGAGAGCGAATCATTATCTCACACCTGTAAAAGACTAAATTCATGTCTATTTATACTTCGAAGAAAGAGAAACATTTCCGCTACTCCGGGGGAAACTAAGTTACAATAGCCAGACCTGACAACCTTTCAGATGTAATCACCCCAAGAAGAGCACATTCATTCTCATGTGACACTTACAGAAGTATATGCGTCTTCTGAATGCGAGGTCGCTTTTAATCCATCGGAATTACTCTAAAAGTACCCCCCTGGCGCGGCCGTTACTCTTTGAAGTGTTGGACGGCAATAAAGTGGTCTGTCATGGTCTTTCGAGAAAAAAAAGAGATTTCTTTTGCTAACGCGGTTTCAGTCGGGGATTATTTTCTCATTGGAATAGCCGAATCGTCTGCTTAACGACATTATCCGTCAAATCTTGTCATCTACTCATAACTTGTTCACATCTTCATTAGATGTCATTGCATGTCTTGATTAACAGTGCTTACCCCGAAAGCGGGGTGCGAGAAGCCATAAAAGGGGGATGGGTCCGAATGGAAAACTAGAATAGAGCGCCAAATGACGAAGTCTTTCCCCGCAATTTTTTATGTTTTATATTGAAGATAATCGATTTTTCTTTCATTTTGATCCTCTATTATATTCCTTCCTTAAAGGAACATGTACCTTCTTCAGTTTATAAATAACAACAAAAAAGAAGCAATATGCAATTTAAGCATGCTAAAAGAAAAATCAATGATAATTACACAGATTTTTCGAAACAGACTGTAGAAGGACATAAGGCAAGAATCAGACATTATTTGATACATTCGGTAATTTGAATGTCATTGAGTAGGAATATTAATTCATAATCACCTGCTCATATCCAAGTCATTCCCATGGAGATATTAAACAATGGCAATATTATTTTGATGTGGAAATTAATGATGTGTCTGGTTTAGACCGAACTGTCTGCATGACAGTGGCGTACCTGGGATTTTCACAGGGGGGGGGGGCAAAATCGTCCGCCAAAAAATTTGACAAGCAAAAAAAAAAAAAAAGGTCTTCAATCACAAATGAAGGATTTCGTACCAGAAAAAAATTTGACAAGCAAAAAAAAAAAAAGGGTCTTCAAGCTCGTCAGGGGGGGCAATAAAGGTATTCAAGCTCGTCAGGGGGGCAGGGATACGTCCTTTGCATGGGTTGTGGCTCGTCAGGGGGGCAGACTGCCCCCTCTGCCCCCCCCCCCCCCGTAGGTACTCTAGTGCTGCATGATGCTTACCATTTTCATCGGTCTTGCATGCACTTCTCATAAAGTGCTGAGCTGATTTAAATTCCATATACATTGTAGGTAATAAAAATACCAAAAAATGGTACACAAATTTGAAGGAAAATACCAAATAATAGTATCGTTATCATTTGTAAAATTTTATTCACAAAAAAATCTCCACAACTGTTTGAATTTGTTTTTTATTAAATGGGCAGTTTTCGTCATTAATCTTCCTTGCCGCCCTTCACCATATTCGTCGACTTTGCCTGGTTCTCTAAACCACGATTCTTAGTTTCTCTAATTATTTTTTTGTTTGGTCATTTCAATTTATAATGCGATACATTTTTTTAGACGACGAGTACAATTCAATAACGGAAATAAATTAACATTTTAGTATAATCTGACGTCAAGCGGAATTGATGATTGCATTATCATTTTATCCTCATAAATCATGCGTCAATATGCTTTTCATTCAAGATCATCAATTAGAATCATTGACTTAACTCTTACAGTACATACCCAAAGGTTATATGAGTTTAAGAGAGATAGAGAGAGAAAAAAAACGTCTTTACCGCAATAAGTTGTATCCATACGAAAATTGATTCCTCTTCAAATTCCGGATTTGTGCATTATTGATTTTTTTTTTATCTTCATGTTTTATGCCTCTTTTGGTTACTACTGCTTTGAGGTAAGTAAAGATTTATGCCATATTGAAACGTCTGTTTGACAAAAAAAAAGTTACGATGTATCCTAGCTGAGATTTGAAATATGATACTACATCCTCTGAAGAAAAAAAATCATAATCACAATCGTTTTGCTAGGCGAAATTTTAAGAAATTTAAACTCTTTCATTGTTTTGTTCACACATTCATACGTATTATAAAATCTCGCTTTTGTAACAAACTAGAGATAATATTGTAATAATGATCTGAATCAGTATCAATTATGGTTGATGAAATAATTGTTTTATGTAAATATGATGCATATAACTATTTCATCTAATATTTCCATTAAAGATTTTCAGTCATTTACTTGTTCATTGTACTCTTTTGAAATCATATCAATTAAATGATTTCTCCCGTCAAATAGGATGTTTTTTAATTCTTTTCTTCCTCTCTTTTTTTTTTAAATAATCGTTCATTTTCCTTTTCCATGCAATATTGAAAATGGGAAGTGACGCAAAAGTGCTCTCAGAAAAGAAGGTTATGTAGTAAAGCGCGAGATAATTAGATTTACCGGAACAATACGTGCTGTTGTGGTTTCTTAGCTATATTTTTACGATCATTATAATTCATATGTGACGTGATGATGAAGGCATCTTTCATCGTTATAACCACTTCAAGGTCACTCAATCAGACGCGTAGCAAGGGGCGCGGTGGGGGCGGTCGCCCCCCCCCCCAAAAAAAAAAAAAACGTCCCCAAAAAAGACAAAAAAAGAGAAAAAGAAAAAGCGAAGGAAGAAAGGGAAAGACGGGTATAGCATTAATTGTTTTTCCTTCTTGTTTTTTTGTCAATAGAATGAAAACCTAAACGAGACGTTAATTCTTCCCTCTCTTTATACAAAAAAAAATCAAATTTGCCATTTCCCTTTGTTTTTCACACCTTATTTCTACTCCGTTTTTACCCTCCCCAGCTATGCGACTCGTGTGTTTCTTTCCAGAAATTATCAAATATATTGGTTTATAGTGTTAAAAGTATTTCTTTAAATTGAATCTTCTGATAGGAGCGGATAAACACGACCGCCACTAACCGAGTCCCCATTATGCCATTTCTTCCGCTTTTCAGCAAGCGATTTTGGCAAGTATCTGCTCAAAGGGACAGACATTAAACTCGTGCTAAGCTATATGCAAAAGTATATACGATGAATGATATCGCTGCACATCAATCTCCTGTCTTGTTTTGCGCCATTAATTTGAAATTTTGAATCTCACTGAAGTTTCTTAATCATACAAAAGGAGGCACTTCATAATCATGAGCGTAATTTTTTTCTTATAAAATAAATCAGAGGTTTCCGTACCTCGCGTGCATGAGAAAGGAAATATCCCTCTTCTAGCTTGCATCATCCCATTTTTAGCTCTTCTTTCTTCATAATCGAGTGATATAATATAAGAAATATCAAAATCAAGCAGATCAAGGTATCACAGAAATTTCGAAATTTCAGAGCTTCAACGCCATTTGCGGGAATGAATATTTCCTCCCTTCACGTCTTATACTCTGTTTTGCAAGTTAAAGAAAAATAATGTGGCTAAATTTTTGCTATCAAATCTGATCTGACCAAGTAGCCATTTCATGCCACTTCTGGGGAGCGTTTGTTTGGACGTTTTATCCGACAAGTCCCATTTTATCCGACAGTTACCATAGGAACAGTGCCTCTCAGCCAATCAAAATCATGGAAAGATGTCAGATCTGACAACTTGTCGGATGAAAATATTCATGAAACGCTCCCCTGTTCTCAATTTTATAAAGCGTTTTAGCGTCAGCGCTTCTCGCGGGAAGAGGAATTATTTCAAATTCCTCAATCTTTTCCCATTTTGAGGCGCTTATAATTTCTTCCAAAAACTGGTTTATTTAATCACAGCAAGTCAATATAATTCGAGTTGATAAGGGTACTAGAGACGCAAGAGCCGTCTTCTTTTGATTTGAATTTGATGAATAATCGAAAACTTCGCATTTCGCGCGGGAGGGGGAGTCCCCCTTGCACCCCCCCCCCCCCCTCCCCTAGGGAGTGTTTTTCGCGCGCTCTGTAAGTGTTGGCACCAAAGACGTTATGATTTAATTATCTACGAGACTGCCCCTTCAAAATTAGATCCTTGATACGCGGTTGCACTCAATGAACTTTCGGTATGATGTTGACCACAAATTAGTATGTCATAATGATGATTGTTTGCATACCTAGTTTTATTTAAACCAGTAGCGTGACGAGCCAAAACTGTTAAGGGGGCCAGACTGTGCATATAGGGCATAATTTCTGAAAACTGCGAGCGAGCAAAGCGAGTAAGCAAATATATTGAATGGACATGATGGCTCAGTGGTAGAGCGCCCGCCCTATAAATCGACCCCTGACATATTAACCAACTCATGTTTGAGTGGTAAAGACGATATCTCTTCAATTGCCTTCTAACTCTCGAAGAGTGAGCCAAACCATCGTTCAAATATAAATCCGAAGATTCCAAGCGAGCGTAATGAAAATTTGTTCGTTACTTAGCAACCTGATAGTTTTTATCTGCTGTATAAGCTAAATCCACGCGCGCTCGACATGAAAGTCCCTATTTGAATCATGGGTTCGAGTCCAGGTTAGAATTGCGGTGTAGTTCTCGTTTTTTTTCTGAATTCAAAGGATTCGGTGAAAGTTTTCCGTCCTCACCTTATAAGGTTTTATCCCTTATAAACTTCTTGAGAACTTCGGAGTTCGATTATGTAGACCCTATAATATCTTGTTCGCTCGTTTATCATGTGTATAGGGAGGTTTATGGGGATACCGAGTTTCATGAAGTCTTGCCATGACATTTACCTTTGTCAACAATTGACGGAAACGTTTGACCTTTGACATGGCTTTTATACGATTAAATGATTGAATAATGGCCAGAATAAATGATTTCGTGAAAGTGATCATCCTTTTTTTTCTCTCTTTTTTTAATTCAATATTAGTCAGGATATAAGTAGTATTAATAGTTATCATAATAAGCGTGTCGAATAATACTGCATTAATACTGTGCTGTACTTTTCTGATCCATTTTTACATGAATTAGGGCAATTAATACAGCATATTTGCAAAGAAAATGTAGGGGAAAAAAACCAAAATAGTAATATTCAAACAATGATTTTAGAATCAATGGAGCGTTGTGGCCCGGTGGATTAGTCTTCTGACTTTGAAACAGAGGGCCGTGGGTTCGAATGGCGTAATTTCCTTCAGCAAGAAACTCATCCACATTGTGCTGCACTCAACCCAGGTGAGGTGAATGGGTACCCGGTAGGAAGAAATTACTTGAATGCTTGAGCGCCTATATAGGCAGCTCAGCTAAAGCCGGGGTAATAATAATAGCAGGGCCCGCTGGTAGAACAGTTTTCGAAACTGAAGTGGCTACCCTGGGTAAATATACCTATATTATTATTATTATTATTATATTTAATATACTAAAATTCTCAAACGATATTTTTCAATATTTTCAAACGAGACGAAAATTGGGGCTCGACATTTAGGAAATATATTAATACGAACTAATACGTATGACCGGTAAAGGACATGCTGTATAAATGATAGAATGAAAATAAACGTAATCTCATTGATTCAGTTTATCTTCCATTCTTATCACGAGATGAAGATATACTCCGAAATATATTTCGACCAACCAAATATTATAACAAGTTGAAATCTGACAAAGATTTGACAAATCTGACAAGAAATGACTTACCCCTCTTCGTCGAAAAGAAGAACACGCATTCCGTGAGAATCATACAAAGACTGTCATCTCATCCCGCAAGTGATTTGGTGTATGTCAACTCTTGAAGAACTGTAAAACTCCTCGTTGTTTCACCTCTGCAACTTAAATATACAATGCGTAACGTCTGTTGAACGCGCACGTTCCTATAATACCGAAAACATTGAAATATTCATTTACATCAGTGTAAATTGTTTCCTGCTCATCAGCACCCTTCTTCAACCCTCAAAACACTTTCTCGGAGAAAGGGGGACTACCTTGAAGGGGGGGGGGTGCATGGAGACATTGAATGCCCACCTTTCATTGTTCATTGATTTAACCACCGGAGGAAAGGGTCTGGAATTGAGTAGGATGCAGTAAAGTAAATCAGGATGGTATCAATGCTTGAGCTGAAATATCGAAGTTTAAGCCCCCCCCCCTTCATTTCCCCACCGATCAAGCGCTATGGTACTAAAATAAATGTAATATCTTACTTGAGACAAATTGGGGATGTTCGTACAAACCACACCTTACGGGGGATATTCCTTTATCTTAACAATTACTTTGTTTCAACGGTCATAATTTCATTTCATTGATATTATAAATCATGCATATTCTGCCATTATTACTATTATTATTTTTTTTTTTGGGGGGGGGGGAATAATAATAAAAGGCATTTATATGGCGCCATCTAATAAGCTATTTCGAGGCGCATTGTTATTTATTATTATATACCGCGAGCTGCCTTTAGTGCTCAGTGCTGAAGGAAAACACGCCATGACTGGGATTCGAATCCACGTCCCTGTTATTGAAAGACGAGAGTCGTAACCACAACACCATGGCGACCCCACTTGATTCAAGAGCCAGTTTCTATCTCCATGCGTGATTTTGATTTGCCATTTTCCCATTATCAACTATACGAATAAAAAAAGCGTCGAGTACAAGTAAACCCTCCCAATCATTTATACCTGATCCCAGTGGCGTACCGTGGGTCAAGGCATGGGGGGGGGGGCACCAGCAAAAATTTTGAGTCACTTAGTGAGCGCACGAAGCGCTCTCAGTTGCCAGGTATTCTGACCTAATAGAGACACTGATTTTAAGGACAATACGGATATATGTATCTCACTGGCCAAATAATGGGAGCGCGAAGCGCGAGCTGAAAATGTTTGATATTCAGACCTAATAAGGGACATTATAATCAAATTTTTGTAATCATAATACGTATATCTGTCTCGCTAAACAATGCGAGCGCGAAGCGCGAGCTGAAATTTTTGTATATATTGACCCCAAACAGGGAGATTTTAAGGACTATATTTTAGGAATCCAGTAAAAGTACACAAATCTCACCATAGTCATCTAATGCGAGTGTCAAGCGCTTGCTGAAGTTTGTTGGAATAACATCTAAACACATGAAGCACTTTTTTGTAGTCATTGTAATCATGATTATCATACGCATCTCACTAATCAAATATTGCGAGCGCGAAGCGCGAGCTGAAAATTTAGATAATTCAGACCAGAAGTGGGAGCATTCTAAGGCTTGCTTGTAGGAATTCAGACCATACGTATTTCACTAACCAATCGATGCGAGCGCGAAGCGCGAGCCGAAAATTTTTGATATTCAGATGAGAAAAAGGGACATTTTAAGGACTTATTTTAGGAATTCATGGAGGGCAGACATATCTCACCAATCCACTAATGCGAACGTAATCACGGACAGGAAATGTTTTTTTTATTAAGACCTTAACATGGGGCAATCACTTTAAGGAGTCATGAAAAATAAACATATGTCACTACATTAAACAATAACTCGAAGTGCGAGGAAATATATTTGGTGTATATTAATGCGAGCACCAGGAACAATGAAAACATAGGCCCTGAGCAAATTATGTTTCATAAAGTTATGATAAAAATGTCTGTTAGGTAATGTAACATAACATAATAATCATATAACATTATAATGAATGATAATGTCTTCTTTCCTACTACGTTTCTCTATTTTTCTCCCTCTTTTTCTCCTTTTCCCCGTTTTTTTTTTGGTCAGCCGATTGGGGGGCACGTGCCCCCCCCCATGCCCCCCCCCCCGTAGTTACGCCACTGCGGGCTGATCCATAAAACAAATATTGTCTAATCACATGCGAGATTTGATTTATATTTGCATACTTCATCACACGCCATATACAAACCTACCTCCATCTGAATTACTGATTAATAAAGGCTCACTTGAAACGTGATTCCAAGACTTCATTCCAACTTAAGAAATAATCTTTAAGCATAGTTACAGTTTTTCCGTTGTTATTTTTTTCATACAGCCTTATAGTTCAGTCTTTTCGTGTAATATACTAATTCAAGTTATTTGACTTCAACCCACGAATGTGGATTCCGGTGTTTTCATGAATTTTATTTCAAAAGTAATGGATATGAAATGAATATCACAAATTGAAAGCGGTAACTAGGTCGAGATATGAAAAGGTTCAGTTGGCCACACATTTTCTTGCTCGGTTTTCTTCGCTGATTTAATATATATACTTACTCGTCATTATTACTTTGTTGTAATGATTGAGGTGTAGTTAATCATAAATTGGTCCTCGAACTTTCAATGTAACTCGGACAGAATCTTATTCGTCTTTATTGAATATACACAAATATAGTGTATTTTTTACAAAATGCTTTACCATAACTCTGATTTATCTTTCCATCTTTCAGGGTTTTATCGAAGGGAATGATTAGCTTTATAGGTTCTAAAGTTATATCAGTAATAGTTGGAAATTAAAAAAGGAAAAAAAGAGTGAATTGACATACATAGGCGAGATCGGAATAAATATGGGGACGAAAGAGACCTGTTAACAAAATAAAATTATACAGAAAGTTATATGTTATTCAGCGAGAACCGTAGGAGGAAAGACTCAAGAGAAAGTATTAATTCATATAATCTACATGGGCTGAACGAAATCACACTTGGGTTCCGTTTACAAATTGTTCAGGATTTTGCCCTGCTTCCTTCAAACCAAAAGTCATGAATTACAAAATAACACACAAGGTAATTAATTCTTATAATCATATTGAAAAAAAAATAGGGGAATATAGCTTCAAGATAATTGAATAATGTTCTTTGTTCTTCATTCTACTTATTTTTTGTATGCGACAGATTTATTTGCAATTGGTCTTGCTTACTCGTGGTCAATGAGACTGATGACGATCCCATGATTTTTTTTGTTTTTGTTTCGAAGCGCATCATTATGGCCAGAGGGAAAAAACAATTTTTAAATGTTCTCCGCCATCAAAAGGAGTCCCGAAGCTTAAAAATCTGCGTAGGGACAGGGGATAGAGGAACCTTGACAATAACCAAACACTGCTCTTTTTACTGCGCCGGCTTTGTCTTTTCTGCTTTGACGAGCCGTATTTCCGCCTCTTTCCTTCGTCATCATTTCAGTGTTTGTTTTTTTAATTCTGTTTTATTTTTATTTTCGCGGACGGAAGCGAGCAGTAATGAGTTTTTTTCTCTACCCATTTTATTCCTGTGGAATATTTCTCTTTTAGACATATTGTATTTTATTGATTTCAAAATAATGCAAGCATTTATATAGCAATTTTATGTACTCCTATATTGAATTAAGACTAAAAGTACACGTTGGTTAAAAAAAGATATAAAGAATCGTTGTTGGGAAATTCATATCACTTCAGAAATAAAGGAGAATAACAAAAATTTGGTAGCGTTGTTTCAAGTTATTTTGTTTTAAAAGAAAATTTTATAAAATTTAATGAAGCGAATGATGTAATATCTTGGTGCTGAGTTTGATTATTTTGAAGTCAGTATAATGTAAATTCCACGTTTCAGATACCATTTGTACTTTTTTTTTTTATGCCTATTTAGGAAATTAAAAAAATCAACGGCTTATCTTCAAATGCATGTGCGTTATACTGTAGTGCAGAAGACCTGGCGGTGTTCAAGATGTTCGTAAGTTAAGAGCGACTTTAAGAACGACTGGTGATCCTTCCTTATGGTAAATGATATTCACCATTAATGTTCATTGGTGATTATTTAGCACGTAAGAAAGGTTCACCAGTCGTTCTGAAAGTCGTTCTCAACTTACGAACAGCTTTATGAAACGGCCCCCTGTTATTGGATTGTGTTTTAAATCTATACTTAATTACTTTAGGCGAAAATAATGTAAATGTCGTACTAAGCCCATTAGGGGACTGATACTACATTACCTATATATTATTATGAATGAATAAAAATACTTATTGATGCTATTTTTTATGATGCGAATATAAAGCTGAATAGGATGTGCATCTTACTTTTAAGAACGTTTATAAGATTCATTTTCTACAATAAGTACCCTTGGAATAACATGCTAGGTCCTTTTTTTTTTTGGGGGGGGGGTAAAGGCCTATAGATAATTCCATTTAATTTTACTAACGTTATTTTTATTTCTTTATTGTGCACACATTAGTTGAATGTATTAGAGCATTGTCGATTAAATGCCTTGCCCGCGGGCTAATGTAGGTGCCGTACCGGGATCAATCCCCTGGTGGGTGTTTCACAAAGCTGTTCGTAAGTTAAGAGCGACTTTAAGAACGACTGGTGATCCTTTCTTGTTTATGGTAGATTCATTGGCGATGGTTTAGCGCATATACGAGAAAGGATCACCAGTCGTTCTTAAAGTCGCTCTTAACTTACGAACAGCTTTATGAAACGGAGTCTAACGGACCCTATTTTCATGTGTCTAGCACTCGGCCACGGCACCTCCACAAAAATAGAAACAGTATATAGAAACCAAAATTGATTTGATTTTTTAAATCGCCGTTTACCCCCTCGTTTTATTTTTCTCAGTGTGTAAATCAAATGGTTGGTGAAGATTATTTTGTTAGTACTCGCATTTTGTCATCATTATTTATAAAAAGAATGTCGTAGATAATATCCGAATCAAGTTTATAATGTATCAATATCAGTAAAAAAAAATGTATTGATTGAATAATCCTTGCGCTTTCTTTTCCTTTGATATCATATTACTTTCAAAAGAAAAGCATATACTAAGTGACATTTCATGCTTAAGGAAGCATGAACTAAGGGAATATCTCTATCTTTTTGTTTGTTTTTCTATCAACACGACAATCTGCGGGAGTTATTTTAGTTATAGACACAGTATTTCGTTGTGTGAAAAAAAAGATATTCGCATTTGACATATTAAAAAGTTCGCATGACCGTGCTGAGATAAAGAAGAACTCCCAGCTAAGTTGGCGCCATGAGCCTATAGGCAGCGGTGGAAGCAAGGGGCAGGTGCCTCAAGATTTTTTTTTACTGAATTTTTTTTATAAATTTCACAAAAAGTGTGCACAAAATCCTTCAATGTCACTCAATGTCACTTTAGAAAATGCAAAGCGCCCCCATGACAAGCTCAATTGCAGGATTTCTTCGAAAATTTCTGTGCGTTTTGCCCCACCCCCCTTCCTGTCAGATAATACATTCTTTTTCCGTGTGGCCATGGTTGTCGTAAATGTTGCGCACAGGCCATCATAATGAAGGATTTCAGTAGATTTTGACCGTTATTGCAAATTTGTTGTAATAACAAGTTTTATGAAACGGGCCCTAGACAGACCAAAACTATTTGATATAGTAGTCATTCCAAGTCATACCAACCACCAATCCAAACAGTGATATGCCATTACAGATATTATAGAATAGCTTTAATCCTTCTGAATCTGACTTCCTTTGCTGTGACCAGTGTAGCACAATATTTCAGTTTGCAAAAGTGCATAGTTTCCTTTTCAATCATTGTCTGTCTTTTTTTTTTAGCGCCAATATATGAATCGTTAAATAATGTATATTCATTGTATCATACTGAATAACGCACATATTTGACTTGAAGATCCTAAAATCATGCTCGTGATTTATTAAGTTCTTGATTGGTATGCATCTAGGCCATTCATAGAAGTTCTTGTCATGCATCCACTATGCATGCACTCTCAAGAAGTGGAGGCCTCTTTGATTTTGATGAAACGCCACGGGAGGTGGGGCGACCGCTCCCTTTTCCTTTTTAAGCTGTAAAAAAGAGAGAAAACGATGAAAAGGAGGAAGAAAATGGAAAAAGAAGAAACAATAGTATTAAGAATAGATTTGGGTAGTGTAACTTAATCTTGTCATTCAATTTTGAAAATTACGTCAAATTTACGTCATCCCCTTATCAAATACCTTGGCGCCACCCCCGCTTTCGTCCAACTAATCTCCCCTTATAACATTTTTAATGTTTGTGAATATTTAGAGCTATCGTTTGGTCACCCCCTCTCTAGAAATAATAGGTACAGATGCTTAATTCTTACGTTATTTCTCTCTTCTCGCCTTCTCCTTACTCGTCTTCTTGATATCCTACATGTCTGTCATTGATGGGTCATTATAACTATATCTTATTTCAGGCCTATCATGGGTTATCAGATACTATGTAACATGTTTTCGTATCATCGCAATCGATGCTTCATGTAATATGGTTTAATATACCAGCCATCCTATCGATGCCATCATGCTATTAACAATCGGATGACATTGGTTAGCCATTAATGTACACTTTCTTTAGTCCTCATGCACTCCACTTTCTCTCTATTCTTATTTCAATCTTCTTGATCTTACTAAGATTACTTTCGCACGTCGTTGGTAACATGAAGCAGGGCCAACGGAAGTTGACTTGGGTATAGTGGGAAAGTGACCTCGTGAAGATTATATTTCAATTTATCAATGGAAATATTTGGAACATTATTTATAAGACTTGGACTTGGTACTTTCTCACAATAGATCCTTTTCATATTTTTTTTTTTTTCGTTTTCCCTTTTCTCCTGTATTCTTCCTGTAGCCTCGATGATTATACAAAGTGCATGGGTGTGGTGCTGTATACGTCACATTGTTATTTTCCATTTTCGCCCTTGAGAAAAAAAATCAATATGGGCAGGTCCGTGTAAAGGGATACTCCATCTTCATATGAAGTTGAGTTAAATAACAGGTGAATGAAGAGAACACTTCTACATAAAGGCTATAACAACAGCATGATCAAGAAAAAAAAAAGATATTTACGTCATTTTGACGTTTTGCGTCTCTCTTCGTGAAAAGTGTCATGCGCAGCTTGACTTGTTCGCAAATTTGATTATGTCGCTTGGGTATCTTAATGAAAAACAATTCCAATGGATTTTCTAAGAATTTCTCATTTGTGTCAAAATAATTCTTATATGATCTTTTACATTGTCTAGAATGCAAATGTATGTTCAATGTATACTCTTACGAGTTTCTCATAATTTGTGTCATTAGTTTAGAGTTTTCATGAAAAAAAATGCGTCATTGTTTTTAACATATTTGGCTAATTTTTTAATCGTTTCGTAGATGAAGTGTGGCAGCTTGTGTTTTCATATAGAGAATGACTGGATAAATAACAAATATGTGTAATTTGGGACCCCCATAACTTATTTATTTGAATTGTACGCATGGCTAGTTTTTGAAAATGCAAGATCCCTTTCTAGAAATTTTTTTTTTTTCAGAATTTATGCTTATATAAACTCGCTTGGGTATACTAATCTATTAGAACTGGGGAGCGTTTCATGCAAGGGCTTGTCGGAGATTTATCCGGCATATCCTGTTTTATCCGACATAAACCATAGTAACTACAGCAACCGTGGTAGCTTCTCAGCCAATCAAAATCAATAAATGTTGTCAGATCCGACAAGTTGTCGGACAAATATCTTGATGAACGGCTCCCAATCCTCCCATGGAAACCTACAAAACATGTGGCGAAGAAACAACAACAATGTACAACCTGTATTCCTATAATCTACTTAAACATATTCAGTAGACATCCTAAAATGATACGAGTTGCATTACGCATATTGGGTGAGATGGTGAACGTGATAATTCTTAGTTGTAGCCCTGTATTATTGTAGCCTTATCTACATTGATCTTTATAATACGTTACTTAATTATTAATATTAACATAACAAACTATATTTCTATAACAAAAATTCCTCCTATTTAAAACACTTCTATTAATAATAATAATAATAATAATAATAATAACGGTTATTTATATGCGCTATACACAAAAAGTATCACAGCGCTTACAATTGTCAGAAATAAAATATAAATATTGATTTTCTTCTTCAATGTTGCAAGCCGACCTCTTTTATTGACTCTAACTTTAAAAAACTGGTCTTTTGAAATATTGACACGACACATGGATCTCTAACCTTTGCTCCGATATATACCTTATTTCTTTCCTGTAAGCATTCGCAATGTACAATAAAATATTTTAAAAGACATTCAAGCATATTATAAAACTTCTTTTAAGAATAGTGTGCGAAGTTCATACGTTAAAATGATTCAATTAAAGAATACATAATGTAGTTATTCCAAAGAAAGAGAAAAGAAGAAGCCTCATGAATATGAATTAACAATTTGTTGAATTGGAGAAAGTATACTCTTTCTAAATAAAAGTGTGACTGTTTCGTATCGTTCGTCATTATGTCGGTGGAGCGAAATGTTTGAACGTGGTCAAAAAGAGAGGGAAAGGTAAAATACAATAACAAATGAACTAAAGTAAAAATGGTCATGACATTGACAAAGGAAATTTCCATCCTATAAGAATCGCAGTCATTTTTTACAATTTTTTCGTCCGTCGGTCAAATGGCATTACCTTGAAGAACAATTGATGCCTCAATGTAAACACATACACATAAAATCAAACCGGTCGCTCAAGGATTATTTAAAAAGAAAAACTACACACGCTGTAACGAATTTGTAAACCCAAGATGACTTTAATCATGATTTAAGAATGAAGCGCACATTTCAATATCATTAAGTAAATAATATCAAGTAGCTGCGTTGGCGATGACACTAATGATGAGATGGTTATATTTGGTCACATTGAAAATGCCTTCATTTTATTGATTTTCCTCAACAATGCTTGCTAATTTTCATCAAAGTTTCATTTCACAGCCAGGTTGCTAAGAGACTACTGTAGATTTGATGTAACACTGCGATGTGTTTAAGAGAAGGATGTGACCATGTGAGTGATTCGACTGACTGATTTACATATCTTTTCTTTTTGTGTTTTGGCAGGGTAGTGAACTTTGAAAAGTCCGTTTAAATTGAGCCCAGTAAGGCTTTGTTTCTAGCAGCCGCCTGTAAGCTGCGTTCTCTCAACTCTTAAGTATGGCTCCGATCCTCTGAGCTGAATGTTGGAGGATGACAAGATATGACCTTGAGAAGCTGCCAGGAACAAAAGCTTAGGACGTTAACGTAGCATCAAATAAAGAACTAGAAGCAAGACCCCGTCATAAAAAAACATGGAAGATACCTCCATTGAGGTAAAGTTGGATCGGACGTAGAAGCTGACACAACGAGGACAGCGCCGCAGTGGGCTCAAGAAGGAAGGAGAAAACGGGGCCAACCCCAAAACACCTGGTGACGGACCGTGGAAGGTGCACTGAAATGACTAACCTCCAAAGTTAGAAGTATTGCTATTTTGAGCTAGGATCGTATGATGTCGGATGATGGAAATTTGAACAAGAATTTACTTGGAGAAAAGTTCAGGTCTTTTTTTAAAGATATTTGAATTAGTTGAAAGATATTAAGCAAAGAAAGAATTAAATGAAGGTGGGTCAATGCACATTATGGAGGGTATTATTTTGCATATTGAAATAAAGTGTGTATCGAAATTTTGTTCACATTATAGAGTTTTATCTGAATTTTGATAAAGTCCACCCATGTGACATTGATGATGTTAGTGGTGGTGATGATGATTGTGGTTAGGTTGCTGATAAACTGGTCAGGGGTGGATCCAGGATTTTCCAAAAGGGGGGGGGGGGCAAATGTTTTCGGAGGAAAAATTTGACAAGCAAAAAAAAAGATCTTCTTCAATTTCAAAAGAGGGGGAACACCTCTGTCTTAATGGCATCTTTACATTACAAATTTTAATTTTGCTTCTCAAAGGGGGGGGGGGCACGTGCCCGCTGTGCCCCCCTCCCCTGGATCCGCCAGTGAAACTGTTGGTGATGGCGGTGGTGGTGGTTATGTAGTTGATGGATATGTAGATGATGCTTTCCCTAAGCCTACTGTGGCTTGATGAGCCCAAAATTTTGAAGTGGCCTGATATGGAGTATTGGGAATTTTTTTAAGTTGCTAGCGAGCGAAGCGAGAGACCACTAATTTCAACATTGTTTATTACAAGTAGAGCGCCTCTTGCAGTCTCGCCTGCATTACGCGATTCAATATAGCAGTAGTGCTGATTTTGAAAACGACTCCAGAATAATTATTCAAAAAATACCATTCATTATGATAGTAGAATAGTATGTTCATTGAACCTTAAATTACATTTGACCTTGATCATGTGACCTAAAACTTGTGTAAGATAATCAGTGATATCTGATTTCCCCTATGCCCACATTTCATGAACTATATAGATCGATAAACTTTCAAAGTTATGAAGGCAGTTCAAGAAATGCCTCCAGTATGGCCAAAGTTCTTTAACCTTAAATGACCTTTGACCTTGGTCATGTGACCTGAAACTCATCATCATGCTCACTGATACCTGATTACTCTTATGTTCAAGTCTTATGAACTAGATCCATGTACACTTACAAAGTTTTGACATTTCAAAAAAATCAAAATTACCTTGGTATTGATTTCATTTTGATTCTCTAACAATCTAAGTTCATTGACTCTAAATTACTTTTCATCTTGGTAATGTGACCTGAAACTCGCACGGGATGTTCAGTGGTGCTTTTATCACTCTTATGTCCAAGTTTCATGACCTAGATCCATAAAGTTTTATAGTTATGAAGGCAATTTAAAAAATATTAAAAACAGGTCCAATGTTCATTGACCCTAAATGACATTGGACCTTGGCCATGTGACCTGAAACTCTGATAAGATATTTCGTAATGCTTCGTTATACTTGGTAATAAGTTTCATGAACTAGGTCCATATACTTTCTAAGTTATTATGACATTTAAAAAACTTAACCTTAGGTTAAGATTAAGATGTCGACGACGCCGCCGCCGCCATCAGAAACGCGGCGCTTACAGTCTCACTCTTCTATATGCAGGCGAGTCCGGCGAGACAAAAAAAAATCAAATTTTGCGATAGATTTTGACATATATGCAATGATATAAAAATTATATATTTCGCCCTTCTCTCTTTCCATTGTCTTCTTGTTTCTTTGTCGTATTTTTTTGTTTGGGGTGGGGGTGGGACAATCGCCCACAAGCCCCCCCCCCCCCGTCTGTACGCCACTTTAAGCCGGTTGTATAGTGGTTGTGTTTATTGTGATGAATTTTTAGACCAAAAAAGTTTGACAGAAAATTATGCAAAATGACAAACTTACACAAATTCATAGCTGGGAATGACAATAAGTGCTAATAAACAGAACACTTTTGACAAGATTACAGTAATTAATTGTCAGTCGATGCTGTATTTAATGAAGACACTTTTCATTAATTGACAAAAATACATTACAGTACCGGTATTCCGAGCATTTCTTTGAAGAAGGAGAAGCGGGTAAAAAATGCACATCTTAACAAAGGAGAGCAAGAATGAAAGCAAAATATTTTTGAAATGTTGGTATTGAATATTTAAGTGTTAAGATATCCAGAGATATATAGACCTATAATTCAGTTATGAGAATGTTATCAGTCAGCTATCATTTCGCCAATTATTTATAAATGGAGGCAAAAACAATATTTAAAAAAAAAACACGGAATGTGCATAATAATTATGATTAACTCAAGATTTACAGCAGAAGTTGAGACCTAAATACAGAGTAACCATATTTATGTATTATAAGACAAAAATGAATGAATGATTCAAGGTGGTGAAAACTAATAGACCTTGCTTAGGTCCGGAGAGCAATGCCGCCCAAAACGATCAATACCGTTCAAAGTCACAGCACATAAAGCAGAATATGCATATGGAAAAACTCAATATAGAATGGGTGGTTAAATGGATATAATGTATGATGGTATTGAGGCATAATACTATCTATCAACCTGATCAACAAACTGCTTGTCATTCAAGGTCAGATATAGGCAGAGGACTATCCGGCAAACCAAAAGAGACAGACCAAAATAAATCACTGTTTTTGGAAGAATTCCCTCTCACAAATCTTCAGACAAGCAAACGCAAAATTTAAATGTAAAATAAAAAAGCGGAAAACAAGTATACTACAGTGCGTATCAAAAAAAAGTTTACACTTTGAAAAAGCCCTGGGAATTAAACTTGCACATCAATGATGTGGAGCTCATCCGGCATCTCGCAACGAAATTTAACACAATTTTAATTTCAGCCCAGTTGACACTGTAGTGAATTATATTGGTGACATAAATTGAGGATATAGAATTGAAATTGATGAAGAAATGACATAGAAGCATTTTTTGTGATCTATGAATAAATTTCATATAAATTAAGCATAATAATTTTCTAGTCAAAATTTCTTAACTCTGTGTAGGACCTTGGTGAACCTCATGTAGCTCTCAGATGGAACAAAAATAATCAAAATCAATCATCAAATAAATAAATAATTTTTGTGAGTTTTGAAAATATATGAATAAATTAGAATATTTAATGAGTTTCAAAATTCTGTGTCGAAATTTTGTATCAGCACCTCGAGCTATCATATAAAGCAAACAAAATTGAAATTGATCGACAAATGAAGAAGAAAAAACATTTTCTGTGATTTATGAATAAATTTCACATAAATTAGCATAAATAATTTTCTACTGAAAATTTCGAAATTCTGTGTAGAAGGTTGGTGAACCTTATGAAGCTCTACTAGATGAAAGAAAAAAAAATCAAAATCGGTCAACAAATAAAGAAGAAGCATTTTATGTGAAGTTTTAAAAATATGGATAAATTAATGTCGCATAAATTAGCATCAAAATTGTTCTCATCAAAATTTCAAAATTCTGTTTAGAAGTTTGGTGAACCTCATAAAGCTCTACCAGATGGAAGCAAAAAATCAAAAATCGGTCAACAAATAATTAAAGAAGAAGCATTTTTTGTGAATTTTGAAAAATGCGCATAAATTAGCATATTTAATGAATTTCAAAATTCTGTGTAGAAGTTTTGAATCCCCCACCTAGTGCTATCATATAAAGCAAACAGAATTGAAATCGGGCTTGAAATGGCGAAGAAGCATTTTGAAATTGTGGACAGACGACGGACGCCACTCCACGGCATAAGCTCATTTGGCCCTTCGGGCCGGATGGGCTAAAAATATACAACATGTGGGTAATTTTTTCACATATAATCTTGGGTTTTGGTCTCATCTATCCAATGAAAGTAAAAGTTTTGACAGAATGTTACACTTGAGTGGGCAATGTCCATTTTTGCAAAGCTCGCAAAAATCTGTTTGCGCAGAAATGCTCGTTTTCACGCTGTGTGAAAGGGCAAAATAAAACTAACCCTGCGAAACATTTCTCATACATTTTCCTTGCACTTTTAGTCAATTGAAATAAAACAGATACATTCAAGCATTTTGTATCAATTTTTGCCACCAAAATTTAAATTTCAACACTTAGTAAGCACAACCTTTACCCTGTTTGTGCCAGCTGGATCTGAGGACATAACTGAATCTGAACATAAGTTTATATCAGACATTTTCAGCATTTAAGCCATTCATGTACATCACAGCTCAGTGTAAAGCAAATATCGTCACGATGGCCTCGGTGTGTGGGGGAATGGGGTAGGGCGCAATGCACAATTCGAAGTGTTTTGGGCAAGGAAACAAGTTAAAATAGGTAGAAGATATCTTTAAATCAATTTCATTAGCTAAATTCCATGTGTTCTTCATTATTAAGGTCTATTTTTATTCGCATAACTATTTCTGCGCAAATCATTTTTCACTAAATTTTCAAAAGTAGTGGTGCTCACTCAAGCGGAAATATTTTTCGACTGTTATATCGTCATTTGCTTAAATGGGTTTGTACCGATGTTAGAATGTGGAAAAATCCTCAGGATATTACAAATGTGTAATTTTACAGGACTTTTTCTAAGTGTAAACTTTTTTTGATACGCACTGTAGTAGTGGATGTCCATCTTCATAACACTCCACCTTCTACCTAAATCGAATAATCATATAATTCTGACAAGATATGAAAGATTAAAAGTATGAATTGCTATGGCGATGGTGAAATACAAGCAGGTTGCTGCAGGTACCATACAACGACGCAACACTTAATGCAATTTCAAGGCTCTTATCTGAGATTAACGAATATGAAATGGACAAATCCTTGTTTGGGAGACTATTCAAGATTTGCGCATTTTCTATCGAAATTGTGATTTAAAAGGGATGTTACGGTATTACGCTCGAATGCATTCAACGAGAGAAAGTTCAGTTCGATAAGAGCCTGTGCATGATTAGCAAATTACATGTCTGGCATAGGTTTGAAGATGATAAAAGCAAGGGGCCTTTTAATTTTGAAGGATACTATGTATTCATTGACCATTAGTGCAGCTTCAAATGGAGGCATTTTGAATGATTTTGTGGATGTACTCAGGGGCGGATCCAGGATTTTCCAAAAGGGGGGCAAATTTTTTCAGCACCCCCCCCCAAAAAAAAAGGTTTTCAACCACAAATAAAGGATATTTCGTATCTGAAAAAAATTGACAAGCAAAAAAAAGGGGGGGGGTTCAACCACAAATAAAGGATATTTCGTACCTGAAAATTTTTGACAGGCATAAAAAAAAGGTCTTCAATTTCAAAATCATCGTCATCATGATCATCATCATTATCATAATCATTTTCAATTTTATCATCATCATCATCACAATCACTGTCATCATCTTCATTATCACCGTCATATTTATTATCATTATTAAAATTACTATTATTGTTCTATTTCTATTATGATTTAATTATCATTACTAAAAAAAGAAGGTGCAGCTTAAGTCAGGGTAATAACTGATTTCCTCTGAATGGGCAACTTGATAAACAGTGCTAAATGCTATAAAATGTTCATTTCCTTTTCTTCTTCTTCTTCATCATCATCATCATCATCATCATCAACATCATTATTGAATATTAATGTATTTATGAAAAACGTAATAAATAAAAATTATATATACAACAATCATTAGGAATTTTATCTATCAGGAAATCATATTGAATTAATCAGAATTATTTCACATTCATAACAATGTGATTTCAATAAGAAAGATATAGATCATTAAAGGACTAGTCCACCCCAACAAAAAGTTAATTTGAATAAAAAGAGAAAAATCCAACTAGCATAATACTGAAAATTTCATCAAAATCGGATGTAAAATAAGAAAGTTATGACATTTCTAAGTTTTGCTTAATTTCACAAAACAGTTATATGCACATCCTGGTGGGTATGCAAATGAGGAGACTGATGACGTCGTCCACTCACTATTTCTTTTGTATTTTATTATATGAAATAGGGAATATTCTATTTTTCTCCTCATTGTCGAGTGAAACAACGATTAATTCCTCCCTGAACATGTGGAATGAGCATTGATTAATACTATATGATTCAGTCAAGTTGGTCCTTATTGCCAAATCCTTAAAAAATGAAATATTGTAAAATTCAAACAATAAAAAACAAAAGCAATAGTGAGTGAGGGACATCATCGACTGTCTCATTTGGGTTGTACATACATGTGAAAAATAAGTAAAACTTTAAAATGTCATAACTTTCTTATTTTACATCCGATTTTGATGAAATTTTCAGTGTTTTGCAAGTTTGATTTTTCTCTATTTGTTCAAATCAACATTTTTCTGGGGTGGACTTGACCTTTAAGGAGAAAAACAAGTACCGACCAAATCAAGGGTAATGTAATAAACTCACTAGAGTTCTTACAAAAGTCTCATGGAATGAATTTCAGAAAGGCATAATTAAATTTAAAGGGGAATCCAACCCAAATAAAAACTTGTTTTTATAAGGAAAAGAAAAATCAGACAAGTTGATAGGTGGAAGTTTTAACAATATTGCACAAACAGCAAGAAAGTTATGAATTTTTAAAAGTTGTAAATATTGGTAATCACTATACCCATGGAGACTTCAAATTGGCCGCATATGGGATGTCATAGTGATGTAAGGCAAGGACATCTCGTCCATGTACTCCAATACATATTATGGCTAAAATGTAATTTTTCCCAAAAGTTTTATTTCAAATTATATTTTTCTTTCATGACATAAAGCAATATACTACCTGGGTTATATTTAGATTACTGCCCCAGGGGAATGGGTACTTAGGAGAAAACCACAAATCCCTGATAATAAAGTACATGGCCTATGGGAAAGTTGTCCTTGCCCCTTGTCATAATTTACTTACCCAGTTGCCAATTTGAAATCTACATAGTATTAGTGATCTCAATTTTAAAGCAGCTATAACTTTCTTATTGCTTGTACAATATCTTTCATACTTTCACCATTCTGTTTAATTTATTTTTCTCCTTTCCAACACAACATTTTATGGCCAAGGCTGGATTCCCCTAAAAAAAAACAGCAGATAAATAACACACACACACAAACACACACAAAAACAGTCATTGGTCTTATAGGTTCAAGTACATACATATATATTTTCTTCATCTTCCATTGTAAGGCTTAGTCTGTCGGCTGTAATATATTATATATAAAAAATAATCTTGCTAGATTTAGAATACTGCACTTGCAAAGCAAAGCCTTGGGCCTTCTAGAAAGATTTATAAACATACTTTATGGTTCTTGACAAGGGTTTCTCTTAAAGCAATTGCTATATAAAGGTACATCATATTACTTTCAAATAGTATAGAATCAGTATATGAATGTATTTTTTTTTAAACGTGCAACTTAGTTGTCTACAGTACATAGTGTACAAAAGAACTAAAAACAAAACAAAAAAAATGATTTTTTAAACTTTGCCTTTTGAAATGTCACCAATGAACAATGATAATAAGAACATGATAAAATGTATACATGCTTTTCCAGAATAAGCAGAACATCTTTCCTTCAAAAAGCATTTTGCTTAAGCTACCAAATTCATTGATATTGATATCATTTCCTGTCCTCTACTCCTTCTGGGACACCTCATTGACCTCCATGAAGTGAGAACCTCTCTGTAAAGACCAATGGTCCACAAAACAAAAGTGACTGTTTTTCTGTACTTTATTTCAGAAGGTCTTTCAACATAAATGTAAAGTTTAAACTTTCAACATAAACTAACACACTTTAAAAAAATGACTGAAATCATTTCTTGTTCCAAAGAACTTGGTTATTGGGGGATACATGTAAATGTAAATATAATCAAATCAATTAAGGTAACAGATAATGCAATACTTTTGAGAGTGAGATAATACACACTTGTACTTTACACACTGAAATTACACCTAAGCACACATACCTATATATTTTTCCATGCAGTCTTCATTTTAATTCATCACTTTTAAGCAGTTGGCATGCTAATGTAAGTAGTTTTCTCTACCAACGTGCCTATCTTGTCCAAAAAATGACAAAGATAAAGTTGTTCAATCATGTTATTCTGGTGGAAGGCTTTGCACACATTGAACAAAGTTTCTTCAAATTCTGTCAACAGGCATAAAGTCTTGAAGCAGGGCAATTCAAGTTATCTCACTTTCCCATAACCTGACATTCAACTACAATTAAAGTCTTCATTCCACTTTAAAAATTAAAATGCTTATAACTAAAACTGATGCAAAACCAACTTAGATATAAACAACATCTAAGCAAACCAGACAAGCCAAATTTTATCTACAATAATTTAGATTGTTAGACATCACGTATTCTTTTATGTAATCAGAATTAGTAAAAAGTAAACAATGAAGGTAAAACAAGTAGTGAAGTTCAAAACACCATATCCTTATATTGTAGAATTTAAACAAAATACTTGCCAATTATACATACAACTTAAGTTCAATCATAATGATGATGAAAAACCACATCAGTATTACAGAAAAATTAATCAATTTCAATTCAAATTACTTTAAAGTTAGGTATATCTCAACACTCATAAAACAGAATGAGACACTGCTTTGAATAAAAAGCAAGGAATTAAGGTTATGATAGATGTTTCACATTTCTATAATGTGACAATAAGTTCTGGGGAAGTTCAAATCTGAAAATAAATTTGTAAAGATTAAAGCAAGATATGGAGGCAGTGACCTATCAAGCAACTATCATTAAAATATATTGACGTAATCACAGTTTTAGTTTTTTTCATCCTAGCATGAGCATGTATTAAAGACACACCATACAAATTACTGTTTCATTTTACCCACTTAAAAAAAAAAAAAAACAATTCAAATAACATTTTATATTTCCTTTCAAGCAAAGATTTCATTTAATATGTATCCTACGTATAACCACTAACTAATATGATCAAATGTATCTTTGATGTAACCAAAGTTATTCCTTATCAACATTGATGAGAAAAGAATATTATGAAACCTCACACATGTACTGAGAAAAAAAAATTGGAAAGTTTAGAGAAGTTAACAATTTTGATTTGACATATCACATATTAAGACGGACTACTCATTCTTGCTTTAGATTATATTGAAACCTTACTTAAAATTCCATTTCATATTTCTACTTCTATTAACTCTTATAATCAGGATTGCTTATGAGAAGATATTGCATAAACCTTACACAACAATTGGAGCATTTCTTAAACATCTTCAGTGAAGTATAACAGAGATGATTGTAGAAGAAAAGTCAATGATGTCATCTACTGGGATGTGTGTTATCCTTGCTAGATGACCGTTGATCTAAAAATAGGTTGAAAATAAATACAAAAATATTAATGTAAAAAATAAAAATAAACTAAAGGATGGATATTTTGATGGGGGGGGGGTTGACCTATTCTTCTCAAATGTATTACGTGATAATATGTTACTTGATCAATACCTTTCCTTTCGATGCTGGATGCTCTTTCATCCCTCTTTTTTTTCGCCCTCTTTCATCTTCATTTCCCTCTACTTTGCAAATCATATAGCCTGTCAACACCTGCACCCAACCCCGACCGTGCCCTAGATAAATACACGCACACATGTGTTATAATGCAAAACAGCATATGTGTATGTGCTAATGTGTACTTTTATGATTGTAAATTTTGAGAATTCAGAAAAGAAAAGTAATTACTAAGCCAAACCACAAAATCACTTCAATCACTTTGTCCATAGCGGGTAAAAATAAAGTGTACTCAACTTTACTTAGTGTCGAAGTACAAAAAAAAATTATTTCAATTAGCATGCTAAAACAGTACCCTAAAAATAATTTTTAACAAATCATCAGTGTCAGAAGCAGGGGCTGTCAATCAAGGCAACAGATAACTGTTAAAAACAAAATCCCACTCTCTCATTTATTTAGTGTACTCACATTAATGACAAATATAGTGCAATTAAGATGATTATGAGTTGCAAATTGCAAATTATATTTCACAAGAGGTTCCCGAACAATATAATTCACAATTACACTGTGTTTATGCACGTCTCTGCTGAAAATATAAAAGTACAAGACTATGTAATTATAACATAGTACTGTTTTTTTTCTATTGTATCATTAGTTGTTTTGTTTTTATCTGTATTTATTGGTATATTTATCTATTATTTGATTTATTATGGTTATTGATTTTAATCATCATTTTTTTAGGGTGGCAGGTTATGCATACTTTGATTTCAGTATTATCACATGCCTTTGGATTGATACATATCATGTACATATACCTACCATTTGTGTTGAATTCATATCAATGAAGTAAGAAGCAGCCCCTATATTGGCTGTTGCTAAAAGCATGCAATCGTTTTCAACTGGCGCAAATTTTGATCTGAAAGAAAAAAAGAGACTATTACGCACCAATTTTAATTTCATCTTTAAAAGTGAGGGTCTATCTTAGACCATGCAACAAGATCCCTTTCTATGTTGCAGTGATTTAATTTCAGTTATTTACTCAATTGATCAGCAAATATTGTGAGAAACACTTTCATTCAAAACATGAGCGGCAGCACAGAGGATTGTTTTTTTTTAGAGGATGCAACAATAGATGCCCCCCTAAAAAAATCAATAATATAATCCTTTGCGCTGATGTCCATGGTTCATAAAGTAAATCCTTTTCACTGTTTTCACCAACAGTTAAATTTACACTTCTGTATTTTTGTCTGCGATAAATCTGATTCCGAAAAGGACACTCTTATACTATCGATGGACGTCAGTCTAGAAAGAGAGGGCAGCAAACACTAGCTATCAGAATGCTCCATTGCAATAAACTGAATTCCAATTAATGTGACCCACAGGTCTCTGGCATGTAAATTTGGGATGTAAAGATGGACCACTATGCTGGAGTTTCCCCCTGCTCTTACACAATGTTTATAATGCAATGAGTTCTTTGCATACAAAATGGTGACTCTCATCTAAATGCATGGGACCTCCATTTAATATCCTATCCAAGGGACAGAGTGTTTTCCACTGTGTTGGGTACGTAACATTGGTGGTCTTTGATGCATCACTTGACAAATGAATATCATATAGACACTCAAATATCAGACCAGCATCTTTCCCGCAGGAATCCTGCAATTAGCTTTTCATTACAAATCATCAGTCACCAAAAAAATGGGGATGGCATGAAAGCTGCAATGAAAACACGCATAGCATCTTTACAGCAGGTTTTCTGCTTAAATAATGATAATAATCCACTTTTATATAGCGCTTAATACATTGGAACGACATGTTTAAGCGCTTTACAGATTTCAGTCAGTTGCCGGTGAGGTGCACACAGTACTGGACAAGCTACAATGACTTACACATTAAAGACATGGCCTGTGGCAGACTTTTGACAAGTTGTCTCACACAGAAGTTAGTGAGTGCAGTAAATATTGGTCATTTTGCAAAGGAAAATTATCATTTTTTTTAAATTTCAACTATCAAATTCAGTCTTTCATATATCTATATATCCTTATGTGTACTTTTCTCTCATTAAGAAGGAATATATTTTTTGAAGGCAGCATGGCCCAGTCAATTTCAGATATAAGATAAGATTGTACGATTTTAATGTCAGTGGGTTCACGTCCTGCTCATGCCTAAAGATCTCTAACAAAAAAAACAACTAAAGCTGTAGTGTTGTGTGTGTGCCTCACTGCTGTATTCAGTGCAGGTGTGATTTGAATGCAGTTGAAAAACACATCGGAAAGGATGCAAATGTTGGTCCCGTGTTAAAGAGAGTAAGCAACTTATGCACATTTAATAGAACCAATACACAGATGTTCGACCGATGTATTGCACCTGCTGGTCTCCAGCAAAACTCAAAAGTACGAATCTACACAACAAAAAAATGGTCTGTATACATACTAAAAATTAGAGAAGATATTTCAATATAAATTAGCTAAACTGCCCAAGAATATCTTGCATGTATAAATTAGCCTTCATTCTGAAGCCTGAGGGAGGGAGGGGGGGGGATTGGGGTGTGACCCATACCTTGTTTGGGGATTGACTGGACTATCTCCGATAGCAAGCTGTAGTAACCTACTGTAGACAAGCTTCCTCTTGATATAGACAACATCAAGTATCTTCAGACATGTCTCATGGAGAAGCTTGACAGGGGTATCTGGATCATTGTGACCTGCATGGTGTTAATAGAAAAACAAACAAATAAATATTGAGAAAGGAGTTAGGGGACATTGTAACAAACAATTTTTTTAGGGGCTACTTTTCACAACTTACCATCTGAATATGTGACATTGGATAGGGTTTAAAATTATAACAAATAGGGATTTCCAGTGCTACCAGGACTCTTTTTAATATTTGGGGGGCAAAACTGCCCCGAGCCTCTGTATTTTTTCCCTACATGGTAAATTCATGGGAAAGACATCCCAGCAACAGATTAAGAGAGCATGTCAATAATGTCATTGAAATTGATGGATGTACTTTAAGGGCGTTCCACAGTTAAAATTAATCCCTTATCATTTTCACTAAAGTTTGCACAGATTCATTTTAGCACCTTAATATTCCAAATATAAAAAATGAAGTTCATGCACTTGATTTTTTTCTATTCAGCTTGAAGTTCATCCAATTGGAAATTCTTGAGAAATCGCGCAGTGATAAGAGTTAGGTATTTTATACATTATGAGATAACTGTGTTAAGTCTATACCATATCACTCTGTCAAGTAATCCATGTAAATTTCATCAAATTTTAAGTATGGTTAAAATTATATACTTAAGATGAAGATTCCATTCATATTGCTATTTGTTTGCTCTTTTAAGGCAAGCAGCATCTTTCATTTAGAAAAAAATGGTAGGGAAAGGCAAAAAATGTCTCAAACATTTGCAATTTCTATAACAATTTTAAGAACTGAAATGAATGATGTGCTTTATTTAAAATCCATATCATTTTAACCACCATTTGTTGGTCTACTAGAGAGGTGTAAACATTATAAAAAAGGTGTTTGTGTGCTTGTTTTCAAACAGCTCTTTCATTAGAGCAAATGTGCTTTTAAAATTGCCAAAAATGTGCTATAGGGTTTGTGTCTATGTAAGGAATAATTCCAAGCCACTCACTCATTTTAATAATCCAACTCAGGGTTATATTTGTCATACTTTGCAGCACTGTAGAGAGTGATGTATTATGAAATTGTAGCTATGCATTTGAAGAATGGGTCCGCGGATTATTTTCAGCTATGGCATGGTCACATTTCCCCGTCGAAAACAGTCATTTAAACATTTTTGTACCAGCTACATTATAGGTGGTTTGATTAAAAATTAATAACATAGCTTGTTTTGTCTCTCCGTGCCGGCACCAGAGGGGAAATGTGACTGCAGCATAACACATCAGATGAGGAGTAAAGAGTGCAGATCACAGGAAAAATCAGCTGATACCTCTCGATGCCGATGCGCATAGCGTAAATTACTATGCGCACATCATGAGCAAAAATATAAAAATGTGTAACGTCCTCAACAGAAAACTTTATTCTGAATGTGTAATTGTCTACCTTGAGGACGTTTGATGTGATATAATTATTTCAGAAAAACTAAACTGTTTCAAACTTTGATTAAAGTTGCATCTTTTGGGTATATTGACATACAGTAAAAGAATAAAAGAAGGGGAAAGAGAATGAAATGAATGAATCAGAAAAAAGTGAACTTTACCCATTATCTCAAGCAGAGTTTCAATATAACCCAAAGGACTTGACACATGAAGTTTATAGTCCAGTGTCTTCATTACTAACAATTCTGAGGTTAAGACTTTGGATGTCTGATAGCGATGGCCTTTGTCTTGTAATAGCTCAGCACAGCGACGACATGTAACAATCTGATGGAATAAAGAGAAAGATATTTGAAATTAAGAGATAAAAGGTAATGTTACAGTGTCACCTAATATATCAGATATATGATGAATATTTCATATGTTCCTGAATCCAAAATTTTCATTAAAAAAAGTTTTATTAAAAAAGGCAACAAAACAAAAAATTATCTGAAACCTTTTTTATAACATTTACGATATCGTAAATAGATTCCCACACCCAACTTAATTGGAAAACATTTGATTGCATAATCATTTCATTGTTTGAAATCTTCATTGTATTACCATCCAATTGTTTTCAAAGCTATTTTTTAAATTCCATAATGAATGTGAGTAGATAACAGACTTACACTGTAGTGTGAACACAGTTTCGAAGCAATTTGAACACAGGACACCATGAAGGGTAGCAATTGTTTACATAGTTTACGAAGGGTGTGTTTCCACTCATCCTGTAGTGATATTTTGCGTCGTTTAGGTGCAACATGACTCTCTTTTACTTTCTCTTTGAGGTTAGGTATATGGGCTCTCATAAACCTGCAATAAAATACAAAGGAATATTATTGTAACAAGCCCAACAATTTCAATTTCTATTAATACTGATCACAATACTGGATGCAATTCTCTTAATCTATTTTTTAATTTACTTATAAGATTATCTATTTATACATTATTAATTTCTTCATTCATTCATTCATTCTTTCTTTCATTAATTCATCCATTCATGCATTCATTCATTCATCTGTTCATTCAATCATTCATTTTCTAGGTTGAATATAATAATTCTATATAATTCATTCATTCATCCATTCATGCATTAATTCATTCATTCTCTAGGTTGAATATAATCATTCTTAAAACCATTTGGAAAAAGAATATAACCAATATGTATAGTGGACGAAACATATTTTAACAATGTCCTGCTGGTGCTCTTTACAAAGAAGATTGTAATACAGAGCACATGATGCATTTTAAGAAGATTCTCTACTAAAGACAAGATGCAACACTGGCTTTTCTTCCATCATTGTAAAAGTTTAAGGCAGTGACGATATATACAGGAGTGGAATTTCCAAGTCATTGTAAAAACTTTCTAACATAAATCTCTGTGGCATGTCAAGTTGAACTGTTAATAGAGATATTTAGACCAATGAAGAGATGAAAATGGGTTGAGAATATGGATCTTTAAGGGTTAACCTTTTTCAAACAATTAATAATGATAATATTCCTATTACATATATCAGTACTGCTTAATATATTTAAACGTCTATAAGCGCCAAACAGATATATCTGATCCCCAGTCCCAGTCATCTGATCCTAGCAAGTTTGGCATACCCACACACTATGCATGCACTTTCTCCTCTCCCAGGGGAGCATTCCTTGGCATACTACCAAGAACCCATCTAACGTTTGGGAGAAGAGTGGCAAAGTGTGGATCAACGCCTTGCCAAAGGATGCTATGTCACAGTGGAATTCAAATGCACAACCCTCATAATACAAGGCAAGATTCAGAACCACTACACCATGACGTTTCCTAATATTTGAACATACGACCCTCTGAAAAATTTTGAAAAATTTTATCTACCTGTCAAACAATTCAGCAGCAACATATCTGGTTTCTGGAGGTTGTTTCATCTGCTCACAAATGATGAATATGCATTCTGTAGAAAACATTAAAAACATAATAGCTTTGATGTAATACAATTGATAAAACCTGGGGGCATTTGTAAGGCTGCTCAAAAGGTAAGCATGGCTTTACAAACAAGTGGTGAACCTTTCTCTTGGTAAATAATAATAAATATACTTAAAATCTTTTATTGCTATTGATCAAATTCTGGAGAAAGCATCACTACTTGTTTACTTAACTTACAAAATACTTACGAAACGTTCACATGTTTGTTTAGTTTTCCTTTGCATCTGTTAATAATACTAACATAGATGCTCTTGAATTATTCTCCTATGAAATAAATCCATATATATATATATTTATTTTATCTGTATGTTTAACCATTAAAATAAAAATCAAATAAAATCAATATAAAAACGCCCTTTTCTTTGAGCAATTTTGTTAACTTTTTTGCAAACTACTGGTACATATAAAGGTAATTCATTAATGTTTCTGGTCAATGTATGACCAAGGTTGATAGTCAAAAACTACATTTTCATTTTTTTACATTATTACCATAATTTTTTATTTTCTTATTTTTTATTTTTTTATTAATTTTTTTTTTAGAGCTGGGGGACTTGAATATAAAACAAAGAAAAGATCATACAACTTTATTGAAAGACACTCAATATTAAATGATAAAAGAAATTGAAATTTCTTTCTCTCACCAACTAGAGGGCCACATTTAAATAGACCATACTCTGTTGAAGCCCTTCGTATTTGTCTATCATTGGATGTTGCTTGTGTGAAAAGCAGCTCCTCTAAAAGATTAACTGATAAACAGCACCCTTTCATGTTGAACACTGGTTCTGGAGGGGTTCCAAATATCCTGGATGTATCCATTGTTCTACGACTTCGTCTGCTCATCATTCAAAGCTCATTCTACTAAACTTCCTATCATTAAAAAGAAACATATCAAAAACAAATATTTCAGCAAACAGATCTACAGCGAGACTTACCTTTAAAATTTTGATAATTTTCTGCTGATATCATTTGCTTGCCACCCCAAAACCAACAACAATTCTCCAAAACTGAAGTTTGAAATTTCTTATGATGATAAACAATCTGTCAGAATTGATCAACAATTATCCACACAAGTACTTGATTGAATGTAGAATAAATTCACCGGGAGCTCAAAAAATAAGGAGAAAACAGGGTTTGAAGTTCAGGGTTCACAACCATTCACTTGAGCTTTTGAGCATGAGATGCACGCTACAATCCCAGTGAAAATTCCAAGCATTCCAACAAAAGGTGATACATGTAGGAAAAGAGAAAACTTGGAGATCTAGACTATCTTATATTTCAGCTTCTAAAGTTTGATAACCAAGAATTACTCTTTCACATTTGCAAATTTGCTCACTTATACTCTTTGAAGACCAAATTACTTTTTTAGCTATTAAGACAGAGTAGGCCTAACATTCACCCAACATCAGGCCTAACTTTACTTTCCCTGACAACAGCTATAAGTATTAATAGATCTGGATCTATATCTGTTTTGGCCTTTTGGGTTGGCAAGTCGCTGCAGTCTAACGTTAGTTCAAAGTATCACCAATAGTGGTACTACCTCTTAGTCTAGATTAGTACTAAAGGCTTATGTACGTTAGAGCTACATACCAGTACTGAGACTGAGTCTGAGAGTATTGTAGACAGCTGGCAGCCGTCTGTTTTGAGGAGTTTTTTAACATTTTAAATTTTTTTTAATTTCTCCTCGTACACAGACGGCTCGCTATCGTGTAGACAGGAATAACCGTAGTTTCTGGGGATTTATTCAACAATTTCTGACATTTTACTGTAATCCCCATTTACCAATGTATGGTGAGTGGAGCCAACGTAGTTCAGCGGAACAACCAAAATACAGAGACTGAAGCTTTTGGTCTAGCTATCGTGCAGCCACCATTAGGGGGTTAACAATGCAAAATCCCCCCGACGGGGCTCATCCATTTTTGTCTTTATGTCATAAAAATATATAAAAGAACTGTACCAAAATAAAGACTTTTATTCGGTTTTGGCCTGAAATGCACCAAAACGGGGAAAAAATAAACTTAAAAGGGGGGAAAAACAGTGACTTACTTCAGCTGTTGTGCAACTTCACTTCCCTGTTTTATCCGAACTTAATAAACATATGGCCATTGAGTCCCTGGCTGTACAGATCGAGCTAGAACTTTGGTCTCTGTATTTGGTAAGTGGAGCCAACGGAGTTCAGCGGAACAGCCAACATAACAGAGACCGAAGCTTTGTTTTGGTCTAAGACTCAGCTCTGCCTCTGGCAGTCTGGGACTGGGTACGGTACGTTCGTTAGTTCTATTTCTAATTTTTCATTTTTCTTTTTTTCGGTGGGGAGTGTACCGTACGGTACTACCGGTAAGTCTAAGTAATATCTAATGAAAGTTAGGTCTAACTTTGTTATACTTCTGAGCTTTGGCTGGGCTTTTTTTTTTTTTCTGAATGCCCAGAGAGTCCGTGGCCGTGGAAATGGTAACGGTTACTGCACTGTCTGCAGTAGACAGCTGGCAGCCGTCTGTTTCGAGGAGTTTTTTAACTTTTTTTTTTTTTTTTAAATTTCTCCTCATACACAGACGGCTCGCTAGCGTGCAGCCACCATTAGGGGACTTGCAATGCAAAATCCCCCCATCGGGGCTCTTCAATTTTTGTCTTTAATGAATAAAAATTTTGAAAATTAACCCGACCAAAATGCAAATTAATATTCCCTCTTGGCATTAATTGCCAAAAAACGGAGAAAAATCAAGTTAAAAAGAACAAAAACAGTGACTTACCTCGGCTGTCGCGCAAATTCACTTCCCCGTTTTATCCGATCTTAAGTACATAAACATATGGCCATTGAGTCCCCTGTACAGATCGCGCTAGAACTTCGGTCTCTGTATTTGGTGAGTGAAGCCAACGGAGTTCAGCTGAACAACCAACATAACAGAGACCGAAGCTTTTGGTCTATGTCTGCAGTAGACCAAAAGCTTCGGTCTCTGTTATGTTGGTTGTTCAGCTGAACTCCGTTGGCTTCACTCACCAAATACAGAGACCGAAGTTCTAGCGCGATCTGTACAGGGGACTCAATGGCCATATGTTTATGTACTTAAGATCGGATAAAACGGGGAAGTGAATTTGCGCGACAGCCGAGGTAAGTCACTGTTTTTGTTCCTTTTAACTTGATTTTTCTCCGTTTTTGGGCAATTAATGCCAAGAGGGAATATTACTTTGCATTTTGGTCGCGTTAATTTTCAAAATTTTTATTCATTAAAGACAAAAATTGAAGAGCCCCGACGGGGGGATTTCGCATTGCAAGTCCCCTAATGGTGGCTGCACGCTAGCGAGCCGTCTGTGTACGAGGAGAATAAAAATTAAAAAAATGTTAAAAAACTCCTCGAAACAGACGGCTGCCAGCTGTCTATGTCTGCAGCATCCCGAAGTGCAAGTACGGTAGTACGTTTCCACTCCGTGACTGTGCCGGGCCCGGGCGGCTACGGCATCGGTAACTGACCGTGGCAGGCTACCGCCACTTGTGTTTGATTGCAAAAGTTACCGGTACCAAAGATACCACATCCTGCAAGTGGTTCAAGACACAATAAAAATGAAATATAACTAAAATTTCCATACACTCACCAGAGTCGCTTCACTTGCACAAGAGTCTTAAGGTTTCTTGACTTAAGTGTCTTCTTTTGAAATAAACTTAAAGTTCATGACATGTCGACATCTTCATGAGATACCGATTAAAATTAATTGATCCATGTCGCGCGCCCTCACCGATCCAAAAGAGCAAGCGTTTAATTGAGCGCTCAGCGCAGGGTACGTATACGGTGCGTGGATTATTTTATCCACCTCTATTTGGGGCAGATCCATCCAGCTTTCGCTAATGGGGGGGGGGGGCGAAAAAAAATCATCCTTTTTTTTCCGATCGGCCGTTCAATTTTTGTTCGTTTCTTTGAAGGGGTAGTTCTAACATTCACTTCTTAAATATATTTTTAATTAAAAAAACCCACCATGAATATACAATTATGGAAATGTCATGTATTTTTTCCTGAAAATTGAACATCCTGGGCAATGTTTTTGATCCTGAACAAGATGTGTTCTTTACTATATCATTACAGAAATTTTCAATAAAAGTTATGGCCTGTTGAAAACAGACCTGTTAATGACTGTTTACAATTAGCCATAAAGTCGAAACATATTTCAACAATCAAGGGCGAAAGCGCGAGCTGAACAATTTTGACATTCCGACCTAAAACTTGACATTCTAAGCACTTTTTGTAATCATGAACAGGATAGGTATATAACTGAACAATGCGCGAGCGGAAAAATGAGATTTTGATTTGAAAGTGGGACACTCTATTCATGTTTTGTAAGTCATAAAAAGAATGGGTATTTTCCTACATTAATAATGCGCGCGCTGAAAATATTTGACATTCCGATCTGAAAAGAGATCAATTTAAGCACTAATTCAAGCTCTGTGTAGGAATTCTGTGAAATGGGTATCGTTCTAACTAAGTAAATGATGAGAGCGCGAAGCGCGAGCTGATTATTATTTTGACCTTTTGGGGCACTTTGTCATCACATGAAAATTATGATTTCCTATTCCTTTTCCTATAAGCATGAGATAAAACTTTTCGATATTTCTTTTTGAAAAAAAGGAACTATATGATTATTAGGAATTCATGAAAACGTTATTATCTTATTCATTAATCTAATAAGCCTAATGAGAGCGCGAAATTTGTTATGGTCTGAAAACTGAACATTTCAAGCACTTTCGTAATAATGAAGAGGATGCATGGGTTAATATCTTTTGATAGTTAATGCGAGCGCAAATCGCGAGCCGAAACTTTTGACAAACTGTCATAAACAGGGGATTTTAAGTAGTTTGTTGTAGAATTACTATAGAGGTATACATTACTCACCAATCAAAATGCGAGCGCGAAGCGCAAGAGAGAAATTTGTATAGTGACATGAAAGATTTGTTCTTATTTTCCAAGTCTTCCCCTCATCTTATTTTATTTACTCGTCTTCCTCCATTTTCCCTTTTCTAGTTTTCCCCTCTTTTCCCTTCTTTCTCATTTTTTTATTGCTCCGCCAATGGGGGGGGGGGGGGCTCGGAGCCCCTGGATCCGTCTTTGTTTGAGCCAATAAAAGTGTGAAGCAGAGTCATACCGATACAATGCATAGATGTGCTTATTTTTATCCACCTCTATGGTATATTCATGAAGATGTCTCTATGGTCATGATATAGGCCCGAAATCACAACCGTGGGTTTGGCAAAATCAGTGAATTCGAGCTACTGTGTTTCATCTTCTTGTATTTGTTTGTGTGTGTGTGTGTGTGTGTTTTTTTTTTTTTGGGGGGGGGTATTTTACGATATTTTTTATTTTATTTTTCATGATATTTTACATATTCAGGTTAGTTGTTTATAGGCCTATATATATTTTTTAAATTCTTTTCAGTATATCAAACTGCAAATGAAACTGCAAATGGGTGCATCATTAATGATTATCAGGAGAGCAGCTGTTTATAAATCTTGATCAGATTTACTTCCCAACACCCCCCCCCCCCACTTCCAACCGCAGAGTTTATTGAAGAGGATCTTGTTCCGAATCTCGGGAGTTCTACAAATCATACTTATCAGATGTGTGATCAGGACTTCATATGTGTTGATCTGGGGCCGATTGCACGAAAGGGTCTTTGCAAGAACCGTCTTTCGTGTCGCCCATTTATTATGATGCGCCATGTGAAACGCATTTTAAATAAATTACCTGCAAACATATTTTATTCATCCGTTAAAGTAAAAAAAATCTTTGTTTATAAAATGATGTGATCATAAAATCGTATACAAATTGATTTAAATGCTAGCTAACGAATTTAATTTTGTTTATCCCACATTTCAGAAATATCCCGCATACAGCTTATCATAAAAGATGGGCGACACGAAAGATGGTCCTTGGAAAGACCCTTTCGTGCAATCGGCTTCTGCCCAACACCTGTAATGACAGCGCGAACAGAGCTTTACAGGAAGGCTCAATGCAAAGAGATAATCTCTATATGGCTCAATGCCAGTGATCGAAATTCTTATCTGCTGCCATCTTGCATGCAGTTTTATCGCACATTGATCACCTATACCTGTAGTTTACAGCACGTCAATGACAGAACTTTTATCATCACTTTCATTAATTTGATGTGACTTGAATATTCGATTTATTAATGAGTGACATAATTTCAAGGAAGGGTAACTAATAAAAATAATAACAAAATTTGGCAGTTGGTATCTGATTTTCAACGAGAAAGTCATATCAATAAAATCCCTGTTCTGCTTTATATAACAAGAATGAATAACAAAGTCTATTTTGTATAAAATAATCTTTTATATTTTAGATATTTTCACAACGAACGAAGATGTTTTCATTGAAGGACTTCCTGCAATTTCAGAAAACAAAGTGATTTATTCTCACTCTGTCGCGAATTCACCCCTCCCCCCCCCCCCCCTCATGCTCAATCATGTTTGCATTCAGTCTTTTTGTCAACTGTATACAGCGTATACTTTATTCACCACTGGTTATCCTCATGATAATGTTGTTATATTCAAACCATTTTCTCAAACTATTATTGATTATTTTATTGTTTGATTGAATAGGGTATATCCCTTTCAACCTCTTGATAGATGCTGGTTGTGGAGGTGATCATTATAAAAGCAAATTTGGGGGGCAACCCAACATTATCATCTACCATTTTGGTGACAGTGACGGCCTGAATCACGATTTTTTTTTTTCGATTACTTTTTATTTGTGACATAAACTCCTGAATTACAGTTTGGCTGAACATAAATGTTAATATGCGAGCGAGCGAGCAAATTTTCAACAGTTGGAAGACTGGATGGTGATCAAAATCGTGTTTCTTTTTAAATTACAGTTTGGCTGAACATAAATGTTAATATGCGAGCGAGCGAGCAAATTTTCAACAGTTGGAAGACTGGATGGTGATCAAAATCGTGTTTCTTTTTAAACCAAAAATTAGAAAAGGGAGATTAAACAGTCGAAATGTATTCAATAAAAACGCATTTACTCTTTAGTTACTGGTGAGTAGAGAATGCTAAATAAAATGTTATCGTAATTTTCACGAATAAGCGTGGCTTACGAAATGGATAATATTGCATCACAGTCCTTAACTTAAGCTTGCAAAAATGTTGAAAATAGCACATTGATGAATGCAAATGAAACTGAAAATATTGCTGTATTTCTAAAGTTGAGGGTCAATCCCCCTATCCCCCCCTCTCTGTATACTAGTGTCATCAGTATCTCACTGTAAATTTCTTTCGAAGTATGGGGTATTTCCTTCCTTGTACAAACTACCCCACTCTTCCAAAAAGGTGCCAGGATAGGATAGGACCGCCACCGCGGCCCTCCTATTCACGCCGGTGTAAAGAGGATGTATTGATTGGTATAACCATAAAAAGTCATTGGAATCATACAATTCATAAATGACTCACTATAAATAATGCTCTACGTGATGCAGTGAATTATAACATGTACAAACATGTATACATAAATTAACTTAAACCGTGAATTTAGGAGGATCCATTCACTACCCATTGTTATTGCCATCAACAAATATTTCAAGCCAGAATGGCTTGCTCAGATGATGACACAAACATGGAACTATGACGTTTAGCAATAATTTATGATTGTGCAGTCATGTTAATATTATAAAAGGTTATAGAGAAAAAGGTGTAATGTTGTACATAAGTAATCATACATGTTGTGAAGAAAACTTGACATTTCACTGAAAGTGATTAATACCCCGCCCTATGCATGCCGTTACCATATCAACACAGTTTCCAACACATTTAGAAATGAATCTTGCATGTCTTAACTCCAAGACTAATATTTGTGCCAACTTCATGGGCACTGCCTAAAAATGGGGAAGCAGTTTGATCCGCAATTATTTTCCTGGAGTTTTGGCCGTACTTATTATGGTAAAACAAAATTTTGTGACCTTCAAACATGCCTTACTATCACAATAGAAGATAAAAAATGGGGTATTTTAACATTGAGTTGTTTTCCCAAAATAATGAACACGTTTTATTTCTTCATAACTATGCATTCATTTGGATATCATCCTCACATAGTTAAACCGACCATAATTATTGATGGTCATTCATCAACACATATCGATAATATTGTTTTTCAAATAAGAATATAAATACTTCCAGCAGATTAATAATATCCGATATATCTGATCATTTACCGTTTTTTTCTATGATGCGATAATGATATAAAAGACACCTAAATCGACAAAGTATGAGAAAATGTCACAATAATTATTGGATCGGGTAAATGTGATCTAACTATTGAAGAGTGGCTGGGTTTATGAATGAGACTATAATTCATATTACATACTCAAATTTAACAATATACGAGAAACTTTTTTCCTATGTTGTCATCTAACAAAAAGGAATAATGCAATGGATTACTAAAATTATTATACGATCCATGCTCACCAGAAATAAATTATACAAAGCATTTTTGAAGAACTACCCTTCTTTATAAACATAAATATAAAAGTTATAGAAATAGACTACTAGTGTAACTAATGTAATTCGAGCTGTTCACAAGACAAAGTCAAAATATTACCCGAAGATAATTTCAATTCAATTCAATTTATTGACAATTAAAAAACATAAATATATTTACAAAAATAACATGATACAAACAATAATACAAAATTTCACAGTTCATGATGTTGCAAGTAATTCAGAAGATGTAGCTTTACCTTTAATTCTTTTTTTTTGTTAACACAGAGCCCTCTTTGGCAAACAAACTGTACTGACCAAATACAAAAAATTGTAAAATTTCTTCCCGCACCCACATATTTTTCTTTATCCCTTCAAATGAACAAAATTAATGTTCAGGAACTAATTGAAATAACAATAGATCTCAAATCAAGCAAATCATGCACTGTGGTATGATAGAATCAGTGATTTCCTTTTTTAGAAAGATCATACATTCTCTCCTTTGTGTCATATTTTGTACCTGTCAACATGGTCAATCACCGGTAAATGTCCCGATTCTCTAAAAATTGCAAGAGTAAATCCCGCTTTCAAAAAAAAAGACAATCCGCATGAAATATCCCGTCCTATTTCTATTCTACCTAGCATAGTCATAATATCATAGAGAAGATTATTTACAACAGACTTCCTATAGTTCCTCCATACTTTTCGTTTCAAAATTCAAATCAATATGGATTAAGGAAAGGACATTCAACCGACCATGCTTTAATACAAATATACGATAAAATTACAAATGCAATGGCAAATAAAGAACAGTATTCATGGACTTACGCAAAGCCATTATTACTCTCGAACACCAGATTTTACTTTAGAGCTTGAAAACTATATGGAATTCGAGCAATTACACTTTCATGGTTTGGAGGTCATTTGTCTAATGTAGAAAACAATATGTAATTTACAATAATATTTCTTCTAAGTTTCAGTCAATAAGTGCAGAGTTCCACAACGATCAAACCTATATAGAGGGCCTTTGTTTTTCCTAATTCATACTAATAATTTTACTACTGTAACGCCTTTTTTATTATGTGTATTATTTGCAGATGACACAAACATTTTTGTTCACACAAAAGCTGAGAAACTTTAGTAGATACGTAAATCGTGAATTGTGAAAACTTTTTTTGTGGTATAAGTGTATAGTAAGCTTACACCTCACACCGATTTTAAAAATATGTGTTTTAAGCATACGCATTCACTCATTACTGAATTTCCTTACAATAATCTTATATAACATTCTTCTCGAAAGAAAAACACAAATAAACAATGTTGTGTCTTTTTATGATGACAATCCTAGACTTCTCCTGCTAATTGTAAATTTTAGTAGATCATGTTTGGAATGATATTTTTAATTTGTTATGTTATGAAAAATGTTTATTACGAATGGTATGAATATTATGCTGAAGAGAAGAATAGATCAAATAAACTAAAATGTATGGGAACCATAGCAACACAATTTCTGACAAATGTGAAAATATGTCTTGTAAATCTTAAGCTCGATACCTATTGTTTTTGCCAAATTTCATGAACATAGCTCATAAAATGAAGAAGTCGTTCAATTAGCATGACGTTAACATATAAATGCCGTTACAAAGGCAACGCAGTTTCAAAATAATGCCTAGGAAATTCGAAGTTTCGAATGCTAAAATGCATTCTAATCATTGAATATTATTGGTACATATAGCACTGGTTGTTAATGAAAACAGGTTGCCTAGCAAACGTTGCTAACTTGCTATAGGCCTATATTAAGATTATTAAAATTTTCCACCATCTTTGAAAATGTTAAGAATGTTCTTTTGATCATTGTATTCCCAATTTCATGCCATTATCATAGTCTGAACAATATGTTTGTTGTATCTTTATCGTTTATCAAGCGTTATTTTGTAAGAAGTACTCTCCCTTTAATAACGAACCCCTCCCACTCTTACATTTTCGATGACCCAACACCGTCAAAGTATGCAACAGCTGTACAGCTTGTTATCATTTTTCATTTTTATCGAGCTCTCTTCTATTCAGTATCACAAACCTGTATTCTGCCACCGTGGCGTGTAAAATTGGCGCCTCCGCCGTGATCCCAAGAAATGGCAACCAGTCTCTAAACGTATTTAAGCGAGGGTAGCAACTTCTCGGCGGGGAATTACAAACGCTTGCGGAGGGAGTCGGGTACATTGAAAGAGAGATTCCGTTTGAGTGACTGAGTCAGACTCGCTCGACTGGAGTACCTTGCTCGGTAAATGCATTTAGCAATCGGAGCGTGCTGGATTCCGTGTCTGCGATCGTCGCTCGACCGCTTTTGCGTTATGATCTTCAGCTTGAATTCCACAAATGGATTGTTTTTCTCCGTGTTTGGAAGCAGCAAGTTCTTATTTTGAGCAAGTTTAAGTTGCCTTCGACCTTAATGTTTCCCAGGATGTATTTCATTTTTAAAAATATTCCGTTCGTGCACTAAATTTGGATTTATTGAAAAGTGATCATGGATTGTAAACAACTCTATGGAAACTGATACCTTCTTTGGATTATAATTCGGATATCAATATAAGAGGTATGTGTGGAATAACCAACAGTTGTATCAAGTTAATCTACATAATTGATTTTTACAATAGAAAACTGATTCTATTGAATAAACAATCAAATACTCATTTTCATTGACATTGTGTACCAATCATTATGTACCCATGGTTGTGATGATTTATTTTTCCTTTTCGAGTTTCGACTCTCGTCTACCGTAGATATACAGCACTTATATTGGCCATAAAAATACATTCCAATCCATGGCTAGCCTACTATAGGCTTATTATGACATAGGTCTGTTATACACTATAATATTTTGACAGTGCGTGTAAAATGGCAACCAAGATTTAAAACATCGATTAAATTTTTTTTTACCTGATTATGTAATAATGAACTTCTTCGGATTTTTAATGGTACCTTGCTTGCACCCATTATTGCTATAGACATGGTCGAATATTATTGATATCAATATATAGACCTATGTCATGCTACAACATTGCAGGGTTGAGGTGAAACTATCACTGATGATGCCATGGTCAACTGGTTCCTACTTTATTGGATAAATGACATTATCCCTAGAGGCTTTGTTAATGGCGGCACCAGGGACGGGGTCGCATGGGTCACCACCACCACCATAACACCACACCACACCACTACTACTACTACTACTACTACTACTACTACTACTACTACTACTACTACTACTACTACTACTACTACTACTACTGCTGCTACTACTACTTCTACTACTACTACTACTACTATTACTACTACTGCTGCTGCTGCTGCTACTACTACTACTACTACTACTACTACTACTACTACTACTGCTACTACTACTACTACCCCTTCTACTACTACTACTACTACTACTACTACTACTACTACTACTACTGCTGCTACTACTACTACTATTACTACTACTACCTCTATACCTCTATTACTACTACTATACTACTACTACTCCTACTACTTCTACTACTACTACTACTACTACCACTACTTCTCCTACTGCTACTACTACCACTTCTACTACTACTACTACTACTACTACTACTACTACTACTACTTTTACCTCTACTACTACTACTACTGCTACTACTACTACTATACTAATACTACTCTTACTACTACTACTACTACTACTACTACTACTACTACTACTACTACTACTACTATACTACTACTACTAATACTACTACTACTACTACTACTTACTACTACTGCTGCTGCTACTACTGCTTCTTATACTACTACTACTACTACTACAACTTCTATTACTATTACTACTACTACTACTACTACTACTACTACTACTACTACTACTACTTCTACTACTACTACTATACTACACTCTTAAAAGGTTGGCAACATACTGTCCACACAACAACTGGTTAAAACTTTATCCAATTCTCGGTAGTTTTAAACCAACAATGTGTGCTTTGGGTGAAAACTACACAGTATTGCTTGAAAACTGCCCAAAGTTGGATAATCTTTTTAACCAATTGTTGTGTGGACAGTATATTGACCAACATTGCCGAACATTTTAAGAGTGTACTACTACTACTACTACTACTACTACTACTACTACTACTTCTGCTGCTGCTGCTACTGCTAATTACCACTGCTACTACTACTACTACTACTGCTACCACTACTATACTACTGCTTCTTCTACTACTACTGCTGCTGCTACTACTACTACCACCACCACCACCAGTACCAGAACTACTATTGCTGATGCTTCTACTTCTACTATACTACTTCTTCTACTGCCACTACTACTACTACTACTACTACTACTACTACTACTACTACTACTACTACAACTACTACTGCTACTAGTATATAATCTCTATTGGCTGATAAAATATTTAAGCCCACTATCACTCTCCTATACTGGTATACTTCAATTACCTTGTTGCTCTTATACTATTGCTGTCACAACTCTTGTTGCTATTGCCACTACTATTATTGTTACTATTGCCGCTGCTTTATTTATCTTGATAGTCTTTATTTTTCAGAAAAAAAATCTAAATTTATAAAACATGTGTTACATCTTGGATAAAACAGAACATTCGTGGTGTCTTACGAACAAATTATTGTAATTATATTGTTGTTCACTCAAAATCGTGTACCCTGGTCCTACCAACCAGACAATAAACCAATAAAAGTAAATGAATAACCCTAAGCCTACTACAACTACTGATGCTGCTTCCGCTAATTTACTTGCCTCTCATGCCACAATACTCTTACTAATACACTACTTGTGGCTATGTCCGTATGCTATTACCATATAACTACCTATTTGAGTCTTTCAGTTATAACATTAATTAGTATCATGCTAAAGACTTAAAATCTCACGAAATCTTTGCGACACTGCATGTATATTATGCTTCCTATGATAAACAAAATTACAGACCATACTCCACCTTAGTGCCACGCTTAGACATTATTTTATACGATGCATTTTGAAATTCATTGATCACAAGTGAAGTTTGTTTGCCAAAGAGGGCTCTGTGTTAACAAAAGGTCACCTAAGAAATGGCACCTGGGGATAAGGCCTGAATACTGTTGACCATGTTTTTTGTATCAACAATTAAGTCTTAACTAAGGTTTAAGTTTTCGAAATGTCATTATAAATTTGAAAGTATATGAATCAAGTTCATGAAACTTGGTCATAAGAGTACTCAAGTACCACTGTCAGATTGTCTTGCATGAGTTTGAAGTCACACGATCGAGGTCATAGGTCATTTAGGGTCAATGAACTTTGATCATATTTTGCTATCATTGAAATCTTAGCCAAGGTTAAGTTTTCGAAATTTTATCATAACTTTTAAGGTAAATGGGTCCATCGATGGAATTTGGACATAAGGTAATCATAGGCGGCGGAAGCGGGGGGGGGGGGGGACCTGTCCCCCCCTAAATTTTTTGTTGAGAACCTTTTTTTTTTTTTTTTTGCAATTTTGCAATTTTTACCCGTGTCCATCCCAAAATTTCACGTGGACCCCCCTAATTTTTTTTCCTTCCGCCGCCAATGAGGATAATCAAGTAGCAGTGAACGTTTTGCACGAGTTTTAGGTCACATTATTACGGTCAAAGGTCATTTATGGTCACTTCTATTCATCATATGAATTGTGTTTTCTGTAAATAATAATACATCTTAGTTGTTTTCGAAGTCATCGTTGGTGCCATATTGAATCGCATAATACAGGCGAGACTGCCAGAGCCGTTCCACTTGTGATATCTGACATGCAGTGATTCGATTTTTTTTTACCTTTTCATTGGATATAACGTGACGCAGGCTCGTGTGTACATGCATCAAAATCAAATACAAAAAAAGAACTAAACCCCAAAGAATAATTATGCATATACTACCTGTGTCGATCTTGGCGCCTTGGTATTACGTAACCCTTTCGTCTTCTCCACTCATGGGGTATTGTTATGACGGTGAATAAGACAAATTACATGAAGTAGGCTTATTAGAATGCGAAAATAATTGACTCAACGTCACCTTCGATCCTTATCACAATGTGTATTTGATTATGGTGTTCAGGGCAAAGATTGTTGTAAAATTGCATTACACACACACACCCACACAATCACAATCATACAAGAACATGTTCTGTGATAACTCGGTTTTAATGGCATGCTTTTTATACCGCCCAAGGTCCCATTTTCAGGTTTAGACCCCCTTTTCTCTCCCCCCCCCCCTCTCTCTCTCCCCTCTCTCTTTCTGTTTCTCTTTCATTATTTTCGTGAATAAAACAATTTTTTTCTGAGCAAATCATTTTGAATTAGTTGCTTTTTTAAAATTATTATTATAATTCAATTCTTTATGTCATTTCCACTCAAATACTACAAAGTAATATAAATGAGATATACATGCAAATTAACATACTGGAACATTAACATACAAAGAAAAATAGCGTATGGGAATGAGGGGAGTCCACTATAACAGCAATGCTTGTAAAGTGTGCATGGATCCACTTATCACCCGATATACCTTTGTAAATGAATAGATCGCTTCACCTCTCAGCATGGGCCGCGGAGCCGGGAGATGAGGAGGCGTCCGTCTGCCCCTTCTTTTTTCAGTAGACATGTATAAAAAATTAAAACATTGTTTGATTTCTGGCATGGTCAGCCCCAAACTTTTTGCTCATCTGCAGGCTTTCAGAGCCATACCGCAACCCGTGTCCCTATAGCCTATATGATGTGCTACTGAATGGATAGCGTACAATTTGTTGCCAGTTTGACAGCTTATAACCTTTATCGCCAAACATATCAACTCTCTTTATATAAAATGGACAAAATCTTAAGTATTATTGTAGTTTCATATTAAAAACACCTTTTTTAAAGGGTTCATTTTTTCAGCGCGTAGAACCACATAAAGTTACTTCAGGTGTTTCAAGATTTATACTGCATGGGTTGAAACTGTAATTAAATCATGAATAGTGTAGTAGGTTTCACGATACACCATGTAACTTTCTTGGGCAAGTGTTGGTCCTGAAATGGACGACAAGAACACACTTGTCGAAACGTCGAGATTGGGTGGTCCTTTTCAGGACCAACACTGTCTTGCCCAAGAAAGATAACATACAAAAAAAAGAAAGATATATGATGTACCATGAAACCTACTATACTATTCTTCTTCGCCATAGAAACTTTCAGAAGTTATAAATGATGAAAGTATTATATGAGCGAAATGCTGTGTGAACGCCATGGTTAATTTTTATTTTGTCTAAACCCCGCTGTCTCCTTTTCGGTTGGTCTCATGGTCGCATCACTCATTAAAGTTAGTTTAATTACCAATAAGCATATTTACATCTTAGACATATTATTTCCAACTATAGGGTTTATCAGTTTCATCTATTATCAAGTGGGTATAGCACCACTTAATCTGTATGGTTTGATTACTATTTATGAACCATATTTCCATTTTAAAGAAGGGAAGTACTTTATCAGTAGATGGGGTGGATATTAAACTAGACCAAGACCAAGTGATGGAAACGGTTATAATAACCACATTAATTCATACATGTAGACCAAGTTTACCTATAGATGATGGTGTTTCACAGTATGATAATTAGACCATCTGCTCGGAGACCAAGTATACATGTATATACAAACCAAGTGCATGGGCCTGTATGATTTACAGGGGCGCTGCCAGAATAATTTGATACGGGGAATGAGGATGAAGGATCTAAAATAATGCAATGTTCATGAGCAATCAAATTCATTTACGACCAGGTCTTCTACTTTCGCTGATATTCTTTCTTCACTTTTCCCATCTTTTTCTACCCGTTTGTCTAATTTTTACGCTTCTATGTCATAATAGTTTAAATTATTTGGGACTTCTGCCCCCTCCCATGCATGTATGCGGCGCAGCCCCTGATTATATGTCAAATCAAACATTCATCAACATCCGTGTGTCAACAATACGCTCCCTTTTCACGTTTTTATTTTTATTGGTTTCAAGTTACTTGCACGCACTCTTGTTCTCACCAAATAGAAAATAAAAGGTGGATCTGGATTATTTTCAGTGATGAAGATAAGCCTATGCTGGTACTATCCAAGAATGTATAAATTACATCTCTGATTTCATTGTTAAAGATGACTTGTGATATTACCCCCATTATGAATTTCGGTAGTGTTATCAAAACGTTTCCGCTTTGTGGCAAGTTTTTGACTGTATGCATGCAATAGACCAAAAATGAATGATTTTTCATTAGTGACAAAGCAGTATCATAAAAAACAAGGAATCCATGAATAACTAAAACATTTCCTGTACATGCGATAAATAGACACTGTATACTCTTTAATATGTTGTGCTTGAAAGGAACAAATGAAGTAAAACAGAATGGTGAAAGTTTGAAAGAAATCAGACAAACGATAAGGAAGTTATATGGCTGTTTTAGAATTGGGATCTCTCCGAATGTAGATTTCAAATTGGCAACTGGGTAATTGAATCATGACAAATACACGTTCCCCTGGGGTTGTAATCTAAACATATCATAGGTATAACATGTATATTGTTTTATCTCCCATGAAAGAAAACTATAATTTGAAGTAAAACTTTTGAAAAAAATGTAACTTTAGCCATTTTATGGATTGGAGTACATGGGAGCAATATTCACAACTTTTGTAAATTTATAACTTTCTTACTGTTTGTCCGATATTGTTCAAACTTTCACCCATCAACTTGTCTGATTTTCCTATTCCTTCTCAAGAGCAAGTTTTTATTTGGGTTGGATTCCCCTTAAATGGTTTTCTAGGATATTATCTAGGCAAAACTAATTCTTGGTTCTGGGATGGTTCTGGACACAGAATGTGAAAATAAAACCCAAGTGTATCTTACTTACAGCCATGTTTTATACATTGTGAATAATGGATAAGGGGGAGGGGGTTGTTTTCATCGTTATCCGTTGGCAAATTGTGATAGAATTAGAGATAGACATGATCTAATATTCTTTAATGTCATTTATAAATCACGGATTCCGCTTCATAATGGGTGTAATCGGGATATAGATCATCGGTAATACGTCACGTAATTACATTTTCCGCGGCATTTCGGTTTAGTATTATTATTGAAGGGCAATGCAGGCCATGGGAGTCAGTTGATATCTAAATCTATATCACGCTCGCCTTCACCCGTTAGCTGCTGGGGTCATAACACCTGCCGTAATGGACGCCATGTGCTTGCTTCACACTCAGTGGTAAATTATTGTCTGCAAGGTTTATTGAAATGGGACACTTATCCATAGCGGTATACCAAGGTAAATATTTCGCGAGACTGCATCATCTGTCTTTATGTGGCAAACGCGTTAAAACTGCATTATGGAATGTGTTGTTGATAGGGAATTGGCATTTCAACTTTTGTTTGCTTACATAGTGTATAAATTCATTTTTTATTTTAAAATGCAGGCAGCTTTCAAGTCGCAATCTTCTTTGGATATCAACCTTGTGTCATTAGAATGTTTTCATGGCTTCTATGAAAGTTCTGCATGCATATTCGTTTGAATTTTCTTTTTAAAATATGAAATGTTACCATATATTATCATGTGTTCGTATTTGCTTCTGAAAATGTTAATCAACTATAAATCCAGTTTATATAGATTGTTTTCCTCATATTGTTGTTGCAAACTATTACACACACACACCCGCACACCCTCACACACACACACGCACACACTTACAACACACACACACACACACATATATATATATATATACATATATATATATTTATATATATATATATATAATTATGAATTCATTTATTTATTTTTTAGAATATATTTTATCAGGTACAAAAGATCAGCAGAAAGATGTTTTTCATCAATGACCTGATGGAAAAAGAATCAATCTTACAAAAAAAAAATCATCAATATTATACATGTAAATAAACTCTTACGTGGAATAATACTACCAACATTCCCACTGTTAACTATATAAAATAAGTAGTAGCACCACTATCACTAACCGCTATCAACAACATCATTATCATCACCATGGCTGTCGTTATCATTATCATATCCATCATACACTTACAACGCCATCATTCGAATTGCTATCTTCTTTAGATCTTAACCTAGTGTCGTTCTTATGTTTCCAAACATTATCTGATTGAAAACCTGAATTTTCCGCATTATCTCCATTTAGATGTGCTTCTCCTAGTCGATAACGTTGGTCAACTGAAAATTCCAGTTTACATCTTGGTTTATCTGAACTATGAATCAATAGCACATCCCTTACCATTTTTTGAAAATAAATTCGTGAACTCCTCATTTAAAATTATTGATACAAATTCAATTTTTTTAGCATACATACGTTAATTTACTTACTCTAATCAACTTCCTCTCTTCCCTTCCCCTTTCGTTCCCCTTTTCTCTTTCTTTTCTACACCCCTGTTCACCCCTTCTCACAGCAAATAAAATATAATCGTATATATTCACAATCCCCCTCTTTCATCTTCTCTCTCTACCCTCGCTCAACTCCATTTTTCCTTCCCCTGTTACTGAAGATGACTAGTTGATGCATCTGTACTATATATAGCTCCAAACAAGGTGTTACTGACCTGGAAATAATGCTTTTTACCATTATACATGATCGTGCTGCCAGATGAAGAGGCGTAGAGTGGGTCAATGTTTCCCGAGATGATAAGGGGTGGGAGTGGGAGGGGCTTTAGTCAAAAAGTAATTGCAAATTCAATTAGTATCCAAAGGGGATTTCTCCAATTGTCTTTTTTTTCTTTACGTCTTCAATCTTCTCTCTGTCCATGTTCTATTTCCCCTGTTGCCCTTTTTCATTGTCCCATCCTCTCATAGAGAGTAAGGGGGAATTTTTATCAGTTTTATTTTAAATTTCACATAAGAGCTTGCAAGACCAATATTTAGAGGGGCACATGGGGAGTAGTCAATTCCTCTTTATCGATTTTTCCCCAACCCCCTCTCTGTGTGTATGTGTGTGTTTGTGTATGTGGGAGAGAGAGGGGGGGGGGGGCTTACCCTGTTACCGTATTGATGGCGCACTGCTTTAACACTGATGTAAACCTACTGCATAATGAAATAAGATGTGGGAGGGAGCCGTAGGGCGTTGAACTCCCCATAGTCTCAGCCAGTCCCATCTCCCTCTAAATCATCCACCCTATGTTAAGATACTACGAACACTGGCGTTATATCGATGACTGCGAATTTTTATACCCTCATATATTGATTGTATTCCTCGTCGATGGCTGCATAAAAAATTTGAATTTCTCTTTTGTGTATAAGGATGATTGAGAGCTACTCCATGATGTTTGAAAACACAGATCAGACACGGAATGGATTAATACAATATTTCTTAGACTCTGCACGTGGTGTACGGTAGTTTTTATTTCATTTCATCAAAATGTAAAATGGTGAAATAAGAATATAAGTCGTATAGCCCTTTCTCGTGACAATAGTGGTGGCGCCGTATAGGAGAGCAGGGTGGGCAAGCTCCCTCCCCCCATCATGATTTTTTCAATTATTTAAAAAGTTAAATAAACAAAGAGAACAAAGAAAGAAAATTCAGAGAAAAATATGAAGACTAAAAAAAATATGTAATGATGAAAGATCATATACATGTATGCACAGTAACATGTTAACATATTACAGATCATTATTTAAGTAGGGATAGCGATCTATATTCAAGCTGCATGTGCTTCACGTACTGTGTATTGTTTCTCGTATGCAAACTTGTTTTATACATTTTAAATGTCGGTCTATGAATATATATATATATATGGCATTTCTTATTCAATTGCGATGATACTTATATAGCATAGAAACTTACACTTCATATGCATTTCTATTATTAGCGTAATATCTTAGATGATTAACTTCATAACAGAAATGACCCAACGTACATTACAATTGCTCCAAATTTCGCCATCAAAAATTTATTAACATCAATAAAAAAGAAAGAACATTGCCGAGGCGGGTATAATACACCTTATACACCTGTGACTCTCTGCCATTCTCGGAGTCGTCATCGTAAAGAATGTTGCCAGCAGCGGTACTCTAACCATATTAAACGCATGACCGTGTTTAGGGGGCACTGGTAATGATGGGAACAGCGAGCATGCACGTTCGGGAAAGTGACCCATGCAATTTGCGCCCAATCAGCATTAGACCCCCGACACCGATTTAGCCCTCGTCCTCATAATTATCTAGGTGGGCTGGATAATGGGTGGATATCAGCAAGAGAGGGGGAGGAGGGGGGATGGCTGGGGTCAGTTGACCCCTTCTGTTTCTCCTTTTTGACTGAACTGTATACTAAGAAAAGAAAAGGATATACCATAATAGTTTGCGTTAAATTGGATCACGAACGAGTACGTCTACCATGACTTTCGAACATTCTCTTTTGTCTTTTTTTACTACAGTATTTTCTTGAGAAAAAAATCTAGACCACTCTTACATCGAGCCATGCATTGACATGAAAAATTAAAGAATACAAACATTAATTCGTGACGTTACAGGGATTAAAATATACAACTGTACACACGGAATATAGGCTTAAACGATACACATATAAATGTGAAATAATGAATATTAGCGACAGCAAAAAGAAAAAAAGTATAGCCTTCCAGCCTGAAGCAGAGATAAGAACCATCCAATATTTCTTTATTATAGTTAAAATGTATTTTACACACACAAAAAAATAATTTACTGGATTAAAATCGCGAATGTTTTGAAGATAAACTTATAAACACTGGCGGATCCGGGGGAGGAGGGGGGGGGCACACCCGGCCCGTGCCCCTTCCCTTTGAGAGGCTTAATAAAAAATGTAATGTAAATATGCCGTTCTAACAAAGGTTTACCCCCCCCCCAACTGCAAAAAGAGAAATTGATAGAATAAAGATTTTCTGAATTTTCTTGCTACGCCCTTTGCTGAAAGACATAGACCTCAGTAATGGGATGACCAAGGCAGTTAGGACTGATTGCATTGAGAGCCCATAGATTATGATCTAGTCCAGCAGAATATACTCGCCATCGACAAAATGTGTACGTTCAACTGTTCCGAATGCTTTAGAAAATTGGTTTAATGGTTTATTTAAAAATATACAGAAAATAGCAGCACAAAGGCTGAATTACATTAGTTCGCAATATACATGACATAATTACAATGACACAGGCAATTATTAAACTAAAATGGTTGTATACATGTAAATTATTATCATATAGATAAAGTTGGATGTATAGGCCTATACCCAGCGTATGACTGAGGAAGAAAAGGGAGAGGTCAGAAGGGAGATACAAATTTGTACTCAACATGATTAAAGCAGTGATTACATAACAACTTATATAACAGAAAATTGATATTTCTGTCTCTTCACATCAAAACATCTTCCTTGTTCCAGAAACGTTTTGATGAGGGATTATACTCACGAGAGAATGAAACGATACTTTTGCCATTTTTCCAACGAAAATAAATGTGTAGTTCAAATCTATTTTGATTAATGGTTATATATTTTCTGTAGTCAACACCTGCTTGGGAAATTCAAAGATAATTTTCACTTTTATTATTGATATTTGGATGTTGCTGTTAAAGAAAAGTTTTCATTGTTTGTGAATTACATGTATATGTATCCAGTGGCTATTGAAAACTAGAATAAGTAACATAATTTATTTTCACCTGTCACATCGCTCGTTTGTTATATAGGAACATAGATTACAGTTATTACCGATCGACTGACGTACTAGAAAACTATTCGTTATATTTTCTCATCAAAACGTGTTATCCGATAAGAAATGGCATAAAATTCTTTGTTAATTAATTCTGCAACTGACTGCTTTTACCGATTTTAAAGGTAACGAAAATATACATTTTTCTCCTTTTCTTGGCAAGAATTTTGTTTACAAAAATATTAATCTTTGTAATTGTTGTATATGCATTAATTCTATTCCCACCACAATTATAAGTCAACTTCTCACGTGAGAGGAATTGATTGTTATGTAAACTTTTTGATAAATATTGTAATATGTTACCTTATATTTCTTATCAATCAATCAATCAGTCAATCAATCATTGGAGTCTAAGTATGAGTATATCATGCACAGCACCAACCGTCTAAATGATTATGTAATATAATCTGCGTATGTTACTCTTCGACAGATTTACAAAACTTCAACCATATTTGGCTAAGGTCTTATAAATACAAGTCTTTATTGTCCGTTCTGTCAAAGAGAGAAAGCGATTTAAGATAGTGAGGATTTTGCGCCTGAACAACTCCTACATAAGCAGTTGTGTAGCATTGTTAAAACAGAATGACTTTATCGGACTGCTATTATTTTGGAATGTTGTGCGTTTTTGCATTTAGGCATTGCTTTTAGAATGAAATAAATGTGCAACAGCGTATAGGACCTTGTCGATCTCCTTTAATTTGACATTTGGTTGTGTTGCCGTCTGGATTTGCTACTGGTAAGTTTTACAGAACCATTTAAGACAGTTGTGATCTTATATATTGATTTTTGTTCAAAATTAAAACAGAGGTAATACATACACATTTGATTTATTTATTGATATTGATTGATTAATTTGATTGATTTGTGATATACATGTATTACGGTTATATATTTTTTAATAATATATCTGCTTCACCGAAAGCTAGATGCACTCTCCACCCCCCCCCTCTCGGACTTCTTTCGCCTTTGATAGAGCTAATTCATTTTGTGTGACTGGATTCTTTTCGCATTGGCGATTATGGAGTTAATCTAGCTGTGTTTCTTTATACAGCTATAATAATTTATTGCCAAGACGTTTTTAAGCCATATATTGAAACGCATAATAAACCTTTGTATATGTTATTGTCTTACTATGTAATGTTTGATGCAATAGAAAACTCGGTAAAGTGATACAATTAACGAAACATTACAAAACAAAATATGTATATGTAAATAAGACATGATTATCGTTGTGGCCCCTCCCCCTTTCGCCGAGAGAACGCTGAGCTTGAACGAACATTATCATTAGTAAACAGAATATATATATATATATATATATATATATATATATATATATATAGATATGATATTGACACTAGTGAATACACCAGAAAGCGACAAAGCAGATGTCATTTTTTAAAATTATTCTCGAAAAGATGCGTGTACATTTTTTATTACGGTTCACCGCTTCTGAAGAAAAAAACTATGATACATCAAGTATAGGACTAAGATGGGGTAATGTTTGGTATTACACCACTCATTGTAGAGTATATGTATGCATTGTTTGTCGACATGCGTGTACATAATAATAATGAATAGTGAGAGAACAAGAAAATAATACATGTATGTAGGCCTACGGCATGCCCACAGTTACTTGCATTGTTCATTTTTGTATCTCAGTGGATTTGGATGGGATATAGTTTTGGGATGAAGATCCATCTTTTATTAATCTAAAAATTCATGAGGAGAATTATACGAAACAGACGTGGTTTAAGAAGATAGATGGGCACATTACATATTGGCTGTCGGTATAGTGCTGCTATTATTATGGAAATTGAATATGAAGACTTCTTCCCAAGTAACATACATGGAACTGTTGTCGTTATTTACGTTGTAATACTCTCTTCAAAAATCAAAACTACCAGTTCTTTAGATTAATTACTCCCATAGGATGATTACCCCAGGTTAGGTTAGTCACTGATACATCGACTACTATTATTTCAAATGTCTTTATTTTGAAATACGAACATTCAGCTAAAGAACATTTTCATCAAACTAACATGAGAGGAAGGATGTTGATGTATATATATATAACACAGTATACTGTAACAAATGTTTTGAAATGTGACAAACTTTTCATGATGCATGATGCATTTAGGCCAAGGTGCACACGTATATAGAACATGCAGGGTATCCTGACCGTATAACAATCTCCACACGTGACGGACTGGATAGTGTATAGTTATGTGCCGAAGGTTGCTTGCATCTGGAATACTCCTTACCCGGTCGCAGTTTTCTTTTCCAATTAGCATCATAGCTTTCATACCGCGACACTGTTTTCACTTTAAGATTGCGGGCCCAGTCACTATCATCATAATTATTATCAACCACGGTCTGTCTGGATGAGGTAAACAGTCATCCTTGGCCAGCTGTATCGTTAGATAGAACATTCCTTGGTCTAGATCAATGTGAGACCTCACAGGAATGATGGTCCTGGATTCGAAACCCAACTCGGTGTAGTGTAGGCCTTCTATTTGCCGCCGATTGAAAGGTGTTAATTCACACTAAAGCAAAGTTATCGGATATGACCTAAAGGCGTTTGTGAACGATGTATAGCACATCGACTATTTCCATGGCAACGTCATGAAGAACCTAGAATCAATCCATGTTTCAGATTGAGGGGGGGGGGGGGGGCACAAGTGAAAAAATCCACAATTGTATTATAATTCAATATTTTGCCAAATTTGATATTTTTATGGTTTTTTTTCTCAATGTTTTAAACTTTGGATTGATAATCATCATGGTTATACATTATCAAGTTATAAAAATTATTATTATTATTTATTTGTTGCTTATTACGATTTTTTGGGGGGTGGATATGTTTGCCACCCCTAGGATCGACGCCTTTAGTGTGTGTGTGTGTCTATAGAAGGGTGTTACCCTTTCAGAGCACGAATACTGAAACAATATTTGATTTGACCTAAACAGGGATCGTTCCATAAATGTTTGGTAAAAAAAATGTCGTGCATGAAATGTAGTCAATATTGTATCAGAATTTACAATGAATACTGCTTATTGCTTGTATATTTCATCCAACAAATTTGTATTTCGTTTTAATCTAATATTATGTAACTTTTCACTCAAACTAAAAACGGGAGAACGCCTAGCGAGTCCCCCATTTCCCTCTTCTAAGTAAACTGTCGACTTAGGTCAATGACTCGCAGTTCGTTTTCTCACAGATTTAGAATATGGAAACAATTCCTCTTGTCATTTTTATCACTGGCGACACCTTTATTTGTGTCTGGGGCAGCGATCCGGGGGGGGGGGGGGGGGCGGGGGCACAGTGCCCCCCACTTTTTGAAGCACGGAAAGTGCCCCTTTTACGCAAGAAAATGCCCCCTCACGAACGTGTACTGTGCCCCTTCCATTGGAAGAAGACCCGTTTTAGGTGTTACCAAGTGCCCTTTCTCGTATAACTGCCATTTTTTCTTCAAAAAATGCCCCCCATGGACATGTTCTGTGCCCTTTTCAACTGAGATTTGAGAAGGACCCATATAGTGCCATATCTCGTATTAGTGCCAAATTTCAACCAAAAAATCCCCCTCACGGAAGTGTTCTGTGCCCCTTTCACCTGAGAAAGATCCGTTTAATGACGTTAGCAAGTACCCTTTTGCCATCTTTTAGGTGCCCGTTCTTCATATCAGATCAGTTGCATTGAAAAAAAACACTCTTTTCATCCCCGAGGAGCGCCCGGTTTCTATATTTAGCGCCGTTCTGCCCCCTTCTGCAAGTGCATAATAAATGGAAAAAAAAACTTGTGAAATTACTCATACATGCCTTAAGTTTCATGAGTCATATGAGTGGGGTAGATAAGTCTTTTTTTTTCTTTGTTTTAAGGTCATGGCCGTACGCAGCGGTTGCCCCCCCCCCCCGAATTTATGAAAACTCACATTGTTTTTCAGCAGATTTTCTCAAAATTCACTAAAAGTGTGCACAAATTTTACCAATTTCACTTAACAAAATGCAAAGGCGCCTCAATGATAAGCTTGGTCGCTTCGCTCCCTCGCTTTCAAGTTTTTTTTCCAAAAATAATTACGCATGTTGCCCCCCCAGCAAAAAAGTTCTATATACGACCATGTTTAGGATAGTGCCCTTTTCAAAAGAAAATGTGCTCTTTTCCCCTGGCACTCACCTTTAACTTCGCTCTGCCGCCCCTGATTTGTATTTGTATTTGTATTGCTGTTAGATTAGAGTAAAATCCAATGACATTTCGCACGTTATCTGTGTTGTCACTTACAGGGGCAACGAAGGAAGAAGGGCTTTTAATTCTCGCATCTGTATAGAAAGGAATAATAACATGGAACTTTAGTGCTTTCAGCATGTTAAAGGGGAAGTTCACCCTGAAGAAATTTTTGTTGTAAAAATATCAGAAAAATGATTTAAAAAATATTGGTGAAGGTTTGAGGAAAATCCGTTAAAGATTAAGAAAGCTATTAGAACTTAAAGTTTTGGATTTGTGACGTCATAAACGAGCAGCTGCCCCATTATGCTATGTGATATAAATGAATTTCATTTTTTTAATGGTTCTTGATGACTTATTTTTGTTTTCTTTTTATGATCGAGCGTGAAACGGTTTGTCTATTGTATTAAAAGGTACAGTTAAAACCATTTTCAATTTTCTGAGAAAATCACATTTCATTGATTTTTTACCATTCGCTTTGAAAGAATGCTGCTCGCATGTGACGTCACAAATCAAATAATTAAAATTATAATAACTTTTTAATTCTTTGATGGATTCTTCTCAAACCTTCGGCAATATTTTTTTCAGCAATTTTCACAAAAAACTTTTTGTCAGGGTGAACTTCCCCTTTAAGCTGCCTAGGATTTGCTCACGGAGACCGTGGCGCCGTTGCCTCCATTTTGGCTTACGTAATAACATGGACCTACTAGGTCCATGGTGTAAACATAGGCGTTAGTCATCGTGAATTTGCCACACCTATATGTTCTTCATGATGAGACTGTAGTTTTGTTTTGAGATTATTCTAGACATGCACCTACCCACAGAATAATTTACATTTTCCCACCTTTCCGATCTGTGTTACGCGCGAAAAAGTTGACCTATACTTCCTGTGTCAAACTGCGCACTGTGATGCGCAATAAATCGGCCCGAATCCGAGGAGAAAGAGCATTGAAATGAAAGTTGTCTAAACCCTGATTCCGTGGTATTATGATTCATGTTTGTGTTTTTCGGCATCTTCCGTCCCAGTCATTCACCAAATACCGTATTTGATAATATAGGAGCATCAAAATAACGTCAGTTAGACGGAATAGCTCAACCAAAATGGAATATTCTATATTATTTAACATTAAGTATAATAATTTGGGAATTCATGCCAAAGATTGACCGGTCATAAAATTTCAGTCTGAATCTTTTTAATTGAAAAAACACCCTTTTTCATATTTATTGAAAATTGTAATAATGTATTAGCAAAATTCCTAAATTGTTTATTTGATTTAATATGTCTATGTTAATCTGCTTGTAACTATATTCCGAAGAATGTTGAATATTATACGATCTTTTTCCTAATATGTTTTTCTTTTCTATCTTGCAGGTTTGAATAATCAGTAGGCTTGAGCACCCAGTCGTCCAGAGAAGGGACCTTCTTCTGTCACTTTTCACCTTTCTCAGTTGGATTTATAATTGGATGTATATCGACACTTCTGGATTCTTCTGAATGGTATAGAAGCACAACCTTGACCTTTGACTTGGATGCTGTATAGATGGAGAAGTTCAGCATGATCTATTGAAGAGAATTATTGTTTTGGGCAGTCGTTTCGTCTTTCAAGAAATACCAGTGTATGAAATGCCGCTTGGAAGTCGTTAGCTAGGCCTGTTTGGATCGTTGGAAACATTGAGTTATCAGAAACCCAATTTGGAGAAAGCAAATTTTTTTATTAACATATTACTTCAATGACTTTTTAAAGATATTGATCTGATCATTAAAAAAGAAATATAAGTAGTGAGTTTCTTCACACTTATCTCCTATAGCTTTTAGAATTTCGGTCAGTGCTACACCGTTCGACCAGACCGCGTCCGAATTTCGATCCTTATTGCTAATCAAAAATATCTTTATATGGAAACGAGGTTAATAATTTAGGAATGAACCGATTTCTAATGAATTCGAGATTTCATAAAAAATTGATAGCACTTTGCTTAATGAGAAGGTATCATTCCGTTTCACCGACTGCCATATTTTTGGAGTAATACCTTCAAACAGATATACCTTGGATATCGCGTGTGATCGAGGATTCAGCGGGAAAATTTTTACAAACCGCAGATAAAGTGCCGTCTGCTTGCTTTTGGTGAGATTGCGGTTTTTAGATTTGATTCTTATTTTGTTGGGGATGAATATATTGTATTGATAAACCATGAATCAAGTAACAGGAAGCAGTCACGGCGGAACAGCGTACAAGAATCTCAACTTTAAGAAGACAACTTCCAAGGCAAAGTTACAAGCTATCCAGCAACACGGATCGAGAAATAAAGATGGCGTCGTCACGGTAGAACTGAATGAGGTAAGTCAACCTGAAACATTCATTTATATATCACAGGCAAAAGTAACGGTGAGCTTGATGCCTATGGGCTCTCTCATAAAACTTTATACTCCAATAAAGTTTTATGAAAGAGCCCTGTAGGGCCCCTCGACACAAAGCTTTGCGATTAATCTCATGGCTGATTTTAATATGCTTCATTTACATTGGACATTATGTGCTATCAATCTTACAATAAACTATATGAGCAATCGCAAACATTTGTGTTACGGCCCGGTCCCAGAAAAGCAATGTACTGAAATTTATAGCCTTTTATTAATTACTATTCAGAATATACACTGGTATGTGTGATTACTGTGAGATTTACATTGGCTTTTTAAAATTAGATGATGAATGTATATGTTGAGTGATGTTATGTTGAGTGAAGATACGTCGAAAAAAATATGAAAATTTGTAATGACATATCGAATGGAAATTAAATTCTAATTGACTTTTGAAGAAGTTTGATGTATCTGGACCACGTCTCACAAAGATGTCTGATCCAATCGATCACTGTGGAAAACTCTTTGATCGAATTAATGCTTCATGGTGTTGCTGGCTTTCAGGAGTTGTGAATGATCGGATCAATCACAACTCTGTAAGAATGTATAGGCCAAGGATTTCGTGTGAATGTTGTGTCACAATTTTCTTACTTTACCATGTCTATTCCATTCTGTTTGCAGACGATAATGTAAAAAATATAATTGAAAAAAAGGTATTAGACTACATGTAGAGTATAACAGTTCGGTGTTTTTTAGTGTTATATGAAATGATGACTGAAGAGTGTTTGTGTGCCGATCTCTTTGCATGCGATTTAAAATGTATATTTATTCTCGAAGCTTTTACCAGTAAATATTACACTAATTTTATATCCGGGATATCATTATCAAAGGTGTAATATTTCGCCAATAATTGATGATTGTATATGTATCGTAGATTTCACGTTCTAAGGAAACCAAAATTATCGATACCCATGAAATATGAATGTTAACATATTTGTATAATTACCGATATAGCAGAATGCATGATCAAAACGCTTAGAAATAAAGCAATTATGCAAAATAAGGAGCATATTGCTGCGACAAAAAATCTATGTAATTGCTAACAAGTCATTGTGATGTATCATCTAGTAAAACCCACCTTTTGATATTGAATATGATGATAAATCATCTAGTGGCGTGTCGGGACCAAAATATTACATATATGTAATGCTCCGATGAAGAAGCATTGTGTTGTGAAATAACAATTTACACAACACATTCACATTATTCATGATATTTCTGCCAATGATTGTTGACATGCTCACCGAGCCGTATAGGAGTCATATGAATACTCATTCACTTTGAATATGAAATAAGATAACTTCCTTTTCGCTCTCATGCGTCTTGGCGCCCATATGCCACAGAGCGGTTAATTGATTAATATTGTTGTGGTATCATAATAAATAAATTTCTATGGTTGGATTTTGTACCCCAACCGCGTTATTTTTATATAAAGCATAAATTTACGCGCCAGTGTTATTTGGTCGAGATTGTTGGCCTAGCTTTTACACAACCCAGTAACAAAATGTGTGATAATGCCATATTGATCAAGTATGTGTTGATAAGAGACACACAGAATGATCTTAACTATGATAGCTTTATTTATCACCTGACTGAAAGAAGACGAAATGAAGAAAAATCCAAATGAAAATATAAAGGGATATATATGTATATATATATATATATATATATGTATATACATACATACATACATGTATGTATATATATTATTTATATATATATGTATATATACATATATATATATATATATATATATATAATTTGTTTATATATTTAACGTGAAATTTCGGTCGCCCATAATTGCCTCCTCCTTCCATCAAAAATTCTGCAGCCGCCCCTAATTCAAAAATATACCCCGATCATTTCTTCCATCAATGACTTTCAATGGCTGCCTTAGGCCCTTTATACATTGATATTATTGGTACTTTGCAAGCCAACACGGAAAAACGGAGTAAAATGTTACAATCGAATCGAGTCCATAGAATCTTAGGTCATCCAAATGGCATACAACTTGTATCTGCAAGTATAGCAATTTTATGTCAACTGCATGCATATACTTGACAACGGTTAGAATAACGTTACCGTTGTTAATATGACAAATGGGACTGCCCCATTTGCCAATGATTACTTTAATTACGGTCATTTCCATCGAATTAATGGGCTTAATTCCGAGCTAATAAGCCGTGAGATGCGGGTATGTTTATTGATTTTTTTTTGTCTGCTTTGAATGGAACCAAGACAGTAATAACTTAATTATGCTTTGTTCAATAATGCCTGTCTTTAATTATAACTGTGCTCGAAGCGGAAGAAATAAGAGTTGGAAAACGAGGGAGAGAATGAAAAAAATATATGGCTAACAGATGACATTGGATGAGGGCGCATATTGATGAGGAATTTCATTTCAATTAATTAAAGTCTTATCTTTGTATGATATCCATGAATCCATTTCAGAAGTTTCATTACGTAACCTGTATCATTTATGTAACCTTTATCCTTGCTTGCACTTTTCATAGATAATAAATCATAACAATAACATGTTTACAATATAGAGAACAGAATGGTTACACTGCAACAACAACAACAAAATTCAAAACAAAATATTTTGGAAGTGCATTGGTCAAACGTTTTGACCGACTAGGGTTTGACAACACTGTATGACAACTATTGAAAAGTTAATCATGGTCAAAATTTGACCAAATATTCGTCACAAATTTTGCTTAATCTAGCTATAGTCGGTTTGTTTTTCTTTTTTACCAACTGTTTCGTGGTATATTTGCAGTGTATGAAATTATATTTTACAAAAAATTCTAAATATTTCTGATTCTCGAGGTACATGAGGATTTATATTCCTAATGATGCATAGTTTGATGGTTTGTAGATGCAATTTGCAATTTGTCCATACCAGAGTAGAGTTACTTTAAAGTGCCACGACCTTCGTCATTGTCTTTAATTTTTATCTGAACAGATGGCGAGTTTAGAGATAAATTATATTATCCATATCAGCATGATCCAGTCGTGATCGAGAGGGGGCGAGCTCGTGGCGATTGATTTTATGGTATGCCTTTGAAAACATTGGGAGATCATCAATTTGTCTGGTGCATTGAATGGTTGGAATGACGACGAAAGTGTGTTTGTGCTGTACGACTCATTGAGACCTTTCCAAAAGAACATGATGTCAGAGTTGATAGGGGGTCGGCTTGCCCTTTTGCCCTCTTTTCATCAAGGTTGGTAATTTCACATTAGTATCTCGAAATAGTCAGCAATTTCATGAATTTTGAACATTCCGTCGTTAGAAATGAGTTATGATCTCCCTAGTAATAACCGATTCGTTCATTGGTGTGACTTGGATACTCATGCAAATTAACATTTAGGCTTACTAGACGGAGTTCCATTTTGTCATGTCATACAAGACGGTTCTTCTGCTATGATACATTTTGGTTCAATGTAATACCCGCCATGCGAACATCAGAAAATGATAACGGTTAAGATGCTATCACAGGGAATTTCCCCCACATAATTGTAAGTGCTACTACAGTATTAAAATAAAGAAAGTGCCTTTTCTGCAACGTAAACTTCAAGAGACCCCACAGAGGCACCTATATTTTTTGGGGGGAATTGTTGTTCATTGTGTGGAAGGAAATATTATTTGGTGCTTTAATACGACGGGGGGGGGGGGAGGGGTGAGATACCTTGTTGGATGCTGTTTGCATAATATGAAAATAATGTATTAGACATTAAGATGAATATATAGGTAATGTATTTACCATGCTTAGTGATCGCAGCATATTGAATTGAACAATTGAAATGTTTCAGTACAGTCTATGTGAGAAAAATTCTTCATAGCTTCCTCCACAGAAGTATGCTTATTTACATGCAAAATAGGATGGAAATGTATGATAACAATTAAGTTATATTATATCATTCTTGTTTACATTCAATTGTAGTAGCTGGATTATAGTTATAGTTGATTTGGTGTTTTCGGGACCTTCATGAAATGCATCGTGGGGGAATAAATTGTGTGGCACTAAGTGGTGAGTTACCCCCTTATAGATTATATAGTGTGGAGACATACATTTATCTGAATTTTTAAGTTGTGTCAAAATAGAACTCCATTATTAGTATCAAAGAAAGAAAGTTACATCGTGTAATAGCTCGGCAGTGTGTGAACATTTCACCTGGATATTGACTGGAGATTTTCACCGTTCCGTGGAAGCAATCATTTTGCGAGAGTTGCGTTAGCGAGAATGTACCGTTTGCCAAGGAGGCCATTACAGAAACATTATCGCGTGGACGATGACCCCTAATTGGTGCTTTGTATGTTGCTAAAAGCGCTGGAATAAATGTGATGAAAGTGGAGGAGAACGCGAGATGTGACGCATGCACAATGTGTTAAAGTGAGACCGTTACGTATTTCGACGTGCAAATCTAAAAGCCCTCAACGTATAAATAAAAGCAAGAGTGAGGTTTGTCATGTTGTGTCCTTAATGCAATTTATGAGGAAGAATGGAATTGTTAATTAATATTGATTAAGATTTAGCTTGAATGTCGTTCGAATATCAGTACGTCTTGTACTTTACAAATAGCTACAATTTTTAGTTCAAACTTACAAAAGAATGATTATAAATACAGGCTGATCATGAAGACGGTTGAGTGATAAATGGATCAGTGTGAAAGAAAATCACGCTCGACTTTAAAAAAAATACCAAATGGGGATTTTACGAAACATCACTGAATATGGCGTACAGATCTATACCAGATGCGCATGAAAGCATAACATTTACCATGGGAAACTTCTCTTTAAAGATAAATACAAACATAATTATAAACATGGAGCTATTAATAGCTCTATGATATAAACAAAAAAGCAACGAATATCCATGATGATTTTCGTCAATCCCCACCTGTCTTATCAGTGAAGCGAACAACAAGTGTCGATGTCCCAGGTTACATGATGAAGTAACAATTTCCGATTTAAATTGCAAATCGGCGCGTGAGTCATCACTTGGTATTTTTGTTTTCAGGATACGAGAATATCGGATATATCGATCGCAATGTCGAGGGTTATATCATTTATTACATTATATCATCATGCAGGTGGATAGCTAGTTAAATTAAAAAAAATACATTTCACTTTCCTTTCATATGAATCGAACTAATGCATACATAATTTTGTTTCGAGAAATGTAACTAATTTTACACCATGTGGGATATCTCTTTATCTTTTGTTAAAAAATTATTTTCTCTTAGAAATTCAGTCGTCACATCTCGAAGTGTAAATGAATCTCGCCATAATCACGATGATTATGATGCATGTATATACTGATTATATTAGTGGTGGTGATGACGGTGATGATGTCGATCACTAGTGCAATGGTGGAAGGTGCCAGCTGGAGCCACTCCCCTACCCAGTACCCCCTCTCTATTTTCTTAAATATTGTTTAAATCATCAAAGCAGTATATCATTGTCATATTTCCCTCAATATCTGTGTAAAGACATTCTGATCGTGCTGTTAGTGCAACATCATTGTATGACAGAATTATCAATTTATTACAATATGTTCGGGGGCTGCTTTCTGGGTTCACCCTTCACAAATTTTCGAAAAATAATGCGGGGACTTGCCTGGGTGATATGGCGAGGGAGGGAAGGCACCTATTTGATTGGGCCGGGGGAAGGGGGTGGGCGAGGTGGGGTGGGAAAGGAGGGGACCTGAAGAACAATAATTATTAATTTGTGTGTGTGGGATGTGCGGGTTTATTTTGTTTTCTTTATTTTCTGTATTATTTTTCTTAAGTTTCTTTCAGTGGATTTGAAAAAAAAAGTGAATGGACCAGTTTAATTGATTGATAGATTTGTGTATATGTTTAAGAATTATATATTATATTGGTACCTCGATGTGTTATTCATTAATTTATTAGTCAGTTTATGTCACCATATTTCGATGATAGTTTATATGATGGAAATATATTTATATAAAAACATGTAGGCATGATTATGACAGTAATGACGATTACAAGTATGATGATAATGGTATTTATCTCTTCCCAACCTTCCCCAATAAAATATTCCGAGAAACCCAAGAATAAATAAAACTCCAGCCCCCGGTAATCGTAATATCTGGTTTAAATTCAACTCCTTTGCGGCAATCTTTCAAGCTCATCATCACTGTTCCATATATGTCACGATAAATCTCAATCATTAAGTTATAAAGCTTTCGTATCCTATCTGCAGGGCTTAGAATGTGTCATTACGGATGGAACTTTATTCGTAAAACGAAAGTGACAACTGTTGCGATTCCCTTCTTCCTTGTTGTTGCATATGGTACACTCTTGGATAACCTGTTCAACAACAACGTTTCTGCTTACATACATATATATTTATATAAATAGAAATGTGATTTATGTATATAACTCCGTTGGGTATCGGCTTCTATTTCAAAAGAATCAACACTTTTTTCAATAATGAGGCATTTTCCAATGCATGTAGACTTCTCCCCCACATTTTATTATTTTCAATTATATTATTTTCTTGATAATAATTCTCAATACCTTTCCGTACTATAATGTATAGCGGTACATACATCAGTTTGTCTTTTAAACGAAGAGTGCATGAAGAAAATGACCAGTGGTCAAACTATTTTAAGTCTATACTCTTTCCTGAATTGGTTTCGAACCAAATTACAGAAGAACCAAAATACAAGTTTGGGGAACGAGAGATGTCAGAGCCACGCATGACATCTCCCGTTCCTCAACACTCTTCTTAAACTTATTTCTGGTTTTACGATCACTTGGAATATGAAGTGCTAAAATATGAGCCACAAAATGTTATAAATAAATGTTTGAAGGACAAGTCCACCCCAACAAAGAGTTGGTTTGAATAAAGAGAGAAAAATCAAATGAGCGTAACACGGAAAATTTCATCAAAATCGGATGTAAAATAAGAAAGTTATGAAATTTTTAAGTTTAGTTAATATCACGAAATAGATATATTTATATCCTGGTCAGTATGCAAATGAGGAGACTGGTGACATCATCCGCTCATCATTTCTTTTGTATTTCAGTAAATGTTCTAATTTTCTTATATTGTTATGTGAAAAAAGTATTATTCTTCCTTGAACATGTGTAATTATAATTGTTTTAACATCTTTTAATTCGAACAGGATGGTCCTTAATTGTGAAATTGAAATAATGTACAATTCAAACAATAAAATCAAAAGAAAATGTGAGTGATGGACATCATCAACTCTCTCAATTGCATGTCACTGAGTTGTGCATATAACTGTTTTGTGAAAAATAAGCGAAACTTTAAAATGTCATAACCTTCTTTAATATTCTACATCCGATTTTGATGAAAGTTTCAATGTTATGCTTCTTTGATTTTCTCTTTTTATTCAAATCAACTATTTTCTTGGGTGGACCTGACCTATAAGGTATCACAGAATTTGCAATTTTGAAATTCTTGCCATGAAAAAAAATGTCGATAGGGTTTCTGTACATAGTATAAGTATCTGGAAAAAAAATTATTTTAGCTAATGCAATTCAGACAGAGAATGTTATTTGACCTTCCTTGCTCTAGTCATTTTAGTAGAAAGTCTTAATACGAACGAATGGAAAATACCGCATGCCACGTCGGTCTCATTAATTATTGAACCGATTATCTGTACGAGAAATGTATTTCTATTTTTGCTTATCTGCTTGATAATGAATGAGATCCTAACGTTGCGTGTCATAATGCTTAGTTTTGACTATAAACGCACATTGAAGTGGAAAGTATATTACTCTCCTTATTTGAGATGAGATTAATATTTTAAAACTTGTTACGCTTCATTGAATTTCAAGATTTTTTTTTGCTATTGATATTTAGTTGTAGTCGACGTCGTGCATATTTAATAATAATAATAATAATAATAAAACGGCTAGGCCTATGTGAGATACAACAAGTTACCTATGGGACGAAATCTAAAATAAATTTTATAAAATCAAAGAGTTGAGCTTTTATGAAGCTAATGCCATAGATTTAGACTTATTACCGAGCGTGATTTTTATTTAACCCCACAAAACAGTGATATGCACAACTCAGTGACATGCAAATCAGACGGTCGATGATGTCCCTCACTCACTATTTCTACAAAAATTGAAATTATTTCGTACAGGTACATGTAGTCAGAAAGTAAATTTTCCATCATTCTGTGTGTTCAAATCACAGATCTATATATAGAAAATGTTCTAATCCCCGCAGTATATTTTTTAAATCAATAACGAAGTTCTCCCCTGTTGTTATAGTTCTCATTAGAAACCAAATCACAATGCTACCCCGCCACCCTCCCCTGTAGGGAAATTTACACATGTAATTATAACGACATCCATCGGCACGGTCATTATTCATTTATATATCCATCATTTTAAAGGTAACCATCCCGATACCTGGTCCGAAATCCCCTGCAAAGTAGAGGAAATAATCGCGGCTGTAATTAAGATGTCCAGTAACCTGATCATTAATCTTGAAGTCATCTTGAAAATAGAGCTTTTCCAGTTCTCTCAACATCGAAGAGCTATCACTTTCTCTCTCTCTCTCTCGTTGTTTTTTCAAGTTACCAACCAGCATCTCAGAAAAGGAGGAAAAATAATCCTGGCGATAATTAAGAAGTCCAGGAGCATGATGGTCATAAGCATGGTCATTAATAATTTTGTGTCCATCGTAAGCACTCGTCTCGTGTGTCAAACTCATGACCATGGAGAATGGGTAGTGTTAAGCACCTGACAGCTAGGTGTTTGTCTCAACTGACTCTTTGTTGGATAAACCACTGACGCCCCTCCCCCCAAAAAATGAAATAAAATAGTAAAATAATAATAATACAATGAAATCAATAAAAGTAAAATGAAATGGAATAAAATAGATTGAAAAATAAGAAAATGGATCATCGCTCTTTCGTTTTAAAAGCTGAGACGAGCCATTAAGATAGCCAACTGGCACTAATTGATTGGTCCTCTCGGTGATGCATGAAATCAACTCATTCTTGTCTGATATCTTGTTTAGACCCAACAATAAAACTGCAGAGAGAAATTAACTAACTCAAGGTCAGTTAATCTCCGACCCCGACAATTTTCTTTCCTTTTTTTATTTCATCTATCACTAACTTTTATCAAATTGCTTACAACTGTATCTTAGCTATTTATTGTATTGTTTGAGAAAAATATTGGAGATCGAAAATATATGTTCCTAATTTTCTGAACGCGTTTCTTGAATTATTTCTGCTACTCTGCTATCCGTTGCCTCATGAAAATTAACTCCACATTTTGTCCATGATTTTTAGAATATTTAAATTTAGAAGAAAAAAAATATTAGGGGGAAGTCCTACAGCAAAATGTGAGAAAAAAATACTTTTTTTATATAGGAAGACAGAAAATGAATCTGTTTGACTTTGCGGCTGTTTGTGTGGTTCAGTGTTTCACGATGTTCTGTGGCCACTGGCCATCGGTTGTCACTTTAGCACCATCTAGTAGGAAACTTATTGCTAAGGAGAAATCCAAAACCAATCTGGCTGAGGGCAAAACGTGAAATTCATATGCGAGCGAAGGGAAATTAGAACAGGTATGGTGGGGTTTGTCATACATGTATGGAAAATGCCTCAACCATTAGTAGGTTAGTAGAATTCGTATCGAGGCAGAAATTATCGGTCAAGATTATAGTGTTGGCGGAGTTATTTACCTTACCAGTGTAAGATGGAAAGTGTAGACTGCTTGAGATGCACGGAAAATCGAGACATTAATCCTAAGATGTGGATATACTATGTCTTTAATGTCTTCATCTTTCTCATGTTATTCGTTTATATCAATTTCCAACGATTGTGATAATGTTTTCGTGCATTTTTTAAACAAACGGTAATAGCAAAATTCGACGTACAAAGATTATAATGCAGACAGGTTGGCATACTAACGTCATGAACTATGTGACGTTACTATAAGTTGAATGAAAACATTAATATTTTTTGCTTCCAAAATTCCTTTACTATGTTTTTATATCTTCCGTAAATTTATAAATGTAATTCAAAGTTATATTGGAGCATAATTCATGTGTGTACGTGTTTGTGTTCATCATATACCCTTTAATCTAAGAATTAAAAAATATGATTATTGTAACCTCGCCTACTGTTGGAAATGTATACGTTACAGAATCAAGTATCAGTAAGAATGCATCTATTGTTTTCTCTTCCCATTTTTACCAAATAATATTCTGTATGTGTCTAAATTATTCTTAATTTTTTTCTTTAGAATAAATTTTCGTCTGTTTTCCTTTCGTTGCATTGGTCTTTGTCCTTTTCCCTACACATGGCATCGTTCTCCAAACTTTTTTTTTTACTGTTTATCCCGTTTGTCATGGTCTATTCATCGAAATGCATTTCTCATCTCATTTTTTATCCTCAATCTGTCTCTCTATCTTTTTTCCTCGTAGAAAATATATTGTCATCCCCTTATTTATCTCTCTTTCTATAATATTATAATTTTGTACGTCATTATCTCGCTCCATTCTCTCGTTTCATGTACGTGTCTATCTCGAATAAGCCTTATCTTTAACCCTCCCTCTCTCTTTTACATTACATACACATACCCGAACACAAAACTTCTATTCTCTCTATATCTCTATTCCCCCACCCACATACACACGCGGCACCCACACATGAACATAATTATACTCCCTCTCTCCCTCTCCCCTCACTCTTTTCCCGTGTCGACCCCCCCCCCCTCTGCTTCTTCCTCCCACCACCCTATCTGTTGGCCGTCACCCTATAATTATAGTCTCGTCTTTCCAAATCCAAATACATGTAATGTAGTGTCGTCCGAAAACGAATTACACATATTACAAATCCAATCAGAGTAATGTGTTTAGCCAGGATAAACATTACTATCTAATTCCCGTCAGTCCTGAATTATCAAAGCCAAAAATCAGCCCAGATTACTATGTTCATGGCCGACATCAACACACGGGCTCACTGTTGACAATTTTGGTTTACCAATGCTAGAATATTATTTTCATTCCTTTATCTTGTTAATTATAGTCAGTTGAAAGGCCCTTTAAGTTTAGGAATTTGAAGTTTCTATATCATATCATGAATGATAATAGTCTTAGAGTACATTATATCACAGTCTACTTTTTTTTTTCCTTTGAAAGACGTAACACCGTGAAGAAAAGTAATATGAATTCAGAATTTGATGAACCGCATATACGCGTAACAAGAAATTTAAGTGCAACATTACGTCACACTTTCCTAGGCTACAGGAATCCTGCAAGCAGCTATATCTTACAAATCATCATATAGTCACCATAGACAAAACAATGGAGAGTGCAGGAAAGCTGAAATGAAAATACACAGAGTATTCTCATAGCAGAATCCATGCTTAAGATGCGCACAGACTTTTGACGAGTATTAATTAGCCCTTTGTGAGACAAGCTCGAGATCACCCCCGCGCTTTAACACCTCAATTAATCTATCATCACCATCTTTACCGCCTCCTAAGTTTTGACATCTTCTGGGACTCGTTTGCAAAAAAATAGTTTCATATCGAATGAAACTTAAAACATCAGACGCAACTTAATTTTTAATCAACCAGAAGAGCTCATTTAGGACTTGAGTCAATTTCAAATTTGCCTCTAAACACAGGTTCTCTACAGCACACCCCCCCTTAATTGACTGTCGAATAATTCTTATTGATTCACAAGAACTGACTGTAATTCACTGAATAATTATTTTCGTACCACTCAGCTGCATTAATGCTGTATTAAAGCGGCAAGCCCTTATTATTTCAATCAGATTTGCAAAGGTCGGCGACGTTAGCTTATTTTCTCCAACCATTAGATTTGAAATTTGTCACGGTATAGTTCGCAGCCGATGGGAAAACACGTTTTGATTAGTAACAGTAGGGTTCATGCCTTTCATCTTATTATCTTGCAACAACTGCAGGTTTCTTGATATTTTGTCGTCTACCTTATTTTCTTTCGTATCTTTCTCTCCCCCCGACTTTATTATTTCTTATATCACCCTTTTCCACCATTCTGTTGATCAAAATCTTACTTTACCTTTTCTTCTACTTGCTATTATACCATCATCATCATCAGCACGATAATATTTATTATCGCTCATTTTCATTATTCTTATTATTGTTACTATAAATTTTAATGTGATTATTACCATTACTATTATCATCATTATTAGTTTTATTGTCATTACTACTACTACTACTACTACTACCGTACTACTACTACTACTACTATACTACTACTACTTCTACTACTACTACTACTACTACTACTTCTACTACTACTACTACTACTACTACTACTACTACTACTACTACTACTACTACTACCACCACTACTTCTACTACTACTACTACTCCTACTCCTATACTCCTACTACTACTACTACTACTACTACTATAGTACTACTACTACTACTTCTACTACTAATACTACTTCTTCTTCTACTACTACTAATACTACTATCACTATATATTTCTTGTCATTATTATTATCTTGATTATTATCATTATTCTAATCATCACTTTCTCTTATTCTATCTGTCCTTTTTTTCTACGTCTTTTTTCTATTCTCCTCCTGAGTAGTGTGTATATTAATTTCCCTGTTTTTACTCTCTTGATAATTTTATCTATTTTAATGTACCCCAAATTTAGCAAGGCTCTTACTTTAGCTAGGTATATAGCAATACACTTTCACAAGAATTTTTGGGAAAAAAATACTCTTTGAATCGGCGCAGTCGATACAAAGTAATCTCAGAAAGCGCTTAAGGATGACCGTCCTTAACTTAATTTTTCGTACATTATTGACTACCACCAGTGTTTCGTTATTTTAGCTATACCCTTTCTCCCAATCTCTTATCTTTTCATACTATTCCTTCCCTCTATCAGCTTCTAAATATGTGTCTCTTAACTCATGCATTTAAATCCCATCGATGCATGGGAACCCTCCTATTTCTCAAACGATTACACTTGAAAATGTTTTCAAGCAAAGTTTTAAAATACGTTGTATACGGTGCAAGCCAACCGAAGCATGATACTGTCGACGGAAAATCGCTTACTTCAGCTACTATGGTTAGCATCATTGGTAAGAGAAAAGCACGGGCTCAGAATCTTGAAGTAATCGACTAAAACGCGTGGGCTATTTTCAGACAAGGCCGCTTTTATTTAGGTCGGTGTCTCAAAGTGACCTTGGAGTTTAGCCACACATTAATGTTTATGCGTGAAAATCAATTTAGATCTTATAAATAATGTACTAGTATGACCTCTTCAGAAATTACGATCTTTCTCTCTTTTCATACTCCCTGGCTTTATTATTTAAATTCTATTTCTATTCTATTATCATTTGCATTGTGATGAGTAAGCTTGTTTCATCAGGTGATCCCTGGGAAAACTCGAACTTATAAAGAAATACAAAGACTTTAAAAAAATGACTAGCCTTTCAACATGCCGGATGCAACACTAAAAAAGGCTGAATCCGCTATAATAATTGGTCACCTCTCATCCCTTTATAAAGAGCGGCTGCTGTTGCGTTAAGTTTCATGGTCTAGAGAAAAGTATCTATATCATGGACCTAGGTCCATGTCTATATCATGCACTATTTTTCTTTTTACTTGAGACATAGTGAAGGAGGACATAAAGTGCGACAATATTTTGAAATCTTTTTTACATTATCATCCAAATGAAAATGAACAAAAAATAAGGTAAAAGAATAATATCGAAATTGTTTAATCATTAACAACCTAAAAGTCTGTACAGCGTTTCGTGAAAGATAATTATTATAAGGGGTGTTACTGTTATCTTCACTAAATTTTCTTTAAAAAAACACGGGGAAATACACAATTTTGTAACACCACAGAGCAGCTTATAGATGTCTGATGCATGTTATAATAAATCATAATTCTAAACGACGGAAGAATACGTGAATTTTTAAACAGAATAGAGACTTATGTATATTTCTAGAGACAATTTTCTTTCTGTAATACATCACAACTTAATATGGTATGGGATATAAAAGGGCCTCATCAGAATTCGATATCCATGAACGGCATGAAATGAATATATAGAGATTTTAATGCGTTTTCATGCGCTTTTAGATCGAAATAACGGTTTTGCATTTACTACACTGAGAAAATCTCCCTGTGCAGCGAACGGTCAAAATAAAGCCCATATTCGACTCCTTATACCGTTTTTAATACTTTGCGAAATGGAAAGGCCAAAGCTCTCTCTCCAATTCTACAATTTAGGAGAACTAAGAAGCTTCCATTAGATATCTTCACGAGGAACCATTTACCAATTTGTCTTCTCCTGGGATGATTCTCATTTTGTCCCTTCAAAGCTACAGTACTGCATTGTATTCTTTATTATTTTTTACTTTAACGATGAATGCACGAGGCTTTCAAAATTATTATCTGATTGTTATGCATTGGAATATCAGTTCCTCCTCATACTTTTAACTATTTTCATGACTGATTCATTCTTAAAACGCAAGCTTTGTAATGTGCAATTTATCAAGATTACAATGTGTCTTTATTCTGTATTATTTTATATTAAAAACGTAATCCCTAGCTGATGACGTTTCGAATTCTTCTTGCCTCTTTAGATTGAAGAATTGAAATAAGCAGATTCTTAATTCGTGGATGGATGGAGCATGCAAACTCTTCTATTACATTTTATTGCGATGTTTGTTTGTTTGTTTGTTTGTTTTGAAGACACGCATCACTGAAAATAAATTAAGTTTTTGATGTTTTCAATCCCACCATAAGATGGTTGATAAGGCGCAATATGCAGTTACATGTACATTAGGCTGATATTGTGATCTGATTAATTCTTACAACGGGGCTTTTAGGGATTAAATATTTAGAGCATACAGACAGTAATATTAACTTGATAATATATATAAATATACATATAACATATTCTATTTTTTGTTATGCAATTGAACGTTAAGTAAGGATGAATATGTTTTGCTCTCTATGGTGGTATTTGCCTGACTCCAATTGCTACGCATGTATCAAAAGTGTTTTCAATTGCGTGCGTTCAATTCAGTACAAACGAGAGGGAAAAAGGTGAAAATGCAAGCAAATAATTATGTAGCCCCGGAGGGCATTCGCTCGATGATTCGTTGATGTCATATCCAGTCAAATCTTGTTCTAGATTTCATTCAAGTAGTTTAGAAATATAAGATGACTGCCAGATACATCATCAGCTGCCAGGGACTATGCGTAGAGATCAATGCATGGGAGTGATAGAGTAGGATGTCGTGAAGAAGCTTGGAGAGGGGTAATGAGCATCTGGGATATGTGTAGGGATATGATAGAAATGGAAAAAGATAGGGGAGGGTGTTGTGGGAAAATTGCCAAAATGTGTAAGGATGGAAGGAAGAAGGGGCCGAGTTTGACTGAGGAAGCAAAGAAGTTAATATTTAAAATACTTTCGGGCTTTGTGACCACGTGATGGATTGGAAGATGTTATAAGGGAGACTGGAAAAGATTGGAATTGGGGACATATAGTGCGCAGTGTAGTTTGAAAGGATTATGGGGGGGGGGGGGGAGAGTGGGTGGTACATGGGGCCGGATCAAATTTGAACGAAAGGATGAGGCAGAAGAGTGGCTATAATGGTATTGAGAGAGAGGTTAGTATATATTTACATGATCATTATAAGGTAATGACACAAAACGAATATAATTTTTTTTAAGAGAAAGAGCAGTTTCACGATAAAGTAGACAGTGTTCAAACATTGATGTGGTGTTATTACCTTCTTCATTCAAATTACGAGTCTTATATATCATATATTTTTAAATCAGAACAGAAACGTTTCGTTATTTAGTCATCTTATGCAAAATAATATAGCAAACAAAAATGTGAGTATATGGGACTTTGGTGCTTTAAGTACCTATTATTTTTTTAACGTGTTCCTTTCCTCATATCTTTGAAACTAAATAATTTCTCTTATACTCCAACCAGTTTGTTTCTGGTTTATCTGCCTTGATGTCTCTCCGTCTTTCTCTTCATTTTCTTCGCTTTTCCACTCTAACACGTCAACCCATCCCGCCTTCCTCCTCATTACCATCATCTCCATTTCCATCTCTCTTTCCTGAGACGGTAGAGCCATTGTCAAACTCGGGTTCTTCCAGAATGAAATCAGAACTGACAGTAATTCCATTCACAGAAATTGATGAAAACGACACGGGCTTATAAAGCAGCCAAACTATCTTCAGAATGCAATTATGTGAAAGTCTACACGTGTTTCTGGTAAACCCTTTGTTATTTTATCGTTATTATGCACACGCACACATCTGGTCTCACTGCCTGCCGTTAATGACAAGAACGAGCTCTTTAAGAAAAAAATATGATAAACAACAAATTGGGCATTTTAACCATAACCATGAAATGTTTGAGAAAATTATTGAAATAATTTATTTTCAATACATCTAATTGCATCGTATGCATTCATTATAGTAGCATTACTCTCAGAGGAGTATGCTCTCTAGGAAATCAATTAGTTCGATTGAAGAGGCTACCCAGAAAAAAATCGTTTGCTATAAAGTGCCTTCTCTATGAGATTCCAGCTTGAACTGAGCCAAAACAAATCATATACAGATTATTTGCAACAATATATCAACCACACAAAAAATAAGAATAAGGTCCCACATTGCTCAACCCTTGATCCAGTGCACTATACAAGAAGTCTCTTCCTTTTCTATTAGATTGTGTTAGAATGTTTTCAATTGCAATGTACAACATGTTAAGTCTTTCATTCATTCCGTAAATGTAATATCTTCACAATCCATGTGTATGCTTTCATCTTCTTTTAAGTGCCCATTGGTGATGCTTACATCTGTTAATTGCGACTTTTCGAAAACTTCGGGGACGCGGCGTTAGGGTCCCGTAACACAAAAGTTAGCGATCAATCGTTGACTCGAGTTTTACGATTGATTGTACGTCATATTCAATGGAATCGATCGTACAAAAGTATTGTGAAAGCTTTCTTGTACGTACGACTGCTCATCGAGCATGCCCTGGGACTCCGGCCGCGCCGCTAGGCTGGAGATATCATTAGAAACAATAGGCGTACCTGGTGTATTATGACCATAAGAGAGTGGTTTTTCAAACAAATCGAGTACATAGTAAGTGAGAAAAAACTGAATTCAGGCTTAGGTGCAGGGGCCGCGGAACGGTTTTCAAAGTGGGGGGGGGGGGCTGACCATGCAAAAAATCACAATCAAATGGTCATTTTTACGTTTTTGTACACGGTTTTGTAAAAAAGTGGGGGGCTGAAGCCCCCCCCCCCCCCCGCTTCCGCAGCCCCTGAGGTGTATGTATTGCATCTAACGTGGATTATTGGTGGATCGCTGGCAATTAAATCCGTTGGTCACATTCACCTCTCCAGCTAAACCATCTTCATGCACAGCAAATCTGTCCAAAAAAAAACAACGATCCGGATTTTTTTCTTTTGCAGGCTCCTCCTACACAAATGGCATGCCATCTCGCACACAATGTGCAGGACATTATGCCCGTGTGCATGGCGGGGTTGGGCATTATGTATTATTTTTACCCGAAATGGGGAATAAGATTTCTAATTCCCGGGGGGGGGGGCTGTTTCCATTGAAGAGTGGATATCATTTTAGGTTTCGAAAAGCACCTAATTGCGTTACATAATGTAACGTGCCCACTTTTGAAAAGGAATTCCTTTTTACGCGTGGTCGCGCGTGGTATCCACTCGTCAATGGAAGTGGCACCCCCGGGCGGCTTCCTCGAGCTCTGGGAGGAACAAAATGTGGCTCTGGAAACTCGTCCTAAATCAAATATGTCGCCGTTACCATAGTATTCTGCACACGAACCGCATATTGAATGTTTCCGTTGTGGATGCAAAAGGTTAACAAATTCTCATGTCACAAAATATGCATTGCAGGACAGTCTTTTACGACGGGCCCAAAAGTCTCTTCCAAAATCAACTACCGTCGTAAATATGCCTTCGCATTCTCCAGCGAAAAGTCCGGAATGTATTTCAGAAGTCGAAACAGTTTCTGGATTTGCTCGAATATGCGAACTTTCAACACCTTTTTTTTGTGTGTGTGTGGGGGGGGGGGGGGCTCTGTAGTCTATACAATAAATCGGTGAATGGTAATTATTTTCTTGATTATAGGCCCAATGAGATATACAGAGAGTGAATGCATGTTGAAAAATAAAGGCCTATTAAAAGAATATAAATATCTTTTTTTTTTTCATTCTTTATTACAAAAATTAGTGTATAGTTTCGTCATTTTTTTTTAGGGGAGGGATAATTTTCAATGAAATTAAATGAAATGGATTTTAATATCTCATGCATGATTTCACTCATTTATACAGCGTTGATGTTTGCTTCTGTGCAATGGACCCCGCATGGTAATCGCATTTCGATATATCAGCACTGGCGGTTGAAGTATGGATGTACTTTCTTTCTATACAGCCATATTCCAAGGATTATTTTTAACATGCCTTTCTGCACTTTTTGAATATATTAATTCCTGTATTAGAACCAGCAGCACGTCAAAACCGCAAGTGAATGTGCACTAGTTCAAGATAATATCTCGATGGTGGCTAAAAAGTACATTCGTTTAACGAACGCTAGCATGTTAATGAACACGTGATTCTAAAATAAAATATCTGATATCAGTGGAGAACAGTTTGTTAACGAGAGTTTCAGCCCAAATGTTGTTCCCGTCAGCAACTAATTATGATTTGTTTTTCTTCGCTTACTTTTATTCACCACCAGTTTTGATTTTGTTTGTCATTTTCTCGCCTCTCTCACTCACTCTATTTTTTTTTTTTGGGGGGGGGGGGGGCGTTTCTTCTTATACCTATCTCATTGACAGTCGTATTTAAATCCAATTATCTTTTTAAACTGTTCCTACTCACTTTTGCTCCCCCTCTCTTCACCCCTTCTCTCCGTGAATGTGAAGTTATTGTAAAGACGAAAGATACAAAATTAACTTTCTTATCCTTCTATTCTGTGGATTATGTAATTGCAATATAATAATGCAGTAGAAGATCGACACGAATTAAAAAAAACGCTCCAGCGTTGTATCCCACAGTCTACACGTCATTTTGTACTCAAGATTGTGCTAATTACGTAATGAACTTACATCACACATACCTTCAATTTCTATAGCGTGTTAAGTTTTAGCTCCTCTATAAATTATGACACTTTTAGACACACAGAGTCCCATGCTTGCTTTATACTTCACAATACATGATAAAAAAATGCGAGCCTGTATTTGAAGAATCGAAAACCTTTCAATTACTGTTCTACGTCTCCTTGCGTAAACGTTTTGTAAAGTAAAACAAAATTACCGCTATCTCGAAAACAAAATACAAAGTTGATGTGTTTCGTATATAAAGTAATTCATAATTTAACCTTGAAATTTATTGGACTATCAATATTATATGTAATCAAGTCATTTATAGTTATAGGTATATATCGTCTGCTGGAAATTTGTATTTTTCGGGATCATGACAAAAAGCGTGGGTCAACTATGAAATCGGATACGGGGTGATCGATAAAAGGTGACATTTATCTCTATCGGTAATAGAAACGATACCTCAGGATGCGGGCGAACGAGGGTTGGCAGTATATTGTAGTAAATTGAGTTTGGCTGCTATACCGACTCGTAGCCCCCTTAGCTATACACGTGCTTGATGTTGAGATACAGTGCATGTGACCCTCTTTGTGAAGCCCATGATTCTGTAGACTTGAGAACTTGCTGAAACAGCTTGAAGATCAAGGGAATTATAGAGGTAGCTCTCGGGGGGGGGGGGGGGGGTTAAAGAGTATGAAGAATTGCATCATCATTTTGTTTTCCGAGAAAAAAAAAGTTTCATTAATACTTGCAGATGATTATGTAGCATAAAATTGATGGGTGACGTAGAATTTTTTTTCTTAACACCATGCTAAAATTATGATTAAAATAGACTATGGTTTATGAATAATATTCACGGGCAGTACCAGGGAATTTTGAAACGTAGCTAAAAGAAATTACACATACCCTTTTATCAGGAGGCACGATAGCTCAGTCGGTAGAGCTGGGGTTTCGTATCCCGATGACCTGGGTTCGATTCCCAATTGGTGCGCAAGTGCCCTTTGGTAAGGCATATAAATCCTCTTACCAGGTCCTTCCGAGAGGACCTTAATCCGTCGGTCCTCTGGTTGCTTGCTTAAAAGTATTCATGTTTATCTTAGCAATCGGGTAAAAAAATCACTACCATTTTTACCATATTCCCCTTTCTTTCTTCCATTTACGATTTTCTTTCTGTTTCTCTTTCATATATCTTCACTTCTTGGTCAAAGAAAGCGGTCACACATGCCCCCTGCTGTGTCGTATTAGTATAAGCATTATTATTAGTTCTAGTATTGTATAGTATCATAGTATATGTGGAAAGGATTTAAAGAAATATTCTCTTTCAGTGTTGTTAGCTGTACTGCTAAGCCTATGTCGATGTTTTCATATCTACCAAAGATAAGTGATATTTTTCAGTGTTGTGTTTGTTGTGCCTTTTTTTCTCCTAGTGCTTTTTAAGTCGCATACATGGGAAACTTAAAGGTCTCTGCATTGCTGTCATGTCGTATGTAAAATTGATTCTATAGGTATTGCGTACAAACTATATGTATGTGTATGTGGGTGTGTCTTTAGTATGCCTATTTTCTTTTAACGGGTCTTTTACCCGGCTATACGCAAACTATTATCAATTATGTCACGCATTGTTTACTAGGGAAGTAGATAATACATTGAATGTAAAATGTAATTTACGATATCACTTAGCAGGTAAGAAGGGCCAACATGGGATTACGATAAAACTGCACAAAACACCAGGCGACATCATGTGCAGCTTCGAAATTACGCCATCAATAGAATCGACGTAACGGTGTCTTTAAGTAAGCAAATTGGTATATCGATCGATTTGCGTTATGTCAGTTGCTTTCCAAGGGAATAGTGAATTTGAGATGATGTATTATTATTAGGTCATGGTGCTTTGTAGACAAGCTAAGAAAGGACCTTGGGTGTAATTGTAGATGGATGGAGTCATTCCCAGCTGCCCCATTGACCCGAAAACTGACAAATATTTGACGCTAAGTGTCCCGGACAGAATTAAAAGGTTAGGTGAGCGGGAGAGCAAATGGGTAGCAAAATATCTGAAATGGACCAAAAGAATAACGAAAATTATTGCAGGAGACAGTAAGGGTATAGAATGGGAGGATCATTGAATCGGGAAAACTGTGATTTATCAACGAGAAGAAATCATTTGACTTTTACTGAAGGATTTTGGTATTTTTTATTGTAAAATATGTATATATATATATATAACGATATTACATTCTGCGTGTTGGACATAGATGATATAAAAGAGGCAAAGAGGTAATGCATTGTACTAGTTCCAACAGAGTTTATTTTCAAGTCCAAATTTTCGACGTAAACCTCACGTCTTCTTCAAGGATACAATAAAGCTCACAGTGACAAGATATTGAAATAATAGATAATATATATAATAGATAATATATATATATATAAATATATATACATATATGTGTGTGTGTGTGTATATATTCGTACCCCTCCTATAAATATTCATGAGTATTCTAGATAAACGATTAGTCAATTCTTGATTATGTGACAAAATATAATTTCAGTAAGAATACACATCGCTGCAAATTTATAGTTTTCTTGTAGCTCCGTCAATTTTTCGATATACTTTCATGGTCAGAACTGCTCATGCTCGATAATTATGTTCTCTCAACTTTGAACTGCGCATACTCCCTGACTTGGACGGATTTGATTGAATATAATAGCATGACAGATTATATTTAAAATAAATGAATGTTGTCATATGTATTATTATTATCAGATACAAATTCCTTAGACCTATAGGATATTGAGTAAGCTAACTAAAACTTAATCTACTTGGACGAGCCCGATGTTATTAGCTCCAAACACTGATCTGAATACTGATCAGTGGCTCCAAATCGTCCGAAATAAGATGGATGTGTTTGTATTCTTTTCCCTCTCGTTTCGACCTCGAATACAATTACCATCATTCAAGAAGGTTGATACCTTTTAATGATCTTTGGTTAATGGTGAATATCGTATAGAGATCAAGGGCTCGTGAACATAACATTCGGAGAACATCATGCTTGTTTTCTTGTTTGAGAAAGAGAGAGTAAAAAGGTCATTGGGTCTGTATGAGGTTGGTGCTTTTAACCAGGTAATACTCGAACTTTCACGTAAAGGCAGGAGATGTCCTGAGAGAGCTGAGTGGTCCGTTGACAGATATCGTACTTTCGCGGAATCTTTGATTAATTTCCTTGACGCTCAACAGGTCGCCCCATCCTTACACGATCCCACTTTAGAAGAAGGCCGACTTTCGAGGACAAATATTTGAACGATCTCCCCTTTCACTCATTTATATCGACCCCCGCACTAGGAATATCCCTCGATATTTCAGATGACTTATTGTCATGGTCACAGACACTTCTGTTAGATGGGGTTGACGCCGAAACGAGGTTGTTTTGGGAGAGAAGTACAGACTAATCTAGGTTCTTAATGCAATACATTTTTTGACTTGATGGATATTTTACAGATGTCTGCTCCTCTCTGTATACACGATCATAAATATGCGATCGCAAATCAATGCAGATTAGGATGTGAATAACGTAGAGATTTTGAAATAAATTATTTTATGTCATAAAAAAATAATTAAAAATTTAATAATAATAATAATAAAATAGGGTATTTATATTGCGCATTATATTAATTGAATAATATCAATAAATTTGCAAATATAACCTTAATACAAAGGTAGACTTATAATGAAACAGTGCTGGTTTTCTCTATTATATAATTTTCTCCCTACCAAACTGACGTTTGGTAGGGATCACTGTAAAGTAGTATGTATTTCACACAGTTACAAGGTAAATATATAGGGAATGTAAAGACACAACATGATCCTATACATGCAGCTTTAATTAATGCCTATATCTAAATTTATATTTTAAACAGTGTAATCCTTTCATCACATTAATTACATTTAACAAGTTTTACACTCTGCATTAGGTCGACAATGGGGCGGTTAAGGAAACAAACATGTTATTGGGAAGAAATATAGATTCAAACACTTGTCATGATTACATTTATGGTATTAACCAGACACACGGGCATGTTCCATGTTTTTACCCAACATTGGTTAGAGTATATTAAAAACACACAACCCGTTTTACTTTATGTTTACACAACAAGCAGGCCTCCCTAATCGACGTGTACAATCTATAACGCTCGAAATTCTAATGGAAGCAACGCAGCCTTCGACGGTTCGTCCGAACTCCAAAGTGAACTTGATTGACACCTATTGACAAGTACTGATGTACTACATCATACTAATGGAAACTAAGAGTTTCCTGTAAATATTTTTAAAAAAGAGAGAAATGGTTTCAAATGTGAAGTGTATTTGTTACTTTCACGACAAACAAGATTGAAGCTTGGTGGTTTTTTTTGTGTAATATTTTTAGCAGACCTATATAGTAGGGGTGGTTGAGAGTAACGAGTGATATTTTAGATGAAACAGTGAATCTAATCGTAAAACATTTAATTTACATTGCATGTTATTCCCCCATTACTCGCAGTAACCACCATTGTGTCCCTCCCCAATGATTCTTATACCAGTTTCAAAAATCCAATTTGGTCCTTCTTTTTAATGTATGATGTCAAAATTATAAAGGGATTGTTAGTCAACAGATTTAGAAAATTATTTAATGGTTTACTCGGTCATGGAGTAACAGTGGTACCGTTGTATTGATGTTTGCTGACTCACTTGCTCAAAGGTGTATCCGATGGCATATACTATCACCTTGATTGAGGGTGGCAAACAATATTATTGTATCTTGGAAAAACCTATATCTCAATGTGAGAATATCAGATAAAGGACCACGAATTACTGTAATTCTTTGTCCGATTACACATGGAAGACCACAACAATTATTTTGCCGATTTGATTCTCGAACCTCAAGCCATTGATACCACAATCCGGCGATGTATCCATTCCGTTACGGAACCTTCAACTTCCTTGAACAACAACTTCTGAAGAATTCTGATAGCCTACCCCTGCCTGGAAATCTCAAAGTAATGTGAGTAATCACGAATTCATGAACCTTCATCAGGCCTGCATGAGGCTGGGTAAGGAGTCACCCTTGGGAGGTTAACGGGTTGATTGGACTGGAGGTCCAACCTGTCAGGAGTACTCTAGCAGGCTCACCTGAAGATTATAGAACTATAATGGAAATCTGATCAGGGCCCTCTTACAGGAAGACTTGCATTTAAATGCAATTCGAACAAAAATCAAATGCAAGTCCGAAATGCGCATTTCTGTTTGGTCGACAATTAAGTTATGTGAACAGCCACTCTTAGGGCCTACTGGAATGGGCCGCTGGAAAGGTTGGAAGAACGAATTCTTGCGAGAAACATACAGGAGTTGTACAATGACAATAGGGGGCAGTTTAGTACGAAAGTGTGTATATTTTAAGATTACTTGAGTAACACAAATTATCCAGTATTAAGTAAAAAAAAAGACAACGTGTCTGTTTGATAAATATACTATAACTAGCATGTTTCATGATAAAATGTCCACGCGTCAATGCATTTCTTCGTTTTTCCACTGACAAATCATGGGGGGGGGGGGGAATCACCACCTATCCTCTGTGGCGCCTCGCCAGATTTCATCATTATTTGCTGGATTTTTTCCTTCACTTTATTATACTGTAAGAGCCTCCAATACTTTAAGTGGTCAAAATGAATGATATCAGGGATTTTTTGCAAGCACTACTCAGACACTTTCTAGAAGGTTGAAAATCTATTGTCAAAAGCTGTTTATCACAAAGCAGCCTTTGTTGAATATCGGTGATTCAAAAGAGCAGTGTCGTCGTGGACTCTGGGCAAACGACATTTGTAATCTTTTGTCAGCTCCTTATCTTAGGACGACCTACTGTCCCGGTTCACCAATTTTCGAAAATGACCTCTAATCTATTCATTGGGTGATTTCAAGTCCGGTGTTGGCATTGGTGTTGGTGTTAGAATTGTAAAATCTGATCCAGATCACATTATTGACATCTCAAAAACTAGTGAGTGATTTTTCAGGACCATCTTCATCTTATGTTTGGTGTTATACCCGTGTACTAATTAACCTAACACCAACACCAATAAGTGACCACTTGAAATCACCCAATGTGATTTGACGGGCATTTTAAATAGATTTTCAACGTTCAAGAAAGCGTCTGCGCAGTGTTGCGAAAACTCGCTATTAGCCGATTTTGCTTACTTTTGACGGATAACTCCGCTAATGCATAAACGACCGCTTTATTTCGTGCAATAAATCTGTTCCCACTAATATTCTGCATAATGTTACAAAATGAAGGTAATTACCATTAGGGTCGTCAGTCCACTTCTGTAATGGGTAATAAAATGTCCTGTAATCATCAGGTCAGCCTCGCAGCTATTGCACCGTAAATATTCCCTATATTCAAACTATAAAACATTCCATGGAAAAGTTTATGACTCTATATTTTGCGCCAGTATTATTGGGTCAAACCAAAAGCCATGAAGTCTAATTCATTCCTCACCACCTCACTTAATAAAACAATCTTATTTATTCTCATATATTTCAGAAGTAATGATAGTCATTATATTTATACTACTAGTACTATTATCATTATGATTGTTGTTATTATTGTTATCATTATCATCAATGTAATTTTCATTATTATTTTAATCATCATCATCATTATTACTTTTATTACAATTATTAAAGACATCGTCATCATTATCATAATCCTAATTTTCATTTCCCTATTAATTGCTATCTTATCCCAAATAAAATTCAAATTATACTTACTAAGATAAAATCTTAAAACTCAACACCAATCGACCTTCAAGCTAAAAATGACCCTACTTTATCTTCGCATTGTTTTAGGTTATGAACCAATGATAAAGGTGGACCGGGCAAGGTGTGATGTTGAGGATGCAGTGAAGCATATCATTACTTACCGATACGTCGCTTCGTTGTACCATGGTTGTACATTCAGTTGTTGATTCATTGAGGGACGTGTTTTAAATTGTGCAAAGTTTTGTGACCACAATTGCGCGGTTCGCCACATCGCATCACCTTTTCTCCGACTGGAAGAAATTAACGTAACTCCATTCATGATATCATAAACAGGTACCATGATGATTGAGGTATCATCGCTATCCACCTTCTATTTATTTTTTCATTCTGCCCCAAGATCTCTTTCTCTTTTCAAAAGCTTTTTATCCGCTAAATTGCTGGTTTTCTGTCACGTCATTAATTTTGGATGATGGGGGTTATTAAAATGTTTTGTTAATATTGCTTCCCCGAGTGTGATTTTCCTCTGTGATGTATCATGACGTGACAAACAAAATTCCACCGGGTGACCTGGCATTACAAATTATAAATTAAGACACAAGGTGCTCCATCATTTTTACATTTATGTTGTAAATCCTCAAATCAAGAAGGGAAAAGATGAATCATGGTAAATCAGTAGTCAATAGTCGTCGAAGGTCATTTTCGAAATCTTTTTAAAAGTTTTCGCTTTTTTGACCATGCTTGATGTTATTTAAACGGGCAGTCGATGATAAGGGCAAGGACCTACATGATAAGGGGGGGGGGTAGATTAGAGGGAGGGAATACGTAGAGAATGATGATGGTGATTATGATAAGGGGAAGGATGAGGATTGTAATAATGATATGATGATATGATGATGATGATGATGATGGTGATGATGACGATAATGGTGATGATGATGATGATGATGATGGTGATGATGATGCCGATGATAATGATGATAATGATGATGATGATGATGATGATGACGATGATGGTGATGATGATGATGATGATGATGATGACGATGATGATGATGGTGATGATGGTGATGATGATGATGATAATGGTGATGACAATGATGATTATGATGATGTTGATGATGTTGTCAGTCGTGATAATGATGGTCACAATTCTGATTCTAATCATATATGTGTGTCGCAGACCCCTCTTAACATTGAATATACAGTGCGTATCAAAAATAAGTTTACACGTAGGAAAAATCCTGTAAAATTATACATTCGTAATATCCTGAAGATTTTTCCACATTTTAACATTGGTACAGATCCGTTTAAGCAAATGACGATATAACTGTCGAAAAATATTTCCGCTTGAGTGAGCGCCACTTACTTTTAAAAAGTTAGTGCAAAATGATTTGCGCAGAACTTTGAAATAGTTATGCGAATAAAAGTAGACCTTAATCATGAAGAACGCATGGAATCTAGCTAGTAAAATTGATTTGAAGATATCTTTTACCTTTTTTAACTTGTTTCCTTGCCCAAAACACTTTGAAGAGTGCCATTGCGCCCTACCCCACTCCCCCACACACCGAGGCTATCGTGAAGGTATTTGCTTTTAGTCCGGCAGCCAAACCCTGATTTGGGGGGTAAGGTTGCATACGCTGAGCTGTGATTTACATGAAATGGCTTAGGCTTGATTTTGATGATGATGATACATATATCTGTCAAAGACATTCAAATGCGCATTGGAGGAGCCAGCCAATCTGGGTCGCCCAGAAGGGCGCTCACACAGAACTGTGACCCGCAGGTCTCTCCTCCCGAAAAACTGTTTGGGGGAATGCAGGTGGACCACTACACCGGGGTTTCCCCCTACTCTTACTCGAATAGTGCAGTTGGTTCTTAACGTGCAAAGGTGGTGATTCTCTTCTACACGGGACCTCCATTTAACGTCCTATCCGAGGGATGGAGTGTTTTCCACTGTAACATAGCCTGCATCCATGAAACAGGGGAGAGACGTTTACACACAACGCACTGCTTTCAGTCATCCGCCCGGGGTGGACTCGAACCCACGATCTTTGGTTCGACGGGCAGATGCTTTATCGACTAAGCCAACTTCGCTCTCATTTCGTTAATCATGGGATAAGTGTGGAGAAACAAGTATTAAATGAAAAATGAAATGTTAACCTACTTCAAATGATAAAAACTTAGTGAAAAATGCTGGAGATGTCTGATATAAACTTTTGTTTAGATTAGTAGTGCTTACTGAGAGTTCAAATTTTAATATCGGTGGCAAAATTGTTACAAAATGCTTGAATGTATCCGTTTTATTTCAATTGATAAAAAGTGCAAGGGAAATGTATGAGAAATGTTTCGCAGGATAAGTTTGATTTCGCCTTTTCCCCTTGACCCAGCGTGAAAACAAGCATTTCTGCGCAAACAGATTTCTGCGAGCTTTACAAAAATGGACAGTGCTCACTCAAGTGTAACATTCTGTCAAAACTTTTACTTTCATTGGATAGATGAGACCCAAACCCAAGAATATATGTGAAAAAATTGCCCACATGTTGTATATTTTTCAATTCCCAGGGCTTTTCCAAAGTGTAAACTTTTTTGATACGCACTGTATAAGAATTGACGTACTTAAAATGTAGGTATGGGCGTGGAATATCAAACCCACACGCGAATTATCTTGCCCCTCCCGTGCTAAAAAAACTGATAGTAACCCCCCCCCTAATTACCACAACAATGAACTGGAATAGTCAGGTCCAGATTTAAGAAAAGTAGACTACCTTAGGCAAATCGTGTTAATGCTGAATTGAGAATTGTTTTAGCATAATTTGAGGGCGCCGAGTCCAAATTTGCTGTTTGCCAACCTTGATTTTGATGTAAAAATCCTCAAATTGGCAAAAACAATATGGCCGCCATTCTACACCCTTTTTTTCTCTATTCTGACCCCCAAAACTTGTAACTAAAATGTTTGACAACGATTTTTGGTACTATTTGATCTCAGAAATAACATTCTAAAAATCCACCAAAATCTGGATCCGGGAAAGTGGTTATTTTCAAGATGGCACCTAAGATGGCCGCCATCAACTGAAAATTAAAATAACCGGCACTTTATCTACCCTAGACAACTTTTTCGGTGCATACATGTATTCAATGGTGTAGGAGGTAAAAGGAATGAGTGAATATAAGCACTCCAGGGTACCTGAAAATCCAAGATTGCGTAAAAATGGCTGCCATGGCCTAAAAATTCACAATTCATCTATTACATATTTTAGTGTCTTTTATTTGGGTCTTATTCATTGGTGATGTTCAAGGGTCAAGAAGTAGACCGACATAAGTTACAAGGACAGTCAACGGTCCACTATGTCCAAAAATCCAAGATGGCTTTCAAAATTGGAGTCTTAAATAGCTGTTGTTATCTAAAAAACCCTAAAACCCGACATAGTTTGTTTAATATCTGCCTTGGGGATATGATGATGGTGTCTAACCCGTGGTTTAATGGGTCAAGAAATACGTTGGGACAAGTAACAAAGACAGTCTATGGTCTTCCATGTCCAAAAATCCAAGATGGTTTGCAAAAATGGAGTATAAAATGTCTGTCGTTAATAACAAACCGACATAGTTTGTTTAAAAACCGACTGGAGAATATGATTTTTTAGTATAACGCATGGTTTAAAGGGTCAGGTATTAGATTGGGACAAGTTACAAGGACATTTAGTGGTTCCAGTAAGTCCAAAAATCCATAATGGCTTCCAAAAATGGTCAAATACATGTAGGCCGTTCTTACCGAAAAACTGACATAGTTTATTTAAAATCAGCCTGGGGTATATGATTTTGGTGTTTAACCCATGGTTTAAAGGGTCAAGTAATAAATTAGGACAAGTTACAAGGACAGTCAGAGGTCCAGCATGTCCAAGAATCCATAAGGCTTCCAAAATTGGAGTCTAAAATGGCTATTGTTACCTAAAAACTGACATAGTTTGTGTAATATCTGCCTGGGTTATATGATAATGTTGACTATACCTTGGTTTAAATGGTCAAGTCATACATTAGGATAAGTTACAAGAGCAATCATTAGTCCTGTATGTCTAAAAATCCAAGATGGCTTCCAATTAAGGAGTGTAAAATAGCTGCTGATACTTAAAAATTGATATAATCTATGAAGAATCCATCTGGGAGATATGATTTTGGTGTCTACACTATGGTTTCAAGAGTTAAATAATACTTTTGGATTAGTTAGAATGGTATAAAGCTGTCCATTTTGCCTATTATTTAAAGATGGCTTTCAAAATGAGTCTAAAAAGACTTCCATCACCTAAACATAGTCATAATTAGGTGAACAAAATCTACACTACTGTGGTTTGAAGGCTAAAATAATAGATCGGGACAAATAAAAAGGATGGTCAGTTTTTCTTTTCGTCGTAAAAAGTCCAAAGTGACTTCTAAAATTGCGTAAAAATGACTGATGTGCCATAATCTTGAAACCATAGGATAGTCCTAAGCACAAAATGACGTGTCTTGAAATACTTATCAGTGAATTATGGAACTTTTTAGGTGAAAGTGTACCTTAGTTTTTAAAGTTAGTTTTTCGGATGTTTACTTATTGTTGCACCACTATCTAATTATGTCACTAACTCTTGTAAAACTTAATTTTCATGAGTCTTAAAAACAGAGACACCAAAATAGTGGCAATAGATGGGATATGAAGTATTGTCGTTTTTGTATCAATGGTGGCCAATTCGAATGTAATTTTTGGAGCGTTCTTCAATTTCTTTACAAAATGGACAACGGTGTATCCATGTAATTCGTCTTAACCTATATTATCTGACCCTTGAAATCATGAGAAAGACACAAAAATGTTTCTAGGTAAATAGTATATGCACTTTGCAGCCAGATTTTTAAGAAATATCTATTTCTTAAGCCATCATCATTTTTTTTTGCAAAACTGCACCACTGATAAACCTTTACATTTTTCCAATGTAATTTTTCCCCTTTGGAACCATCATTTTTTATGTTTTATTTCATTCACGGTAGACCCCAAATTTATTTCTACCAGGTGGACATTATATGAATTTGGATCATTTCAAAGATACAACGTCCAGACGTCCATTATAGACGTCATTTTGGGAGGTCATCTTGGATTCTCTGACAAACTCACTGACTATCTTGCAAACATGTCCTGATTCATTATTTGCCTTGAAAGCATTTTGATGATTTAGATTTTGATTTTGAGGATTTACTTTATTTTTGGAGTTGATGGTACAACGACTGCCGTTTTGGATGCTATGTTGGATTTCCATGTAACCTTGACGACCTTTTGTAACTATAACCTGTCTAAATATACTTTGTTTAATCCTAACATGCCTAAGATTCATAAAATAGACATCTATACCCTAAAAGTAATGACATTTAAAAAACTCAGTTAATATTTGGTGTTGACTTCACCGTCGCCATGGTCATCGCCGCCGTCGGAAAAGTGACGTCCATGTCTTGCTTCTGCTATGCAGGCAAGGAAAAAATGGCGGACACGTTAAAGATATCACAATGTGAATATGCCAGCATCGCCCCAAAATGATTAAACATTTGGCCATATTATTTATCAATCAGCAGCTGTGAATCATGGCAGCCATCTTGTAAATAAAGATGGCTGACGAATCAATCGGACACATTATGTTTGCAACCCTGGGTATCAAATATAACGCATAGATCCCAACTTCTGAAATACAATCACCCATAAAAATCGTTTAATATGGGAAACTGCATAAAAAATGCCGCCATTTTGTTTTTTGCCGATTTGAGGATAAAAACGTCGGAATCAAGTTTGGCAAACAGCATTTTTGGATTCAGCACCCCTGAATTACCTTAAAACAATTGATAAATCAGCATTAACACAAAATGCCTAAAGCACTTTTTCTGAGCACATTTTTTAAAATCTGGACCTGACTATAATAGTTCAGCATTTCCTTGGGTCCAATTTAATGTTACCCAATGCCCAAATAGAGTGGTTCACCTCATCAACTTACATCAGCGTTATTTTAACACATTGTTCTTGATGCGCGTTGAAGCAAGGAGGTGAAGAAGATGGGACTCTGCACCTTTTTTCGGCTTCAGTGCTTGCTCCGAGGGCGATAATAGGGTTATCATTCTTATAAAAGCCGTCATGTTTTTTATGATTATCTTATATTTCTCTTTAATATCCTCTCCTCTCTTGCCTTCATTTACTTTCATTTTAACCATTGTCTCCTCTACGACACAAGTCTATACCACCTCTGTTTTTAAACCTATTTTGTAATGTGTCAACGAGTACCATATAAGTATGGGCTGAAGTGTGTATACGTGAGTGGATAATTGACTGTCTCTAACGTACTGGAATACCAGAAACATCAAACATGTTTATGAATTATTCAATTTGATTTAAGCAAAAAAAATTCAAAGAACCAAAAAAGGATAATCCAAAGATTTTAACTCAGTAAAAGAAAGTATTCCATTATTCAGGATATAGTGGCATTGTTATACATCTTGCGAAATGTACGTTGTCCGGTTCGACGAAGATATCTCAATTTCTCTTTCTTTGCGGATTCGTTCTCACTTTCTCAACCTTTTCCCCTAAAATGTCTGTGGGTTACAACCATCAATTTATGGATGAGATAATGGATAAGGATAGTATTTATTCTCCTAGTTCCTGTGGTGTTTATTCGACCCCATCCATTCTAGACCATCTCTTTCTTATAACGGTTGGATCCTGGGAGTCATCGCTTAGAATTAGTGGTTAAACCGTGACTTAAGGACCACTGTCAATAATGATACCGCGTCGCTGACTGTGTAATTTTATTTGCAGGGGGCTTGGACATGTAAGAGGGGGAAAGTGAAGGAAAATTTAAGAAATGGGATGTGCTCACTGAAAGGGCTGTGAAGTCGGTGTTGATCAGTGGACATTAACAGTTCTTAACTTAAGGACAAGGACGACGAAGTCAGTATTGATCAATCGTATTCGGGAAGCTATCTAGGAGAAGAAAATCGCTGTTTTGTTGTATTTTTTGTTGTTTGATTTTGATTTAAATTTTTGAAGAACATGCTTGATTCTTGGTGAAAGATATCCATGAAACTTGCATGCCTTTTTATTCAAAATTGTATTTAACAAACATGTATGTTCCCCTTCAATATTGAATAAATTCATATTTTTTTTAGAGTGTATGAAAGAAGAAGTAAAGTAGACAGACCTATTGCCCCTCCCCTTTTATACCAAATTAGGTTAGACAACACTATAATTAGAAAAAATTAGACTAAATGAATGTTTTTCATGGTATTCAAATTACTAAAAAGCAATTCTAAAGCGAGTGTTAGTTACCTTGCATTTTAACATAAAGCAACGGTTTAATAGCTTCTTTAGAAATTACAATGAAGGGTCGGATGATATGATATGTTCTACGTAGTGCGAAATATTTAATCGTAATATGTTCCCATTACTACAAACACGTGAAGCATACTTCTGTGGGGCTAAATGACACACACAGTAATGTTGGAATATTTCTTCTAAAGTTCAACATTGTTTTGTTTGCTGAATTTCCAATACTACATTACATTTCGAAATTTATGTTTGCGTGTGCTTTTCCCGCCAATGAAACACTATGTTCGAGAGTTATCTGTTTTTATTTTTAACATATATTCTACTTCTGTTTTAATAATGTGCTCCTTATCGGAAGTGTATGCCATCGACAGATAAGGCATGTCCAGCGTGCATGAACTGAAATAGAACACAAAACGCAATAGTTGCTTCATATCTCACTAAGACGTGACACGTGACCTCGTGTTGTGCCCGCCGAACTATTTTCCCGCGCAAATCATTCCAATCACCTGCTGAGATTGCTATGCAACGGTTTGGTCTATCCCTGTAATAACATTTCTCTTTCTCAACAACCCCTCTCTCCATCAGATCCTTCTGGTTATCACATCTCTCCCTCTCTTTCTTCTCGCTCTCCCCCCCCCCCTCCTTTCTACCCCTGCTTTATTCTCTTTCTATCCACCTCTTCCTATCTTTATATTTCTCTTTATTTTCCGTCTCTGTCCCTCCTCCTGTCGGCAAACTTTCTTTCCTGCTCTATTTCTGAGTAGGATTTTTACAAACAATGCAATCACAGGAAACCCAGTATTCATAATTTTCAATAAACGTTTCAGGGTTGCGTCAATTCATAACACTATAATTCACCCGGGCTGAATTGCTACCTGGAATCGACGATAACAAGTCACGCACTCCTCATATTTTCATGAAAAAAATACGAGATCACGTAAATTAGTACATTGTCATCTTAGTAATTGATTTGAGATATATCAAAATGGTGAGAAGGATCTGCGCACTCACTGTTGCCAATGTACCTATTTGACTCCGATAAAGAGGGGTACCTTGGATAAATGATGATTTTTTTGGTGTTAGCACGCGAAAGGGATTATTATCGAAAGCAATTTAGAAAAACAAGATTAATTTATTGGTGGAATAAATTTCAGTTTTCCCGTAACAGAGCTAATAACTTGATTAAAAATTTGAAAAAGAAGTATTATCAGGACAAATTTAAGGACTGCGAAAATGACATAAAAAAGAACTGGAACATTTTATCGAAGCTTATACCTAAGAAAAATAAAACCACGAGTCATGATGTTAAATTAACAATTGATAATGATCAAATACCTAACAATGAAATAGCTCACGTTCTAAACAAAGCCTTTAATGAAGTCGGCTCAAGGTTGCAAGCCGCTTCGGGTAATTTCTCGAAAGATTTATTAAACAATTTACAAACTCTGTTTATTCCAGATTGTGAATTTAAATTTTATGCAATAAAAAAGGAGTATGTTTTGAAAGAACTATTACATATTGATTGTTCGAAAGCGGTCGGAGTAGATGGCATTCACCCTAAGTTTCTTAAGCTGGCAGCAGAGAGTATAGCTGGCCCTTTAACCCATTTATTTAATGCAACTTTACAAACTAGTGTTATTCCAGAAGATTTTAAAACAGCAAGAATTACTCCTGTACATAAGGGAGGATCATTTGATATTGACAATTATAGACCAATTTCTGTGCTTCCAGTCCTGTCCAAAATACTAGAGAGAGCAATACATGATCAATTGTATAAGTACTTAAATGTAAATGATCTACTTGCAAATTGTCAGTCTGGCTTCAGACCGTCTTATTCTACTGCCACTTGTCTAACTGAGATTACAGACTTTTTGTATGATAAAATGGACCGAAAACATGTTACTGGTGGTATTTTCTTGGACTTACGCAAAGCTTTTGATGTTATTCCTCACAATTTTATACTTGCAAAACTTAAGTACTATGGTATTACTGGCAATAAATACAACTGGATGGAATCGTATTTAACAGACAGAAGGCAATTTGTAATGATTAACAGTTGTCGCAGTGAATTTTTGAAGATAAAATCAGGTGTCCCACAAGGATCTATACTGGGTTCATTGATATTTTGTATTTTCATTAATGACATGTGTAATTTGAAATTGCATATACATTCTAAAATGTCTCTTTATGCTGATGATACCGCCATTTTTAATCACGGTTAATCAATTAAGGAGGTACAAAAGTATTTGCAAGATGATTTTGATTCAATAAGTAAATGGCTAGACTTAAATAATATGCATTTACACCCGCAAAAACAAAAGCCATGGTATTTGGTCAAAAGAAAAAGTTGAGGGGTGCTCATTTGTCAGTGAAATTCAGGAACATACAATTAGAAAATGTAAAAAAGATTAAATACTTAGGTGTCATGCTTGATCCGGGCTTGACTTGGTGCGAACATAAATTATTACTAATATCGTTTGTAAAATATATCGGGCAATAGGTTGTGTAAGGCGGATTAAGCACTTACGGTCCTTTGATATTATGAAGAAGCTGTACTTTTCTATGATTTTACCTTACATTGATTACTGTATTACATCTTGGGGAAGCAGTGCAAAAATACATTTAGATAAGATACAAAAACTTCAAAATAAATATGCCAGAATGCTTTTGAAAAACGATTATAATACATCACAAATTTCTTTGTTGCAGTCACTGAAGTGGCAATCAGTAGATCAGCGTATAAAATATCAGTATTATGTTCTTGTATATAAAATAATGAATGATTTAGTTCCAAATTATTTAAAACCTTTAGTATGTAAACGGCCCGTGAAATACAGGACACGGTATTCTTTACGATGCCCCCTTCAGCTTCCCAAAGCTAGAATTGAACATCTAATTTAAAAATCTTTCGCATATGTCGGACCCAAATTATTTAATGCACTTCCTTCAAATTTACAAGTTTGTACCTCCTTGTTAGTTTTTAAAAAATTATGCAAAGCCTTTCATACGAATTGATAAAGAGCGAAATGATATTCCATTGATTTACAATGCTATGTATGTTTAAATTGTCACTTCCCACTCTATATTTTGCTGTTAATTGTTTCTGATGTTAGATATTTTGTATTTTGTATTTTTGATGTTGTATGTTGTTGTTGTTGTTCATAGTTATCTTGACATGTATTTTAAACTGCAGGGCGCCTTTGTAAAGCAGTTTTAAGAACTGAACAGGCCTACCCTGCAGTATAAAATAAATAAAACAAAATAAATAAATAAATAAATATTGAACGCTCCCGAATGCTGCCCAAAGGTGAAATACATTCATGGTGCACCTGCTGAATTAATCAAGCTAAAGGCAGAAGACCCCCATACCCCCTCCCATAGCCACCCCAAATTAAGACCCCACCCCCGTGACACTTATAAACATTAGACTGCTGCCATTCATACCCCACCCCTCCAGTGAAAATCCCTCAGAGTTCGATCTAAACGAGCTCCAAATCGTGCCTTGAATTTTGCCGCCGTTAATGATGTAAAAATGCTCCTCGAAAGATCTTCTCGGTTGGAGCCGAATTTGAAATGCTGATATTTCTCTCCCGGAAATACGGCAGATTTGCCTCGGAAACGGTTATCCGATTACCGCCGCGCTTTTGCATATGATTAAATTACAGAATCATTACTCTTTTATATACGGCTTGGGAAGGCTACAGGTCCCTGGAATGACTCCATTTGCATTTCACTCTTTTTTTGTTTTACCCTCAAGGAGGAATTATATTTGGCGAATGACTAAAGCTGTTAAGTCAAAGATTTTTTTACCACGCAAAATGTATCCATAATTTTGTCTTGTTTAAACAAAATAGACGGATAGATTTACATAGGGGATACAGTGTTGAGAAAGGGGGGAGAGAAAGGATGAGATGAAGAGGAGGAGAGAGGAAATAGAACGAGATGGAGAAGAGGGATAGAAAATAAAGAGAAGTCACTACATGCAGAGTAAAGGGTGAGAGAAAAGAAGAAGAGAGGGAGAGAAAAGAAGCAGAAATGATGTAAAAGACGTAAAGGGATACACAGAGGGGGAAATGAAAAAAAAGAGAAAAAGAAAGGGAGAGATTGGAGTCAGGGGGGGGGGCGAATCAACAGGGGTACTGAGGTGTTTTGCTCCACTTTAACTGCTACATATGCGTCGATGAGTTTGTTTCTCTTTTTGATATTGTTCACCCAAGAACAATCGTAATATACTTTTGCATCATTACGTTTAGTATATAATTATGTAACAAGTAAGCAACATAGATATTATAATTATTCATTCATCTGTAAATACATCTTCCAAACAATCTTGTATAGGACTTTTGGTTTTGGAATGGCAAAGTTTTTTTACTACAAACTATAAACACTTTGTAACTTAATGAATAGTTTCAGGTTCCTTTCTGATGAAATGGAGCAGAGGTATTTTGCTATTTAAAAATCTTACCTCTCCAAAATGAGACGACTGCTGTTGCCAAACATCTTTTGAAAGATCACTGGCTGGTTTATTTTTCCCAATTTCCGATGATGCTTTGTCATGGAAATAAATGATACTGATTTCTCTGTAGTTTTCAGTATACAATAACAATTAGTACACAATAAACCCGCTGTATGAAATTTAATACACGCTGTTTACGATATGAACCTTTACAGTAATTGTTTAAAAAACCATGACCAGTTTCAACAACCAAGACCAAATATTCAGGAATAACAATTGAGAAATAAACTTTCTTGTTTAAAATTTCAAACAATATTCTTATTGTTTAAATTGTTAACGACAAATGTAAAGTTCATGTTAAACGGCGTTGTATAAATAAAAAAAAATCAAACTTGAAACAGCGTTTTACTGTGCAGTTTAATTTACGAATAAAGAATGTTTGATACGACATTGAGAATTGAATGCCTACATCTCTCTCGCTTTAAGAAAATCTTGGATGATTACCATTCTCGAATTCGTCACCCATTTCCACCATTTTACCTCGATCTGTCTTAATTATGGTTCCACTTATTGCTCCCATAAACAAAAACCCTCTATCGCAAGCTTCATTTAAATCCAATAATGTTTTATGTTGAATACCCATTAAGAACTGTGCTAGGAAGAGGCACGACTTGGAGAGATTTATATTCCTATCTGTTTATTTTACCGAGTTCGTTCTTGCCTGACTTGGATGCAAATCATTGGCTCATTCCATCTCGAAATGTCTAATTTCTTTAATTCAGGAGGCGTGATTCACCTTTAGTCGGCTAGCACGAACGAGCAAGGGACTTCTTGTCATTCTTCCGCTGCTTCAGTTAATCTTGATTTGATATATGGTATCTAATTTGACATTACACCATTTAATATTTAACTGAACGTCATAGGCCTATTCATAATTATTCTACGTTCGCGAACGTATATAGTATAGCAATATTCATAATCAAGAGATGGACATTGGCAGACACCGCAGCAAACTGGGTAAACGTTGGCATTTTTTTATAGTTTTAAATAAAAATTTGTAATGATATTTATCACCAGTATCCAGTTTTAGTCAGGCCTGTTTATTGGAATGGATGGTATCTAGTCATTCTTCTATTTCCAGACGTTGTAAAATAATATCTTTTTTATAATCATTTGCGAGATATTATCTTCTATTTAATTATTTTCGTATAGTGACAATTGAGTACCATATGATTTAGACAGAAAGTGCTGTTTTTTCTGCTCCGAAATATTGTACAGACAGACAGCGTTGGCTCTATACACCATAATGAAGTGTGTACACAGTCCCTGGTAGAACGATATAATGAATGGCAAACCCATTCAAGACACCCTTGACAGAAAACAATACGCAACCAGTTTGTTGGACATGACGAAGATGCATCACGCAGACATTGCAAAATAAATCGTAGACAGTTCTTTGTTTCAGCGCACGTAACGCTACGTAGCCGTCAACTATAAAGGTGTGACATTTCACGGCCCTCGGGAGACGTTCGGTGTGGTCGCAACTTACTGTCTATGGTTTATCTTGGTAGAATAACAATTGTGACACACACCACTATTAAGAGTGCAAAGACATCGATCAGGTTTTGGGGAGAGAAGTTTTTAGAGAGCAGCAGGATAGAAAATATCCAATGAATTTACAGTACAGTGATTAATCACTGATAGTCATAGAAATGAAAAAAAGTCTCCCACGAATATTAGCAAGCTTCAATTCGAAGCTGATTCTTTTTCTTCAAAATGGTTATTAATATTTAATACACCTTAATTTCATAGCAGAAACAACAGCTACATGTGCACTGAAAATGGCTTTCTACGTATACGAATTATTTTTCAAGAATAAGAAGAATGTTCAACATAATAATTATGGAAACAAAACTTATTTCAATGGTACATGAAATATGACTTGATGAAGCATTTATCCTTCCTTTTATACAGTTCCATTAATAGGTCTACACCCATTATTGAACTATTGTTTTCCACCAGTCGATTAAAGGAAATGATAATTAACTCAATCTTTATACATCTTGAAATGCAAAATCGAAAATTTATTAAGAAAAATATGCGATGGATATATAATCGAGCTTGAAATGGTTCATAATTGGCAACAGTCTAAACAGTTAATTCCTTAATCCATGTCATTTATTTATCTCATCATACAGTGTCAAATGTTTTATTTCTAGACTACGAGCTTTCCCATTTGGTATCGGTTGAGTATTTTGAACGATTGGGAGTGCTACATGATTATTAGTGATGACTTAAACACGCCACGACGCCCATAACCAAACATTACTGCTGACAAATGTCTAATTTAAAAAGGTATTCCTTTAAATCTGCACTACTATAATAATGACGAAACCTTGGAGTAAATACATTGTTGAGTTCATTATATTGGCTGTTACTGAACTTCATATTCACACCTCAAAATTACATTTGTAATGATTTATTTGCATTACCAGTTTCGTAAAATAATAATCCAATGTAATTTTAAGCACCATTTTGATAAAATGTACATGTAGAATATCATCACTTCATACCGATGTCAGAATTACACGACAATGACCACCTCTCAGTATGCCATTAGGTCAATATTGTGTATTTAAATTCACCATATAGAATCACATCACGTCATGGAGACAAATTATCATCGTGATGTTTTTTTTTCTTTTTTTTTCGATACTACCAAATTGTAACATAAAATGAAAATTTTATGTTTGTGTGATCGCGATGGTATCTTGTGGAGATGTCCAAAGGGTAATATATCCGCATTTCAGTAACAGAATATCTTCTACTTATATTGTAACAAGCATGATACCTGGGCATATAATAAGTGTCTCTCGGTAAGATATTTCTTGACTCATACTTATTTTCCTCAATTAAAGATACCAAACCATTACTCAAATTTTTGTGTTTTTTAAATTTATTGTCTGATTGATATGAAAATGATTTAATTTCCATTTTTCAATTACAGATCTAGTTATCCGTAGTATATCTGGTATACCTGCAGTTTGAATTGACACATAAATTAACGACAAAGTAATCAAAATTAAATCTAATCTAACGAGGAATCACAAGTTGCATGGGATGGATTCGATTTCAACCTCACCCCTGGCGGTGTTTTACCGAGATATATCGGTCTCTCTGAGAAAACAATTTGTCAACATATATTTTCAACCATCCTGGATTTCATAACTGTAACTTTAACCCACATGAGTGATATTTCTGTCTAAGCATAACGATGCAACGCAACAGCTGTGTTGATGGATCCATATGTGAACATGAATGATTAGTGCGTTGGGATAACAATGGCGACAATATAGAGGCGACTCATACACCCCGGTGAGACGAGAAAAGTCACGCACGTACGAGGAAAAAAATATGCGGATGGTGGGGGGGGGGGGGGTTCACCACATTCTCTTAGTACCGATAAGTGATTTCATCTGCGTGTTGCGATTATCATGAATATTTGAGACTTCGGCATTCAACATTGATACAGCTTGCACAGACTATACATACATTGTTAACCTCGCCCTTCTTCAGTAATTTAAAAGGCCTTTGGAATACGATTTTTGTTACGTAGTAAACAGTAAATCGAATTGACTTGTATTATTGGGACGTTTCCCTGAGCCATCTCAGCCATATGAAATATTATTTCAGATTAATGCATCATGACAAAAATCTTTATTGAGGTAAAAAAAGAGTAAAATGTATTCTTACTCCCTGGCGCTATGATAAGACCGATGGAGTATGTACGTTATTCATTGTATCATTATCTCTCCCACACACGCACACACACCCACTCTCTCTCTCTTTGTTTGTTTTGTATATCACTCTTGAGAAAACAACCCAGTATTTTCCACAATCGCTTTCTGTTCTATCATTGTATTGGTCATAATTATACTGGCAACAGCAGCAATCTTATAGTACAAAAGTCAGCAGCAATAAGGGTATTAGTAGTAATAATCTATAAAAAAATCATTGCGTAGCAGCATGAACCATCAGCATTTGTAGTAGATATATTAAATGCTATCATGCGTGTAGAAAATAATTGAAATGAAAACAGAGGTTTTTTAATTCATGTGGACGTAAATGAACTTTTGAAGGTTACTCAAGTACGCCACCAGACGTGAAAAGCGACAAAAAGTACAGTAAATTTAATTGGTCATAATTTTACCAAAAATACACTCTACGTGACAGCTTTGTTCACCACTAAAGTTGTCGATTCAATCAATAGTTCACGCTTGATATTTCCCAGGTGGTTTGCCTTCTAAAAATACACAAATCTAGGGGAGAGAATATTGCTCGCTCTACCACGCGGAAGAACTTGAATTCCTTTAAATTTTGTGACCGTGCAGAATCTACGAGAAAAACTAACAAAATATTTATAAGCTCTATCTTGACAAGCGTAACTGAGGAGGGAGGGGGGGGGGCAGAAGACCATTTATGACTGGAAAGTGCTGTGGTAATAACATTTGACCCTTATTATTTTATTTTGTTACGGGGCATGTGGTCCCCTCCCCATTAATATTATTTATATTAATTTTGCCCAGGGCACAATTGGAGTTGTTTGTCTTGCCCCGATCCCTTCCAATATCAACTGTGAACAAATAAGTATATAAATCAATGAATAAATGAAAATCAAGAACTTATCTTGGTTGTGCCTGCAATGTTGGAATATATTCTTTACCCCATCTTTCACTAGACAAATGTATTTGTCCAAATTGTAAGCACGTATTATTATTTGATAATCTTCTGGCTTGCTCCAACCCCCTCCACTCCAATATGCCATTAAAGATACAACTGCTTGATTATGTCATCTTAAGTGGCTTTGTTTCTCATTCTGCTGTTTTGAGTGCTCCATATAGCTGACATCGAAGACATGATACGATGTACTTAATACTGAGTCTCAGCCGGTATGAGCGGTTTTATTGGAAAACTAATCGGTAGGATCTCAAATGAACTTCGCTGCAAAGAGCATCGTCATGCTTTTTTACGTTTGATACGATCTTGAGCGCTGTTTGACTTGGCCTCGTGATCGGGTTTAAAGGAAAGAATCAGTGGCAGATATTATTTTAAAAATGGAGATGGAGAGGTATGAAGAAGAGAAATAAATGATAGAGGATAACCAGAGAGGTATGGAGAGATACAGAGATACATATAGGGAGAGAGTGAAAGGGAACATTAGAAAGATAGAAAGGTAGAAAGAAAGAGAAAGAGGAAGAAAGGTAAAAAAGTAAAGAGAGAGAGGGAGGGGGAATGCAATCAAACACGGTGCATTCCCTAGACTGATGTCTCCTACCATTCGAAATATAAACGGTAGTCAACAGTTATAGGTTCATATCTATAGTAGATAATCTAAAAACGACAACAAATAAACTCTATGAACATTGCTTTTATGAAGAAGAATAATGCCCGGTTGAGTATGGGAAGTCTCGCCACGATCAGCATTGGTGGAAAATCAATGTTCTGGATATCTTTGAAAAAATACCGACTTAACCCTTCATTCTGAAATCAAACTGGCTTGGAATATGTTAATGGTCTATTAGCAACACGTACCATGTCCATTTAATGTAAATCTGTTCTATTTATTAAATCTAATTGGTGCGAGGCCAGTCATTACGTAACGTTTGCTTGATGGTTTAAACTTCTGTTAGATTACAAGATGTTCCTGTCTTTTGTTTTGGAGGAAAAGTGAAGACATGCTTTTTAAATATGTATACTCCATTATGCACAGAGAGAATTTTCTCTCTTATTTTGTTTTTCCCTTCCACATTTTTTCGTCTCTCCAGCTTTTTATTTTGAATATCATTTTATTCTTCTCATTATATTTTTGTTCGTCCTTTTTCTTCTCTGTTATCTTAATTTTACATGTTTTCAATTACATTTTTTTCTCTTCTTATATTAACATTATTGATAGAATTACATCTTTTATTATTAATTTTAGTATCAAAATCGTTCTGAGTTGCATTTTTATTTGTAAAAACCTTGTTCGTTTATATCCTTTTATCCCGCTTTATTTTGCTTGCTCCCCACCCCCCTCTCTATACCCCTGTCTTTTTCTCCATCTCTTTCTCTGTTTATGTATATCTTCATGTACTCCATCTACCCCGTTTCTCTGTTTCTCTATTGACTATACTTGACCCGTAATTTTCATCTCCAAACAATTCGCTCTTGTCTAGCCAATTTGCGCGATTGGTATACGAGCCCGTTTCCACTTACGAACGATACTTTGTTAAAGTGGACACTCCACATGAATTACCTTCACACTCGGTGACCGGGCAGCCTCACTTGTAGCTGGGACAGTCACCAAAACAGATACACTTCCAACGACAGACTTTCCCCGGGGCGTTCATTTTCACCTTTGCATCATTATACACTCTCAATGCAGGCGTGGGAGAGAGACAGTCTATAAACAGATATTGGCGGGGATGTCTTCTTGGATGAGTAAGATCACCTGTCAACTTACGGGCTTCCCACGCACTTGTTTTGATGTTGGCTTAAGTGTAGAAAATAAATATGATGGCGGGAATTCCGAATCTACAGGTATAGTTATACGAGATAACTTGTAATGATATTCGTTGAAATTTTAAAGCTTTGTTTGATTTATGAAGCAGCCAATTCTAATTTGAACAGGTACATTATGAATGTCATAAAACTTAACGTTTCTCAAAGACAGTCAGTTACGCCACAATTAAACTGTAATGGTGATCATCAACGCCAATGCCAAATCGGGAGCACAAAATGATAATGGAAAAAACTATTTTTTTATAGATGATATGCCGATAACAGAGCCTTTTATAGAAGTGCAGACATAAATCCTGTTCATTAACGATTTTTGGTTGATCCTTTACAATGCTATAAGTAAAAACACAGTGGTAGCTTTTCAACTTTCCCTATATAATTTTAGGAAGAACAATACCCACCTCGTTTGCGATGATGTGCCCATGCTACTTTAGAGCGTCAAGTATATTAATCAACCACACCAGCTTTCTGTATTCGAATTGATTAATGTCATTTAAAGTTAATGATTACTACGTGTATTCACGAAGTGCATGTGCATTACCGAGTCTTCTTTGAAAAGCCGCCAGGAATTGTGTAAACGGACTATGAAATCTGCTAATACATGGCTATGACAAGTACTGTATAAGATTTCGGGGTTCAATGTATATTACCTGGGTGTATTCTATTAAGAAAAAAAAAGAAATTTATATAGTTTATGATAGTGGACATGAGTTTGAGTAGGTCGCAGAATGATGAATCACCCTCGAAGAAGAACTCTTCTGTGAATGCAGGGTATACCGCACACCGTCTTTCTGGTTTTCAAGACACATATTTTCACAAAATGGCGTGGGTTTTGGAAACAACCCACGCTACTGGTTCCTTTGTTGGTTGCATAATTAGTGCTTGGAATAGAGTACCATATTCATTATATTTTGAATCAAGATTCTGAATATATATCTATTCGATGATTTTCGAATTTATGCGTTCAGTGATGTATGGAAAAGATATATTGGATGTAATATCCACCAAAAATTTTCCTTGCAACATGCGATTGAGTTTATTCTTATCTTAGTAATAATCACATTTAAAATGAATTTGCATCTTTCCTGTAGAACTTAGACTTATAGCTATGCTACTTTAACGGGATGTAATACACTCTTTGTCACCAATGCATTCTCGAGAGATCTATTGTTTCATAACGAATAAAATATTGAAAGAAACAGTGTAGAAATTAGATTCCTCTTCTGTTCTAATTAAGATTCATTAATGCGTGCTTGAGAAGATCGTATCACTTGCATGTATTGCATACGACCATGCTCTTCGCTTGTCATGTAGTGGGGAATATGGATTACACGTTTAAAATGAAGCATCGGATAAATGCCAGTCAGCCCGCTTGACATTGTGTAATCAAAAGAAAATAAATGAAGCTACTATATTTTCAAGTTTTGTTGAAAAAACTAAGCTTTTATGCACGTGTTAAAAGTGATTCTAGGACATCTACCCCCTGGACATCCACCCCCCGGACATCTACCACCCGGACATCCACCCCCCGGACATCCACCCCCTTAGGACAAGTACCCCCTAGGACAAGTACCACCTAGGACATTTACCCCCCGGACATCTACCCCCCGGACATCTACCCCCCGGACATCTACCCCCCGGACGTTTACCCCCGGACATCCTTAGATGTCCTAAGGGGTGGATGTCCGGGGGGTGGATGTCCGGGTGGTGGATGTCCGGGGGGTGGATGTCCAGGGGGTAGATGTCCGGATACGGTTAAGAGTATTTTGAATTCGTATTAGAGCTTATATTTTGGTCGTTTTTTTTTTTACTCAAATAGGTGCACCTACAATGTACACCACCGCAGCTAAAAGTATTTTGACTAGAATAAGATAATGATATTAAATTTGAACAAAGAGAATTATATGGTTACTTTATAATGAATAAGTACTACTCAGTATAGGCAGACTTGATTTGTATCAGCATTAACATATAATCGAGTCAAGAAAGAACTATGAAATCAAACAATCGCAATAATTAGTTTAATTCTTTGCTATTTTTGTATAAAGACGACACCAGTGCACTTAGTATTATAACCAGTAACAAATTTAAAAAAATTTATAACCTGATATTTGTTAATTTCTTTTCGCAAGGCAAAACTCAAATCTTATATTTATGAAAAAATGAAATGATACAACAGGTGTATCAGTGTTGAAACATAAACGTTTGTATGTGAACGGCTCCTAAGGCGTATAGGTTTGCATTTTTATGTGGCCTAAATAGAGGCATTTATATCACGTCAATTGAATTTGGAGATGACTGTTAGAGATTTGACCTCAGTCGCCATTGGAACCATTCTAAACTGCAGAATACCGTTAACATTGATATGAATTAATATTAATTGTGATTAAACTGAAAATATATATGTTTTTATTATTTCCGTCCTTCAATTCCTTAAAAAAAATTAGTGTACGTCGCATCCATATCGAAATTGTTAACATGGTTCTCAGGGTAAAATTCAAATTCGAATTATGATCTTTCAGTAAACCTTTTACAACGTTTAGTCAATTCCTAAATATTGTCCATTACATCACGAGTAATTTAACTTTTTTGTCGATGTATAGATTGATTTTGTTGTACTGAAAATGAAATTTTAAGGTTTCAAAATAAATTAGAAATTAATGCCTTTTTTAAGTATCATGTTTGAAGGAAGATTAAATCAAGATTAATTATAAGGTCGCAAGGGTATGGCAGTAAGAAGCTAACAGGCAGATTTATCAGGATGACATGCTGTTAAGTGTAATCTGGGATGCTAAACCTAAATCAATACCATTGCATATCACAAGAATGTTTTACGAATGTGTCACCGCAAAACGTTATTGGTTCTTCTTGGGTAAAGTGAATAAAAATGCATTCCAGGCAGAGAAATAGAGAGAGAGGAGATATGAAAGACGGAAAAGAGGTGGAAAGGACTAGGGTGAGGTAGAAAAGGGAAGAGAGATAGGGAGAGAGAGAGAGAGACATATGGAAGTTTTTTTTTTTTAAGGCAAGAGGGTGGAGATGGTAATATATTCGAGAAACAAGAAAAGGTCCATGTATACAGAGAGATAGAAAGGGAGGGATTTAAAGAAAATGGGGGGTTAATAATATTGTGTATATGTGTGTGTGTTTGTGTTATGAGTTAGAGAGGGGGTAATGTGTGTAGGGAGAGAGTGTATATAAAGCTGGTAAGGAGACTGGGACGGCGAAAATATAAAGAGATAGTAAAAATGGGGTGTGTGTAAAGGAAAGAGAGGGAGGATAATGCGAGAATTATGTATTTTTGCAGATATTTTCGCAATCCGCTGCCTGATCCCGCCATACTCCCATCGAGGGGTAGTGCCTCGGAAAGCGTTCAAGGATAGGATAGTAAAGCTTCATTCGGTTACCATGGTGACAGAATGAGAGGATAGAACGTGTGGTATTGATGAGGTGGTAAGAAGGTGCCGGGTCCCGGGAGGATATATAGGAGGCGAAGGAAGCGATCCGTCTCCGCTCTCGCTTTGAGTATACACAAGATAATGCTTGTGAATATCACCAAGATCACAATTTAGAAAGGGACGAGCGCTAGGGTCGGGAGTCCTTTCCCTCTTCTCCCACTCTCCCTCCCCCTCTCTCTCTCTCTCTTTTTTTCTCTCCCCCTCTTGGCATCTTCCTCATTCCCATTCCATCTTTCTAATTTTGATTCGTCTTCATACTTTCTATTGTCATGTTTTAGTCCCAAGTCACCCAATAATAATAATTTTAAAAATCCGTTACGTCCTTTCTTTTGGTCATTCTCCCCTCCCGCCCCAATCGCTCCGCCCCCTCTTCCTTTGTTCTCTTTATCCTTCAAGTTTTCCCCCTTTCTCCCCCTCCCTCACTCCCATTCCCTCACTCCCCTCCCTCTCTCTCTCTCTCTCTCTCTCTCTCTCTCTCTCTCTCTCTCTTTCTGGAGCATTTTATATATTTTTACAGGGGGGACCTGAAGTGGAGGTGTGCTTGTGAATACATTACTGAATAAACATGTCTAGATGGTACTATGAGGAGTACTTAAAACCATAAGTGAATTTCGGGAAAAAAGTGACAGACATTCGGACATGTAGAACTCGCATGCAGAGCGTGGAGTGAAAATCATGGCAAAACGTCTCTGAATCAATAAAGAAAGTAGTGATAGATTTTCACTTAATTCAATTTTTAGGACGAATATAGAAACAACTGAGACATGTCGTAATAAACATTGAGACCTACCATGTATACTGTATACAAGACTCTCATATTGGAAAAAATATATATTTTTCATTCATTATTGTATGTTAGTTTATGTCTGCGACCATTTAAACATCTCTTATAATCGAGTACACAAAAACAAAGAGGATTAAAAAGAAGTAGAATAGGAAGAATAAGGAAAGAATGATGACGACGACAGTGAAGACGACGATGATGATGACGATTATTGAAAGAGGAAGAGGCGACTGGAGAGAAAGATATTAAGGGGAAAGATGAATGGTGACAAGAAGGAGAGATGAATGAAAAATATAAAGAAGAGAATAATGCTACAATTCGGTTAATGCTGATTATAGTTAATGCTGTTCATTTCATTTAAAATCTAATTGACCCCTTTATTTTTGAAGAGCCTATTATAGCGGAGAATGGGGGCAATGGCAATAATATCAAATCCGTCACTGATTTAATCCATCGATTCAATTTGCAAGAAGATCTGTCCATTTTTATAAATGTACGCCGTGCCGACTCTGTGAGAATCAGTGCTACCTGAAATGTAGATAATTAAAAATTTATATTATCATCTGAAATATTCTTCACCCACACTATAAAAATTTACGGTTTTAAGTACGTTATTTGAGCCTATCATTCTAACAATTATTGTTTAAAGTTTTAAACAAGTTGTTTACAGTTTCTAACAAGTTGTTTAATTCTTTTAGAATAATTCCCAAATAGGAAAACATTATGACTATCGTTTAAAAGTTTGAATAACTTGTTGTTAGAGTACCAGGCTTTGCAGTGCTTTGAATTTTAAGCGTGCTTCCTTGTGTTGGCCAGGGTCATCCATATCTTTTCTCTATATATACCATACACATCCCAAAGAAAGTTCAGAGAAAATTTACCCACTACTTTGCCAAAAAATCAAACAAAACTTGTTTGTTGGTGAAATTAATTTATTGTAGTGATGCTAATGATAAAAACGTTTCTGCCGCGCCTTTTCTGAAGACAGATACAAAGCACATTATATCCTCACATTATAATCATTAAACAATTACGTATTTGATGTTTCTTATTAAAAAAGCAAGCATTCACGTTTCATCTTAAGCAAATATTGGATAAACCTCTTCAGAGTGCGCTAAATTATATCGTAGTTTTCATGTTACTAGCATAAAGTATAGAAGTTCTTACACGTATAGTTTATCATTATTTAATTCAGGCATGAGTGAAGATTGTTGATTCTACGAAGAATGTTGAGGTAATGATGGTGACGATGATTTAATAGCATGAATTAAACATGTCGATATAATCAAATCTGCTTTTCAAATGTTTTGCGCCTTCTTCTGTACATAATAACTTAAATCCTTTTATGTTTCGTACTCTTATGAAAAATGTCCATTGAAAGAAAAATAAATGTGTACTGAAATTGGATCAATATTTTTTAAGTAATCATAGTATTATACTGTGCAACATACGGATTGTCATATTCTTCATCGTAATACATTCAACCAGTAAGTTTATTAATACTTAATCTCATTATCATTATACAACGCATCTTAATATAGGGCCTTCTTTATTGCTAGGGGCAAAAAGCGCTCTCCAGTCGGTTTATATCGTGTAGGACGTTTTATGACGACTCCCCTGATGGCCGGAACAAAATTACGACTCTCTCTGTCATTTGATGTTAATGGTCTCCCATATGGTGTCAGGCTTGCCAAACATGTCGGACCTCATTTTTATTCTGATTGTCTTCCGCCTTTGGAAGAAGGCCTCAGCTGTCTATCTCTCTCATAATGATTCAGTACTTCGTTACTAATGATATATGGTTCAGTAAATAAGTTTACACAATTTTGAAGATGCTATTTAGCATGGTTTCGATAAGGTTGCAACGATAGATATTGTTATGATGATGGTTACTGTGGTGGAGATGGTGATAATGACGACAATGATGGTGATGATGGTCGTAATGGTAATGTGAATAGTGATGACTGTGATAGTGGTGGTGGTGGTGGTGTTGGTGGTGTTGGTGATGGTAGTGGTAACAATACTGGTGGTGATGGTGTGGAAATTTCAATGATCATGGTTATGATTGCGATGATGGCAATGTCAATGGTAATCATTATGTTATGTTGGTGGTCGTCCTGGTAATGTTGGTGATGGGTAGTGGGAGTGATAATGGTGTTGACGATCAGATGGTACATGGCGGTGTGATAACGACGACGACGACGATGACGATGACGATGGTAATGATGGCATTGGTGGAGATAATGTTGGTGAGAATAGTGGTAATGCTAATGTCAATAGTGCTGATGGTGACGATGATGGTAGGGATAATCAAAGTGATGATGATGATGATGGTGATGATGATGATGATGATGGTGATGATGATGGTGATGATGATGATGATGGTGATGATGATGGTGATGGTGCTGATGATGATGATGATGATGATGATGTTGACGGCAATGATTATGATGACGGTTGTGATGATGGCACCGTTGTTGTTGGTGGTGGTGGTGGTGCTAACTGTAAAGATGGTAGTGATGATGGTGATAATTATGTTTGTGATGGTGTTTGGATATCATGGTTGTGATTGGTTAATATTGGCTTTGTTTATTATTAAAAAGAAAACCTACTAGAAAGGGTCTAGATTAATGTCTAGAGAACGGAAACGCTCGGAGTGCGAAACATGCAAGACAATTATTACGGTAGAAAGGTGTGAAGAGGGATTATACAGAGTTGATTTATTACACGCGGCGACATCAGATATGAATTGCCATTATCACGCTAATGCTGAGTTTGAGTGGACATAAGATGTTATTTGGACTATCATTCAAATTTTATCTTTCAGGCTCAGTTGCCTTGGTAATGCATTGTTATTGCCTGTTTGGATTCAAGCTCCTATATATATTTCAGCAAACATAGCATCATATATTAATACGCTCTCATGGGCATCGTGACAATTTTGGTGTGTGACCCATGTACCCATATATCATTATGGTTCAATACCGTCTGTCCTTTGTTTAACTATATAATGGAGACTGGCGTATACCAAGCTCTTACCTCTTAGCTGATACTTTTACCTTTATTCTTATAATCTTGTTACTTTTTACTTATTTTTTTTTCTTAATCTTTCATCCTTATAATCAATGCTGTTAGTTCAGGATGACACACATTGTTGGCACATCGTTGTGCTAAGAATCTTCACTTTGTTTTTTATATGCTTACATCATAATTGACATTTTCATTTTATTTATTTATTTAAAATAAGTCAGGTGATAGGATATTACATTCAATAAATACTGGTGGTATGGTAATTGATTACCTGTCTTTTGAAAATGTAACAGTAACAGAGATTCGAGGTTTAATACAAGAAGTAGGGCATATGCTGCGTGCTAATGCATGTGCCTATGGGCGATTAGACCTTTATAATTTCTATGGTAAAGCTTAAATTAAATAAAATACATTGTAGGACTTATTTCACGTTCCAAACTTCAAAAAGTGCAATGACGTTTAAATTTCGACGGTTGAACCGTTCATTCTTTGTGGAAAAAAATGAATTCAGAATTTGAAAGTATTTCGCGCCCTCTCTTGGTTATGCTGTAATTCTTCAAAAGGCCCCTAAACAATTCTTGATACAAATTTTGTAGTTGGGTATCAGAAAGCTATACAAGCAAGGATTATACCTTGAAATTTCAGATTTTTATTACTATTATTACCACTATTATTATTATTCTTGTAGTTTTCGTAGTCGGTATTGATATCATTATTACTATTATTAGCATTTTTGTGTTTGCCTTTAAACCATTGTGATAGACGTGCTGCAATATATCATAGTGAAGTTGAATTCATTCTGAGAACAGAGCGCGCGTACAATTTACATGCACCACAAAACAAAGCATCATGAATGGAGAGTGACACATTGACAGTATTTGGTAATTTGATTTCTTATACTACACGACTCGGGGTCGTTGTTTTCATTCACTTTGGTGTCTATTCCGTTCGATCACAAACCATTTCGACGAATTTCCATGGGAGAGGCACGATGTAGCTCAATCAGGGTTGATTTGTTGTACATGCATTATGGTACTATGACCGATTACCAAGGAGTTTGCACGTACCATAAAGGAAAAGAAGTCTCCAGAAAGGTTTGTGCAGATCACGGCTTTACTGGCTGATTGAGGCTCTCCCTCTAGTAATGTTTGATTTTGTTTTTCACTCAATAAAATGATCAGAAAATGATGAGAAATATGAGCCATGCTGAAGAAAAGGTCGTTGTCCCTGATGTAATACTAATGTGGAATCAGAAAAAAAGCATCAGCAGTTCACAAAGCAGAAAATGGTATAACTATCATATATTTTTGTTTTATTCATGATAATCTTATACTATGTTTTATTATTTTTCAATTGAAAAAACACTTTGGTTTTTTGCTCATAGTATCTTTCTATATTTCTAACGAATCAATTCCATATGTTACCTCCCGGATGGTTTCAAATTTTATTTTGTTTATGTAGGCTGTTTTCATTTCGGTCGTAAAGATGCAGCTGCATGCGCAGAAAATGGGTCAGCTAAATCAAACATGGAAATCCGCATGAAATTGTCGTCTTTGAAGATAAAGCAGTTTTGGCAGTGAAGACGTGATGGATAATCTGGATTTGAAGTCGGAGAGAATAAAGATGAAATCAGTTGGTCTCTCTCGATCGATTGTTTATCAGATCTGCGTTCAGTAGTCAGGAGGACTGGTCGGGGAGGGGGAGGGGGGGGCGTGGGTGTCCATAATGGATGCACCGGTAAAATGCCAATTCGTCTATTGCCAACTCGTCCTTCCAAATCTAACTTCAATTTAGTCTCGTGCCATTCCGTCCATTAGCATTTCGACTAACATCCATTTGGTCCAATAACCATCTCGTCCAATCATTACTTCGTCTAATCACCATTTCGTCTATGACCATTTCGTCTATGAGCAGTTGGTCTAATATCTCTTTTATTTTCATTTATCAATTTAGCCTATTAAACACATATTCCTATTAGACCAAACGGCATATGGACTAAATGGCTATTGGACCAACTGGTTATTAGACGAAATGTGAGTGAACGAAATGACAATTAGACCATGCGAATAGTGGACTAACTGATTGTAGGCTAAAATCATCATCATAGACGAGTTGGTATTTGGACGAATTCGAATTTGACCAATTAGAAATAAACCGATCCACCGTCCTTGTCTTATTTTTTATTTTTTTGGTTTTGTACTTGGGGAGTCAGAGTGAAAGGGAATATAATCTGAGGACTTTGCAGTGTAACTTAGTTTCTTATGTAGCCTTTAAACATGTTCTTTATGGCCAGGCTGTTACAACTTGTGCTGGTCAGATAAATTTTCAAATATACATTATGATATTAATATTTGATTTTTATTGCTGAGAGATTATTAAGTGTTTTTTTTTTCCCGACTTACATTGATTAAGCGATCGATCAAGGTTATTTTTCAATCGAATTCCATCCACAGTTTCTGGTAATATACATGTATATGGGATATAATCATAATTATGAGACAGACAACGAATTAGTTAATTTTAAGGACAACGAAATTTAAAAAAGTAATGTTTGAGAGGACGTTTGGGTGTGTACGGGTATGTGTCTGTGATAAATAAAAGAGTGAAAAGAGAGATGAATAAAAAGGGAGAATATAATAATAATTATAAAATTAATGATAATAATAATAATAATAAGAAGAAGAAGTAGTAGTAGTAGTAGTAGTAGAAGAGAGAAAGAGAGTCGTTTTCTTAAAGTTCTCTATTTCTCTATTCATATGGTTCATATTGATACACCCCATTTGCGTGGCTGTTAGTCACAAGCTCCAACGCCCCAGGGACCTAAACTATGACGCCGCAGGGATGATGAAGACATCTTCTTTCAACGAAACACTGTAATTGTGTTTGGTGAATCAACAAATGAAGTGATAACAGTCACGTCCAGCTTACCTTTCAGTCTACCCCTTCTCATGTCGAAAGGGGTCAGCAATGCGCATGGAATATGGGTTAAAGAAGACTGAGATCATATCCAAACATAAGCTCTATCTCTTTGGTCTTCTTGTTTAAGGTACGCTCTAAAAGATGAAACAGGTGGAAAGGGGTAATTGATCCCCTTAAAAGGGCCAATGGTGGACTTTTTTTTAATGGCTGGAAATGCTGTTACTCCTTGGCGATTTTTCCATTCTTTCTCCCCTTTGTCTTTTCTGTTGTAATTTTTATTTAGAGTGTACCAGTGGATATATCGATGGCATTTGATATAGTGAAGTAAAATTCATCCGCTATACATGTAGAGTGGAGTTTAAGTGGATACAGTCCGCCAACCCTTTAGAAAATAACCATGCTCCCCATCCCACACAATAAAAATGACCACACCGCTTACTATGAAGGAAACCAGTAAGAAATAAAGTTGGAATTTGTGAAATTCACCCCATCACTCGTCCAATCAGGTTACGCCACTCTGATGGAGACTGATGACAAGCTTAAGTAGTCAAAATAATGCGAGAACACCCTTTCGGCGCCAAGTGAAAAGGATGTAGATACGATAACAATCTTTCCCATCTGTTCCATCCCACTACCGTGCTGAAGGTTATACCCTGTCATCAACGGGGGCCTGGCCGATGATAAACTGGGATTGATTAGAATAATATAATAACATTTCATTCAACATGAACACATTGATTCAGACCCTTTGACCCTCTCTTAATCTCTCTTCCCATGAGTCTGCCTATAGCATTCCAGTTTCATGGTGTGAGTCTTGTCATGAAGGTTTGCTATGTTAGGATGAGAGGGGAGGGGTAGCATTCGACGAGGTGAAACACATTCAATCAAAAGTTTAGTATTGAAAATAATATATTATAATGATAATATTGTTAAGCAACATATATACAATGCAACTGCTCCAATGCAAATTCAAGTTATTATCTATAAAACGTTATGGAATGTTATTGAAACAAAAATGTGATTTAATTAGTTTTCCTTCATCTTGGATGCGTGCTCCCATCCCATTTCTATACGCCCTTGTAGTGATATGCCATGTGACAGGAAGTAGTGTGTACCATCATGATCGTGTGTAGATATGAACAAAGTGTTCCATACTCTGCGCTTACATGGAAGAAATACGCATAATGTGGGAGTGCCGTGGTCTAGTGGTTACGACTCTCGTCTTTCAATCAGAGGGACGTGGGTTCGAATCCCAGCCATGGCGTGTTTTCCTCAGTTCAGCAAGAAATTTACCCACATTGTGCTGCACTCAACCCAGATGAGGTGAATGGGTACCCGGCAGGATTGATTCCTTGCATGCACTGAGCGCTGAAAGGCAGCTCGAGCTAAATCCGGGGTAATAATAATGACAATGCGCCTCGGAATAGTATTATTTCTAAATAGATGGTGCTATATAAATGCCTATTGCTATCATTATTATTAATTGAGTGTGTAAAGCTTTCTCTGCGATTGATCGGTAGCGATTATGTTTTGAGTTTAAAAAGATTTTTATACTCTAAAATCACATGATATAGAGAACCCTATGCACAGATGTTGATAGTATACCAGCAGCATGCATACGTTTCCTCCCTTGTTGACAGACCCTTCGTAAAAATTCATTTAACTATAAAGGGCGCCATAAAGTCTCAGCTACCCACGAAGACTTCTTATCCTTTCATCCATATAGGCCCACATCAGTTCTACATCTCTTTCCCCCTTCTCAATTTCTCGATACTCATTTTCCTTCAGTACCCGTTTTATCCGGGCTTCTAATCGTCCTGGCTACGCCTCTTATCAAAAAGGTCGCTGACAAGTGAAAGTATTACGAATCGGCCTTTCCTCGTTATTACATCCTGATTGGGATTAGATTGGGCACGGTGAAATACTCCAGTCATACCAGTGCCACCAAACACCAAGATGCCCGACCTATTAAAAAACCCGACTAGCCGAGCATTGGTTTGTTGCAAATCAATTCGGTTGTCATGGTTGTCCATTGGAAGTCACAATTATTTACACTGATGTGGACGATTAGGGAGAATGTGTATTATGATATTTTTCAAGGTTATATCTGTTTGTCTGTTGTCCCCTGTAGAGCTTATAACATAAAGGTGAATTGAAATTGGGACATGATGACATCACCCCAAACACATATTTTAATTTTATAATGTAGTGGAATTATTTTGTCTGCTCTGTTATGTGATAATATAGTTGGCTGTGTTTAGGATTGGTTTCGGGGAAGTAGCTCTTGTATGGATCTTTTTTTACTGGTAGTATAAGCTGCAAAGCTGAAAAAATGAAGCATTCGGCCCCAGCACAGCAGTAATCCTCTTTTGCAAGGAATTCCGCTTTTGATGCTATTTCGTCAACATTGAATACATGAAAATGCAATATCGGTACCAACCTGCGTATTTGTATACCACATATTTATGAAATGCCTCTGATTGGATCTGATCCAGTCTATCGTTCAAGGATCGACCTTTCTGATATGACTGGGCCTTGAGGCTTGATATCAACCCCATTTAGAGCTAGAGAAAGGATTTATTACGGTGATGTGAAACGTGACGGTTGGTCATCCATTTCATAAAACACTGGTTTCGGAGTTGCATTTATTTAATATTAATATGTAATTGAACGAGGGTATAAAGTCAAGAGTCTGCATCCCCGAAGAATGGCACAATTGCAACATAGGTAAACGGAACACAATGGAAATATGACTTACGCATCACAAGAACATGGGCGCAACATGCGCCAAAAAAATACAATGAAAATGCACTGTGGAATGAGATGTATTTTGCGCCTTTGTATTGATTTTAATGTGAGAATTCCCGTGCTTTGAGTTAGAGGTATATACAGTATAATCATGATAGAGTGCTTAAAGTTATCATATTTTGTTGTTTAATGTGCAAGTTGAAACCCTCCATTTTCAATCTGGAGCACTAACAACTTTCTTACTGAGAGGCAAATGAGTCTGATGATGAGAAAAATAATGGAGTTAATGTTTCACCATTATTTTCGCCCTCTTTTCTTGCTTTTGAGCCTTTTATATAACAATGTTCAAACCAATGTTACGTCAAAAAATGGATGCAATACTTAATGCTCAGCGTGTCTTTTGTTTTCCTTTCACTTATCATCTCATTCTTCTCTTTCGTTTGCTTTTCTTATTTTCCTCTACTTTTTCCTTTTCCCAACGATGGCCATTATTTTTAAATCGTTTATACTTTGACTCTCATCATCTGTACGCATTCAAGACTTTATTTTTTTATCATTATTAGTTTGAATTATGAAAGAGAACGTAGGAGATGAGTGTGAAATCGGGGTTCAAGAAAAGAACCTATATTAACTAAAATTGTGAAATATGTAAAGGAAAGGGGGAATATCCTCAGTTAAAGAAAGATCCCGCCCCTCTCAAGTGAAAATACAAAAGACAAGAAATGCTCACGGCGGTATCGTGCTACGAACTGACAGACGGAGTTGCTTGAAGGAAAAGAAAAGGGAATATTAATTCTTACATATCAACATGGCATGCAGAAACTGCACAATCTCTCATATAAACACACTGATAAAGATAAAAAAACAGCATCGAATCAATGAATCCCTCAAAAGATGAAAAAACTGGCAGAAATCTTGTGCTATAACAGTGTACACCTTTTACATACTTTATGCTTTCTGAAAATGACGTGCATCATGCGAGCTTCAATAAGCAATAACGATATCCAAAGGTTTTCTTGTCAGTTGTTGCTATCAGCAGCAAAGTTCGATAACAATGTTCTCCAGACTATAGCAGAATTTGTCCTCCGGGGCGTTGCCCTCCCAGGCACATATTCAAGCGAGAAGAAAAAACTCATCTGACATTATACGATTTCCGCTGCTCGATCTATTGCTTGGCCATCCGGAATAATTTACCAGACAACATTAGAAGAAGAAAATAAAATTGACTTCTGCAATTCTACATAAGTATACGCTTGAAATCAGCACTGACGAGCTTCGTTTCCGCTTCTTAAACTATGAGTATTTTTTTTCTGATTTATCTATTTTTGGTGATTTTGTCCTACTCTTACAATGTAAAAATAGGAATTTCCTTAGTTAGAGATATGCATTTCTTCTAATTATACTACATATGTTTTGTCATTATTGATTTTTTATAAAATTATTCCAGTGTTTTCCCATCCTTTTTTGATCTGGTATGTGTCTTTAAAAAATTATGCTTTAGAAAATTAGATACTGTATATACATGAGTATTAGAAATTAGATCTACCACGGGCAAAACAAGTCAGACCCCGAAAATAAATGCACTTTATTAGGGAAGGTTATATGATTTTTAAAAAGTTAAAGGTTTTAGATCTACACTGACATGTCTGAGGGACATCAAAATGGAGATTGAATGTTTTACCACTTTAAAGAAAGTGCACCTGTGTTTAAAAGTTTGGTCCTTGATTCCATTACTCTACCAAATGAGCCGATAGCAACCTCTAGAGCAAGGTAGTCCAAATCATTATTGTACGTATGCACTGCGTTCTCTTTTCACTCGTTTTCTTTCTGTGAATCAATTAAATTTCAAGCTCTTGATGTGGAAACTTTTATAAATGCAATTTGTTTTCTGATTGTTGATTATTGATAATTTTTTATATTATAGATTGTAAAATGATCATGAATATTGTTGCGTGATAATACACAGTAAAACATTAACATATTATACAACTCTGTTTGCAATATGTACCATACATTGGTTAAGTTTGAATATCCATTGTTTAATTTATTGAGAATTAGGCATTAAAACTAAACTTTGTTTGTTTTAGATTTGATACACCTGTTTATACTGTTTAAACAACTATAATTGTAAGGTTCAAATAATAAACAGCGTTGCCAAATTATAAACAACGTTATTACTGTGTATATGAAATATAGAAACAACACTTAAACAAGCATCTCCAGACATATTTAGGGACCATCACATCATATTGTTCTTCATTGAATCGTATAATTCTAAATATGACTTTTCATATCTTTGATAATTATCATGATTCAATGCACATACAGAGTTTTTATTCTTTGCTGAAAATGAACACATTTTATTAACACTGTATTTTGTATTTTGTAGCGATCATTTAGGCCTGTACCAGGGGCCGCGGAAGCGGGGGGGGGGGGGGGGCTGGGGGGGTGCTTCAGCCCCCCCCACTTTTTTCCAAAACCGTGTACAAAAACGTAAAAATTACCATATGATTGTGATTTTTAGCATGGTCAGCCCCCCCACTTTTGGCTCAGCCCCCCCCCCCCCCCACTTTGAAAACCGTTCCGCGGCCCCTGTGTACTATGTCAGAAAACTATAAGAGAAAAATGAATCTGTAATTTTCATGCTATTACGGACTTTTGAATTAATTTTATACCAAGTCAAAAATCAATCACTCGCATCCTAACAGTGAGTAGTTATAAGCGTTTCGGTGAGGGTCAGTGTTTATTAGAACACGATCTCTGCATGATGTTGACAGAATCACGTGATATTGACACGTGACCTGAACGGAACGTGACTCATCACCCAGTTGGAGTCCTACTTCATATCACATTATTGGTCAAGAGAATGATAGTGATTGGACCACCGGGCATCAAGTCTTGTCATATTGATAAGGTGACTGTCATGGGCATCGTCAATAAAAAAAAACGATTGGGAAGTGAGCGTTGGCCTGACCCCTTTTTATCTTACGCTTTCTCTATACATTCTTTCTCCCTTTATTCATTTTTTTTTGTATGGTTGTTTGTTACTTTTATTTCTTTCTTTTCTTCTTTTTCATTTTTTTGGTAATTAATTTGTTTAATTATTGATTTAATTTATTTATATCTTTCATTTTTAATTAACTACTTAATTCATTTATTTTATTTCTTAATTTATTGTTAAACTTTATTTATGATAATTTATTCACTCACTCATTCATTCATTCATTTTTCTATCTGATTCTTGTTTTCTCTATGCTTCTCTTTCTCAACTTGAGTCTACTTCTTTGTTTATGCTTGTTGTATATTACAGACCGTATCACTTTTTAATAAGTCATCTGCATACCCCTTTCCTTCTGTATAGCTCTCTTTTTTATATGAAAAGACGTTAGCTAACCCAGATTTAAGACATGCACTGAGGGAAGACTTGTTCTAAAATCTAGATGTCCCCTGTATGTACATGTATATATATATATAATTATATATTCGAGCTCCGAGACACGTCTTTCAAATAGTGACGTTCAATTTAGTCTCCAGACTGAATAATCTGACAGAATAGACCCTCACTATAATAGGAATATGGGACGGGTGCATAAAATTTCCAACAAATATGTTTTCTTAAGAAATAAAAATAATAATTTTCACCCGTTATCTATGATACGAGAGAGGTTGTATTGACATTTTAATGAATCATGGTGGTAGTGGTTCTGACTTTAACCTTCTATAATCAGAGGGTCGATGGTCGAATCCCACTGCGGCACAAACATCCTTTGAAAAGAAGACGTCATTTTATACTATAGCATGTTTTAAACTGTGCCCAAAAGTGAACGTCAGTTGTCAGTGTCTTGAACGCTCATTTTGCTGGATTACTCCTCAGGGAGTGAAGTATGTACATGATTATATGGGCAAGATAAATACCGATCAGCGAAAGCGACAAAACGCGGGCCCGGCCGCGAAATTATTTTTCCCACCGAGTTCTGGACCAACATATGAATATTCATGACTTGCGTCTTCGGATTGAGAGTACGCATGCGCGTGGACTTTGCCTCGACCAGTGCCGATCGTAAGCATTCACGTTGCTCAGAATGAATTAGCATCGTCAAATTACCGGTACCCTTACATAGTTACATAGGTCTTATAGGCTTAGATCTATATATATATATATATATCCAATTCTTAAACACTTAATAAACTAGCTGCCATTAATGGCAAGACATGTGCTAGGGTAGGGCTAGCTTAGGCTAGCGCATTAACTTTACCTCAAATCTGGACCTGTCTAATGCCTAATACTAATAGGAATAGCCGACTAATGCCATGGTTAACTTCGAACTGGTTAATTCCGAACTTCACGTTTAATTAGGTTTAGACAAATGTTAGCTTATTTGCCATGGTTTAATATGTCTAGTCCGTATACAAAACCAGTCCTAGATCTAAAAAAAAATTATCTTATATAGTTCTAGTCTAGTCTCTATATCTAGACTCTGATCTACGCTGTATCAGCATGGAACCAGTAGTGTACCAAGGGTGGGGGGAAGACTGTCCCTCTGACGAGTCACAACTGATTCAGGGGACGTGCCCCCTTTGAGAAGCCATATTAATAATTTGTAATGTAAAAATGCAATGAAAAAGACGTATGTCCCCTTTTTTTAACGTGAAGATCTTTTTTTTTTTTTTTTGCTTGTCAATTTTTTTTTCAGCTAAGAAATCCATAATTTGGGGTGAATACCCTTTTTTTTTTTTTTGGGGGGGGGGCTTGTCACATTTTTTCGCGGACGAAATATCCTCTAAAAAAATTGCCCCCCTTTTGGAAAATCCTACGTACACCAGTGCGTGCATAGAACGTATTCTAACGTCAGGCACAAATTAACGTCAGTGATCTTGATCCCCGTCTTCACCCAAAATTAAGGATTTCGTAGCTGAAAAAAATTTGACAAGAAAAAAAAAAAGATTTTCACGTTCAAAAGAGGGGACATACGTCTTTTTTCGTTGCATTTTGACATTACAAATTATTAATTTGGCTTCTCAATGGGGGGGGGGGGCACGTCCCCTGGATCAGTTGTGACTCGTCAGGGGGGCAGTCTGCCCCCCCCCCCCCTTTGGTACACTAGTGGTTCCATGCTGATAGCGCGTAGATCAGAGTCTAGATCTAGAGACTAGACTAGAACTAAGATATTTATTTTAGATCTAGGACTGGTTCTGTATACGGACTAGACATATTAAACCATGGCAAATAAGCTAATATTGATCCAAACCTAATCAAACGTAAAGTTCGGAATTAACAAGTTCGAAGTTAACCATGGCATTAGTCGGCTATTCCTATTAGTATTAGGCATTAGACAGGTCCAGATTTGAGGTAAAGTTAATGCGCTAGCCTAAGCTAGCCCTACCCTAGCACATGTCTTGCCATTAATGGCAGCTAGTTTGATAAGTGTTTAAGAATTGGATGTACTGTATATATAGATCTAAGCCTATAAGGCCTATGTAACTATGTAAGGGTACCGGTAATTTGACGATGCTAATTCATTCTGAGCAACGTGAATGCTTACGATCGGCACTGGTCGAGGCCAAGTCCACGCGCATGCGTACTCTCAATCCGAAGACGCAAGTCATGAATATTCATATGTCGGTCCAGAACTCGGTGGGAAAAATAATTTCGCGGCCCGGCCTCGCCCCTACGACAAAACGTCCTCGACTCTTCTGGCACAAGACCGACCTGCTTTGTGTGAGTGGAATACTATTGCCATTATTATTATTATCTAGTCGAGGCGCCGTCACTTAATATGGGTAAAACACTTGACTGAAAGTGCTAGGTCTATAAATACGATTCCTGCTAACTCACTCGTGGCCTTGAACAAGGCATTTTAGCTTCATTACTCTTTATAATAATACATTGAATAAATTGTGATTCGAATATTGATCCGTTCCTTCGTGGCTTTTCAACAAAGAATCCCATCTATCCTGGAACTAGCTAGGGGCCGAGGAACGATTTTGGAAGTGTGTGTGTGGGAAGGGGGGGGGGGGGCTGAATACGGATAAATTTTGATGTTCATTTTCACGTTTCTGTACATGGTTACTGCAAAAAAAAAAGAGGGGTGGGGCTTCCTCTCCCCCTGCTATAATGCCTTCCACATCCAGTCTCGCTTGTATGGCAATGTCTTCCACAAGTTCTTTATGTAGATGCACTTGACTCTCCTTATCCTTTCCCCATCCTTTCATAATTCTAAATTGGTAAAATTTACATGAATATCGGGTATGCTTTTAAGGTTTGGAATTTCATCTCAGAAAGTTCTTAGTATCTGGGTCGCAGTTTCACTACCGCGTGAGACTATGGTGGATAAATGGGAGTGATTACTCTCTCTCCTATAATCCCAGGTCTTCATTATCAAAGATGCCGAAAATGGGTCCATTGGGGATTCCATATTAGACGCCCCTTCAAGACGAAATGGTTCTCGTCTACTAGTTAGAGGAGGAGAATGATGAATAGATAAGATAAAAGGCGGACAGGCCATGCAGACAATGTCTAATAGATTATTAGGAGCATTGCAGTTTGGTCTTGGGTTATTTTCGGAGCATTATTATCTACTCTATTGTTTTCTCTCTTCCTCTCTCAACACCCTTGAAACAAAAAACATAAAATTTTCATTTAAAAGAGCTGATGTGTGATTAATTGACAAGTTAAGGGTTGAAAATAAAATGATTGATTTCCCCCATGGTAAAAGCATTACATAACATTTCGAAAACATTGTCATTTTTGGTTCTTTCGAATGGTAATTATTGTTTTCTTTCTCTAGATTGAACGTTTTCACTCTGTCTTTTTCTACATACATTTACCTCCAAGTCCCCCACCTCTTTTATCTCAATCTTTCATATATAGCACTCTGTATCAAAATGCATCACGTATTCATCCACTTTGAATGGGGACATACCAAGGTGATCGCCATGAAGTATAATGCACAGTTTTAATGCAATTATTATTTTTTATTTTTTATCGACCTTTATAAAATCTGACAGAATACTATATGTGTATTGACTATGATGATAAATACCTGCGTCGGTATACAGCATTGTGGAGGTGCAGTGGCCGAGTGGTCTAGGGCGCCTGGTGAGAAACGGGGTTCGATCCCCGGCCTCGGCACTTATGCCCGTGAGCAAAGCATTTAATGGACAGTGCTCTCTTATTCTACATTCAAATAAATGGAAATGTTATACGCTTTCAGGTGTGCACTTGTTTTAAAGAAAGTAATTTCGTGTCTTGAATATGATGCTCAACATACGTTGTAAAAAGCATTAGAGACTTGTAAATAGATGTAGATCAAGTAATCAATTATGAATAGTTAAAATACAATAACATGTCATTTCATCAACATACAAAACATGAATTCATACAAATTGAGCAATATTTATTCAATGATTGTAAATTAAGACTATTTTACAATGAACGCTATCGGCAACCACCCCCCCCCAAAAAAAAAAAAAAAAAGATAAATAAAATATGGGGAAATATGACTTGAAGACGACTGGCTTTCGACACATTGGCAAAGTCTTTTATAAGAGACGAGAGCTAGCTCGAGACTCGAGACAGGATTATTTATCATTCTGCCGTCACCATTCCTATTAATTTCGTTTGTGTATCACATTGATTACTTAGAATTCTCTTCCCTTCAAAACATTTTTATTTTGGCTCATTTAACTTAATTTTTTTGTATCATTATTGGAAGAAGTAATGTGTATTACCAGAACATCTCTACGGTGCTGCATATAGGAACTGGTTTTCAATGAAATTCTCAGAGAGAGCGTCAGCTGATATATATATATATTTTTATTTGCAAAACTGAGATCGTGAAGATATTATAGGGAAATGCCCCAAATGCAATGATTTTAATTGTAGTCTTCAAACTTTTTCAGGCGAAGTTGAAACACAATGGCAGACTATACCATCTATTTTACCCATCTAACTGTACACCGCATATTATCGTTTCGCAACAAATCAATACCCCAATACATCCCCTGTATCGATTAGGTCTTAGACTACAATACTCAAACGACCCAGTCCAATTGTAAAGGCTGTTCCAGAGACTCGGTCTTGATGTAGGATTAAACTAAGGGGTTAGGCCCCTGTCCTTAGTGGTTATACACATAACGTGTGCCCCTTCTCGACTCAATAATACACAGAAAGCGCTTTGGCGCGTAAGGTAAACAAAAACGTTACAAACGTCACCTGTTGTGAGGGGGACTACGAGTTTCGTCTCATAATTTTGGGACGTTTTTGTGGAATTTTGTTTCCTGTCTTGGAGCTTTCTCCATCCAGACGGCACAGTTTTCCACTAGATTCGAGGATTTAATAGGAATACCTGGCCGTTCTTGACATATCGAGTCTTGGATCTGTTGGACCAAACATTTTGAAGGAATTGAAGATATCCCCAAGGACATTCTTTTTCGGACTGATTACCTATTGAATATCGTTCAGACTGATTTTAGAAGTGGAAGATTCAGAATATTCAGAAGAAGCTAATTACTTTGTTCACTCCTAAGGAGTCAAGAAAAACTTTTTTTCGACGTAAGATTGTGACAACCTGAAGAGTTATCATCATGTCGGCTATGTATGGAGGTGGAGGTGGGGATGAGGTGGTAGTAGCTGGTAGCTCAGCTCTCTACAACAAGCTAGGATTAACCAAATCTGAAGAGGTAATGTCTTTGCTTTTACCATACTGAAAGGAAACACAATGAGCCATGTCTTGGGAAAATATTTCTATTCATTTTCTGCTAAAAATTATGGTCCTCTGCTTTTGACGAGTACACGTACTCTGTTAACTACATATGTGTATGTTTCTATACTAACTTTACGTGCTCTGAGGGGTCAAGTGTGATCTTTAAAAAACATTTTGGTAATTTAGAATAGTGGTTTGTTGCAAAGCCTACGTGAGATTAGTTTGTTTGATAATGAAATATTTTATCTACAATAATTATATCCATGATAGCCACTTACGTAGCTGATATTCCAGTGGGTAGTGCATATAGCTAATGTCATTAAAATCTTATCCATATTCTCATACACCAAGAGCCGGGGAAGAAGGTAGGCATTTAGAAACTTCTACTTTAAAACGATGTCGTTTATCTCTCAAGACCAAGTCATATTAAGTTTGAATAAATTTAAAGTCGAATGGGCGATGAGTACCCTGGAATCTTTTCGGAATTAAAAATTTATTCTAATAAGTATTAATAATTACCATGAATTTACATAATCGTTCCAATATTTGTACAAACTATTTTTACGCGTTTGTCATTTCACCGTGCAAAATGTAAAATGAATATCAGATGTTAATATAATTATGTTTTTATTGCGAGCTGTAAGAAATGTATCACTCCGCAATTGCCGGATTGAAAAGTAGGTGATAGAATCTTGTTTGCTGATAAACCAAAGAAATCTGCAAATATAAATGTCAATCACCATAATTTGCCGAATAGTATTGTTTGTCACATGACCGTCACAACTACATTTTTATTTCTACTACAAGAGAGAGCGAGCTATCGACAAAAATGAATATTTTTTCTGCATCTTTCATTGCTAGAAAAAGATTGATTACGGCCTCAAACCGATTTTGAAATTACAGACGAAAACTCAGAAATTTAGATAAATATAGATTATTGTGAAGCTACCTAGTATAGTTGAGCGCATTCTATGAAAAGGAAACTTTCTTTAAAAAAAAAGGGGGGGGCTTTGGACATGATCTTTTCCGCCCCCATTCGCCAGAACAAGATATTTCAATGTATATTCATGATGACCTATGTTACCTTTGATACTTGATCTTGATACCTCTAAAATTAGTTTGATCATCGTCATTTTTCAGTTACGAATATACTTGTAAGAGATACCTGCAAAGATCATATAATAAAAAAAGAGAATACTGAATTAGATGATTGTTTTAGAAAGAAAATACAAGCGTATATCAGAGTAGTTAAGATTAAATAGATAAAAATGTCATTAATTCTAAAATTGAAGAGAATAAACACATGAGAACACGAGGTATGATCTATGTTTTTACTTTTAAAAGGCGTACACTCTCAAAATATTGAATAAAATGTTTTATTATCTAGCTGGCAAAGAGGGAATACCTATGTTTGTTTTGTCAGTGAAAAGCAATGTTCCATTGGTACGAACTTGCGTGAAATTGGCAAAGAATCTGCCAATATTCTACCTTCAAAACATGAACCTTTAAAAGAGTATACGGAGATGCTGTTCACGATGGGCTTTTAGTGCACTCCTTCCTTTTATTATATGGCTTACATGACAGTCTGCATTGGGAGTTTATTTTATTTAGTGATATTTTGTTCAGAGTGTTTTTCCATTATGACTTCAATCGTATAATGTCTAACATTCATGCATTTTGAAGGAAACAAAAAATCACTCGTCACCTCACAGTGCGAATTATAAGATGCAATGATAAGGAACTAATATGCGTAAATACATTACCACAGCAGATGTCATTGTATATAGATTGGCCCATAGATGGACAATTTCATACATTTTTATCAAATGGATCGGGAGGGAAGCCTCAAGGTATCTTTCATGTAAAATCTCAAATCTGTAAAGTTTATGCACTCCACACCGTCTAGACACCACGTGATCGTGCATACCAAATAGGTCCTTTACCCGAACAAGGACCACGACACACGTGGATAACAAGTCACGTGCATTTGCGTCTCAACCAATCAAAGTGCATGAAAGCTGAAGAGGCGCCATGGTATTTTGATACGGACAAGACAGCCTAAATTTGACTTCCCCCAAAAAAATAAATAAATAAACAAATAAATAAATATCTTCCATCATCTATGGCGGCGCTCATTAAGAGTTCTTGAATGAAAAAAAAGAAAGAAATAATATTCCATAATTTGGATCCAGCATTTTGAAGGTCTTACCAAAAACAACATATGCGTTAGAGTGCTGAGATTTATATCAAATCCATGTCATAATATTCTCTTTAGACTTCAATGAAAACAAAAGAAGTACTAGATTTCATGTTTACCTAGTGAGTGCAGAATTTTTGTTGACCCTGTATGATAAAGTAAGTGAATGCAGACATGGGATTTTTGATATTTATTTAGACATCAATCCCAACTTCTACCCACGCTTTTCCTCCTTCACATCGATCTCTTCGCTATATTATCACTTTATTCTCTCTTTCCATCTTTTATTTAGTGTTACTGTTTATCTCCACTTCATCAGAGAAGTTCTTGTTTATATTTGATGTCGAAGCATGTTTTGTTCGGTCAAGTTTTTTTTTTCTTTGTTTCTTTGATTCCTTTTTTTTATTATTCCCACCATTATCAGACAGGTTCTTTCCAACAAAACTGACCAACTAATTCTGTAAAGTTTACTCTATTTCATTTTCGCTTCCTATCTCTCGGCGTTCATTCAATCATTTTGTATTTCTCATTCTATTTCTTCTTTCTCATGAGGCTCCATCTACTTTAAATGACGTTAGATAATACGATGATGTCTCGTAATTTTTTCTCTTTTTTTTTGTCTTTCTCTCCCCTTTTTTATATTTATTTTCTCCTGAGTTTCTTCCTGATCATATTAATCTTTTCCTCATCATCACCAGAGTCAAACGAGTATTGTATATTATAGATGTCATTTCTAAGTACCCGTGATGTCTTACTCTCTGTTATTAGGTATTTTCTTTTCTGTCTATATCTCACCCCATTCTGTTTTATTCCCTCTTTCTTTCTTTTTTCTTTCTTGATGTTCAGCATAATCACAACGTTTGTGTCTTCATTTGTGTTATAGTTAAAAGGAATCAACACAACATGTATACTTTATATTTGGTTGATTGTACTTGAAAAGAAGTGCATTGCAAAGCTGACAAAAAAAAAATCTTATTTGGTGTGATATTGAGAAGGTGAAGGATCTTTTCTAGTTTATTACGCGAGTTCATTCTCCTCTTGACTAGTCTCCAGTTTGTAACCACTTTGAATAATGGTGAGATGTGTAGCTCGGTAAAGGCATTTTTTAAATATTTAAATTGATATATTATATCAAATATACAAGCACCTGACAGATGCGTTTCTGTCTATTTCTTAGTATATAGTTACTTAGTGATGTATTCATTGCATTGTTTTTATATCACTATATTCATCACCGTAAGCTGAAGGTATAATGTGGATATCATTTTACTTTTGCTTGTCACGTTTCAAACTATCACGCATTTGTAGGCCTACCCTTTTTACTGACATATCTGTTTATGCTTTGTTACACATATTTTTGGGTCTTTGTGCAATGCGTTTAGTATACATCTAGAAAAGGTACAATTATTGTAGTTGTAATACAGTTTATTGTAATTTATAATGATAAATTTCAAAATGGGTGCCTATGAAGTTAAGTCTGCATTTGAACAATTTGCATGTTAAGTGACTTTATTCAATTTTGAAATTTAGTTTTATTTATAACTCAATGTCGTTTACAGAGCCTTATGGAATGCTACCACATTTGGTGATAAGCTACCTTTATAATTATCCTAAGATAATTAGATGGATATAATTTGAACATATGTATAAATACCTAGCTAAAATAGTGATAAAAGAGTAATAAAATGATACAAACATATATTATCCTGTCAGTAAAAGCTTCCGTTACACATTGAATAGCGTCTGTCTTGTAAGGACGAGTCTGTCTTGTTAGGATATACAGGGATGTATAAAGCGTCTGGAGGTATACATATAGTTCGCAACAAATCTTGTTACAGAAGTGAAAATGTCATTATGAATATTTGATAGTTCTCAAGGGGAGTTCTTGCAGAGGATATTGATGGGGAAACGACTTGATTGTGGATATATAAAGGGTTATCATCGTTTGAATTGCCTTGGGAATGAAAATATAGACGTTAGTTTCTCAATAGTTTTTAAGAGGTCAAGTTTTATAGAGAGCGCTGTGGTGAATACAAGAGGAAGGAATGATTTTACTGCGGAGGAATAAGGGAGCTTAAAACAGTTGGTTGGGTTCGACCACAAATAATAATAACAAAAATATATAGCATTTATGAGGCGCCGATTTATCTAGTTGCCTATTCAACGGCGCACTATTCCTAGTCTGCAGGCACAGACCCTGATTGGAAATTTGATCAATAAGTGTGCCTCCACGCAAAGACTAGCACATACAAAACTTGCTGTTTAGAGCCTTCAGTACACAGGGCATGAGTAGGCTGCACATTCAGACCCTTAACTCGAGTGAAGGGTTTGCCCAGCAGACTACACTATTCCCCGGCTGTAGCTGCAGCTGCTTAAGGTGCTTGGTTCATTCAAAGACTTAAACCTACCAGGGCCATTCACCTCACCTGGGTTAAGTGCAGCACAATACGGATAAATATCTTGCTGAAGGAAACACGCCGTGGCTGAGATTCGAACCCACGTCCCTCTCATTGAAAGTGGCTGAGATTCGTACCCACGTCCCTCTCATTGAAAGACGAGATACGTAACCACTAGACCACGACGTCTCCTGAAATAAATAAACAAGACATACTTTTCTACTGATGAGGAAATATTCCTGAATTCTCGTATTAAAAACGAAACATACTCAATACTCAATGTTAGCGTAAAAATAGTATTTTTTTTTTTTTTTTTTTTTGGGGGGGGGGTAGTGATGAGTTTTTGAGCATCGCACTGTTTGCCAATAATTAAAGAAAATGGAGGGGGTGGGGTAACAGAGGAAATAGTCTTGATCTTATGTTTGAAGGGATGAAAAGGAAAGGTAAGATAAAACATACACAGTAAAGCCTACAAGAGGCATGTCGACCCACACATAAAATGAGTTTGATATATGGTCGTGTTGAAATCGTCATTATTTCAATCTGCTCTTCAGTTTCATTATCGCGCTACACAGGATCAAATAACCTGTTAGGCATCTAAACGATTCCAGATTTTTTAATTAAACATCGACAGTGATTGAGTGAGACCAATCTGTGTTTTAATCAAAAGGTATTTGATTGGTAATCAGTAAAACGGAATTGAGACATGTTAAAACACAATGAAAGTTTGGCTTTCATGATTATATCCTATTAGGCTTTTAATGACCTTGCATCTAAATCACTGGTATACAAAATAATGGGGGCTTATGGGGCGACGGACCTCAAAACAAATTGAGAAAAAGAAAAGGAAAGACATAGGGTGAACTATGATATTATTTTGTGACTATTATGTCAACATTTTTCCAGGATTGATTTGTGTGTTAAAAAGGTCAAAATTTTGCTCTGTTCTTGCGCTTTCTCGCAGCTCAAAAAAGATAAGTGTCTGTCCCCCTTACGAAAACGACTCGTAACGCCACTAACTGCTGTACTGTGAATGGTTATAAGTTCTTACAATGGTATAGTTCCCTTCGTTTTTGCCTCTAGAGGGGAGGGAGGGGGTGTTCGGATACTCCTCACGACGAATTCGACTTACATGTATGTAGACAAATCAAAACATCAACTGATAGAATGTACGGTTACCAAATTAAGAAATATTATTTGAATAATATTGTTCGAAATACTCTGTATGTTTGATGCAATAATGAAATCAAAGCGATGATATCTGACCAGTTAAAACATACTTTAAGTGAGCAGTATCTACAAAATGTCAGTGGAAGGACATTGATCCTGTAAGTAAAAACAGGAAAAGACGCAGTTATCCATCATTGTCAACGTTTAATTAGAGTGTCTTGACATCAGTAATGTGTGTGAAACCCTCCGGGGATATTTCCCCTTCATACTTTTAACACACCTCCGATTATGAGAGATATTCTTAATCAATTATCATGAATAATTTACCAGTTTTCTTCTTTTTTTTTTAGAGAAAGTAGCACACACTTGTACCCCAAAAAATCATATTACCCAAAAAAAAACCGCCAAAGAATAACATTATTTATAGAGGGAAGCATTTGCCCCTCGTATCAAGGGTCAAATAAATACTAAAACGAAGGATGACAATCCGAAGAAGAAAAAAAAAGATAATGGTGATAATGAATAATAGGATAATAAGCAAGAGGGGGAGGAATGAGAGGGGGGATATCAGAACCCCCAGTGTCTGTGATCTTCCCTAAACCCAACAATAGTTGATACCAGTGAAGAACAATATGAATGAATCTCGAGTAGAGATTAAAACATCTGTATCTGGTTAATGATTAATGAGCTAAAAGTTCATATCTATATCATACTAATTAATCTAGGGTAATTTTTGTCAGTCGACTGCAATAATTGGAACATCAATTAACTCTACTTCTCTTACGACAAACCATTATGCTTCATTTCGATTTTTTACCCTTCTCTTTGCCAATTAATCATCTACATTCATAGTCGGCCTTTTTTTTTCAAATTTGTCTTTAAAGAGAAGAAAAAAAAAAAAAGATTATCACTAAACCCCTCTCAAATTTCACATCCTAACAATCTGACAAACGCTTGATCCGCGCCTGAATAATTTATGTTGACATTGTTGCTTATTTTTGGAGATCATCAGAATATTCACTATAAATTCAACATTGTTCTTTTACCATTAGTTGTGGAAGACATGTTAAGTTATTAAATGTTAGAGATTTTCTTTCAGATGACCCTCTTATCGTTGGAATTACTTCCTTTTAAATATTTCCTTTTTTTTTAGAGAATCCAATTTAACTTTCCCATTTTATCAAATTCCTCTCTATAATCTAAATATTTTGCTCATCACTGGAATTCACCGTAATTCAACTTCCTTTTCTCTGTTGTAAACATGAATTTGACATTGATTAAAGGAGAGAAAAAAAATTAAAGAATCTACTCGAAACTGATAATTCTAAACTTCCTTTTTTTATGCTTCTTCTGGTATTTTTCTCCCCCTGCCCTTTCCAAAGAAATATTTTTGTTCAAGTCCAAAATAATGTTGTGATTACATGCTATTGATACGCGTGAGAGCTACTCCTGACTTGCCCCGTTTCTCAATTTTCCTCATTAAAGTGAAATTAAACACCGGACGTTGATAAATTGTCTCGAATCGCAGGTTTTAATCTCTCCTCGGACTCTCATCATTATATCATTGATGTTGGTAGATGATGTCCATTGCGTGTAAGTTTGATGAAGATGTCAATTATGATTTTGAATTAGCAGTATGGATGAGTCTTGGTGTGGTGTCTCTGTTTCTCGTTTTCATAGGTGGGTCCGAAACCTATTCCTACAATAGATGTCATTCATATTATGGAGAAAAAAACGTTGTACATATTATACTCCATCCGGTAGTGAAGTAAATATTGACTTGACAGAGGTTTGTTCCTTGAAATGCTGCACGCATAACAACATTTAAAGTCATGCTGTTGTAGAATGCTTATAGGGACTTCAGCTTTGGAAGGCTAGGTGTAATTATTGTATTTCAGTATCTTTTTATATATATTTCAGTCTTAAAAGATATGAACATAATCCAAACTTTATATAAAACAAAATATAATAATATACTGTGAAAATATTGAAAATAGGAACATCAAGTTCATATATTTTTAGGCGTTTGCATGATCGTCGTTACTGTTTATGTTTTTATATCGCACTTATTATTATCGTGAATATGATGATGATGCTTGTTTTTACAATTTTCTTCAAAATCACCTTCATCGTAACTTTGTCTACAGAGTTTACATTTTCAACATCACTTATGAGATTAGCAGAAAGGATCTGCAAATCTATAAAGCCACGCGCAACGGATGATTTTTATACTGTACCAAGCTTGTTGATTAAAATCTAGTACTTTATATAGAGATAAATAATTTCCATCAATCCATTTCACTAGTAGTTTTGATATTGCAAAGCGGCATCTAACAACAAAAAAATCTCGATGAATGAGCGATACGAATCTGTTAAACCAAAATACATGAAATCACTTCCAAGAGCAGAGTTGATGGAAAAATAGGTCATCCATTTTTGTGGGTAAAAAAATGTAATCACATTAACCATATATCTAGATCAATGCGTCAATGTTCTAAGGCACCGATGTAGAAATTTCGAGAAGCAGACGCGATGTGAAAATTAAAGTAAAAGAGAGAAGGGGGAGAAGGGAGAGGTAAAAAGAGAGAGTGAGAAAATTAGAAAAAGGGGATCGAGAAATAAAGAAGGGGGTGAGGTGGGTTGAGGTATAGAGAGTGATATATAGTAATTGAATGTGGTGATGTAGTCCAATATGATACACTATCTAATCAAGATATAAACACACTACTCTGGTGGTTATTCGGGGAGTGTAATTAGGGGTGAGTGCTGATTGTATCCGGATGTACACAAGTATTATTGAACACGTTTAAGAGAGGGGTTCTTTCTTGCAGAATTTAACCAAATCATTGATAGCTTTCCAATAGCTACTTTTATCAGTAGTCTTTGCTACTTTTATCATTAGACTTTTCGTTTACCCATGCACGCGTGCGAATATCCTCACATTCTTCTTCTTCACACTGTGTATATGCATGAAACCAAATACGAATATTGTTATTCAATAATGATTATATATCGTCTTTTGATGTGATTTGAAACTACCATCGAAATTTATTCACCTCTCATTGATTAACATTGGTGGGTGCATAACTGCAGTTACTTTTTGCCAAAAAAAAAATCGATTATTATTCAAAAGAAGGTGGATTTTTAAAATCTGACAAGAAAAAAGGGAAGGTTCTCACTTTTATCATAACAAGAAATTGGCAGAGAAGCTATTTATATTTATTTGAAAGTATCCTGGGGTAGACACATTTCATAAATTGGAAATTGGCGATATTGGACAAAATGGAGAAGGGCACTATATCCATTTTGCCCCCCCCCCCTATTCATGTTGGTGTCTGTGTCAAGACATTGGCGATGATCAAGAGAGCTAGTTTATATTTAAAGATGAGTTGGCTTCGTATAATCGAAAGCATATTGGAACAGTTCATTCCCTATATTTTCGCGTCATTAGTTTTGCTAAAAACACACATAAAGCAATTACAATTTTGATGCACTTTATTACCATGATAAGTGCCCAATAAAGACCACCAAATTAAACGTTCACCCCATTTTACTTTGTCATCTACCTAGCGAGTGTTTCTTTCGAAATCGAAATTGCTGCTGATCAGTCTGTTTGTTCAATAAATGGACGGCGCTAGGTATTCGAACTTGATCTGTAATTAGATTGGGAAAGCAATTGACGCAATTATACCGTTAATGAGAGGTTAAGGGGAGAACATCGGGATGATAAACAAATGCAGCTAACAAAATGAGGTGGAAAAATAGAGATGAATGTATTGCTGGCAATGTGTTTTTTTTTCTCCATAATGCTGAAAATGTGAAATTGAATTTCGAGGAAAGTAAATTAAAAAAGTTTCAAGTTCATCGCCTCCCTACTTTCTGTAAATTGTAGAAGAAACATTGTACGAGGTATAATTTTAAACGTTTATGTATCACAGCATAGGAGTTAACAAAGATAGGAGTTTAACAAAAGATTTAGAAAAAAAAGAGAAAAAAAAATACTTTGAGAATCAGAATGAAGCGAGTCTTTTATAAGTCGTTGTAGCCAACTTGGGTTGTATTGATTTTAGAGTTTAGTATAATTAGATTTATTATTTATGCATAATCAGGGGCGGATCTAGGATTTTCCAAAGGAGGGGGCAATTTTTCCGATGAAAATTTGACAAGCAAAAAAAAAAAGGTTTTCACCTAAAATTGAAGGGTATTTCGTCCGCGACAAGCAAAAAAAAAAAGGGGGGGGACACACTAGGGTAAAAGTGGCATATTTACATTAATTTTTGTTTTCGATATGGCTCTAAAAAGGGGAAGCACGGCCGGATGTGCCCCCCCCCCGAATCCGCCACTGTGCATAATGCCTCTCAAGCTAGTAATACACAATTTTCAACAGTAGGTTTTTTGAAATATTTTTGTGCGTTAGTAGAAGGGGGCCACCAGCATGAATATCGTCGGCGAGAGCGAAAGATTGTCAAAAACTCATAAGTCTTAGGGCCTCCCCCAATCAGAATGTATTAGCTATGCCAACGTTTATAACGTATTATTAAGATACAAATATCCCCCATTAATACATTTCTTACCTTTTCACCAATGCCTGCAAAGAAGCAAAAGGGAAAACAATACGAAATGATAAGTATAAGCTCATGACTTTTTAGGCGCGAAATGAAGGGGTCGAAAATCATCATCCCGATGCTAATCCCTAGTTGTATATTTATGGAGCCAGTTCGAGATCGTCTCTCCCTAGACTTTTGCTTTTAAGGTATATAGATTCATATAGTATAGCATTTTTCGAATTCGTTTGCTTTCATCTTTTCTAATTGTTTTCCCATTCTCTTTATTATCTCAATTGTCATTTCATTCATGTTTATTTAAGATGTGAAAAAAAATGATGCGGAGGCATATCGAAAATAATGAAAAAAAAAATAAAAAAGAGGAAAGATGTGAAACTCATAGTAACATCCACGTAATAACGGCTTAATAGTTCATTACACCCGCACTTTGAATAAAATGACTCATTATCTTTCACCGGGATGCATAATGAATAAGGGATAGCAAGAGATAACAGATAACATGCATTTTACAACGGTTTAAAATAGTTGTTGGCATGACATGGTATCATCATCTTTTGTACTCCACATTCTTTATTCATAGAAATACTGTCTTGGGAAAGATGGCTAGGGAGAAAGAGAGTGTGTGGTGCGTGCGGGCGTGTGTGTGTGTGTGAGAGAGAGAGAGAGATAGAGAGATGACGATGGGCAATGCTTGAAAAACTAAACACTACAACTTAAAAAAATACTTTAAACGTACGACATCGATTTTTGTGGGGTTATTTTCATTAAACTGTGTCAAGATATTATAATCTGTAACTGGATCACTATAAAAAAAATAGTCTTAAACTTGTAGAGGTAGCTTGTCAGAAAGGGATTTAATATAATTAGGCCTGTATCTATAAATTACGGTATAAAGAATGACAAGAATCTTGTCATTCTTCATTAGAAATTGTCATAAAGTGTCCCTATGAATGGAGCCCCCACCCCCCAAAATAGAGAGAAACAGATATTTTAAAAAGGGAGACGGGTAGGGGAGGGGGGAGGGGCAATGGCGTATCTGGGGAGATCAGCGGTTTGGGGGCACTCACTTTTGCATCCCTTGCACCATCTGATGCCAGGGCGAGCAATGAAATCACACCCCTCCCAACTTATGACACCAATGACTTCGTTGGTTGTGCATCCCGAATATAAGCTTTATAATCCATTTTCTACCATTCTTTCCCCTTCATTTGACCCCCAATCAATGAAAGTGTTCCCAGGGTACGTGCCCCCCCCCCCCCCAGGGGCGGAGGAACGTATTTTCATTGGGGGCAAAGCCTAGAAAGGGCACTTATATGTCAAGATTGGCATTTTGGCAAACGGATATTGTCACCATGAAATAATCATCTGCGTGAAGTAGTTGTGAGTTTTGTAGTCATTAAGTTGAGTAAAGCCTGTTTGAATTGATTTCTGATTGATAAAATATATATTCAGGCTTTTTTCAAATCTGAAGTAGTGAAACTCGCTTGTTGGTCAATCATGGCGCTAATTTTACTGTTAAAAGGGCATCGTCGCGAGTGCGAATAGCAAGCTCAGACTTTGGACATTTCATTTTAATAATATGACATGGAAAGTAATCATTCCGAGCAGTTTTTGTCATGAAAATGATGTAGGTCTATATCTATCTAAAGAATTGACGCGAGCGCAAAGCGCGAGCTGAAATTTTCAATATACTGACAAGAAAAGGAACCTGATAAGGACTGCATTTAGTGACTGATGAATAGGATACACATTTCATCAATCGAATAATGCGAGCGGTGAGCGCGATTGTAACCAAGAACAGAAGAGTACCTTATTAAACAATAATTGATGCAAGCGCATAACGCGAGCCCAAAAATTGTGATATTCCAACTTGAAAACATTCTAAGCTTTTTTTTTTACCAAGGACAGAATAAATACCTTACTAAACAAAAATTGATGCGAGCGCGAGCAAATTTTTTATTTTTTAACCTAAAATGTTTTGTGTTTTACTTCAAAAAGGGTATTTCATTTAAAAAAGGGCACTTTCCATTTTGAAAAACGGCAGTTTTTCCTTAGATACGCCACCGAGTGGGGGCAATTTCTACATATCCCTGAAGTACAATGCCTGTAATGCCTTGAACGGTTATTGCCCTCGTGATTATTCATACTTTTATCTTCATGATTGATTTGGGTATAATGGTGCATGACTACCACGTATGGGAAAGCGATTCATCTCCAATGATTAATAATGTATAAAGATAGGACACGTCAAGCGAAATGATATGTTATATATTGATGGGGAGGAGTGAGGGAAAGAAGATAGCTATAGAACATGTAGAAGGAGGTGAACGGGTGTGGAGATAGAACTGAGAAACGGAGGGTGGATATGGGGAGGGGGTAGGGGGAGTGGGAGAGGGCAAGAGGGGGAAGGAGAGGGGAGAATGTGAGAGGGAGGGGTAATACTCCAACACACTAAACCTCGAACATAATGTGACCCTCTTACTATTTCATATTCATCTCCTGTCTATTCCCTCGATCTGCCGCGATCAAAGCGGGGCAGGTGTCAAGTGGTGGCGGTGGTAGTGGTTGGAAGGTTTCTTGGGATGACTGTACCGATGATTTTTTTTTCTTCTTCTGGTGATAAAGACAAGAAAAAAGGGGAAAGAGAAAGTACGAAAAGAAGTCCAAAACAAGTCTGCTTGGTTATATTTTAAAATAATACCCATATATTTCGAGTCAGTTCGAGATCGTCTCACCCCCTCCATTTAAGTAACGTGTAGTCGTCCTTAACCCCAAGACTATACCTTCAAACCATAATTTTTATCTTCTACTATCTGTACTTCTTATTGTCTTGATGAAAAGTGAGAATCAGTTTTCGTGATATTAGTTTGTTGTCAAAATGTTTATTAAATGATCACAAGTCTGTTTTGTTTGAAAAAATATGATTTTGCGTAGTATCAGTCTTTCGATCGACATGATATATTTAGATAAATGTGGTGGCAACAAATGGGACACATGAGTGGGTATGAGGGAACAAGAGAAGAGGAGAAATTATTATGTAAAGGAAGAGGGTTGACGCGAAAACAACTAGCGCAAAATGGTGTGGAACGTAATTTTACTAACAACAAATATTTCACTCTGATAGAATTCAATAACATAAGGTCTGAATCAATAAATTTATTATTTTCTTGTAGGGCGTGAAGGTTTAAACACATTATTTTCTGGTGATCTAAAAACGAAGACAAAATTAATCTTCATCGACGCACATAAGGTTCCCGGCTGATTCAGTAAGACTTTAGGACCTGATGGTGGTGGTGGTGGTGGTGGTAGGGGGAGGGGGTCCACAACAATAACAACTACATCAACTTCAACACAAATTGAGATAAATTTGAGCTTCCAAGTGAAAATGTAATCACACCGCTCACTGTCTGTGACTGAACTTGAAGATGTTTAACATGATCATCAGCTAATCTTGCTTTTAGATATGAAATTCACAGCTCGTGTTTGAGGTATCAATACACATATACCCTTGAATATTTTCAACATTGCAATGTTATAATAATAATTACTATAATGCTTAACATCTACTTTAACAGAAGTTTTTAATCGCTCTACAGTAAATACGGCATAATTACACTGGCTATAGAAGAGCAGCTGTTGTATTTACCCAATTATAAACAGGATGTTTAAACATTCTTAGAGTATAAAATCGATTTCAATTTGATTATTCTGTACAGGCGTCATTTTTTATTTGATGTTGTCTGCTAAACTACTGAACTTCATCTGGATGTATGTATTGACCGCAGTTAGGGTATCATAAACATGATAAAGCAGTTGTTGAATATTGTTGATTAAAAAAATCGCGGTCGTTCAGACCCTGTAAAATTATGCAATCTGCGGGTGTCCCCCTCTAGAATTGTGGTATTATTAACTTTGTGTGAGGAAGCTCCTTTCCCCAACCTGGTGCATAATGTACTGCACATATCAGGATGCAATTAAGTTTAAAAAGGGTGTACGAAATGTAAGAAAGTATTTGATGATGATAGTGGTGTTGGAGATGATGATGGTGATGATGATGTTGATGATGATGGTGATGGTGATGATGATGATGATTATGGTGATGATGATGGTGGTGATTATGATGATGATGATGATGGTGGTGGTGGTGGTGATGATGATGATGATGGTGATGATGATGATGATGATGATGATGATGATGATGATGATGATGGTGATGATGATGATGATGATGATTATGATGGTGATGGTGATAATGGTGATGATGATGATTATGATGGTGATGATGATGATGCTAATGATGATGATGGTGATGATGATGATCGTGATGATGATGTAATGATGATGATGATGGTGATCTTAATGATGGTGATGTTTGTGATAACTGTGTTAATGACGACACATTTTACTTTGTTTTTGCACTTCTATAGTCGCCATTAACGATGTGCTGGACGTCTCTGTGAATGAGCTAGGTAGACTTTCTCCGACTTTCCCGCTTCGGAGCTGACAAATTTCATGGTTAAGTTCGCAGTATGGTGATTCCTCATTATCATGTCTAATCAGTGTCTGTAAATTGAAGATAATCATTTCTTTGTTCAAAATACAAAATAACGCCGTTTTTAGTTATTTAACTTGTAATTTCATTCTTTTTCTTCTTTTCTTTCCGATCACTATGGTTGTGCCTGCCTTGCCCTCGCGTTGCCTTCGCCTTGATACCAATCAACCAATAGGTAAGTCATGCGTAATGTTATAATAGAAAAAAATATCATAAGGCCATATTTTGTTATTATCGAAGGTGAAGAGGTATTTATGTATTGATTTCCAAATAATTATGTTAACGATAACAGGAATGTTGATTATGCGTAAATGTGCATATATTATGTGTGCCTATATTATTCTTAAGGCGAGGAAAAGACTGTACACTGCACTCGGAAGAGTTGCAACAAATTCTTAGATTATAAATATGGGTCGGAAATGGTCTGATAAAACCATCTTATTAAAATTTACGATGATGGTAATGGGTGTTGTTTTTAGCGACATGTATTTCCAATCATCATGAACCCTGCATTTTGTACTGCATTGCTATTAATTACACATGTGGCACTATAGGAGCAAACATCTCTGGACATTCATTTTTTCCTCTGTAAAATCTAAGTTTAATTTGGCCGACTATAGAAATCATTCACCTATTGTCTGATAGCGCGTGGAGGGGGGGGGGCAATTATTTTCTACCTAAACATATAGGTCATTTATAGTAATGAAAGACTTTGCTCCCACCCCTTAACTGCACTCATACCCACCCCCCCCCCCCCCGAGAAGCCCTTGATCGACCGCTAATTAGGGATTCGGTTCGTCATTTGTTTTGCACTTCAATCACCCATTTTAACATTGTTTGGACTGCGCACACTAATTTCGAAAAGGTCTTGTTCGCTTCGCCGCGGAGGCGGTTGAAATTGTCGGCTAGCTTCATTACGAGTTTACCTTGTTAATCCGTCAATCTTTCGAGCTGAACTTAGGAGCTGATGAAAGACGTCGAAGGGCGACCATGTTCGTACGGTGCGCACACGTTTCTCTGCATTGCAGAAATCACTTATAGGCTAAAACTGTTAAATGAGGCGGGATATGTAAGGATACATTCATCAGTTTATTCGCGGTTAGATCTGTGCATTATGTAAGAATACCAATCCGTAAGTGTGATAATATCATACTAGTAGGCATATTCATAATCCCTTTTTTCTTCTGTCACAAATAACGCCAACTGTCGATCATGTCAATATATCTGCATGAAGACAAAAATGCCTAAACCCTAGGACAGCCGACACAATGCGTGTATCATTTTACGCCAAGTATATTCTAACGCAGCGGCTTTTTGAGAGCACCTAGATATACATATTTTAATGTTTGATTCATCATTTAGTTTGCTAGAAGTATGTAATTTAATTCATAGTGACCGGCTGATCTTAATATTCGGTGATATAAGAAATGATGGGGGCAGCCTCAATTTCCCATCAAAACGGTTTCGGAACTCTTCTTATTTTTGTTGTTGTTAGATCAAACCTTTTCTAACCTTTTTTGTTAAGAATGATCTGATATTTTATCAGGGCTGTGAACAAAAATAAGAATAGAAATTGATTTGATGCTGGAGTCATTCTTATTCTCCCATCAAAAAAATATGCCCTCCATCTCCAATATTTTTTGTTTTATTTATTTATTATTATTTTTTTTTGTGGGGGGGGGGGCTATCACCCTATACTAGTATAAGATCAAGTCGTTACTAACAGCGATCTAGGGTAGATATGGAAGTAGCCTACACGATGAGTGAGTTATTGAGTTGTAGAGGTGTTGTGGTTCAGTCAATATGTCTCTAGACTTTGAACCACAAGATCTGGGGTTCAAATCCCACAGCAGCACTCGCGTCCTTCGGCAATGCGTCCTTCTACATTTGCCACTCTTCACCCAGGTGAAGTAAGTGGGTATCCGGTAGGAAGGAATTCATTGAATGCATGAGCGTCCGATCAGGATAGCCGTGTTTAAGCCGGGGTATAATAGTATGCAGCGCTTAGGAAAATTTGTTTGCATATTATTATTATTATTGAAGCAATGAATGAATGTATAAAATTACCATATTGTTAATGCAAATTGATAACACCACAATAGATACTACTAATACTCGTTGTAATATACTACTATCGATGCTAATAATGATGATGATAATGATAATACTAATAATAATGATAGTAATAATAATGATATTCATTATGATAAAAATAATAATGTTCATAATAGTAACAATGATAATGATAATAATAATAATAATAACGATAATGATAGTAATAATAATGATACATTATAATAATGGTAACAATCTATTTCAAGTATGAAACTTTCAATTTTTGTTTACATAGTTACAAATGAGTTGATTCGAGGAATAAATACCAATTTGCCTCTCCTGTGTGGGATGTGGCTACGAACAGCAATGTCTTACCAAATGAAATTGTGCTGCAGCAGGAGTTGAGCACCGTATCATGTGCTTTACAATTCGTACACAATAATTCCTACTAGAACTTGAAACTTCGAATCGGTTCATTTAGAGATAAGTGACTAAAAAATATAGGTTAAAACAAAAATAAATAAATAGGTGACTGAAGAGATAACTAAGTAAAGATTCAGTATACATGTACTTAAATAAACTTACAACTTAGTAATTGAAACGAACTGTTAATTGCAATAATTCATTCATTCATTCATTCATTCATTCATTCATTCATTCATTCATTCATTCATTCATTCATTCTTTCATTCATTCATTCATTCATTCATTAATAAAACAGCTAATTAAACAGTAAATAGTCAACTATATTTCCTCTGATTATAAAGTTTTAAAACTGCAATCGTACCTTTAAAATTCATGTATTCTCATCATTTCCATTGATGTAGAGATATTCAGATCAAATCTCTTCTCGTCCTTCTTCTTGCATGGGTGGTTGAACGATTGAGGAGGGCTAAATTGATTCAGCAAATATTGTATGGATCAGAATGATGTTTGAAGATATATCTAACTGGGCCATGATATTCATGATCAGGATGTGAAGTGGAAATATACAAAGAGGGATAAAGAGAGAGAGGGGGGATAGGTGACATGGAGACAAAGAAAAGAGAGTGGTAGAGAAAGAGCAAGAGGGGAGAGAAGAGAGAGGATGGGGATAAAATGGGAGCGGGGAGAAGGAAATGGGTAGAAATTAATAAAGAGATATATAGAAAAGAGAGAAAAGAAGATAGGAGAGAGAAATAAATAGAAAGAGAGAGAGAGGGGGAGAGGGAAGGGAGGGAGGGGGAGAGAAAGAGAAGGGGGAGAGACAGAGGAATAGGCGAGATACATGTAAGGAAAGGAGATCATGACCCAGTTTTACTAAGAGTTCTGATTTATTCAAATCAAACTTAGATTGAGATTGATCGTAATACACTTTTCTTAACTACATGATATTATCTCAATCGTGGTTTGAATTTTATCTAAATTTATCACAGCTCTTTGTAAAGTAGGGACCAGGGGATAATGGGGGAGGGCGATAGGATTTGCTGTTGACAGAAGATGACAGAAAGAAAATGATGGGAGATAAAATATAGTTTAGGCACGATCGTCCTAAGTGTATTTACAAGACTGCTAACAAATATCGTGTTGAAATGAATATTTATGTTTCATGTAAACAAAAAGCGAAGCTAAATGCAGCATATGACGTAATACTGTCACTAAGGCCCTGTATATTGATACCTCTACACCTGATTATGATTACAGAGTAACTATATATTTCGTGTTTTTTTTAAGCGGCGTGTTGTTTGCTTTGCCGCTTTCCCCAACAGTAATATTTTAGATAACAGAAATAAATATTACACACAACTGAATAAAAATTGAAGAAGATAAGAATTATAAAAAAAGCGCATGAGCAAAAAACGATTTGAAAAAAAAAGGAAAAACATACAGTAGATAGATTGAACAATATTATTGAACAATGAATATCAATGGGGATATCAAACGCGAGAAAAACAAATTTCTTTCTGGATATTAATATCAATGGACGACTTACGTCACATCAAAATCATTCGCGGATGATTTCATTTTTTCGAGTTGCGTTTAACGAATAACTTTTTGTTGAGTGAAGATGACAACTTTTTTTTGTATCATCTTCAAGAAAATGGACAGAGGGAAATTCTGGATTGATCTGTTGAGGCAAACATTTATCCGAATTATCTTCATATCAGCAGAGACCTGGGCCCCGTTTTACAAAGAGTTGCAATTGATCCGATCAATCTCAACTATATGGAAATCAATCAATGTCATCATTTTTTTTCTACTGGAAATAAGGAAATATGTCCAAGTAAACACAAAGAAGCACAATGAATTTTCAAGAAAACGATGCCTGCATAAATATACATCATACGTAGAAAATATTTTGAACAAACATGCATGTTTGATATTGCCGTTGCTGGCTTTCCATAGTTGTGGACGATTGGATCAATCGCAACACTTTGTAAGACGGGGCCCCTGATGGGTGTTTCATAAAGTTGTTCGTAAGTTAAAAAGCATCTTTAAGGACGACTGGTGATCCTTTCTTGTTGTAAATGGTATATTCATTGGCGATGGTTTAGCGCATTAAGGTTTACCAGTCGTTCTTAAAGTCGCTCTTAACTTATGAACAGCTTCTTTATGAAACAGCCCCCTGGTATGATCATGGTTTCTGACTTACTGTATGTGTAAACTAGAGCAGATTTTCTGTGAATACAGTGGGATATGATCAGTAACGAGATTTATATTGTTTGCACGACTGGGTGGATTAAATTCGATACACGACTGTGGTGTCACTCACGTATACATAAATTTCTTGAGGAGTGGAAAGGGAAATAAAGGAGAAAAGGCTTATGAATGAGGAGGAAGGGGAAAATGTATAAAATGGGGATACAAAGAAGAGATAACAATAAGAAGAGAAAGTGAAAAGATGAGAAGGAGGGAAGGAGGAGGAGGATAATGAAAAAGAGATGCATCGATGAGAGAAAAATGATGAAAGCGATGAGCGAAGAAAACTAAAATGAAGGAGAGAAAAAAGAAGATGAAGAAGAAAGAGAGGGGAAGAGGAGGAGGGAGAAAGAATACGAAGAATGAGAAAAAGGAGGAGGAGGAAAATAAGAAGAAGAAGAAAAGGAGGAGGGGAGGGCCTAGGGATGAAGCGTAATAACAGGAAAAAGGAGGGGGAAGAAAAGATGACGAAGAAGAAAAAAGGGAGGAAAAATAAATAATAAAATGTAGTAGTAGAAGAGGAGTAAGAAGAAGAAAATGAAAAAGAAAATGAGAATAAATCGTAAACTGGTGATAAAAACCATCGAATATATAAGCGAAATAACAAGTAGATGTCTACCAACTATAGAGGAAAGTTTAAGTGAGGAGAAGAGTGTATAACAGAACATCACAATACAAAAAGGGAAAATTAGAATTAAAAAAAACCCAAAGAAATAGATAGGGAGACAAAAGTAAATTTAAAAAATGAAACGATAGAACGGGGACGTAAAACTTTCATTTTACCGTAATTTGATTTACAAAAGCAGCAAAGAAACCTGGTAAAACGTGCGAGAGAAAACAAAATGTTATGGAAAGCGATCTCTTGCGTTCATTGACGATACCGTCGATCATTCACGCGGTAAACATGAAATATAACCCATTTTTTCATCAAAGGCGTCATACCGTCCCATCAATACTAAAACACATAATCAAATAGTGATGTAGGTATCAATCTTCATATTGACGCACTAACCACATTAAGAGTGGTTATTTCACAAATTCGTTAACGTTTCCTCTTCTTCCGATGTGTCACGATTTCCAAAATAGAATATATATGTATTCTTTTCGAAATTTCTCAGCGAGTTCTGCCTTCCCATATTCTGTATGTCTGACTCGTTTTTGTTGGAAAAGAAATCCTCAGCAATCACTGAAATGTCGCTCAGCGTGTATGAGCTTACTAAAATATCCCGGCCATTTTTTTAACAAGATCTAATCACGTCCATGGCCCGTATGCTGAATTTAAAAGTGTATTCAATCTCCACTTTTCTCCCATTTTGTCATCATTATGACAGACTAGAGTGTTGTTGTTATTTTTTACTTCGCCGGATTACCTTCCACTCGTTTTTTATTAAATAAAATGCGAATAAATAATTACTAGGAGGCCAAAAACCTTGAGAGTAGCAAGCACCCTATGCAACTTAGTTCTTATCCACTCTAAGAAAAAGCTGTTATTATAACAACTTTCAAACACCGCATTTGGAGCTCCGTTTGGGTACAAACATTCAGAAGGTATACATCCCTACATTCATCAGAAGCTATTAAACCTTCGAAGGTGCACATAGTTAGCTCTATTTTGCTTTCCAAGGATGCAGAGTTGTATCTTCTATCAACTCACAAACCAAATATAGTGCAAAATTTTTAAACATGCAAATTGGACATTTCGGGTGCAATAAAAAAACAAATTAATTGTATCACCAAAGGCGCAGTCGGGGCTACATTATAGGGTGCATATATATTTTCATTTTCTTTAACGGATTGTTTAAAACTAATACTAAAAACTAAATCTGTTAAAACTTTAAAGAAGTAGATTTCAAGGTGAAATGTACAATCAGTTGTATATCTTATCATAGTAAGCAGTTGCATGCATTTTTAAATTTTCTTTTGTTCTTGAGCCTTCATATCATCCTTTAAGCAGTTCTTTAATAGTGTACATATTAAAGGATTCAAAATATTTAATGAAGGCGCTGATATGCTAAGCAACTGTTATTTCTCTGAGATGGGAAACAAAATGGATTATCACCCCATTTCAGCTCCCGTATATCCGATTTCCTTAGGAAGTCATCCGCAAAATGATGGATCAAAATTATAATCGCCATGTTTGCAATTCCCGTTTCCATGGCAACCCCTCCATAAACACATCGGCCAACCGTAAAACAGACCGCCATTATTATTTCAGAATCATGTACTTAGTGCCTTCAAGCGTTTCTATGTGGAATGTTTATATTCATAATCTCCAAAGTAATTGCGTCATTAGCTTTAATTCGGGCAGGATTTATACATGCAGCAGTATGATCGTGCATTTATCTGCAGTGTATCTTAACTAAAAAGCTTTACTCTCATTCATATCAAAGTAAAGAAAATCCAAGATCAAAGATATTTAAAGGAACATATATATTTTTTTTTCGATAAACGTTTATCAATGGGAATAATATATTTTGTACTTTATTCCAGTTACAAATCATTCGGAAAAGGGAGTAAGGTCGATCTCAGTATAGAAAGGGTGGTAAGAGCGGCGATCTTGTGTAGATATGAAAATAGCCTGTTAAATATTCCGATCTGAAAACAATCAGATAATTATTAATTTAAAGAATGAATTAATTTAAGCAGGTTGGGGTTTTCAAGTTGATATTATCGTAGTTAATACTAGGACTACTACTACTACTACTACTACTACTACTACTGCTACTACTACTACTACTACTACTTCTACTACTACTACTACTACTACTACTACTACTACTACTACTACTACTACTACTACTACTACTACTACTGCTACTACTACTACTACTAATACTAATACTACTACTACTAGGCTACTACTACTACTACTACTGTACTGCTGCTACAACTACTACTACTACTACTGCTACTACTACTACTACTGCTATTACTACTACTACTACTACTACTACTACTACTACTACTACTACTACTACTACTACTACTACTACTACTTCTACTGCTACTACTACTACTACTGCTACTACTACTAATACTACTACTACTAGGCTACTACTACTACTACTACTATCACTACTATTACTACTACTTCTACTACTACTACTACTACTACTAATATACTACTACTATTACTACTACTACTACTACTACTACTACTACTACTACTACTACTACTACTACTACTACTACTGTTACTTCTATTTCCACTACTACTACTACTTCTACCACGACTATTACTACTATTACTAAATTTACTTCTAATTTTACTACTACTTGCGGCTTTATTATGTAACTTGATTTAAGCTGTTCGTAATTATGAAAATAATTATTCTCTCTACTGACTTCACATAATGCTATCTTTAATTTCTAACTTGTGATTGTATACTCCTTCTCATCACTCATCATGTACTTTATCTTCGTCGATCTTACCAACTCTCTTCTATCCTCCAACCACTGAGGTACCGAATCCTCCATAAAATCCCTTTTCTTAAAGAATCCATTGCAATGTCCTCTTTATTGACTATCTGTCTGTGTTTTCTTCGAAATTCGACCGCCTTGAAAGCACTTGTCCTCTTCAATTTGGCCTGTACACTCGACAGTGATAGATGTTTTGATTGCAGAGCAACACTTCACAACTCTTCATCTTTCCTTTAAGCAACCCCTCTTCACTATTTTCCAATATGTTCACCCCTGAAAGACAGCATCTTTGAGTACACCCCTAATACGAATGCTTCATCATGTTCATAGTGCATGCGTAAGCATGCATCTGTATTTATATAGAGATATTCTGAATTAAGTGATCATTCTTTATTTTTTAGTAGAGATATCTTTTCAAGTACCCATTAGAAGAGCATTTATGTAGATGAGCATTGTTAGATTATAAGATTAAAAAAGAGACCGTAATTGGAACTTAAGGGATGCTTGTGATATTACAAAACTCATAATAACCAGCTCTCTTAAGAACACACACACAGAAAAAACACCATTGAACTGAAAAATGTGCAGTAATAATGGGCCCTAATCCCCCTCCCAAAAAAGGGGGAAAAAATCAGGATTGTAGACAATATAAAGATTATAATGTAAGTATGCTTTTAAGGTTTATCAGAATCATGGTAACCATGGTAACTTTTACCCCAAATGGCATTTTTTTCAATCATAGAAAAGAGATTATTCTGTTGGACTCTAGAGCACATTAGTTTTACGTAAACTTTACCTTATACAGTATTATGGCTCGATGTACATTTAACTTTAAAGAGGTTTCTTTTGTATTACAGGTATTCTCTATAAATTTCGATCATAATGTTTGCCATGGTGAAAAGTTAATCTGGCTAACTTGTCTAAGAATAATAATTGTGTATCCATTTATCATCTTATTATTACGTATCTCCCTGTTTTCACTTCGTATTGCTTAATGTGAGGCTCTTGCTTTTCGAGAAGATCATGCAGGTTCTTATCCAACCCACAACCCCCCCTTATCTAGAATCCATATACCACCCCCTCCCTCTTCTCGCTCTTCTGTCTCCTCTTTCTTTTTTATCTCCTCGTCTTGTCAGTGTACTGTTGAAATGCAATTGCCTCACTTTCATGTGACACATAATCGAAATGGCCAAAGAAGTGCTTAGAATCTTTCCACTTTAAGCCAAATCTATAAAATACACTGAATTCTGTGTTTAAATTCAGTTTTATGGATATAAACCACATGGCTTCCTATCTTCCGCACCATTTTGGGTATATTTTTGAAGTTTTTGTTGATCAGGGCGCAGCCTCGATGTACTTGCGAAAGTGATGCACCTTAAATAACATAATATACACACTTTCGCGTCGCCCATTGTTCATTATAAGCAATTTTTGACGTAGTGCTACGTCGATGAATATGTGAATATTTTAGGGAAACTATATAAAGTCCAAAGATACAATGATCAGTATCATTGCGTCAAAAGACTGATGCATCGATGAATTTAAATTGATGTATGAGAATCATTTGGAAATAAAAGAGACGCACATTGTGCGGTATGTTGCTGCGTTTTAAATGGTGCATGTTACGCAGAAAGTTTAGCTAAGATCGGAATTTTGATACCCATCATCTTAAACCCTTATTCATCCGCAGTCATCACTATTTTGCATTCCATTTCCGCCAAGAAAAAAAATCACCCTTTTTTGCACACCTGAACGAATTCAATCCGTTTTGAGCCTGCGTTCGCAGCGCCAAGGGAGGAATATTATCTGATTTTCACTTCTGACCTACAAAAATGGGGGTCTTAACCCAATGGTGCTACTTTCTGCAGCTCAACGATGGTGAAATGCATGATTTAGAGGCCGGTGAAGGATTGAGAGGGTTAATGAATATAACCGAAGGCAAATAGTCTATCCCCATGCGGTCCTACCTGTCAAACAGGATGACAGGAACTGGTAAAAATAGCGGTTGAAAAAGAACAACCGACGCTCGTGAGAGACAGGGACAAATCGATGTCGAAAGCCATTATTCGTAATGAATGTGGGATAGGTGTGAGTGTTGATTCGTTCTTTTAGTTATTTAACGTGATCATTGTTTATTGTCCAGACTTTTGGAATGTATGTCCAACTAAAAGAATATATTACACCCCACGCCCCTCCCGAAAATAGTTAAAAAGAAGTATAGTGTAAGAGAGCGAACTAATTTTTGGAATATGTTTTTGGATATAAGATTCTGATTGAAATGCAAAGGTCGAAGTTTTATTTTTCTTTCAAAATAAAATTTGTTATAATTGCACTTTGCTAAGAAAGGGTGTATATAATATTGACACTATGTAACGCTTAGCGTGATTCTCTTGCTAACATTATTCCTTTCTTTGCAGTGTGTCTGCCCTTGTCAATCATTATTTTGGAGGAAGCTTTTAGAAAGTGGCTGATGCTTAACCAATCCTATTCATTGCCTCCGTTACACAAAACCTTGCGATTAAACGCAAATTTGAAAGAACGTTTCTGATAGGTTTCTGGTCAGTCTATCAAACAAACTGAACGTCCATAAGTAATCTTGATTGGCCGGAGCCTTTTTACGATTGATTGCTAATATTTGTGTTACGAAGCCCTGGTATATTTTCCCCTTCTTATTCAACAACCATCCTCTCTTTCCTTCCTCCGAGGAAATTTGAATCGATCTGTGTCCAATGCACGTCTTGATGTAGACAAACTCCCACTTTCACGCTGCTGTCAGTCACATAATATGGGCTAACTTGTCCCTAGTGGGATACCAGCTGCTGGGGGTGAGGGGGATGGGCAAGGGGCATGCCTCCGCCAAGCTATAATAGAATACAATGGAATGGAAGCAACAAAATATGTGAACGATAAAAATGGAGCTGAAGTCGAAATGAAAAATGAAAACAAGAATAATGTGTCTGATGACCTGGTGCATTTATATCTATCAACCGAGCAAGCTGCACATACACTGGTGCTCCTTATCAATCCTAAAACCTTGCCCCTTGAATATTTGACTTTTTCTCCTCATTCTTTTTAGGAATGATATAAAAAGAAGGACCAACAGCGAAAACGTCGAAAATAAAGTGAATATTCCCCATGGCATTCTTGTAAGACCACAAGGTTGCGTCCTGGGTCCTTTCTTGTACGAATCCCTTTCCTGAAATCCCTTCGTTGGAAGATTGCCATAAACTTTGCTTCTATAAATATATATTTTTTTCTTTTAAAGTTTCACCGATTACATATGAATTTATTATTATGTTTTATTAATTTGTTTTAAACCCGAACCCGTCAAGGTGCGTTCTCGTTTAGAAAATTTGTTGAAGTAAGATTTAGGAATTGAATTGCGAATCTGGATTTCGTTCATGGCTGTTTTAATCCTGCTTTTTAAAACATGCTACGGACATTACAGAAAGGGAAAATGAAGTGTGTCGTACATGTTTCTGTGAAAATTGACAATTATTGACTCATTTTAAGAGTTAAATTACAGCAATTACTAAAGAAAATACTTCAACCACTTGAGGTAATATGAGTACAAGAAGGGGATTCGCAAATCAGAAAGAATCTCTCCCCGCATTCAGAAGAGAGAAGAGTTGAATCGATATTCAAGATAGAATTTGGATATATAACGTTTACTATTCGCTGCGTCCAGACACTATTTACCTAAAATCCAAAAGAAACTGGCTAGAAGAACTTTATAACTCTCTTCTTGGCATCAAACCCTTGGCATCAAACCTTGGCATATTGTTTTGAGAAAGTAGGCAAAACTTTAATCTAAGTATATCCAGTTTAAAAGAAATTTCCATTGCTATGGTTGCTTGATTTTTCTTTCTTAATTCAAATCAACTTGACTGGGGTTGGGGACTTCATCTTTAAAAAACTCGGAGATAGTAATTGATTCGTTAGTGATTTATATTAAGTTAGCTGATTACAAGAACAGAAGTGATACCAAACTGGTTACATTTCAGTGACGCATAAAGTCAATGAACTTCTGGTCTCACCTCGTTTCTATCCCATCTCCCCAGATACACAATACTGTGAGTTAATGTAGCTTATAGACAACGTTCATTCCATGCGCCATTAAATTTTCTCTATCACAGCATAAAATCAAAAGACACTGTATTAGCAATCTTTGCTCCTTTCGCCATCAAAACGGCTACAGACATGGCCATATTTGATTGACTTGAATTTTTGATAGTTCAAGATCAAATTCAGACTTTTACGTCATTTGGGCCTGTCACTGTCTTGTCAAAGCGATGTAAAAAGATCAACCAAGAATTTAGGGTTAGGATTAGAATTCAAAATAACAACAATATTATTTTCATTCCTTACTTGTTTGTGCTTGGGGTTTGTGGGGAGAAGCCGTATGTTCTTCGGTAGTCTATCCTAACTGGTTTTATCCTCGTCAAGATTCAAGATATATTTATTGAATTAAGCAGCTCGAAGGCTGAATTTCCATTGAATTCACAGTGGAGAAAAACTTTTAATACAGGTCGTTCGATTTACATCATGATCATGATGATACCACAACATTCATTATTGGGGGAGGGAAGGGGGATATATATCGGTTCTAATGTCCCCTTTCCAATCTCATCGCGCCCTCAGATCTCTCCCATGGCGAGGTCATTACGGATTGACACCAATCAAGAAGAGATTCACCACATCTATCACTTTCTTGATTGCAAGATGCACTTTTGACCGAGAAGGATCTTCAAGATTATATTCCACCCGTGGGGGAAAAGTGATTTTGAACGAAACCTAACCAAATGACCAACCACTTGTGTGTACATGACATAGACAAAAATATGCGACATATTTATCAAGTGGAAGATGAATAATTGCAGAAGATCTGTCTTTTTTTTTTCAGCATTAAATCATTGGACATGCCCTGTGGACCTTTCCGGTGGAATTTTTAAGCGTATTCTGTTTTATAGATAGTGTTTCGTTGTTGCATATATTTCTCAGAAATGACACAATATAATTTTTAAATAAAAAAATCATCCTTGATTAAAAATACGTTTTTTTATAAATTATTTCCTACTACGACTACTCGAGTTCTGACGTAAATCCGTGTGCCCAAACAAATTTGCATACAAAGCGTGACGAATCGTGATCCCTCTCGTGACTACTAGATCATCCACTCTTTGACAAGTGAAGATGAGATACGTGACTTCACATACAGGTGATAAGACAATTGAGAAAGAGATGATAAACAAGAACTCCGATGTATGACACAACATTTGGAGGGTATATTCGGAACCTTTAAAGGAGAATGAAACTCTTGGAGCAAGTTAGCTTTTGTGAAAGCAGAAAAATCAAAGAATAAGATCAACAAAAGTTTGAGTAAAATAGGACTAGCAATAGAAGAGTTATGAGCATTTGAATGTCGAGATCACTAATGCTATGGAGATCCTCCCATTGGCAATGCGACCAAGATCTATGATGTCACAGATGAACAACTCTCCCCTTTTGGACACTGAAAATATACCCCAAAACATCTCTTTTTGCTCATTCTAATAATATGACAAACGATTCATCAATGATATAATGTTGTGAAACCTCTGTACTTGTCCTCTCATAAAGAGAACACCTCACCTTGTGATAGACTCTATAAAAGTGAGAATATAAGTGAAATAAGTACTAAAGTAATGAGGGAGTTGTACGTGTGTGACATCACAGATCTTGGTCGCATTGCCAATGGGAGGATCTACATGGCATTAGTGATCTCAATATTCAAATGCTCATAACTTTCTTATTATTCATTCAATCTTCCTCAAACTTTCAACAATATATTTCTTTGATTTTTCTCTTTATGGATTCAGTTGGTTTCAAGGGTTTCATTCTCCTTTAAAGTGCCATCGACCAGATGGCATGTCGACATAATAACGTTATTATGTCAACATGAGATATATATCTTGTCAAGTCGACTTACAAAGAGTTGTGTGTCAACATTGCGAGATATGTTGTAGATATACATCTTGCCATGTCAACATATTAGTTATGAATCGACTTGGCAAGGTAAAATACCTCACCATCTCGTCAACCCGATGAATTGTTACTGTGACTAATTTATTTCTATATTTACTTTAACTGTTCTCCCATAGATTATCAATGCTATACAAAATGCGTATTTCCCAACCCTTACACTTACCATATTGCTATATGGGATTATGCATCCATCTCTTATCGGCTCACATCAAAAATAAGAAAATGACGTAGCTGTTACATGACCTTAATATAAACCCTGGATTTCCTAAATTGGACTATCATGGATGACTATAAAATTCATCTATTTTTATAATGGCAAAACTATATATTTTTTTTAATTCTCATTTGTTCAATTCATTTGTCCTTAAATCATGACATTTTTAATACGTTAAAAATGTACAAGAAAGCTAAATGCAATTGCATATATTATTATGTTAGATACTTCTTTCCATTCAAAATAGCTAAAGCCTTTAGAAAAATGGATTTATATTTTTTTCATTGTTATTTACAAGTTGGATGAAATATTGCATTTATTATTTATTTAATTTTGGAATTCACCTGTTCTTACATGAGTGCTATGATAAAGATATTATTGGGTGTGTGTAAATACATTATTAAAGACAAGAGAAGTAATTAAGATGAATTTAAGATTAAAAAAACACAGTTATTTAGAAAGGCAAATTAACGGGTATCTCCAAACTTGAGATGGGTGAGTCCATCGATCTCAATTAGGCTTTAGAAGAAAAAAAGGAGTAAACATCGAAGCAAAAGAACAGATGACTTCCCCATGCAGTAAACAGAGAAATATCACTGAGCTGAGCATTAAATCGTGTAAGAGCCATACATAAGGATTGTTATGAACAGAGACATTTGTGAGAAGAGAAATACGATGCCTCAGGCCATGCACGTTCTTTAGCGAGTCGATATGCAAACTGCGTAACTCAATGGTGTGCTTGAATTGTTTTGAAGTATGCCCTCTGGCGACCAAACTAGGAAGTTCGTGTCATTTTGGTTGGCTCGTTGATCGTTTTCGTGCCTACGCCATGATGAATGTTCAATACAATATGACTTTATCGTTATATATTTCTCAATAAAATTGCAATCTTACCCTGTTAAGTTATTTGAATAATTTGATTTGCATCATTAAATATTTATGATACTGTTGATTAATGAAAAGTGAGGTAATGAAGTATTGGACGTTGACATTTAGTAGAGATCAAACTTAGATATGAACTCATAGATTTAGATGACGTGGGCCAAAGTTTGGGAAATGTGAAATTTGTTGCATTGTGGAATTCTGGAAGAAGATAACATATACCCCCCCCCAAAAAAAAAAAAAAAAAAAAAAAAAAATAGGCGTTATGAAAACGAATTAAAGATGAAATTGACTTCGTTTGGTAGTACTGGTAATTTGATGAAATAATATGATTTTTTTAAACATATATTTTTTGTATGTCAGTATTTTCTAAACCATTTTCAATAAACCTTTGCATTTTGAATATTGAATATATACAGTACTTCCAAATAGAAAGTGTATCAAAATTAGTTATATATAACTTCAAAATTATGTTATCCTTTTTGCAATATATCAGTCAAGTTTTAATCGATGCTGGTTAAGTGTAACCTTATATTTCATTTTATTGTATTTTCTTTCTCTTCCTTTTATGTCTTCTTGAAATCGATGTCTCCTTTCACCACTGTACAACTAACCAAATAGGTAAGTCCATTATGTTTATTCGAAAGATGGTGCAAACTGGGAATGTCTTGCAGTTGTTATTGAGTGTTGATAGTATCAGAGTGATACAGTGAAGATCATGACCAGATATAAGTCAAACAAGTCATATGGATTCTGAGAAGAGATTGAAAATATTGGTTTGCTGTTGTTAATGTTGAGAAAACCATTATTGATGAATGATGATGATGGTGGCGGCTGTGATGAGAATGGTGGTGATGATTGTGATTATGATTGTGACGATGACAATGATGTGTAAACTTATAAACTACGGAAATATTAAAGTTGAAATACAAGTAGTGAAGTCGTTATGCATAGAGATGTATATCTCTATAGTGTTGTGTCTGATACAGTTTACGGTATAGTGACGATTTAATATGTTGATGCTGATAATGATGATGAAGGTGGCGATAGCGTTGGTATTGAGAATGATGATGATGATGGTGGTTGTGGGAATAATTATACAGTATGGGTAGCTTTAGAATTGGTATTGAGGAATTAATGGGGCGATAACTTGGGCAATTCCGCTCAATAATATTTCAAGTGATGGTAAGCACTCAATAATTCTTGCGCGAGCTAGTCAATCTGTGCAAAAACTGTCTTTGTGTTTGCGCCCTCTAGTGTTGAAATATTTCGGTGTGTTATAGATTATACTAATAATGCTCTCTACTACTACTACTACTACTACTACTACTACTACTACTACTACTACTACTACTACTACTACTACTACTACTACTACTACTACGACCACTACTATTACTACTACTACTTCTACTACTACTACTACTACTACTACTATGACTACGACTACTACTACATCGAGATATATCGCTCACCACTACTACTACTACTACTACTATACTACTACTACTACTACTACTACCGCTGCTGCTGCTGCCTCTACTACTTCTACTACTACTACTACTACTACTACTACTACTACTACTACTACTACTACTACTACTACTACTACTACTACTACTACTACTACTACTACTACTACCACCACCACTACTACTACTACTACTTCTACTATTACATAGAGATATATATATACTAATAACGCTCACTATACTATACAACAATTACTACTGCCACTATACTACTACTAATAATACATACTACTACTACTACTACTACTACTACTAATAATAATAATACTTCTATGACGACAATGACGAACGACGATGAAGATTTCTATACTATACTGCTATTTTATTTAATGATTGCATTACTTTATGACATATAAAATTGTAAATACAAAGTGAGAGAAATAGATAAATAGACAAAAAAGACAGTGAAAGGATAAAATTAGCAATTAGTGAATGGTGAGATAAAGGGAAAAAGAGGAAAGAAAGTAGGCAGAGATAGATAGAGATAGGGAGAGAGGGAGATTGAGAAGAGGGGGGAGATAGAGAGAAATAGGTGTTGTAATTTTCTACCAATTAAGTGAAGGAGAGAATCATTGTATTCAATGACACCAATGACGGTTTTTGTCAGGCAGCGTCAAATAAACGTCACAGGTGGAATCCAGTTAATTGTTTAATATGTCTACCAGGTATATCGATTGATTGATTGAGTTCCAATACTGGATGACACCCAGGATAGTAACATTGTTATTCGTATAAGCCTTCATTATGTTATTCACAAACGACATTTTAATTTCATCTCCAAAATTCTTTGTGCTTGGTCATGGTATGTTTAAGGTGAACAAGTTTATTATTTTTTCAAACAAATGCCAATGGCAATAATTATGCTTGTTTTGAATACATAATCTTATTCCATTTTGTAATAAACGTTGTTTGCATGATTGCGAAGTTCGTCTAAAATCGATGCACTTTCAAGGTTTCTAATGGTGGAAATGCAGTATACTTCAATTTTATTCAATAATATTTTTGCTACAGCCAGTTATGATTTAATGAAAAAGCTATCTGCATGATTGTGCTTTTCGGAGAAACAATTGTACTTTCTGATTCCAAACTCTATTTCAATTTACAAAAATGTCTACAATTCTGAAGAATATATGATCAGAGTATATAATGAAATTAATGAACTCTGTCAATGAAAAGTAAATGCACATCCATCAACCGATTTATACTATTTGAATCATTAGACTCCTGTTTTATACTCATCACATGATTCGTATAATTTACCTCCATATCGGCATCAATCATTCTAATTTAGAATAGGCCTATATCGAAAGAACTGCTTTGTCGTCACATTTCTGACGATGTGGATATACTCCATCCTAGTCTGCTCAACGTGTGTGTCCTACAGAATGTATACAAATGCTGTTATTTTTATCATTATTCATATGAAATTATTGGAAATAAGTTAATTATTAATCGGTCATTCTGAAGTGCTTAAGTTATACGGTACCTGAAGGTTTAATGGATGTAAAAATCAATATTATATTCATAAACATGTTGCAATTTATAATAAATAAGTGTCTGTTTCCAATCGAAGCTTGCTTTTGTTTTTCTCTTTTTCATAATTTCACACCCGTATTCGTAATACAATTGAGTGCAAGGTCACCCGCCGAGTTGATAGTCTGTAGTGGCAGACCCGCCTGTGGAGTAGAACGTAATTTTGATTGGATATCACTCCAATAATTTTTTATAAGAGCTCCTATAGGATGCCGTTTGTCACGTGATCACGACTATTGCAGCCAGATCAAGACATTTTCAGTCGGAGGGGCAGAGTGTGGGAAAAAAACTTGATAATGACTACATTAAAAAATAAGATAAAAAGGAGGAAAACACAAAAATACAGGGAGGGATGACGCGTGAAGTTTGGACCCTTGCCCCTGCACCACTGACACTCGGTGCAGAACAAACTATGCATTAATCCATGCGAAAATGTATTTGTTTTTACAGAAAAGCTATTCAATGAATTGCAAATCTTTGTAGAAGGCTAAACCATGGGTGCCTTGTGAGAAAACGGCATGTGTTTTCTGTCAACGACTTTGTGGCGCCTCCATAATTTATGTTTCGGCCAGTGTTCGTTTGTGAAAAACCGATGCGTAATGAGAGATAATATTCTATCCGATCATGATTGTAGTAAACAATGCATGGTTTCTTTTACCAGTTCTTGTTCTGAATGCGAAAAAAATGTTTCATCCATATAAGTTTGCCTGGATGTTAGGCTTTGCCACTTAATATTACACTCATTATTATTATTTTCATGCAGCGGACCTATCGAACATTATGTCAAAAAGGGATCGCAGACCCTAACTTTCATTTTTCTCTGATAAGTCCACATAGCCAAAATCTTGCTTGTGTATAATTTCTCCACTGCCATAAAACTGCAAGACTTTCTTTACACAGAAATCGCTCAATCTCATTAAATTACTTACTCCTAACATTTTGTAAAAAATATCACAACGCAACAAGGAAACTAAAAGAGAATGTCATTTGTTTGTTTATAGCGTCCTACCAAACAAGAAAGCTGTTCCTCTCCACCCCCTCTCGTCATATCACGGAATACTTCTGGTTAACAATTATTTCGAGGGTATTTATAGTCATACCTGGGGGGGGGGTCGATGAATCTGTGTACACAGGGCTGTTTAGCAAAACACTTTTCTTGTAACAATACTACAATCAAGAAAGGAAGAGAAAAAACGAGCTTAACGATACTAATCATAACGAGTACCGAAGTGATGACGTCACAAAAAAATTGGAAAATTGATGACGTCACACTCCGGTACTCTTATGAGATAGGAGTTACGAGTAATGACGTTCTTTTTGACCGTTTTATGATTTATACCACTTGTTTTAAGTTGCTAACCTTTTCATACGTTAAAAGAATATATGTTTCACTTGTAATTTCAAAGCAGAGTGTTTGATAAGAGCAATGTTGACTTTGGTAATGGAAGAAAATGTTACTGGTTCAGCGGCAAGAGTTATGTAGCCCGAAAACCCATCCCTAAATTATTGGTTGCGCCCTTCTCTAGCTCTCAATCAGTGAGTCATGTTAGAAAGCATCTTGTATCTCGATGAACAAGATTAATATTGAGTAGTGATTCTGCCCCGGGAGAGAGGAAAATAAGCCTATTTCTCACTAAGAGAAACATGGATTTGAATTGTTCAGCCTTTATTGCATTTGTTTATGATCTGGATTAAATAATTGAAGTTTCGTTTTATGTTTGCCGCATTTTTGTCACGTAGTATGCTTTAGGTTGTTAAACGGGGTTTTGTCTTGAAATTGGATTCACGTTTTAAAATGATTCCTTGAGAAATTTGCTGATCATGTTACCATATTCGTTATATTTCGTCTATCTATCTATCTATCTACCTACCTATCTATCAGTCCATCTATTATCTATATATCTATCTATCTATCTATCTATCTATCTATCTATCTATCTATCTATCTATCTATCTATCTATCTATCTATCTATCTATCTATCTATCTATCTATCTATCTATCTATCTATCTATCTATCTATCTATAAAAATATCAATTATCTCATCGTCATCACCAGCTCCATCAATCATCATTATCTTTTTCAACATCACCACCCTTGCTTCCACTACCACCATCATCATCACAACCGCTACCACCATCACCATCAGCAGCATCACAGACACCATGCACCACCACTACCATAATAATTCACCACCACTACCACTACAATCAGCAGCAGCACCACAACCACCAGCACCATCACCACCACCATCACCACCACCATCACCCCCACCATCACCTCCATCATCACCTGCATCATCCGTATCATCAAATCTTTACTTCTCATTTTCCCTTCCCCTTTCTTCATTATATTTTATTAGTAGATTTCTACCATTCTCTTCCTAGTCACCCACCTCTGGCTCCCCCTTCACCCCTCCTCCCTTGACTTCTGGTCTGCTCTCCCCTTTACCATCTCCCACTCTCCCTCATTCTCTACCTCTTGACACCTCCCTTCTCCGTCTTCATTTAATATCACATAAAATGTACCTTCTATGGCGTGCTCCCAAATCATATTCACTTGATTTCTTACTTATTTATTTTATTGACATTCATTTATTCATTAAGAAATCAATACCGGTTCTAGATAGTGGAAATATGAGTACTTGAGCATGCTCACCAATTACGTTATCAGTGTTTCATTTGGACAATATTTGTCAAGCTCATTGACGACGTGGTAGACCCACTTCACGCCAAAAGAATAAAAATGCTTATTTTGCTGCACTTCGCTTTCCATACCTCAGACGACTATTTCGCAATACCACACACACTGTTTTGATAGTCTGCTAGGTCCGTTATGTTTTTTGAAGACACATTTTTTTCCCCTACCTTCTTTTCATATCTCGAACTTTTGTGGATGAATGGAGCGGAAAGTCGGTATAGTATTTCTCGGCTCATCGGCTGAGTGAACTCAGGTACAATCTTAATTTTCCGACAGGGTATTTATAAACGACAAAAGCAGGCTTGCGATTTGCAAAGGATGAATGAGGTTTCAATCATAATTTCGATGCATGGTTGGGGCGATATCGATATTAGTCTGGTCTGTTAGCGGAATTATGTGGACACGGTGGACAAAAGCATGATTTTTTCTCCAGACCTTTGTTTATGTATGAGAATTAAAAATGGGGTATGCTCCAAAAAATCTGGCTGCAGGAACAGTGAAAAAATGGGTGAAAATGTCAGAATTTATGAGTTTAGATTGGTCTGATATATAGACTAGCGCTAGTGCAAAACTCAATAGCAGTGCATTATTTTGCATTGGTTTAGTTCTTGAATTCAGACCCTTTTTGAACAGATATTCTGTTTGTCCTCACATCTCAATGCACTAAATATCTGAATGCAGATGCTAAACAAGCCGAAGGGTGGTGATGGAGGGGGTTGAATGTTGGTGTGTATGTACATATTTTGGTCTTGGGGTAAAGATGTGCAAGGCATATTTTTTTGCATGTGTTGGAAATTGTGTTGCCATGGTAACAGTGTATTATGGCAAAAATAAGGTACAAATCTTGCAGTTAGAACTACTTCCTCTGTTGTCACCCGATTCTCATGAAATTTGGCACACACATTGGTCTTGAGGTGAAGATGTCTAAGACACATTTTGTGTGTCTTTCAAAAATCTTGTTACCATGGTAACAACATATTATTTGGTGAAAATTGGGGAAAAAATTACAATTCAAACTGCTTCATCAGTTTTAAATCAATTCTCATGAAATTTGACACACACATTGGTATTAGGGTAAAGATGTACAAGGCACTATTTGTATGTGTTTCATAAATTGTGTTGCCATGGTAACAACATATTATATGGCAAAATTTAGGTAAAAACCTTGCAATTTGAACAACTTCATCAGTTTTGAACCATTTCTCATGAAACTTGGCTCATACATTTGCTTTGAGGTAAAGATGTGCAAGAACCATTTTATGTGTGCATTTGTCAGAGTATATTGCCATGGTAACCACATATGATAGCCAGAAATGCAGGAAAATTCATTGTGGATCAAACAACTTCCCCTTTTTTTAGTCAGTGCTCATAAAAGTTGGAAGAAATATTCATCTTTGGGTAAAGATTCATATTAAATTCTAAACTGCATTAAAAATATATGAGTGTGGGGGTATTAATCACCTTCAGTAATATTTCTAGGTTTTGGGGGAGGAGCGGGATTGGTCCTTAAAATCTGACCTCAAAATAAAGGTTAAAGGCGGTGTCCATTAACACTCTTGAAATAAGCATCCCCTCAAGAGCATAGGCTGGGGGTACACTGGGTGAATGTGAAACCTTCCGCTCTGGCAAAGGAGTTCCAACACTGGTAAGCAAAACAAAATGTGTACCCCTTCTACTTTCAACGGCTGATTTTTCAAACCCTAGTTCCACCTTCCCAAGATGTGCACCCCTCCCCATACCACTTCTATCTCCCTATGCTCAACCAGTCTACGCCTTTGCCCCTCAGGGGTCTTTGTATTTTAAAGCGAGACATTACTCCCTTTTTTTTTGGGGGGGGGGTCTTTAGAAAATGACCTCATAAAAGTAAAAGTTAAAGGATTATGACTAAGAACTTAACCCCCCCCCAAACAAATGGGGCTGATATATTTTTTGAGCAGAAAAATGCCCCCCCCCCCCATTAAAAGGTAAGAAGATTCATTTGCACTTCAGAGTTCAGACCATTCATTTGATGTTTAATGCATTCTGCTTTGGTAAAAAATTGTTTACAGTTGCCAATTAATCATTGTTTATTTATATTCTCATACTCAGTCTTTTATTCATATTCCATTCCTACTCTTTCTTTTTAACTATATCACATCACTCTTGATTTTGAGCTTCACCATACCATCTTTTGTTTCCTCTCTCCTTTTTTTACCCTCTCTTCTCTCCAAGTATATTTTTTCTGACATATTATAAAGTGAACCTTTAATCATGCAACTAATTATAGAAATATATATATATATATATACAAAAATCTCTGCACTTGTTTTAGAAATTCACTTGCAAATCCATGACTCAATAGCATACCATATCAAAAATATGCATATGTGCACAATAATTTTTTGCCTTCAATTTTATTTCATTTAATTTTTTCAGTATAATTGTCAAAAAATGAATATTATGTTTCAGTAGCAAAAATGCAAGATCTGACTGTCACAAAAAATGCAAATAATTTTGCATTGGAGTAAGGACGAACGTATTCACTGTTCATTGAGCAAATGATGACTTTTATTTCTCTACATATATTCTAGTCATATCCCTTTCAGATGGTGGTAACTGCAGGAATGGGAAAACTCAGTGATATAACTAAAATTTTCACAGAGGGTTTTCGGAAAACAACTAAATCCATTTTTTTTCAAGCAACAGTTATTCCATTCTGAATGCTGCAACTATGAATTTGATGCACCTTTACCGAAATATAATATCATGACAGCCATTTCTTCAATTCTTTAAACTAGACATTAAATATAGCTAATAGTATTATTTAGGACAGAGTGTAGCCAAAATAGAGTTTAGAAGATTATGAAGAAAAGAATAAATGTCATGGTATTATATTTCAGTGTAGGTGTAAGCATTCAAAATGGAATAATTGTTGCTAGATAATAATGAATTAAAATAGCAAAAAAAAATGTACTTAGAGAGGGAGAAAAAGAGGGGGGAGGGAGGAAACAAAACAAGAAGGTATGGTAAAGCTCTAAAGTGCAAAAAGTGCAAAAAGTGATGTAAGAAAGTCAGAGTAAACACTGAAATGAACAAAGACTGAGTAGAAGGAGATAAATAAAATGTTGATTAATTGGGCACCGGAAATGATCTTTTATCAAACCAGAATGTTTAAGGCTTTAAATTAATACGCTGAAGTGTAAAGGATTTTTCTTCCCCCTTTTTTTTTTTTTTTTTTTTTGGGGGGGGGGTCAGTTCCTAGTTGTAATTATTTCCTTTTACTCTTTATGTGGCAATTTTCTAAAGGCCCCCCCCCCCCCACAAAAAAAAAAAAAAATGGAAGGGGTGCTTTCTTTAAGAGTGTTTAAGTTCCTAATGGCCATGTCCTTTAACCTTCTATATTTTTATGTTGTCAGTTTTTAAGGACCTCCTCCGCCCCCCCTAAAAAAAAAAGAACCTATAAATATTATTGAAGGTGATTAATACCATGAATACCCTGCGCTATTTTATGATGTTAAAGGGGAATCCAAACCAAATAAACACTTGTTTTTATGAGGAAAAGAAAAAATCAGACAAAAGGTCAAAGTTTGAACAATATTGGACAAACCATAAGAAAGTTGTGAATATATAAAAGTTGTAAACATTGGTAATCACTATATACCCATGAAGACTTCAAATTGGCCGCACATGTGATGTCATAATGATGTAAGGGAAGGACCACTCTTCCATGTACAGAAATAATTAATTGACTAAAATGTCTTTTTCAAAAGTTTTTCTTCAAATTGTATCTTTCTTTCATGAGGACATAAAGCATTATACTAACAGGTTTATATTACGGCCCCAATGAAATTTAGGAGAAAAACAAAAATCAAAGTACAAGGCCAATGGGAAAGTTGTCCTTGCGGCCTCACCCCTTGTCATAATTTACTTACCCATTATCAATTTGAAATCTACATACTAGTAGCCTTAGGGATCTTAATTTTAAAGCAGCCATAACTTTATTTTGCTTGTCCGATTGCTTTCAAACTTTCACCATTCTTATTTTTCTCCTTTTCCACACAACATTTTATGACCAAGGCTGGATTCCCCTTTAACACTGAATGTGAATCTTTACCCAAAATTAATATTTGTGTAAACTTTTCTGAGCACAGGCTGAAAACTGAGAAGTAGATTGATCCACAATTGATGAGTTTTCCCTGCATTTCTGGCTATATGTGGTTATCAAGGCAATGCACTCTCTGACAAATGAAAAAAAAAGGTTCTTGCACATCTTTATCTCAAGGCCAATGTGTGAGCCATATCATGCATGATAATTGGTTTGAAACTGATGAAGTAGTTCAAATTGCAAGGTTTTTACCTAAATTTTGCCATAAAATATGTTGTTACCATGGCAACACAATTTATGAAACAATCACAAAAAGTGCCTTGTACATCTTTACTTTAATACCAATGTGTGTGCCAAATTTCATGAGAATTGATTTAAAACTGATGAAGCAGTTTGAATTGTAAGGTTTTTTCCCCAATTTTCACCAAATGTTATGTTGTTACCATGGCAACAAAATTTCCGAAAGACACACAAAATGTGTCTTAGACATCTTCACCTCAAGACCAATGTGTGTGCCAAATTTCATGAGAATCAGATGAAAACAGAGGAAGTAGTTCTAACTGCAAGATTTGTAACCTTATTTTGCCATAATACACTGTTACCATGGCAACACATGCAAAAAATGTGTCTTGCACATCTTTACACCAAGACCAAAATATGTACATACACACCAACATTCAACCCCCTCCACCGCCACCCTTCGGCTTGTTTAGCATCTGCATTCAGATATTTAGTGCATTGAGATGTGAGGACAAACAAAATATCTGTTCAAAAAGGGTCTGAATTCAAGAACTAAACCAATGCAAAATAATGCACTGCTATTGAGTTTTGCACTAGCGCTAGTCTATATATCAGACCAATCTAAACTCATAAATTCTGACATTTTCACCCATTTTTTCACTGTTCCTGCAGCCAGATTTTTTGGAGCATACCCCATTTTTAATTCTTATACATAAACAAAGGTCTGGAGAAAAAATCATGCTTTTGTCCACTGTGTCCACAAGTAGGGTGTTTTTGACGCTAACAGACCGGACTATATCAGCAGTGCGGTGTGTAAACAGTACTAGTAAAGCGAAACTTTCTTTCACATGCGCCTGAGCGAGTGAGCTGTGACTGCGATGGATTTCAGAGTGATTAGATAAAGTCCTTGATGAAGTTAAAGATTGTAACCAGGATCCCTTTTCTAGTCACGGATTTCTATCGGATTAAAGTCATCGCAAGACGTTATTTTTCTTGGAGGTATAGACAGCTAAGTAAAAATGTTCCCAGCAGCGACCGTGATAGGACGGTCGGACTACTCGTCCCACGAGCGCCTGGACCGCCCGCTATCCAAGTCGGGAAATTCGCAGTGTCATACACCTTCGCATCAAAGTGATCGAAATCTTCATGTTCTTTCAGATGGGCAGGTAAGTTTCAGTTCAGTATTTTAATTAAAGTTTTGCATACAGTTTACAGAATGATTTAAAGAGAAGAGTTCTATCAAGTAAATCAAGTTCAATTGACAAAATCCGGGGGGGGGGGGGGGGGTCACAAGGGTTGCACACCCCCTCTAACTCGCCATATTGAGAATTGCTCGTTGAACATACATATCGATGTAACTACATCTAAGAAAATTGTTATCTGTGCTTCATTTTATTTCCAAATGTGCTATTTGTGCCTCTATTATTTCCAAATCTTTGATTCACCACTGCAAATACTAATATATCCTGCATATAATTTGCCAAATAAACTGCCATGGCTGTTGCCTTCACCTCACAAGATCCTAGATGTGTGTTTGAGAAGATGGGTGGAGGGTATGTATGTGCAAAAAAACAACAACTGGGCAACATAGATTATGTAGAGTTTAAGGATTAATGTAGGAACTAACTACTAGGCACGGAATTAACAATAATAATAATACAAAAATGCATTTAAGGTCTACCATTTTCTAACAAAATGATGAATTAGGAATCAAACAAGATTGATTTCTGTTAAGCCATTCTAGTGTAAATCAGTTACATTGCAGTCATCATGTGATATATAATTTCAGTCCTTTTGAGTTACATGTACTTTTGAATGAAATCCTGGTGGATGCATTTTGAGCCTAAAATGGTTTTGGGACATATGAACCAGTATCAAACAATGAGAAGTCAATGAAATGTATATAAGCAGATTTGACAGTCTCTCTATTGGGAAGGACAAGTAATCAAGATCCCCTTTTTTTAAAGTTTCATTGGACCATTATTGGTTACATAAGTTTCCCACCCCACTACTCTCTGTTTCCAAATGAAATTTGATCTAGTTGGACAAGAATAGAAGAAGAAAAATGTGTCAACTGGTATTTTGGGGAAAGATAATGTCAAGAATGTGAAATATTTGCAAGAAATATGTTTGAATGATGAAATATAAAATGCAATCGAAAAAATTGGGATTTGACAATGCTCCAGATTAAAATGAAACATCACCCTAACAAAATCCAAAGGCTCTACATTAAATACAAAAGTCAGTTGTGATTAGAGACTGTTTTAGAGTACCCCACTGGATGACAGTACAATGATAATGACAATAATATCAATTAACAATTGACATTTGACATATTTGCAAGAAATATGTTTGAATGATGAAATATAAAATGCAATCGAAAAATTGGGATTTGACAATGCTCCAGATTGAAATGAAACATCACCCTAACAAAATCCAAAGGCTCTACATTAAATACAAAAGTCAGTTGTGATTGGAGACTGTTTTAGAGTACTCCACTGGATGACAGTACAATGATAATGACAATAATATAAATTAACAATTGACAATTACTAAAATCAATATGTAAAACAAAAACTATTGCCATAAAGTCTGTACATAAATCATTTACCTCAATGAGAATAGGGGGGGGGGGGTGGGTGCACAAGAGGAGAGCCAGTTTGAGTCAGTGAATGTGGGCTCTAAAGTTGTTATAGGATCTCAGGGATAACAGAACCATTAAATCCAAAACCTACATGTAACCGGCTTTTTGATAACCATCCATTATGGTTAAAGTTGTTTAATTACTTTGGTATCTTGCTTACAGTATTATACAAAGATATCAGTTAGTTTATATTAATTACAGCTGTTTTTCTGACTGATAAACTCACCACGTATTGGAATCAGAGTTGTGCAGTTAGAAGATAAAGTGAAGTATTAATCACACGGGTAGCCTGATCTGAATGAGTTATGAAGAGCTGATATCCATCAATTAGAGAATGCCTTTGCTTGATAATCAATAAATATTATTAATGAATTAAGAGTTCAAACAATCTAAGGGAGAAACAGATAGATGGGGGGGGGGGGGGTGGTCTTCTGTCTTATTCAGTGATTATACGTAATTATATATTATTAGGTACCAAGGAATTGGACGGATTATGTATTGAAATGAAAGGGAATAGGACAGATAGGAAAGAATGAATAGGAGTTTCTTAAGACCAATATGGAAAGATAAATTCTGATTAGAAGTTTGTTAAAAGAGAACTAGACTTTTTTTGACAATTATACCTTGGTCACATTTGCTCTACGGCAGCCGTACGGCGAGTCGAAAACAGCCGTTCTAACAGTTTTTTTAAATGTCCAACTACATATAGGTGGGTTGAATTAAAATTGATAAAACGGCTGTTTTCGACTCGCCGTACGGCAGCCGTAGAGCAAATGTGACCAAGGTATTAATAAGAAATGGAAAAAAAAGAGATAGAAGAATTGAAATTGTTTATTACTAATTTATTGGTGATGTAATTGAGCAAGGTTTCAATGGATGGTTGTTTGAATTGACCAAAACTGCAAGAAAGTGTTAACTACCAACAAATTATATGTGAATCTGATGAGTTAAAAAAGTAAATTGATTTGAGATTGGTACCTAGCGCCAATTTGTAATAAATCAGATTCTTTTGACCAACATGAAAGGGTTAAATTAGAGTAAATTAATTAAATTAACATTAGATTCTATTTTACAAAAGGGAAAATATGTTGATTAGACTAGGCTACATTGACTGAATTTCGAATGTTTGTTTTGATTTAGTTAAACTATTTAATGAAAGGTTTGAAATGGTTACCAAAACCATTAAATTGCTAAATGGCTCTTAATTGAATTTTCATTGAGTAAATGAAAATATGAGACTGGAAGGGACAAATTTAAAATCTGAAGTGGACGAATTTTAGATTGGGAAGGGTAAAATTTGGAATTGAAATTGACAAGAAGTGACTGAATGAATGTAGACACTCTGCTTGATCTTTTTGTAATTCTGGGAATCTCCAGGTTCCGAGCACTCAAGAGATAATGAAAGAAAACATTCCTCCATTATATATATCATCTACATCCATAGTAAAGTTCAACATCAGGCACGATCAGTGAGAGTAATGGTGAGTGGAAATCATGATGGGCCATTCTGAAATTGAAAGCATCCAATCCAACTATGGCAGGGATCCATGCAAACAGGGAATGAAGATTGAAGATAGGACATGGAATGGGGGAGAAAAGAAAATGTGTGAGGGAAAGCAGCTCCCAGCTCAGAGCCTGCTTTAAAGATAAATACCAGTTGTGGTAATGATCTCAAAATGAGTTCGAACAGAATCCAATGAAAATTACCCTCAAAGTGTTTGTATGTATAAATACAAAATATGTGCCAAAGAGCTCTGGAAGAAAATGCGCAATTGCTGAGAAATTAGCAAAATAAGCATAGAATTCCATCAAATGTCAGGTATTTTTCGAAGCAATATTAATAATACACTGTCCCACATATGCTTTTCTGTGTTATTGATCATCAGAATTATCAATTTTGACCTAAGATTTCATGATTTTACAAAGATGACTTTAAATTAGTGTACCAGATCTAGATGTATGATATTATTTTGACAATCAACCTTGATTTAAAAGACTTTCTCAAGAAATAATTGTTTGCTGCAACCACTGCATTTTACCTTTAAGCATTGGAAAATCTAAAACTTCATTTTCAAAGGAAATTATAGTGTATCTTAAAATACAGGTTGCTGGAATGAAATGAGTAAAATTTTAAATCAAACATCAATTTTGCCTCCCTGACTTTTAAAGTAACTCTTGCCTTCTGGTATAAAACAATTTTTATCCAGGATTTTGAAATAGAGGAGGAACAAATGATAATTTTCTTAGATATAGCTATATCAATATATATGTCCCTTGGGCAATTCTTAAAATAAGGAGGGGGTGTGCGCTACTTGTGCTCTTGCCTGGATCTGCCACTGTAATAATAATAATGCAATTATTTCTATAAATAACTTTTTAAAAGTGATAATATGAGTTTACAATCAGAAGAGTGTTTGAAGGATGTTTAACTGTCAAATTAAAATTTTCATTTTAAAAATCAGTCAATGAAAAAATATATGCTCAGGGCTACAATTTTGTACGATAAAATATAGAAGCTTTAGTCATGCTTTGATGACTGAAGGATTTGATACAGGACACCGGAAAATGCATCCCCGATTAAGGATTTGGGAAACAAGAGTATTGTGAAAAAGTTGAAGCCATGTTTACTGCACAGTGCCCTTGAACTTTAATGTTACCCCTTTCCCATTTGAAATAAATGACCAAATCAAATCAGTAATATAGAATCTTCTTTATCACATTACTGCTCTTAGGTTGGAGTAATGAAAATCGCATACATTAAACGTTAAGGGTCTCTCTCTCTCTTTCCTCAAATCCCGGTATTGCTCCACCCAAACGTATTCCACCACGTAATGCTGCATTAATATCAGGTAATTCTGATACAGGGGAACTACGTGGACGGTTACCTTTTAATTCAATCAAAATTGTCCCAGTTGATTAAAAACCTGGTATTGAGATGCACAGAGCAGTCTATCTGTATAGAGCTATATGCATACCTTTCATTTGTTATGTATGCAGGCCTATAGCCTCAGAGAAAGTGACAAGCTGTGCTCTGCCCATACAGTAATAAAATATGTTTTAGTCCTTACCATTCAATTTAAGTATGAAATTTCAATTGGAAGATTGACAAGGATTTGTATTATAGGTCAAGTTTCAAAGTCAACTTACTGGGTATGTACTTGCTAAATTTGGGTGATAAAAAAATTCAGTATATATTGTACATGCTTCTCATTTTAGAGGTTGCAATATGCTATTGAGTCTAAAGACGAATTAGATAAGAGATGTATTCTGTCAGATGTTTCTCAAAAGAGATAGAAGAAACCTTCTTGGGGCAGAAATTCAGGAGCTTGTGTCTTGATAGATTGTCATAGCCATATTTTTGCTTCAAAGTTAAAATTATTGTTTTCTAATTTACTTGATAAAGCCCCCATCACACTTATTCGGAATCAGCAGGAATCAAGCAGAAGCTGGAAAGACAAAAATATTTAAAAAATCTAGAATTTTTGGAGGAACTTATGAATTCACCAAACTGGAGTTGAAATTCAGTAAATTGACCAGGTGTATCATCATACACTAGTCAAAATGAACCGCAATGGAGTCAGATTGATAATTCGTGCTACGTTCTTGGACATTCTAGGGGCATTCTGAGTGCATTCGAAATATTTTTGTCATTTCTTTTGGCCGTCCCGAAGGTTTTGGTCATGTTCAAAACATTCAAGGGATATTTTCGAACGGTGTTCGAAGTAGATTTAAATGACCAACTGGTGGTCAAACAATAGTCCTTTCATTCAGGCCAATTCTGCTTGATTCGGAATAAGTGTGATGGGGGCTTAAGATTTCATTCTGGGACTTTGAGGGATTATTTTGTCACCCTATATAGACTCCAACATGGAGTTGATGTATTTTAGCAACTTTGTTTTAGGATCCATTATGTCCAAAACTTTTTATCTCTTATTATTTTCTTATCACACGCAAATTCACCTCAGATGTATCATAGTCCCAATGATTTATTTTGTGGAATTCAGTTCCATGTACAATTCTTTATCTCCCCAGGGTACCGTTTCCCAGAATTTCAGGCAGGTTTCTATTCCCCGATAAAGTACCGTAGCATTCGTTTATCATTGATTTTGAGATAATTGTTCTCATATAGAGCATACCGCTATCTTCTGAGGATTCCATTAGATGGTTGAACAGGAATTGAGAAGCTGATCCTAGTTTTAGGCACCTTGTCAAGGGTCAGAGCTGTGGTTTTCCCTACAGGAACCTGCAAGCAACTTTCCATGTAACTCCTTGATTTAACTTTTCTCTATAAAGTAAAAATAATGGAGAAAGCAGGTAGAGCTATAAGAAAGATGCATAGAACTTGTGTTGTGGGACTCCCACTAAAAAATGTGCCAAAGATATTTGTAAAGGTATCTCATTTCTCTATGAAGTGCCTTTTGTAACAAATAGAATCTATGTAATTTTCTAAGAACTCATTTTGATGTGTAATTCTTGATATACTATACTCTTCCAGGGAACCTCTGGAGCTGCCGGGACCTATGCTCGCATGAGAGCAGGATCCGTTCCGCATTCAGCATTGGGCGACTCCACGGTAAGGCTACAAGTTAAAGTCTTATACCAATGTATCATCTTATATACGGTGCCTGGAGGGTATGAGAAGGGTAATTTTTGCCGTCTTTGGAACAGTATCTTTGTGGATCCGTCATATCTTGTGCTGTAGTATAATTATTGAGTGACAACGTATGCACCAAATACCTTTATTGTATCATGGCTTATTTAGAAAGGTGTCATTTACTGTTTTACATTTTTCTTATGTTATGCAAGAGTAATGTAAAGGGTTGAAAAAGGGAAAGAGCAGAGAAGAAGATAAAAGAAAGGAATGAAAGGATGATAGAAGATAGATAGATATATCCTAAAGATACATGTAGATGGATAAAATAGGAAGAAAAATTGAAAAGGATAGCAAGAGTGATGACAGAGTAAAGGAGAGAGAAAAAATAAAAAGGATTGGGGGAGAAAGATGAATAGATACCGTAGAGCTCTATAAAGAGAGAGAGATACATGTATAGAGAGAACCGATATAAAGATAGAGAGTGGTGAAGAGGAGGATGTAGACTGATGATGACACAAATGAGATAATATAATCAATCCCACAATATACGAGATGTTGATAGATCCTTGAACCTCCTGCCATCCCACTTGTAACCGCATGCTCTAATGGTAAATTGGCACCTTTTGTGTTTTCTAAATTAAGCATGATATGATGCTGTACCTAAATAACATCATGCCTTGGTTATAAAAATGATGATCAGTTTGAGAGAATGTTACATCCATGTTCTATCCTGTCACGTTTGGAAACCCTGATATTAACACTGAGTAATGTTATAGGGACGGGATGGGGGGCGAATCTCATTCAAGGGAAACATGCTATAATGTGTTTTGACTGAGATGTTAAGAGAGAATTATTTATTTTTTTTACCTTCACTTAAGAGCAGGAAGAGAAATAATACATATATTTGTAGAATCACAAATATGAAGGACCAGAGTGTCGGTTGGTAATCTTGTATTAATACCCCGACAGAGAACCAATAAAACGTGTGTCACGATGCCTCTCTGCGGATGAGACCAAGAAAACCCCCAGGAAATTGATATTGATTTTTCTTGAGCTTCATTGCCCTGTCAAGGATAGCCAATGTCAACGGTTACTCCTATCTATTGCCAATTTGAGAAACGTTAGTGATGACATGAAGGCATCTGTTTATATGCCGGCGTGACGAAACAACATCGGAGAGCATGATATTGGAAGTAGGTGTCATGAAAGCCGTTTAGGTCCATTTGAGGGATTTGGTTATTTTACTATAATTTTGTTATAGTGTGGTTGTTTTAGAGGATTAAAAGAACCCAAAAATTGCTAGTGAAAATAAGACTATCAAAGAGTGATTTAACAGAAGAGAGTACATTTACTTGCAATATTGATACAAACTTTCAACAGTCAATTAAAGTGCTAAAAAGTTATGCCTGAAGAGCTACTGTAGATATTACTTTAATGGAGTTTTGTATCTATTTACATCAATTTTAGTTAAAATTGTTCCAATATTCCATTTCACATATTTCATATTTTTCCACTTATTGTTCTTTGGAACCAGTTATTAATTTTATTACTATGCATATGGGAATAAGAAAAAAAACATAATTAAGTGTAATATCCAAAATTTAAATTTAAACTTTAATACAGATTATAATATATAAGAATTGAAGAAAGGTCACAAATTAGCAAATTATGTTTCTTTTCGTTCCCAAACCTGTATGAATGAAAATAATACAATAAAGTTTCAATATGAAAATTCCCTAATTGCGAATCGCATTCAAAAGTAAATTTTTCTCAATAATTAACCCACATTTATCATTGAATTATTTTTAGAATTTGTATGAAGCCTTACACTTCCTTATCCACTTCATTGTAAATGAATAGCTGTATGGAAGTTGCTATCGTGGAATCATATTGTGATACACATTTGTGAAGACATTTTTTTTTACTGGAAAAACCTTCCATATCAATTATCATCCTGTTTTCTCATACTTACACAGATAACATGATTATGAATTTCAACGAATGAATCTTAAGTGGAAACCTACCTAGATAGATTATCTATTCGGTTTTGAGTTTGCAGCCTATGTGGATATCTTCCAGAAGATTATGTGCTTATTTTTCCCCCCATGTATTTACATTGAAATGGGAACTCTATCTCCATTCATATTAAGTAGAAATTTATACCTTTGCCTGCTCTCTCAGAGTTCATTTTGGGCCCCAAAACAGGGTTTACCCCTTTTGTTCGTCTCATTTCATCCAATCAGTTTTAGATATTTGTGTTTTTAATATGTTATTGCTATGATCTTGCTGCTGTATCTCTGCTGGTATTAAATATTGTTTTGATATTACCATGAAAATCATGTACTTAATAAGATTATTGGAAGTTTGAGTGTTTTCTGCCATTAGAAGGAGCTTTCTGAAATCTCAAATCTTCCTTTCGACATTCAAATCATTGGCCCTGTTAAATAAACAATTCTATCATAACAATTATCTAATTAGAACTCTGGAATTCATAAATAAATTTGCTAGGCTTTCTTCAAACAAATTGGCTTGTAGAAAGCAGAAGGTTGACAATGTAGGTCAGACGAGATGCATTGATTCAGCCGTCTGTTACGCTCTCACTTAACAAAGGAGCGTTTCTATGGATGATCTTGTTATCAACCCTGCAAATTTTAATCTCGGGCATAAAGCATCCCATTGCTGATTATTTATAGATTCGGCAGCTAATTTCACGCCCCGGCGATCAGCTACTTACGTTAAAGTGCGCATTAGTTCATTACACACGGTCAAGTGAACGGGAACCCTCACAGGGGGTCATTAAGAAATCTCAGTGCCGCGCAACGTGTGAAATTTAAGGGGAAAAAATGTAGTGATGTGGAGAAGAGATGCCCGACCCTGTCTGTTCCTTGAGCTGGTGAAGAAGTTAAGATAGGAAGAAAATTGGCTTGAAATTGAACACATTACCATGTAGTGATTGGCATATAAAGTGAAGAATCATGGTAGTCCATGTTTAAGTGCAGAAACCAATTGGTTCACATCAAGGAGTAGAGGAAAGAGTCACATATTCATGCAGTCTCAAATGATGATGTCGAGTAGTATTTGTTCTAAAAGTGTTCTTCACTCTTTTCTTGAGATTGTGTAATTTTTGGATTGATGCATATCTTGTGATCCTATAGTGTAAACATATTGGGGTTTTAACAAACTGAAAGTCTCCAAACCAAACAAGAATTTTAGTTCAAACTTTTCTGGGATTCATCTATAACCTCTTTCATATTCATTACTAAGATGTTTACCATATAATTCAGTCCATCTCTACTTATATTATGCTATTCTCATTTCACAACACAATTATCTTTATGGACAACTTTTTGCCGCAGGATTAAAATATTTTTTTTTACACGGTGAATGAAATAGTAATGTGGCACTCCATTTAAAGTGTGGTCTTGGTTTAGAGTTTAACCAAACCATTTCCACAGACAATTATTTTTCCTGTGTTCGGAGGCTACTCTTCACAACTTACTGCCTAAATCTGCAACATTAGATATGCGTTAACATTGCAATGAATGGGGATTTCCAAGGCTCTTTTTTTCAGGGCTCTTGTGAGAGGGGGGGGGGGCTAAATTTAATCACCCAAGCCCCTCTGTAATTGTTTTCCCCCTGCATTGCTATGAAGATACCACTCATTGTTTGTACTGATTCACATGCAAGGAAGTGTAGCAGTCATCACAATGTGTTCATATCTTGATGAGATGTATACCTTATCACTTGACTTACAATCGTTCTTTCTTTTGTGTAAAAATAGCAGTACTGTGATGTTACATGTACACGTTGGGTTTCTTTTCTAGGCCCAAATTGACATACATGTATCAAAATCCTTAGACTTGATTTCTAATAGCTGTAAACTGATTATATGCAGTCCTGCTCGGTCACTCATGTGTGTGTATAATGTATCCCAGGCTATTCATCCATAGTTGAAGTAGGCCATTTGCCTCCAAAGTACACCGTATTCTTGAAAGCATGCATATCCAAGTCTAGCACATGCACTCTAAAACAAATCAGTAAAAATGACTGGTTAATAGGGTCAGCTGGTGCAACTGTTATTTTTTTTCTAGTCATATTTGACTATTTTCTAGTTGTGTTTTACTAAAACAGAGTTATTTCTGACTAGAATATATGTCAGAAATGTAATTTTCAGTGATTGCCATATCAGTTGCACCTAGCTGACTGTCTAGTCAATTTGACTGATTTGTTTTAAGAGTGTGGTTTGTAAACTGACCTTTGATAAAATCATTTAAAATGCAATTACCCTCATCATTAAATTTGTGATATAATTTTGGTATACTTTTTAAATAGATTTTCAATTGACCCCCCCTCCCAGAATACTAACATAATACAAACATGTATGTAAAATGAACATATGACATGTACATGTAGATGTAAATGTTACAAAATGCTTCTGTATACAATGGAATAAGAAGATTGTTTTTCAAATCATTTTTTTTCAGAAAAAAAAATGTTTAGAGCACTTAAATGATAAAATTACCTGTATTATTGGTAGAATTAAAGCAAGATTAGCAATAAATACATCAAAAGAAAAGTGCTAATATCATCCCTTCAGAACTATTCAAACACACAATAATAAAGGCTATGTGATTAATTCATAGGCATTCCTATGTTACATTTTGATTATACAGCGCCTCACACCTTTCTCTCTGGTGTATACTACTTGAATGGAAGACAGAATAATGTTACAGCCTGAATGGTTTTCAAATTAGCCAGATAACAGTGCACCGATGCTATACTGATGTTGTACCCAGTTGTTTAATGACCTTTAAAGAGCATGAAGGACAAAGGAAGTTGATGTGTAATGCAGGAAAAAGAACATCCAAATACATAATGATACCCTCGTCTGTTGAGGGTTTATCTCAAGAACATTGACTTTGTGCTTGGTGAGCCGTTATTGCTGTTGAGGAGACCTGCATCACTAAGCCGATGCCCAATATCAGATGAAAGAATTCTGTTTCAATTTTACTCTTGACCAATCAAATGATACTAATATAGTTGTTTAGAAGAGAAGCCTTCATCATGCTATTGATATCAAGTTCTGACGTATAACCATTGTAATTGTGCTGAATGCTATTATATGAATTGAGAGTATGTTATACAGGTTTTGAGAATATGGCTCATGTTGGTACCATACCTCAGAAATACACTGTAATTGTCAGTAAAAATAAGATCTCACTAAAATAGTTATTTTGTCCATCACAAGCTGTGAAGTCACTTTTAATTAAAACACAACAAAGGCAGAGGTAATGACATTCCCCGGATCTATTTGTCTCTTGATAATATCTATCCTTGACACTGAACTATCAGGAAATGACCTGAAAGCATTGTGTTGTTAATTAACATAGAGCTTAACTTTCTGGAGAAAACTGAAATTCCATCCAGAAAAGGAGAAAACTACAGGAATGAATGTCATAACAATTTAGACTTGTTCCTTTTTTTTAACATAATGATGTCTCTAAACTATGGGTATGTGCAAATGCAGCAAATAATCCATACATCAAAGCCCATACTGTCTGCAAGGTCCTGTAAAGTTTCAGTTTGTGCATAATTATCGCCAGTATGCAAAATGCTGGCTTTGTCCGGGCAGCAATTATACCAGGGTCTCTTGAATGGTGCATGTATAAACAATTGCTTTGGTTTGGTGATTAGATTTTATTCCTTTCTTGTCCGGCAATTAGAATTTGATTAGTTGGACGAACGAGGGCTGGTTGTGGGTTTGAATCAAACATCGATGCAAAAGTGTTGTTTTGTGAATAAATGAGTGAATGGAAGGGGAATGTTACAACAAAATGGGACAGATAATCAAGCAATTTCATTGTCTGTTTCAAGTATTACTAATTAGAGAGAGAGCATTGCTGGTTATGGCTTTTATAAATAAATCACTCTGATTTTTCTTCATTTTACAACTACATCTGCTACTATTATTTTTACTACTGCTGTTATGACTACTTCTACTACTTTTTCTACTACTACTACTTTTTACTAACTACTACTACTACTACTACTACTACTACTACTACTACTACTACTACTACTACTACTACTACTACTACTACTACTACTACTACTACTACTACTACTACTACTACTACTACTACTACTACTACTACTACTACTACTACTACTACTACTACTACTACTACTACTACTGCTACTACTACTACCTCTTCTTCTTCTTCCTCTACTACTACTACTGCTACTTCTGTACCATCACTTGTACTACTTCTGATACTAAGTAGTATTTCCGTTGATATGACAACTAATGCTACTTTCAACTTTACCGCTGCTATGTCTTCATCTTCTACTTGAAAAAATAACTTCAATTGCACCCATGATGTTTTTGTAACTGCATCATTTTAATAGCCATCCTAGCTTGTAGTTCTTCTTTACCACTCCAGTAATGAATGAGCTCATTGATTGATATTCATATCTTGAAGTATTAGTTGCCATAGTTTCTCTATAAACATTTTTTTTATGTGGTGGCTCTTTAAATGTTATCCTTGGAAAAATTCTTCTTTATCATTTCCCAGTATGCATTGTAATTCATTTGTGTATTGTTTTAATGATTTAAAAAAAATCCCCATTGAAAATTTTGGTGTAATGAGCTGAACAATTTCTTTGAAAATGAAAAAATTAAAAGAAAGTGTAGCAATATAAAAAAAAAAAAAACAATTTGAAATCCCATAAATACATATATATGGATCTGTGTATCTTTTTAGTAACAAATACAGAATTCAATGAATTATTAACCTTCAAACCATAATTCAATAGGGTAACCATTAATCCTGCCTTCACATAATACCAGAGGAGTGGGAAATTCCATTTGTAGAGAATTCTCTTCCAACCTTGCATTTGAATGATTGCAGATTATAAACAAGAAAGCAGCTTTGACTTTGAGGGCAGAATTACAGAATATTGTACAAGGATGTTAAGCCAGCTTTGTTAAAGCATTGGTGTTAGAGCATTAGTGACCAGCATACACATAGATTGTATTTTCTTATCTAGGAGTCTACGTTGGACCCCTGGAGAATGATGTGAAAGTTTGGTGATAAAAGAAAAATGATCAGGGTAAACTGTCCATTCCCCTAAGATTACTTATTTGAATTCACACAATGTACAAGGATCTTTATGGATATGAATAGGACGATGGATTATGCAAAATTAATGAACTGGAATGATCTTAAACTTGCGGCTGGAGATAGGATCATTGTATAAGTTGTAATTGCCATTTTGATGACTGGAAATGTAGAATAAGATTAGATGTGAATGTAATTTCAATATATTGGACTGTTCTACATTTTTATAGTATTGTTCAGAAAATTACTTTGGTGTAGCTTGCATTATATTCATTTTAAAAACAATTATTTCAACTACATTTGCGACTCCTACATCACTGGAGAGGAAACCCCCAAAACAATAAGGCATATATACTGAAGAGTTTGTTGATTGTCTTTGAAATCAATATGGCCATGAAGATGTTTCCTCTTTCAACAGCACATAATTGGTTATTTGTCAATTAATTATATGCTGTACTAGTTACTGTGTCACAATGTATTTAATTGACTCTGACATGGATAGCATTCATTGAATGTATTGTACCTGTTTGTATGTTCTTCGTGATTGGTATGTACATGTATCTACCCCACAAGCATGGAAACTTATGTATTATGTGTAGTTGTGTTTAAACTATATATAGATGGCAATATACTGCATTTTCATACCAAAATGAATTAGAAGACTAGCCTTTCTTTCAGGAAAGAGTCCAAGTGTAAATGCTGATTACTCTGAATGCTTGCTCTTCAGGTCTTTTTCTTCTTCAGTGGAGAAGAAAAAAGTAGGCAGCATAAGAAATTGCGGCCTGTTACTAGCCTTCTTATTGAAGCTGTGGGCATGAAAATAAGCAATTGCTTGTAAGGAAACCTTCTACTAGCCAAGGTTAGATGGTATATACCAGGGGTTCTCAATAGGTGGCGCGCGCGCCACTTGTGGCGCACCGAGCCTTGCGGAGTGGCGCTTGGGAGCCGGTATAAAGAATAAAGGAAAAATAAGGGAGAAAAAATGTATCTACCAGTAACCTGGCAATAAGGTTTTGGTGATCATTTTAATACAAAGAGAAAACAAAAACTCTTTACTTGACACTTAATTGCTAATTGATTTCCTCAAATTTTGTCCAATTTAGCACTCGATAACCCCTATTATGGAGGATCGATGGTGTTCTCCTTTTTATTTATTCTATGCTGTACAAAGTTTATGTGCCACACAAGTGATTTGAAACCCCGTTTGTAGGATTTCTATTTCAACGGCGAGAAATTTTGCATTTCCAGAGTATACGTTTTGGTTACGAGTTAAACATCAAATGATATGATATTCAAAGAACATCCTTATCATAAAAGATTATGAATTTGGGACATATCAAGCAGAAACTTTGTTTCCGAAGCCGATTAAAATCCGATGTTGTAAAAGTGAAATAAATGTATGCTCAGATGCATTGTCTGCCGTGATTGCCTGCATGCACTCTTGCTTATTAACATGAACTGAATGAATGATACTGCACGTGAGTTATAGAGAGAGAGGGGCAGTTGGGGCGTTAGTGCAGTGCAACGCCTAATTTTCAGCCCTTGCAAAATCGGGGAACGTAGCTTGAACCACTGGCGTACAGATGGGGGGGTGGCGATTGGGGGGCCCAAGTGTTTCATGGCCAAGAAAAAAAAGGAGAAAGGGAAAGAAAAGGAAAGGGAAAGAGTGGAATATTGTATTATTTTCTTAATATTATGTCAAAATATAGATATTTGTATTGCAAAGTTCAATATTTTTGCTTCAGCTGCCATATCTAGCCCCCTCATTTTTTTTTTACTCATTACGCCACTTGCTTCAGCCAATATATCTGGGGCAGAACAGTCTGAACTAGTGGTATCATTGGTATGTTGTGAAAAAGTAACTGGTCATTTTTCTTTTAATATTGATATTGTGTAGTTTGTTGGCATTTGTATTTCTTCTGTTGATATTAATTAGAGCCCCTCTGGGCAATTTAAAATGCCTCATATTCCAAAACGTCTGGGGGCTCTGCCCCCTCGACCCCCACCAGGGGCCTCTGAACCCCCTCCGCTGATACATTGCTGGTTTGCGCAATGGACAGTGGAGCATTACAGATTCTCAACATGAAATGTGGCGCTTCAAAAAAAGTAATTGAGAATGGCTGGTATATACCTTTGATTGTGCATGTGTGCAGTGGCATAACTACAAAAACGCCAGAGAGAGCATTTTATCTTCAGTTCAACAGTGTAGTAATGTTGTTGTTCAAACCAATAGTAAATGCTTGCTCAGCCTTTTGCTTGCCTGATCTCATATTCTATTTCCATGGCACTAGGTTTAGTTTTGACGTAATATTTGTGCCCACTTCTAGAGTAAAATGTCCTTCTTTTAGCCTATTATTGAACTTTTGAAAATTGTGCTATTAATTTACTTTTCATAGTCAAAATTGAATCAATGATATTTTTTCTCAATTTATTACCTGTTCTACATATAAGTATAATTATGGCCTTTAGATACAATACTCCAACATGTACAAAATCTGAAGTTAAATATGACCTAATTAAAAAAAGCAAGGGTAAATGTAGGTGTTATGCATCATATTACCTTCAAGAGTACTTATTTAAATGATCAATATTAAAGCATTTAAATGTACCTCTCTTTAATAGTACATACTGCAAAGCTCCTATGCCTAAAACGAAAGAAAATTACAAGCAAAATATGCCAGCCCATTGCATTAAAAGAGCTGTCAAAAATACATACACCTATCAAATTACGAAAACATGCAGCTATGAGAAAGTGGAATCTGGTCTTTGAAATCACAAAGCCCAAATTTACTTTATTTTTCACATAAGGAGATAAAAGTTCTTACCAAAAGCACCTGCTCAATGTAAAATATTCAGGAATTGTTGCCAATCTGAATGACCCTACGCAAAATTGAAAAGACCGCTGGTGACAGGCCTTTCAATGTCTATTTATTATTCAGAACCATTCATATCACCAAATCCAAAGCTTTGGGAAGGAGGATGTGTGGCACATAAAGGAACCAAAGAAAGGTTTTTTTTCTGAAATCACTGGGAATATCTATTTCACTTTTGTAAACTTGTGAATTACAGTGTATTTTCAATCAACTGTCTTCAATGATATGAAATCAGAGCATAGATTGATTGTCTATCCAATTCATTCATCTTGCTTTGTTGTAAACAGTATCATGTACTTTGTTCTCTTGCTCTGCCCCTTCTCCCCCCCCCCCAAATATATATACTAGACCTGAAAGCTCATAGATACATTTTGCATTATTTCATTTAGTCTTACACATCCATGTTATTCAGCATAGTATTTTATCAGATGTTTTATAAAATAAAAAGAGTGCAATTATTTATTCATTGATTATGTTGCTAGTATGTAATTAATTTGATTGATTGATTAAAAAATTATTCTTAAATTTTGAAGAAATGTTTCTTTCAACTTTTATGATGCAGTATACATACAAATATAACATTCCATTGTTTTCCAGTTTAGAAATAATTAATCATTCACAATATATTTTTTTAAACATTAAAAACAAGTTTTTGTGTTAATTTCCTGTACATGAACTTACCATTATGATTTTTTTTTCTTTAATCTATTTTCTGTTTCTCTAATTGTACCATGCAGATGTAGTATACTTTACAGAAAGACTGAACCCGGTTGGTATACTACCAATAATCATTTATAAAGTTTAGTCCTTGTCATGAAATTGAAATTGTGGGAAATGTCAATTGGATAAGAAGTAATAGTTTCAAGATTTTGCAATACCCAAATCGTATGAAATGGATCATTTTCTCCTGATTGCATAATATGCACATGGGGGGGGGGGGTCATATTGAAATGTGAAGGCATTTGAATAGCTATCCCATGATGCACCTATTGACTACAGTCTTCCCTTAATATAATTGGAAATAGTAAAATGAGTGTCTTACATTTTTTTTAACTTACTCTAAATGTAATAGAGAGCAGAAAACTTTCTACATTTCCATGTACTTAAGAAGTTTTCACAACAATTCTATTTTTTTCTCACACAGATGTTACCTATTATGCCAGCTGAAAATCAAATGTGTCATGTATTGAAGATTGTTATTGATGCAGCGTTAGTATGTGTGGATCATGTATTGTCATTTTGCTCCCTGAAGCCAATACATATTCCAAATTCACACAAAGATATTTCTACCACATTATATTATTTTTTCTACCGGCTAAAGCTCATTTGCGCTCAACCGAGAACAAGAAAATCAAATGTGTTATTGAAATTTTTTATTGTATTTACATGAATGAGATATTAATGATAGCAGGTGGTCTTTGTCATATGCCTCATAATATTTGTACTTCGTCTGGGGGTATTGGAATCGTATATGAATATTGCTTGTTCTATATCTTTTCATTGGCTTGGTCCATCCTTACCCTCTTAACTTGCACAGGATTATGGAGTGCCACGAGTGTCATATCTAGCAGACTTGAGTGCTATATGATAACCCACTATTTGTTATTTTGATGCTAGTTTTCACTCCTGTACAAGCAGTTATGTCAACCTAAATAAGGAACTTGGGGACTTGAATGTATTCATCCAGTCTATGGAACCTTTAACATGTTCCTTTTACTGTGGGAATAGTTGCATGTGTGTGTTGTTTTGTTCACTGTAGCTAACCGAAGCATGATAGGGTAGAAGACACCTGTAATATAATTTAGGCTGCGTTCCAGCAACAACTTTTGTCAGGTTTAGGTTTTCAAAGATGTTAAGTAACCATCGTATAATCATGATTATATTTAAGTGATTTGTTGTCATTTATAATGCAAGACATGTAACACTGATAAAGATGCTCTGACAGTTTTGAAATACCATTTTTTTTGCTCTGACGGTTTGCTAAATTTTGATTAAATGCTACTGACTTCTCAATCATGATTAAACCTGATGACGGTCTGCGTAAGAGTTTTCATTGACTGACAACCATTCATATTATATTCATTGTTAAAGTTTGAACTGTAATGTGTTTTTTGTTATCCTTGTGCATGCCTTGAGTATCTGATTAAGATGGAAAACTGCGCTAAATAATAAAACTTCTGTTACTGAAGTGGCCTACTTCTTGTTCAGCATTGTATTCACTTCAGGTTTATACTTTTTGTGTTAAGCTTCACAGTAGGTTGAGTAGTGGAATATCTTGATATGAAGAATAATCCTGATTTATTAAAAATCGCTTGAATGCTCTACCGCAGTAACCATGTTTGAGTTGTGATTAGCAATTGTGATTCAGGCTTAATAAAATTGCTTGAATGCACCCTAAGTGTAGTATCTCTTCTTGGCTCATTGGATACAAACTTTTGTCAGTGTTCAAGGCAGAGCAATGACTTGATCATCAAGAATGTCTGCTATAGTGAGCAGAAGATGCAATGAGTACGATAAAAATACCCTTATAAGCATACATTAATAAGTCCAGATGTTTGCTTCATTATGTGGTGAACATCACATTGAATTATCTGAAGAGCTTATGCACTTCCAAAAGGAATTCACAAAGAATTCAATTTTTTCGGGCAAACTTTGGTTTGTGCAACTTGAGGTGTTAAATAAAGCTTTTTGTATTGTTATGAATAATTTTAGGATTAACGAGAGTATGGAGTACCAAATATTATGCTCTATTTTGGGAGTATATGTCAAATAATGATTAATTCTTTACCAAGTCACTTTCACGTGCATCAGTATACTTCACTTCTTGCCTTTGGTTCAGATCAAGTCTAGAGATGTTTATCAGATTATAGCACTCATAATTTCTAGTTTTGCTGTTAAGTAGGCTCTAATGATCATTCAACCAGACTAAGAAAGCATGAATACATCAATGTCTTGAAGTATGGAGCAAAAAAATCCCCAAAATGAAGGGATGAGGTTCCCTCCTCGGACCCTTAAAGATTTACGTTGATCCCTTCTTAGTACTATGAAATATTAAACCGACTGTACATGTCTCTCTCCTTATTGGATACATCAGAGAAGTCAAGTCATCTGAAATCCAGTTTCAACTTGATTGTATACACATGAATATAGTATTATAGTGATACCTGCCTCCATAATACACCACAGCTTGTGAAATCACAATCAAATAAATTGAACTTGAGCCCAGAGGGTTATGCTTCTCAGACATTGTCTGTGCACATGGCCAGAAAGAAGCAATTGGAAAACATGCACTTGGAGTTTGGTCTGCGATGAAAATGGTCAAAGGGGATGGGGGTGGTTGAAAAATGGTAAAAGATCCTTAAAAGGATCAACTTGCAGGCAGTGCAGGCATGCCATTATTCCACATACTTGCTAAAAAAATAACTCATCCTACTGTAAAATTTTCGATGTAGTATCCAAAGTAGCTTACATGTAGGCCTATAGTCAAAGATAATATATTGCAGAGGAATGTCTTTAAGACAAATGTTTCAAAATGATGGAAAAGATCAAGCAATTGTGTGCCCAAGCAAAATATTTACCATAATATATAGTACAATGTATGTGAGCGGGTGTTGCCTTTCACAGCATCAGGTTTAATTAAGAGTTAACTGCACAATATTTAGCTTATGTTAATTAAGAAACAATCAGAAAATATTCATATGGAGTGTGATGTTTGGTCTTAACAAGGCCAAATTCATCCTTAATGTAATATACATGTACTTGATTTGACTTAACACAAAAAAAAACCTAACAAAAAAAAACTCAAAGGAAGTACTAGTACAGAGAGATGCTAACACTATTGTAAGGTAAAGTGCCTAAGTCCTTATGACACCCAAAGGAAGATCTAATCATTTGCAATGGGACAGAGCACATTCCTGTCATAACAAGCATGTTCATGTGTGTACACAACCTTGAGAGTGTTAGTGTAATCAATAACAGGTGTGACATGGTTGCTGAAAGAAAGATAGTCTTCAGAGAAGAATATCCTCTGTAGAACTTTACAGAGATGTCAAGTTCAAAGACCAGCAATGCATGAGATATTCTGAGACTTGGCGTGAAGTCACAGGCATTGCATATGATGTATATGGGGCTAGGCCATGATACAGGCGTTAGAAAGAGATTGGTGGGATGAGCAAGAGTCGCAAAGGTGGGAGTCTTGCGCATGATGCGTGGGTTTCATGTCATTTGCTCCAGCGACAATTTTCTCTGCTGTAAATTCCACACCACAATGAAATGACCAAGCTCATACCGGGATTTAACACTATACCCTATCCTAAACCTAACCCTAATTCTAACATAAAACCCTATTGCAACCCTCACCCAACATCTAGACGAAATAAAGTACGGAGCAGTTGTTGCTAGAATCATGGACCTACTAGCAAATGTTGTGTCACCAATGTGTGACACTTGTTATGTCTGTAATCAAGTGTTTTCAGTTGAAGAGAATTCACAATTCTTCAACTCACACATTTTAAACAAGTTTTATGAGATTGTGTGTAAAGGAGTCGTGTATCTCTTAAAAATTCTGTGATTGTCTTCCATTGAAATCTTCTCTTTTTTGAATAACCTACATGTAAACAGCTAAAAATGCAAAATGTATCTACAGCCGATTTCTATACTTAAACTAGTGCATGATACATTTCAACATGTCCACATCTTCATGAGATATCAGTCATATGTGAACTGAACTGTATTTCAGATAATGTGACATGTCTGTTTTTACCTTCCAGGAATTCAGATAGTCTTATCTAATGTATAATGTGAAACGGATTCACTTATTCATGCCACCTGTTGATAATTTCAAATTGATTATTTTTTTAATTACACTGTTCATGGTTATTGATAGTGATATTAATTCAATTGATAGCTATCATGTTCAGGGGAGATTGATGTGGCAAGTGTAATCATTCGAATGCATCAATAAGGAATTACCAAGACAATTTGCATAAAAGTTCACTTAATTCATCAGATGATGCATGACCAATTAGCACCAACTTGTATTAATTATACTTGGGTAAAAATTGACACCTTTTCTTAAGCTATGTTTAGATGTATATCCTTATTTTTTAAAATTTTTAATGTTGATGTTCATTCTCATTTTTTTGATGATATATTGGAAGCTCACTATAAATGTTTTTAGTTGTCCTTGTTTAACAGTCATTGGTTTATTCGCTTTAATTGTACAGTAGTAATATAGCTTACACTCTAATGATTCAGGGTTTGAATTTATTTATCAGATAGCCTTTCTCTAGACTGCACAACTTTCCTGTCATTAATTTAAATGTTATGACTGATGAATCAAATTATATATTTTTTTTATGAATTCAGCACTCCTATCCTCTGATTCCCCCACACCTTAGCCCCCTCCCCACCATCAGTCTAGAGGTCATATCGTGACTTATTCTCTCAAATCTAGAGATAACGACCTTTTTTGCCCTAGTTTGTATCCCATTATTTCATTGGTTTAAGCTTCAGATGATTCCGTCATGTTAATTTGATATAAACTGTGTCCCTGGTTTATTTAAATTTTGCTGCTGTAAGAACATGAGGAAAGTAAAGCACCATAGACTTCATGCAAGAATTTCCCTGACTACACTCATGTTAATGCAATCAGCTATTAAAGGGGGATGGGGAGTGGTTAAAAATATTCTTATCTGATTTGCCTTGTCTGTGTCTACTGATGAAAGCAACGTTTAGAGATAGAACAAATATTTGTTGGATTCCTGTTTGAAAATCACATTTTAGTCTCTGTTAAGATGAAAACAATTCATCCTTAGTCTCTGTCTCTGCTAAGATTAAAACAATTAATCATCAATTTATAGTTTTTGATGTTCATGATGTTTGTAGTTTATGATGTTAGGGTCTATTTTCATGTTAAATGATGTTTAAATAATAACTGTAAAGCAGATTTTTTCTTTCAAAACTAAACAGGCCAACCCTGCAGTATAAAAATGAATAAAACATATTAAATAAGTAAATAAATCAATCAATCATTGAATAAATGAATAGATAAATAAATAGATGAGTAAATAAATAAAATAAATAAACAAATAGATAAATGAATAATAAATCAAGTTTTAGAGACTTTCTATCAAAGTAACTGCTCACTGAGATTTCTCTAATTAGGCTTAACTTCACAAGTCATCATATTGTAATTCGGTTGTGAATAGGTGTTTATAATAGTGTTTATATGGATAACATTATTCATAGAACACTTTATGAAGAAATAGAATAGATCATGGACCTGTTGCATTTTAACTTGGTTGTTCCAAGATGAAAGTGTATGAAATACTAGGTTGAAAGGTAGCAGCAGCTCATTAGGGCACCAAGGAAAAAGAGTGGTTAACCGTGGAGGTAGAATGGATAAAAAAATGTTCCTCCCTGAAAATTTGACGCCCCCCAAACACAAGGAAAAAAGAGGTCATTGCACTTTTAGGGATTGTTATAATAAACACCTTGCCGCCCCAACCCTGGTTGCCTGGTCCGCCACTGTTAAGGCCACCGCACACCTTACGACTGGTCTGCGACCCGATTTTATAATAAAATGTAATAGAATTTGATGCTAATATTGAGACTTGGAATATCTTACTGTGTAATGTTCGAAATCATCGTACGAATACCTATGATCAAATTTGTGACTATGCTATCATCCTTCTTAGAATAAAAGCGAATTTAATATCTAGTCGTAATGACGTCATAGTAGTCTTACGATTGGCTACGATTTGAACCTAATTTGGACTTTACTCCAAAATAAGGGCTTGCAATCTTTCAAAATTGTTATAATATTATTATTTCAATTAATTTCAACCTCAAATAAAATGATATGTTCCATTCACATCTTCGGAAAATGAGCAAAATGCGATTTTTTCCTAAATCGGGTCGCAGACCAGTCGTAAGGTGTGCGGTCGCCTTTAAGGGGGCTGCATATCGAATAATGTAGAGTTTATTTTACTGAGGCATGACCAAACCAAAATCAACCACGTGAGAACACATCTGCCCCACTTCTAATTCCACAGAGTACATAGCGTTCCACTATCTAAACAGAGTGAGTGATTACAGCGTAGACCCGTTTCCGTGTATTACTCAACCAAATCACGCTCAGTAGCTCTGAAGCCAAGCAGCTGCAATGCCCCATGAACATCGATCAACGAGATAACTCCAAGCCAGAGTCAAAGTGATTCCAAGAGTGATGACAATGTTATGAGGGTCATTGCTAGGAGGGAGAGTTGGATTGGGGATGCGGTTTTGAGGATGATGATGATGGTCCTGGTGGTGGTAGATAGTAGATGCTTTGAAGAGGGGAGGGGGATGGTGAGCCATCAAAGTGATTCCTAGAGTACTGACAATGGGGAGAGGGTTGTTGCTAGGAGGTGTGTGATGGTCGCTAGTAAATGAGATGGTAGATGATGTCAATGCTTCTATAAGATGAGGAGGAGAGGGTGTGGAGCTAGAGTCAAAAGTAAACACTAGGGCCCGTATTCACAAAAGAAGTTTAACCCCCCCCCTGGGTTTAAACCCCGTCCTGGTTTTTTGAAAAAGCCCCTCTCTGATTCACAAACAATGTTTTTTTTTAACCATGGTTTAAACCACAGTCTAAATTTAAACCGTGGTCTAAATTTAAACCTTAGAGGGGATTTAAACCTCAACCATGGTTTAAATTTATTTGTGTATTCGGGCCTAGGAGTGATAATAATGGGGAGAAGTGAATAGGGGGTGCACTAGTAGTTTGTGGAATCATGATGGTTGTAGATAGTAGTAGATGATGTTAATACTGCTAAGAGGAGAGGGATGGGGAAGATTTCACATTTTCCACCAACTAATTCATTGTATCTTATATACATAAGGTACAGGCCATATCCATTGTAATAAACTTGTAATTGATTGCAAGTCAAGTTTAAGGTCCCCAAACTGGAGGCCGTTCCATAAAGCTGTTCGTAAGTTAAGAGTGACTTTAAGAATGACTGGTGAACCTTTCTTACGTGCCAAGCCATCGCCAATGGTGTATACCATTTACCAAAAGAAAGGATCACCAGTCGTTCTTAAAGTTGCTCTTTTCTTACGAACAGCTTTATGAAACACCCACCTGATCTATTCTTGTAATTCATTATTAGTAATTGCAAATATCTTTCTTGCAACAGAAAGTGTCTATTAATTTGTGATTTTTTAAAATTCATTACAAATATACATATATTGATAGTGAAGATTGTAGGCCTTGTGATAAGTCGATGGTAAACAAAGGCTGTTGGATTGAATATATGAATGAGTCACCAGTTAAATGATATATATACCAGAGGCCAATGTACTCTAATCCTATAAATTAATCAGATGAATCAAAGGAATTAGATGTGAGTGGACTTTCAATTTCTTCTGCTTGAAGCATATACAGATCAAAGGATGTTTTAGTAATAATATAATAATATAGGGTATTTATATTGCGCACATATCCACCTTGTTAGGTGCTCAAGGCGCTCCTATATTACCCGGCTAAGCTAGGCGTTCATAGCGCACACAGCTTTTTAAGGAATTACTTCCTACCGGTACCCATTTACCTCACCTGGGTTGAGTGCAGCACATTGTGGATCAGTTTCTTGCCGAAGGAAATTACGCCATGGCTGGGATTCGAACCCACGACCCTCTGTTTCAAAGTCCGAAGACTAATCCACTTGGCCACAACGCTCCACTGGTGAACTGGAGTAAGGAAACTAAGAAACCCACATGCACAAGAGCCAACTCCTAAAATGTTATTTGTTGTGAAATCTTGTGCAAAAATGGGACTTGTATTGGTAATAATGAGAAATTTAAGAAATTGAATTGTCTGGCTGGTCATTGCGTAAAATTTAGCTGATCTGGGTTCTACTTAATCCGTAATTTTTTTATGTATACACAGTATCACGTATCATCTGAGCTTGATCAAACTAATATGAGTCAATGTGTTATGTACCACATGCAACTGGAAATTTAACTGCAATTTTAAGTATAAGTAACTCTTTGTGAATCACCCCAGATGCTTTTAGCCTCTTGTATGTTTTCTCAAAGATCTTTTGTGTCTTCTACCAGGTTTTCAATTGAGATATAGATGTAAATTGAAGAAAAAAAAACGTAGTAAAATAAATACTAGTTCCATGTAGTTATCTCAGTAACGTACTACATATTTAAATATGTAGATACCAAATTTTTTTTAGAAACTAATACTAAATCAGTTTTGCACTCTAACGTGGGTAGAAAATCACACTGGACCTGTATTTCATTCTATATAATGTTATGACTGTATAGCCTTGTAAGTTAGTTTGATCTGATTTTGCAGGTTGTACTTTCCGAGTCCAATTTACTGATTGCACATAAAGGTGTTTGACCTCTGCTTCAGGGGCTCTTCCTCATCCTTCCTAAATCTTTTTTCTCACCCCTACATCATAGCCTATCCCATATACAAACACAATGCATTTCCAACTCACGGTTACCTGTCTTAAAATTGTACGTATTGCAGGTCTTTGAACTTGGCCTAGGGCATGCATGGACGTACCAGTGGAAGGCGTCACCGTAAGAAGGCCAAGACCATAAATGGGCCAATAGTCATTATGGCGTGGGGGTGGGAGGGATGGAGGGAGAATAGAGAAGAGAGAAAAGGGAGAAGAATAGAAAATGATGAGTGTGTGTGAGAAGGGGTAAAATTAAGTGAGGGAAAAGAAGAAGAAAGAGAGAATGTGTGTGAAAGCTAGAGGAATTGATGGTGTGGAGAGAGTGAGTGTGAAATCTTAATTTCAAAGTGATCTAATTCAGAAATTACAGTCAGTGGAAATGATTAGTGGAATATATCATTTAGATATCTGCATGGTGGTTTGAGCTATTCTAAAGTACTAAAGACCACAGGGAAATCATATTGAGGTTTCGGGGCTATAGAATCCCATGCCGTGACTGATGACAAACTAACAGTACTGAACTTTTCCTATATTTCAACTTGCATCCCAATAACACCAGTCAGACTTTAATTGTATTGCATCATGCAGTATGGTACTCTGACGTAATTGCTCAGATGACAATAGCCGCTGGCAGTATTTTGTGAAAATTGTACATGGAGATCCATAACGCTACTGACAAATTCTGCATACACTTTTCCCATACACTGCACAAACAATGATGTTAACACTGCACCAGTTAGATGACTGCACCAGATATTGTACACCAGTGCTAAGACTTTGGTGTTAACTGAACACCCATTATTCTGTTTGTTATATTGATACTATATAGTGTTATTGGCCTATTCACTCTCCATAGTGTATTTTAGCACTGGAGGGTATGCTCCTCTTACAACACCCAACTATTGTGTTTTTTCAACACTATGTTTTACAGCGAATCTAAAGCCTATTGATAAAGACACCTTACACCTTACAATTTTCTAGCAGAAATGCTGAATGTAAATGCACCATTAGTGAGTTTCCATGGAAAATTCAGTGAAAAGTGAAAGGGCATTATGGTATTTATTTATTTTTTTAACTTGCTGTGCATCAAAAGCCTGATTTTTGTCTGAACATGACAAGTCTAAACACATTCTTTAATGAAATCACTCCTCCTCCAGACCCAGAGGAATCAAATCAGAGTTACATTCCCTTTCTATTAGATAGTTGGTATTACCTCAGTAGCCATCCAAAATTCAATCTCAGATGCAATCAGTCATGCTCTCTACAACATAAACACTGGGATCATGATAGCTTAGTGGTTCTTTAGGGCACTGATTCATCTCATTATTGAGTCATTCCTTTCTTTTTAAAAATCCAGCCCCCCCCCACAAAAAAAAGAGAAGGAAAAGAACTCACTCTCGGTTATAATAACAGGGGATCTGCTTGGCCCTTCTCCATTCGCTTTATCTGCATGCCAAATTATGATCCACCAAATTATTCCAATTAAAACGATCCCAAGATTTCTACTTTATTCTTTTTATTTTAACAATGGTTCATGATTTGGTAAATATTGGCAACTTTTTGTCATATTATGATGGTAAGTAATAACATCAGGCCCAAAAGGTCAAATTGACAGCAGAAAAATGATGTATTTTGATGAAGACATAATTAGCAAGCTAGTTCATTTTCTTTACAACATTACAATCCTGAGTCAAAACAGGATTTGCTTTTGCACAATAATACTCTATTCAGTCAATTATCCCACCAATTTGCAAATGAAAACATACTCAGGTTTAGAATTGTTTCTCCATTATCCCACCAATTTGCAAATGAAAACATACTCAGGTTTAGAATTGTTTCTTCATGGTACCATATTGCATGCTATTCAAATTTGAATTGCATGCTCAAGTTGCATTCCATGCTTACATGACCGTACTTGGGCTGATGAGGATGTGGTTTCTTGAATACAAAGATTAAATATGTAAAAGGCTTATGGACTAAAATCCTATACAGATCGAGTTAATTCAGGCCAATGAAGAAAGACCTATTAATGATGACCCTGGGAAACAGGGGTGCAGGGGGGGGGGGTGCTGAAGCACACCCACAAATTTATATGGGGATTCTGCGTGTATTATTCTCCATAGGCAGCACTTCCAGGTATTCTGGAAAATGTGAAAAAATTGAAAAATGTAATAATGAAATAACCTTTTTTTTTTGCTTTTATTTTTTATGGAACCAATTTGACCTACATTTTGTAGTGAAAACCCCCTTTTTTTTTCTATTCAAATTTACTTTAGCAACCCCAGTCAAAAATCATTCCCAGGGCCCTGCTATTAAAGGAGAATGAAACTCTTGGAGCAAGTTAGCTTTTGTGAAAGCAGAAAAATCAAAGAATACGATCAACAAAAGTTTGAGTAAAATAGGACTAGCAATAGAAAAGTTATGAGCATTTGAATGTCGAGATCACTAATGCTATGGAGATCCTTCTATTGGCAATGTGACCAAGATCTATGATGTCACAGATGAACAACTCTCCCCTTTTGGACACTGAAAATATACCCCAAAACATATATTTTTGCTCATTCTAATCATATGACAAACGATTCATCAATGATATAATGTTGTGAAACCTCTGTACTTGTCCTCTCATAAAGAGAACACCTCACCTTGTGATAGACTCTATAAAAGTGAGAATATAAGTGAAATAAGTACTAAAATAATGAGGGAGTTGTACGTGTGTGACATCACAGATCTTGGTCGCATTGCCAATGGGAGGATCTACATGGCATTAGTGATATCAATATTCAAATGCTCATAACTTTCTTATTATTCATTCAATCTTCCTCAAACTTTCAACAATATGTTTCTTTGATTTTTCTCTTTGATATGAATTCAGCTGGTTTCAAGGGTTTCATTCTCCTTTAAGAAGGTATTACGATACTGCAAGCAGTATCATAGATTGTAATTGTCATTCAAAAAAACTTTCCCTGTCAGTTTCTCACAAGCATTTTCCATTGCTATATTTCAAAATAGTTTAATGGGTACATGAAATATGAGTGGCAAATACAAAACCACTATGACATGACTGATGGTGAAATATGAAAGTTAGCACTATTTTGAGAACCAGTAAGGAAAATTGTATGAATGATCAGTGTCATTAATTATTATTATTATTTTTTTTTTTTGGGGGGGGGTTGGGAGGTGGAGGGTTATATTGGTCACTGTGAAATAGGAATAATGATGGTGAAGATGATGATGGTGCATGGTTGGCTGATGATTATAGGGCTAGAAATATCTTGCAGAAAATACTGGTATTAACCAGTATACACAAATCTTTTTTTTGACAAATTAATTTAATCAAGAAAGCTATCTGATTCCCAGAGTTTATTAGTAATACGACAGCAATATAGATATGCAAGGTTTTTTGTGTGGTTTGTTTGTTTTTAGCAATTCTTACTTGTGTTCTTGACATGACATGAATTTTTGAGTGTTGAAGAAAAAAATGTTTGATTGGAATATGACCCACTTTCAGTGAAGTATTATTTGGGCAGGATGCATTCTATTTGCACACATGCGTAATGGAGATTGAAAGAGTGAGAAAGCGATCGATAGATGAGGAGAGTATGAGATTGAGAGAGGAAGAGAGAGAAATAGGGGGAGGGAATATGAGCAGAAAGATGGACAAAGAAGAACAAAAGAGATAGAAACAGACAGATATAGAGATTAAGAGACTAAGATAGAAAGAAAGAGAAATAAAGGTGGATGGGGAGAAAGTGAAGGGGGAGGAGGGCGTAGTTGTTTGGGTAGGATGTAATTGTGTTGGCACACATGGGAAATGGAGTTTAAAAGAGTGGGAAAGTGATCATTAGATGAGAATATGAGAGATAAAAGGGAAAAGATATAACAGGGGAAAGAGAGAGAGAAAGGGGGAGGAGACGTGGGAGAGCAAAAGGCAGAATGAGGAAGGTAGTGCAGAGGGAATGGGGGGGGGATAAGATACTGTATAAATGAAGTAAATGATGTCCAAACTTTGTCTAAGGAAGATATGAACTCATTTTAAGGTTGTTTCTTTTCAAAGGGGGGGGGGGGATTTGGTAGATGTCTCAACATCTGGAATAAGATGTCCCAAAATGCATTTAATTTCTGGTAGTTAGATCAATTAATAGGGGGGGGAAGTATGGGGGGTGGTCCTAGAGATGGTTACCTTGCGTTATGGATGGTGTTCAGGAGATGCATGTCTGGATACGGGTCACTATTTAGGGATTAACTCTGATTATTACTTATATATAGTATATTGTTTTTTTAAACAGTTTTAATGCTCTGAACTACAAGGTTGTGTGCATAAAACTATCCTAGCCAATTGCTAATGTACCTATTCCACCTAGGTTGAGAGAGGAAAATGTGGATTGACAGCTTGCTTATACCTCAGTCACATTTCCCTTACAGTGGCATACGGCGAGTCAAAAACAGTCAGTTTTTAAATTCTTTATTTTTAGTCAAACCACCTATATGTAGCTGCCATGTACAGCTGCCATAGAGCAAATGTGACTGAGGTATAAGGTATAAGGGCATGTTGGCTCAGTGGTAGAGCGTCCGCCTCATGAACGGGAGGTCGTGGGTTTGATCCCCGGCCGAGTCATACCAAAGACTTATAAAAATGGGACCTTCTGCCTTCTTGCTTGGCGTTCAGCATTTAGACTGGAGAAGGGTAATAATAACATATTATGTTATGCAAGGCCCACTGGAAGAGCAGTCTTATGATTGAAGTGGCTACCCCGGGTAAATAAAACGTTATTATTATTCTTATTATTAAGCTGGGCTGTTCACAACAACAACCATTCAATGTATTTTCAACTGCATAAAAAACATTAGACATGAACAAAACTTCTAAAGAAGAGAAAGATAGAAATAAAGTAAAGCTTCTTCAAGAAAATTATAAAAAAGGTTAATATACTCCAAGGAAGTGTTTGACCTGATTCATGCATCCCCCAAAATGATCATCCAAATTTACTACTGAGCGACTCCTAAAGCTAGGCCATTTCTCTATGAAATTAGATAAATTGATCGTAACCCTAATAGTTTCACGAAAGTCTCCCTGGGGAAATTGAGCTGATAGCACTGACCGTGAAGGAGAAATATTACAGCGGGGTTCTGTCTTTTCTGATCGCACCCTATTACTTTAAATCATCCCAGTGGGGTTGGTTGATATAGCATTTTATTTTTAAACAGGTTAAGATTTGAATGTATAGAATAGATTTGATATTGATCATTGATGAGATTGATAAAGCATACAGTCTCTATGACCCCAGTGGGATCTTGTATAATAGGGACAGGAGCCAATTTCTGCTGACATGAACAAGGATTACATGATCAATCTTTTTGTTTGTCTCAATAAGAAAAAAGAAAAAGAAAAAAATGTTCATGAGTCATTAATGTGTATGCCTGCTTCATTACCCAATATTTTTTTTAATGAAGCGTGCACAACTTATGGTTCTAATCAATAATTTTGATCGAGGTCCTGAACAGTTAGTCTTACAGATAGTAAATTCATAAAACAGTCTGCCTTTTTTTGTACGCATTGGAATGGCCTATCAGTATGTTCTAGTAATGTCATAAAACTCATAGTATTGTTTAGGTTGATCTTTCACCAGGTCTCTATGCATGTCAGTGTAGTTCGGGTGGTTAGTATTCATAATACTTTTTCAGAACCTTTATAGGATAGAAATCATATGTTAACCTGCCAATAGTTAATGCCAGGGTGTTTTGTTTCATAAATTGTATCACATATTGTTGTGTCGGTGCAAGGACACCCTTAACACCATGTTTTTGCGCATCGCATGCATGCAAAAAAATCCTTGGCAGCTCGCATGAGTGCATTGCATAAGGGCGTTTCTGCACCGACCCGACAAGATTAATTGTGAGGTGTGCAATGGCGTTAGGCATAAATGTTAATAAATTAACCAAATCAGGATAATAGTCTATGTTGCCTTACCAACCTGTTGCCCATGGGATTGTGGTAGCCCTTGTACAAGGTGTATGGAAATTTGATAATTAAGTATTCAATTGGATGATTAATCACTTGACTGAGCTTATTATCATATGTGAACAGAGCTGGATAATGAAAGGAGGCAAAAAGTGGAGGACGTACGAAGGAAGAGTGGGCCCTCGGCTAAGCCATTCTCGATTATTTCAATAATGCGGCCATCTTTGTGTATACCCAGGAAGTCGTGGCCACTGGAGTGAGAAATTAACTGTCAGATTTCTTCATTTTCCAGGCGACCCAATGTTTACCCTTTCCAGCTCTCGTGGTGGAATTTGAGTCAATACAGTATGCAGTTTACATCCAAGTGTTTGAATTTTGTTGCTATGGCAATGAGGTCTGTTTCTCTTTTCTCTGCCCATCTGGACTGGTGGCCGCTTTATTGATAGGGTAAATATGTAGTTTACATGGTGAGATCAGAACTGTTTGCACTTTCTCCATGTCGATTTGGTTTTGATCATGCATAGCGATATATAGGCTTTGTACATTTCAAACATTTTCTTTCATTCCATTGAGATTTGGTATTTGGAACTGAATGTACATGCACTTTCAATTTGGGTTGCCATGTTCATATTATCACAAAGAAAATACTATTTGAATAATTGGAATAGTCAGGTGTATCTTTCACATTCATGTTAAGTATAACGAGTTGTTGAAAGATGCCCACTGGATGTGTTTAAAGAATAAAAAGTAAGAACCAACTTCTTTCTATTAATTTAGAATTTACTAAATTTCCAGTTGCAATTTGCCTTTTATGTTCATTTTTTGCTTCAAATCAGGCAAATGTGTTATCCATCTCTTCAAAAGTTGATTAACATCTTATGTTAAACAATATTTTTAGGAAATTGCAATAATATTCACACATAGTATATATCAATAATTGAAATATGCGAATCTATAGTGAATTTTTGTTCTTGATCCAATTTAATTCATTATTTGTGAGCTAATAGACGACAACTCCACTTTGGAGTAAAAGAAAATCACTAAACCTGAATCTGTAAAATTCTATTATCAATAACTTGAACTGGAGATGTCATGTCCTTGTTCTTCCTTAATTAAATAAAGTGTAAGTTGTTCATTATTACTCATAGCACGTTAATCCTTATTTCAGAGGGCAAGATGTTAACTAGCTAAGTTACATGCCCATGATGCAAAAAGTGTTTCATTTTGTAATTAGAGAAAGAGGTATCATGTTTCCTTTAACTTTTTTTACAGCACAATTAATACAATACAAATAAAAGTATCAAATTGTTGAAAATAAAAAGATAATAAAAAAATATACTGTTACATTTATGATTTATTTTAGCTGTCCATAGATATTTTTCAGTCATATTGTATTAAATCTTCTAAAACCAAAATATAATGTTTATAAATTGATTGATTGCAAATAAAAGCCAAGGTTTTAGATCTAGTTTTGAAAGTTAAACCAAATGCTACCTCTATGATCAAAGACAAAGGAGTTTTTGTTTTCAACCTTCTTGTTTACCTTCCAGAACCAGAGTTACGGTTTTCTATGAAGAATCCTGTAACTGTATTTTCCTTGCTAGACATTAAATTTCATTCTTGGTAAAACAATGGAGAATGCTGGCAAGCTACTTTTAAGGATGTCTTGTACCTTGAGAGAGTTGAATTGCTCCAAGATGCAAGTCCTCTTATGTCTAGATACCAAGTGATCTGTACACACATGTTGGCCTACATGAACTGTTTGGCTATTCACCATAGAGGGCACCATTGCACCTTTGAAATTTGTAAGCTGTAGTAGATATGAAACTGTTCAGAGCGCTGAAAGTTTCTTTGTTAATTTGCCACCAGTGCTACCTGATATTCCTCAAATTCTTCAAATTTGGTATCCCATCCTTATACTGTTCTCATATGAATAAATATTATCTAAAATCTATGGAAATTTAGAAAAAAACATATCTAACATATTTTACTTGTTGCCAGTTTCAGGGTTTATGTATTTAAATCTGCCTGTCCTGATAATACTTATCATTAATGCCCTAATTAGCCAAAATTTTCTAGGGGAAGAACATGACCTGTCAGCAAAATTAAAAAAGAAGTAGCAAGCAAGCCAAAATTTTGACCTTTTTAATTGAAAAGAAAATCTAAATATGTGATGGATTTTTACATCAATTTTTAAAATAAGCATCTTTTTCCATTTCTTTTTTTTCCTCCCCATCTTTTTTCCATTTTGTTTTCATGGTTGTGGAGATTTCTGGCCGTCCATTGCTCCAAGCCCCCTTATCTCTACACCAGTGCAAATCAAATAAACAAGGAGAATAATCTCTTTCTTTTTATGCAGCTTAAATATTTTCTTGAATCTAAACCGAACCTGATCAAACCATTAAAGTTGTAAGAATTTTTTGTGACATGTTAAGTGGAAATTATCTCTTGTTTTCCCTTATCCTCTGATCTCCTCAATGTGTAGCTATCGTGAAATGTTTTGCTGCCCCCTATTGTCAAAAAAATGCATCAGATCACTTTTCCTACAGGCGCTTTTAAATAACATGGCACTATCAGCACCAATGACCTGCTGATTTTTATTTTGAGTGCATTGACTTGCCCAATGTGGCATCCAGGGTATAATAGTTATACTGCCCTCTGGTGACCAAGGTAAGGACAGAACGTGTCGATGACTTTTTAAATGTCTACGGGGACTGTTATTGTGCCTCGGGTAACTGGGTGGTGAGAACAAGCTGAAAATCACACACTAAGGATTGGAGAAAGGTAACGGGTTAGATGGCAAAACAAGTGGTTCTACAATTGCAATTGCGCGAATTTAATGATTGATGCGATGGGGAAAACGCCTGTGCGTGCATAATGCAAGAGTAATGCAAGTAGAAGCAAACATTATGTGGTTTTCTCTATTGACTAGTTTTGACACCTTTTTCTCCAATTTTTTTTATTGTGTTTGAAGAGAAATGTATTTTTCAACATTTTAGATAAACAAATTTTGCTTATTATGGTTAATGTAGCTTTGATATTAGATTATTACTAACTATGCTCATCAAAGATTCGTTAATCAACCTGTGAATAAGAATGACTATCATTTCTGCTCCAACTGAACTCATGAACTCAAGGTGTTTTAGACTACTTAAAACTAGAAAATTATGAATTGTTTTATTGTAAATGAATCATAGTTTTGTACATAACATGTATTTTGAGAAAAAGCTACTTGTAGGATTATTTCATAGATGAAAATCTAACTCGGTCTGTGGTTTATTCTTAAATGGACTGCCAACTTAATCTTCATTCGAAGATATCATGAATATTTCATTTCATGACATTTCAGCATATCATCATTAAACACAATTTCCTTGGAAAAGATCACCCCAATCCCATCTCAATCAATCCATCCCGTTTCCCCTCATCCTCTGTTCTTCATCATTATCATCATCGCCCTATCCTCTATCACCTTCTTCTCAGCTCTCATCATTCACTCCTTATCCAAGTATAACATTGGATGTTGCGATGAGATGGATGGATGAATTCCCAGAAAGCTGACGTCCATGATGTCTTTGCTTTTCCTACCTTATGAATGTTTAAGGAACCAACTGATGAAGATTGAGAGTTGATAGTGGGTGGGGAGTACTTGGGATCTATCATCAGAATCGTGGCCTGGATGTTCAGCAGAGAACATTGACTCCTAGCAGCAGAGTCAGTGTTCACCGTGGGAGTTTTGAAGGAGTACACAATGCAAAGACAATTTTCTTTCATTTAAATGATATTTTGCCAAGTATTTTGTGTAAGTCACTTATATGAATAATAATAATAATGATGGATTGCCCACCAAGTCCTTTGAGATGCGCTATCCTGACAAACCCACTTTCTAAATTGGCAAATTGGTTTTTGAAAGAGTTAAATCATGCATAAACTGCAGCACTTTGATCTCTAGGAGGCATTTTCACACTTATATCATCAGGATATGTTTTTTTTCAATTAGTAAATGATGAGTGCAGACCAGATGGGGGTTTCATAAAGCTGTTCGTAAGTTAAGAGCAACTTTAAAAATGACTGGTGATCCTTTCTTGTGGTAAATGATTTATTCATTGGCGATGGTTTAGCGTGTAAGAAAGGATCACCAGTCGTTTTTAAAGTCGCTCTTAACTTACGAACAGCTTTATGAAATGGCCCCCTGTATTTTTTTAACATCTGATTTTTAGTTACATTCTGTAGAAGTTGTATTTCTTAAAATGTAGATTTGCAGAATTGCATAAATGTCATTTAGAAAGTGAAACACCCGTCATTTGTGAAAGCTTTGATTAGTCTAATGCAGCGACAGAGTAGATATACTTTCTCTCTTAACACTCAGGCTTTCTAATTAATTAGACGAGTCACACTAGAACAATAATAACATGAGCCAGGGAGCTGACAGATCCATATCAATTCAACTGTAACAATTAGATAGTAGGTTGTTTGAGATATAATTTGGATCCTGCATGTGGACACACTTACTTAGCACGTATTCAAATGAAGAATGATACAATATGTTTGATATGAGTGAACATAGAATATTCACACACATTGTCCAACATAATGATAGTTGTAGCAAAGTATTCTGAGGCAACTCCCTATATAGTTTTTTTAAAACTAGTTTTTGATAAAGAAAATATAGATACTAAAACGTCCTATGATTAAATGCCCTACATTGATATGAGAACTCTTTGATATGAAATAATCAAATTTAATCTAATTGTCTGAGAGTGTTGAGAGATTGCAAGACATACTTTATGATGAGAGAAAAATCAAAACCAAGATTAGATGAGAGGGGAAGAGCAATTCATTTGAGGTGACAGAATAAAGGCAATTAGATATATGATTGATTGCTTTGTAATGCCAAAAGTGATGGTGGAAACACATAATGTTCATGATGGCACAATTTGATTACATCCTTTTCAGTCTGGTTCACATGCAAATCTAGTCCTAAAAGTGTAGTAACATTTCAATTTCATCAGTTGACATTAAAAGTCCATGAATCTTAATATTAAACATACATGTATGTGTTCCTGGCAATGGAGACACATTAGAAAAAAATATTTCTGCACCACCACCACCAGTACTACTACTACTACTACTACTACTACTACTACTACTACTACTACTACTACTAATACTACTACTACTATTGCTACTACTACTACTACTACTACTACTACTACTACTATTGCTACTACTACTACTACTACTACTACTACTACTACTACTACTACAACTCATACTACAACTCTAACTCTTACTACTACTCTTACTACTACTACTACTCTTACTACTACTACTACTACTACTACTACTACTACTACTACTACTACTGCTACTACTACTACTACTACTACTACTACTACTACTACTCCTCCTACTACTGCTAATTGTTTATTATTTTTATTGGTTACCTTCCCTATAAATTATGGCAGTAGGGCCATCTGCACCATCCCGAGTTTTCAAATTAGTGCGCTATTTCTGATCCGGCAAATTATCCCGATCTGAACAATCTGGAGATTATTTGCAATGGAGACGCAATTATCGTGCTAGTTCGTAGGATTAATCTCGAGATTGCAATTCCAAGTCAACTTGGGATTATTTGCAAAATAGCACGCTATTTTACGAATTGTCGTGCTAATTTCATGAAACTTGGACATAAGAGTAATCAAGTATCACTAAACATCTTGTGTGAGTTCCAGGTCACATGATTAAAGTCAATAAACTTTGGCCATGTTGGGGGTATTTGTTGAATTACCATCATAACTTTGAAAAATAATGGATCTGATTCATGAAACTTTGATATAAGAGTAATCAAGTATCACTGAACATCCTGTGAGAGTTTCAGGTCACATGACCAAGGTCAATGGACTTTGGCCATGTTAGGGGTATTTGTTGATTAACCATCAAAACTCTGAAAGTTAATGGATCTGATTCATGGAACTTGGATAATTATAAGACTAATCAAGTATCACTTAACATCCTGTGTGAGTTTCAGGTCACATGACCAAGGTCAAAGGTCAATGAACTTTGGCCATGTTGGGGGTATCTGTTATCTGATTCATGAAACTTGGACATAAGAGTAATCAAGTATCACTGAACATCTTGTGTGAGTTTCAGGTCACATGACTAAGGTCAAAGGTCATTAAGGTCAATAAACTTTGGCCATGTTGGGGGTATTTGTTGAATTACCATCATAACTTTGAAAGTTAATGGATGTGATTCATGAAACTTGGATATAAGAGTAATCAAGTATCACTTAACATCCTGTGTGAGTTTCAGGTCACATGATCAAGGTCAAAGGTCAATGAACTTTGGCCATGTTGGGGGTATTTGTTATCTGATTCATGAAACTTGGACATAAGAGTAATCAATATCACTGAACATCCTGTGAGAGTTTCAGGTCACATGACCAAGGTCAATGGACTTTGGCCATGTTGGGGGTATTTGTTGATTAACCATCATCTAGTTCATAAAACTGGGACATAGGAGTAATCAATTATAACTGAACATCTCATGCGAGTTACAGGTCATATGACCAAAGTCAGAGGTCATTTAAGGTCATTGAACTTTGGCCATTTTGGAGGTTATTATTAGATTGCTGTCATAATTTTCAAAGTTTATAGATATAGTTTATGAAATGTGGATAAAGGGGTAATCAAGTATAACTGACAAGTCTTAGGTCGCATGATCAAGGTCAAATGTCATGTCAATGAACTTAGTATTGTATAATTATATGAATGGTGTTTTTTGTGAATAATTATTTTATAGTAGTTTTCAAAGTCAGCACTGCTGCTGTATTGAATCGCCCGATGCAGGTGTGACTGCCAGAGGCGCTCCACTTGTTTTATTATATTTTAATGCATGTAGAGATAATGCCTGTTATAACCATGGCTTCTTCTCAGGTACTTATCTGCTTCCTGGGAGTGGAGTAAAGATTCAAAGTAATCACATTGCAAGAAAACATTGCAGAATGGAAAAGGGCTTGTCATATACTCTGTTTCCATGGCAACACAGTATCTTATGTTTGCAGGGGGTAGGAGATGATTCGTATTTGCCCCATGTAGCGTGGTGGAGCATGGCTGACTCAGGAACTGTTCTGGTGTATATCAGGTTTTTTTTTAATGAAACCAACCATGAGATTATACAAAATGACAGTTTTAATTTAGTTTGTATTCATATTATACATATTGAATTTCTTTAGAAAAATATTTGGTTTGAATGCAGTTTCATTATTTTTTTTATAATGACAATCGAATTTAGCAGTTGTAGTAGAAAAATAATATTGGGGGGAAATAGAATTTCTCTTCCATCTTTACTTAATGTCTTTTGCACTTATTCTATTGAAATAGAACATTAGTGTTATATATCTCTCTCTCTCTCTCCCATTTTGTCCCTTTTCTCATACTTTTTGCCATAATTTGCATTTTGTTTCTCATTTGGCATTGTATATTTCACACTCAATATAATTCCACTTTTGCCTTGTACTGAATATTTATTTTCAAGTTATCTTCCTTATTCCTGAACATTTTAACCTTTCTAATGGTTTGGTATGAATAAAAAGCTTTATATTCGATGATCATTATGTTGTTTTCCTTTAAAAAACAGTAAAAAAAGGCTTCTTCATGTCTAGAATATTTTCAATAATAGAGAATTGTCATTTGAAATTAAATATTCTCTTAGACAATGATGTTGTATAAAAAATTATTTTACAACAGTTGTTTTCCCCCAAGTTTTAGGCACTTGCAAATCATTTTTTTCAACAAATGTAATACTGATGTTGAAAAAAAAAGAGAATTATGCAAAGTTTCTGATGGGAGAAATATTAGTAAATACCATACTTTACCATAATTTGATAAGTATAGAAAATGAGATGAGGAGATAGAGGGTGCATGGTTGAACTAATGTTGTAATTACAATTCTAGTAATATTATTTATTTAGGGTCTTTTGTCAGAGATAGTATAACTCACTCCATTAGTTGAATTGATATTTCTCTATAGAATTGTACAGGAGGATTGAAAATAGCCTAGATGTTGTTTTTAGTTTAGTTTTTGAATGTACAGGAGAGGGAGTGTGGGATGGACAGGGAAAGGAGAGGTATCATTCCACTTATATCTGGTTACCCCTCTTTTCATATTCACCTGCTTGGCTTTTAGTCTGATTGCGTTTTCATCACCATGGTAACTACATGAGTAACCATGGCGATTCCAACCATTGGTTAGAGGACATTTTATGGGTTATCCCCTGACATAGAATAACAAGGGAAGCCTGCAGATATAGACACTGATCATGATTACTTGGTTGTTCCCCAAGTGCTTATTTTACCCTCTAAATGATAATTGAAAAACATGTGGGGTTCAATTTGAATTTCAAATACATAGATTGTGCCCAAGACCTCAGCCTATATTACCAAGGTAAAAGAAAGAATTTGTATGTAGATGCCATCAAATAACTGATAGCGCAGTACAACATTTTGTATCTACTATAATCTCTTTATGTATAGTTGAATAGATTGCTCATGTTGCTATTTGTTCTCCTTTTAAACATGGGATATTAATTAAAAACACCAATGGAAAGTCACATTGATTGCATCTATTAATTGTGATGATTGGGGGTCGTAGTTGCAAAGAGTGACCTGAAAAACTTTTTCTATGGCAATGAAATAAAGTGAAATGGAATACAAAGAGATTTCTTAAGAGGTCAATGTTGTGATCTCTCTAAGTTTAAATATTTCATTTCACAATAGTAGATGATTCAATAAAGTTTTATGTGGTTCAGGAGAGATTTAAACCATTGTCTTGAATAGCTAGAGAAAAGAAGACTGAAGGCAGGAATTCTTTTGAAAGTAAACAACATAGCACTGCATTGTCAGGTGAAGGTGTTTATGTAAATTTCTTGACAATTACTAGAATTCAACAACCCGCCTTTGCATTACCTGAATGCCAGTTTCACACAAGCATTCATCCCTATTCATGAATTGTTTTCTAGAATTCACTCTGCAAGGGTCTCGCACGTTTTTAAGTTCAAGTGTGAGTTGATAAACACCATGATTTGGCCTGGTGAAAGTAAGTGGTTTGGGGTAACTCTTAAAGCTCTGTGATTGATCTTGAAATGCAATATTGTCATCACGAAGCTACAATTAGGTAGATACTTTAGGCTCCATTGGGTAAATGGGTAAAAAGACAGTAGGATCATGAGGTTAGTAAAAATCTGATAAAACTAAAAAAAAACTTTTTTTTTCTTTTTTTTTTGGCATTGTGTGTTCCATTTCTGTGTAACCTGACTGATTTTTTTTCTGAGGAATGATGATGTGCGAAGAAGAACAAGACTTGTGCTTAAATAGGACCAAGACTTGGTACAGGACCTGCTGGCATGTCCAAGGTCTCTGCTCAAGAACAAAGGTGAGATGTGATACCAAATAATTTAAGCGCAGTAGAGTATATTAATCTAGGCTGCGCTTTACAAAATGGCACATATTAGGCCTATTTTTATTATTATAGTACATCATGTCTTTATTAAAGATCAAGAATCAGGCCAGCAACCTATTAGGTTAGCCGGCAGGTCAAATTTTTAATACAGGGATTGTCAGTAAAATTTATTTGTTTTGTGTTGTCACTGAAGTAATATTTGTCTCAGGAAGAGACATTAAAGTTTGGTTTCCTTTTTCTAATTCTAATACACTCATTAAAAAAGGATCAAGGTCCATCCACAGGGTAACAAGATAAAAATTTCCGAAAAAATTTGATCTTGATATATACGTAATATTCACATTTTAACGAAATGTTTTTGGTTTTTTTTACTTTCTTTAAAACTCAATTTTGGATGGTTCCATTTTCTAAATGTTTTGTGATGACTACATTCAATATTTCTTTTCTTTAATGAAAAAACCCAGCGGATGTTATCTAGCCTAATTTAAAAAACTTAAAGGCTTATATACAGTGCAGTGATAATACTTCATAGCAATAGTTCGGATCCGGAATTTCCAAAAAGGGGGAGGGGCACATTCTGATGAGGAAAAATTTGACAAGCCCCCCAAAAAAGGTTTTCAACCAAAAATAAGGAAATTTCGTCAAAGAAAAAAATTGATAAGCAAAAAAAAAATCTTCACTATCAAAGGGGGGGGCACACTGCTGTTTTAACAGCATTTTTACATTACAAATTTTGATTGTGCCTCTCAAAAGGGTGGGGGCATTGGCTGGCTTTGCCCCCCCCCCTGGATCCGCCAGTGGTTTGGATATCTTTGACATGTTTTTATGAATTTGATTTTCCAAACATTTGGACAGTTTTTTCTACTTTCACCAAATGCACTTTTGAAATGTATCTGCTTCTGTCAAATTGCATGCCCACCTTTTTTCAATCACTTCTTTTCATTTTTGTTAATGAATAGATCAAAATAAGAATTGAATAAGAGCATTTTGAAGTCATCTTATGATTTTGCATTAATAATGATTATCATTGTGAAAAGAATTCAAAGCAAAATGATCAAATACTGTCTAAATTTTGATAGATGATGTATGGAAAATGAAACTTCTACAGTTTATTAAAGTGGGAGAGGGTATAGTAATATTTGAAATATTGCATTGAAATAATGAATTGACTTCTGAGAACATGAAAAAAAAGATGCAGGGCATAAAATCATTTTTTTTTTAAAGTTTTTGAAAATATTTTACATTTCATATTGACAATATTTTTTTGTTATGTACATGTGCATCAGATATGATTTCAGATAAAACACAGTGATTGGAAATACAGTGGTTAAATGGATTGCTTTTTGAAAAATTTGCAGGTATACTTCTCAAAAGCAAAAACAAAAATGAGTAATAACATGTAATGTTGTTGACCTAGATAATGGAATGTATATTGGTAGGGTATAGCTAGCTGCCTGTTCATAATATGTGCATGTGTGCGTGTATGCACAAGGAATCGAAGCTAATCAAAATCTCTTGACACACGGAGTGGTGTACCGGTGGAAGCAAGCACTTGAGAGGAACTTGTATTCCGATGCTTCCATCAACCACCGACCAGTTGCATTCGTAAAGCTTAAATCGTCTGCTAGCGACTTCTCTCTCATCCCTGCGTGCGTGTGTTTCTCCCCCTTTCTCTCCTTGATCTAATGTAGTGGGTACCTTCAACGTATTACATGCTGCTGATGAAGATCACTTGCCGACTCTGACACGCGCTCCCCTTTGGGATTGCGTGCGCGTTGTCTCGTCTCTGCGAGAGGTGTTTATCATTGTAACTGCGTACATCCTCCCTCCCCCCTTCCGGACCACGAAACTTGCATCTATTTGCCAATCCAATTTTACGCAAGAAATCACCCTTCCTGATGTGTCGGTGGCTTATTGTACCGTGATTTGCCTTACTTGTGGAGTTACAGTCGACCGATGATTGGCAACGTTTGTGGATTCAATTTTGGAGTGACAGAGCAGCTGAGGTGTGGGTGTGTGTTTTTTTCACCCTCTTTGCATTACAAAGCAGAGGAGGAATCTAGCCTTGTGTAAATTCTGATATGTGTGTGTTTTTGCCAACCCATCATTGTTGGTTATTTGGAGAAAGGATAATTGCCTGCATTCAGACTCCATCACGTTTGCTTAACGTTTTCTAAAGGAAGGGGAATCACCAACTACAACGATTCATTTCAAATACCTTCACTCACACTCTCTCTTTCCAGTGTGATGGGCTGTGTTTTGACTGTCTCCTAACTAATTTATCTTCATTTGCATTGTGGACCTGTTCCGTGCATCTGACTCTCTTTCAAAGATTTCAAGTAGATGGGAACGACCGCATTGAACTTTCCATGTTGTACTTGCGCTAAGAACATGTATTGTGAAAGATTAGGATTGTGCTAAATCTCTTTCTCTAACCATGTCCTGAACTTTCTGATCAATGTATTTGCATCTGATGCATCGCATGAAGCAACCCTGCTGAAAGAGAATATACTCTCCCTGGGAACATTTCTAACTCTGCATGATTCTCGAGCTTGGCTTTTAAGGCATCCGATCAACAGTTCACATTATGCCATTCTACCATTACTGAGGCACCAGAACATTAATGTTAAGTCACTGCACATCAGCTACCACTGGTCTTTTTTGTGCACGGCACTGTGCGTCTACGGACCTGATGACATTGTCAGACAGGATTTGTCAGAATCGCTTTTTAAAACAAACACATCGTCAGTCATCCCACTATCCCATCCACCCTGTAATAATTTGCAAGGGGTAAACATACAGCGGTGTAAGATGCTATTGGATCTATTACATGTGATATAACTGTCAACACCTGTGAATTTTGTATGAGGATTCTATTCAGATTTCTAAGGGATTGCATCGGTAGACGCAGAATGCATTCCGGATCGCATATAAAGTCTTCGGGAACAGTTGCCGTGGTAAGATTCATGTAATACCCCATTGCACTGGAAGGTTGTTTTTCCTTTGAATGACATTGGTAGCCATAGAGATTAAAGTATGCATTGAAAATCCAATATTTCTTGTTTGTAATGAAAATTGACAATTATGAAGTTTAATAGAGCTGAATGAGTTAGTTATTTCAATTTCTTTTATTTTAGCTTAAAAGTTGTCCTCATACTATCACTGGATTTACCACTGCATTTAAAATAACTTTATTCAAGTTCCCTTTGTATTTATATGGTAGGTTTATTTGCATGTGCCTATTTTGCATATGAAATATTCTCATTACTTTCTTTTACCAGATTTTGGAAAATTAAGAGAGATTATAATTTAGTTATAAATTATAATCTTGGTTGACTTGTGGAGTTCAGAGATATAGAACAATGCACATGCAAAAATCATAAAGATAAGCCATCTGATGTCTGAAATTCTGCTTTGCATTTAGATTATATTCCCTCCTGTATATTCCCCCAGATCATAGATTATAATGCTTTTTTGAGTCAGTAGCATTCAGAATCTGTTGCTATGGTTCTGTACCTTTATTTAGATGGTAATGTTTTAATGCATTTTACCATGCACATGTTAAATTGATGACCTTTCCCTCATAACTGAAAAGGACGTTTTTCATGCTGGAATCTACTTCTGCCTTTAAAGTAGATTGGAGCATACATGAATATTACTTTTTAGTACTTAAAAAAAAACTGTGTGTATGTGTAAGAGAGAGAGAGAGTGAGGGGAGAAAAAAATGAAAAAGAGAGAAAGAGAAGGATAGAGGGGGAGCAAAATAGGGGAATCTGAATCTGTACAAGGGCAGAGACAGACAGGAAGAGTGAAATAAACCAAGAAATTAAGATATAAAGAAAGATTTATTTTTACTAAAGAGATAGAAAATCAAAATGAATTAAATAAAGGCAATCTAAAACTTATCAGTAAGGTTTTATAGTTATGAATATGAGATTTTTATCTGAACTTTTGAACTCTGGGTAGTACATTTTATTCTTAATTTTTCAAGAAGATTAGTTTATTGAAATTAATTTAAAAAATAAACATGACATTAGACATTTGCAATTGAGAGATAAAGTACATTGTCTTTATTTTTTAAGTAGCCTCTCTATATTGTCCATGCAAAGTTGCATGTAACTTTACTCCTGGATTTACATTTTTTCTTTCCTTTTTAAATCTGAAGTCGTCCTTGGCCAAAATATCATTTGTCCGTAAATGATATGCGGCTGATAATAGAATTGACATCTGGTTTACTGTGTAATCACCATAAGATTGCATCTCCCTATACTGGATATTGGCCACAGTACAAGTATAGGTCAGTTTGGAATAAATATGTGCATATTAATTCATTTCTTCTGCACATGGTGTAAAGTACTCACTCATATTTCCCCAAAAGAGTAAAAACTGAAAATTAAAGGAGTGAAATTAAAAAAGAAGTCCATATATATTGGATTTGGACTAAAATATACTTTTGTCACTTATTAACTCTTTGTGCGCTGGACCATGAACCCATCTGTACTGAATTATTTTCAGGTAGGGAAACAATGCATTGTTTGTTGAGTGTGAAATGCGAAGTTCGCACGGCACCGAGTGTGCATTGGTGCGAAGTACGCGTGGAAAGGGTTAAGGACATTTCACAAGATTTACTCTTTTACAAATTTAAATTCCACTTTGGTTTTGTTTAAAACCATGTACCAGAAACAAAGTATATAATAAATGTTATATTGAAATGTAATATGAAATTGAAATACATTGAAGCAGTGTACTTGAATATTGATGGAAAATTAATTGTAGGATATAAAAACATAGCTAAAATGTAATTAGTAGATTCCTAAACAGTGAATACTTAGACATACTTGTTTGTTATGAAAAAAAAATCCCTAAATAAAATGAAAGTATATGCCCTCACTCTATAATGTAGATGATTATAGTATGCAAGTGTTGGCATTTGTAATGTTCATGTAGAGTAATTAGTTTGTTATAATGTCATGTCCAATTTAGGATCCATAACAAATACAAAAGAAAATGTATACATGCCCCCCCCCCCCCCCAGCAGCAACAAAAAAGGGGGGGTGGTGTTTGGAGTGATGACCCTTTTGTTTGCTTGTCAACAACAAAAAAATGTCTAAAATATATCAACCTTCAACCTTTTGTTTTTCTTTGTCAGATTTCTTTTTGAAAAAGTGGTCCTTTTTTGCCCATCTCTTCAGTAGTAAATCCTGTTTATATATATATCCATACCAGAAGCTTCTTACTACTTATCATCAATGATGCATACATGTAGCCCTAAGGACCTTCTTGCATGAACGTCTGACAAGCAAATCTAGAAATGACATTCAATTAGGTCTAATAATTGGGATAGAGTGAGGTTGGAGTAATGAATTGGAAGTAGACATATAAGAATGACATTGAACAAATCATCCCTATAATATGCTCTCAGTAGTGGGAATACCAATTGAAGGCAATAATTGGATAAAGTATTGGTTCTGAATAATTTTGTCTGTTAAGTATTTATATCACTTTAGTTTACTAAATTATACTTATCACTTTCAAAATGCTCTAATCAGAGATACATCTATTTCTAAGACAATGAATGAAATAAACCAAAAATTACTTTTGTCTCTAATAAGTAATATACAAACAAAAATGAGCCCTTGAACACTTTCATTTTCCAGGATTAGCAAATCCTAAACAACACTTATATAAATTGATATAATTTTTACAATTTTAGTTAGAATAATTCATTATTTTCATCTCGAATTGCTTGTAACATTATTGGTTTTACCCTTGCCACCCTCCTCCCCCCCCCCCCCCCATCCCGGAATTTGAAACTTTGCATTATATGGTTAGATGACTTTGGCTTGTTGTGAGTCTTCTGATGTAGATTGTTTTGTCTCCATTGAAGTATGGGCTTGACTCATTCACTACAAAATACATTATGCATTTACCGATCAATATAACATAGAGATACGCGAACATTGTCATCCATGTGTGTAATTCTTTTGATGCATGAATGATCCAGCGTGCAGAGCGGAAGAAAATGTAACCATTAAATGTTGCAACCATTTGCACTTGCAATGATTTACTATGTATTCACAGGAGTAGGCTTTGTGCTTTTTATTATCCTAAAACAGAATCTCTTGAATATTTGATATTTTCCATTAGCATGAAAGTTCATTCTCCCCCTTACAATATTTTTGTAATACATAAAATTACCAAGATGGTTCTAAAAAGCAATATTTGGGAATCCACCTAAAATCCTTTTTTAAACCAAAGTCACAACTCATACTACTGCTACTACTATCTACCTAACACATGCTACTTTCAAAGTAGTTCCATTGTGTCCACAAGTTAACAGGACGTTATATAATCTTGCACAACTGTGTTAATATGAAGGTAATGAAAGGGCAATGTTTGAACTGACATGCCTTTAGTACATGTATGTCAACCACATTACTTTCAATGATTACTGATTGCATAATTCAGACATTTCTTAGTGTGCTCTTTATCAAGAGGAGGCCCATGTCAAAGCTCTAACCCCCCAAAAGGCTCATCATATTTTTCCCCATAAATATGAATTTCTAGGGGATAGAATTATTCAAATAATGTAAGTTAAGTTATTCTTTTATCTAGTTTACTGTTAAAAGGTTCAAAAGTTTTGTGTTTTTTGTTCCCCTTTGCTAACGTTACCTTAAATGATGTGGACTTATGATATTCATAAAGATTCAATATAGAGAATATTGTGCCACATATTTTATCTAAACCCCTGCAGTGAATATGTTATGCATCTTCATAGCCACTTTCCCATATTTTGTATGTGATGAAATCGTTGGCGTTCATCCGAACCGTCGTATCAGTCAATTTTAGTCAAAGAATCGATTTTGAGATTTTTGCAAAAAATTAATGAACAAGTCCTATTCTATTCATAAATGAATTTCTAGGCAGCAATTTTTTTTAGTTTGTGAGATGCCATACAATTTTTTTTAAATAAAATGCGCAAATCCCATTGGAAACGTGTACTGTAGCAGAGCGATACAACATTTGACTGACCGCGATTTCAGTGCGCGCGGTCAACCAAACTGTCGTTTCGGCCATCTGCGCTGCATTGACTTTGCGTGAAAAGCGATACGACGTTGACTGACTGCGCGCATTGAAATCGCGGTCAGGGTTGTTGTTTTCCCTATGGCGTTTTTGTACAGGGGAAATCTAAACCGCTCAAACCGAAATTACAAGCACGGAGCTCTTTTGCGATATTTTCTATAATCCTTGGTTTTGTGCAAAAATAAGGATACCATTGTCAAGCAATTGTCTTGGTCTTTCCAACCATGTATTTTTCTAGCAATGAATATGTTGTAAGGCCGGAGATCTAAGTGTGAAAATTATAGTAACTTTGAAGTCGATTTTCTCTGAAATGGGTTTTCAACCGTCGTATGTGGATACGACGGTTCGGTATGACCGCCAACGAAATGTGTAAATAAGGGATGAGAAGATGCTTATGGAATTCCTGAAGAAAAGACATGCCACCAACTATTTGTATGATGCAAAGTCTCATGAAATGTTGCTCTATTATATTTCCCCTTAATAAATGGTTGGTTGACTGCCCCCTTCCATGCCATGCTGGGACCCCCTTAGGATGAATTTATTGATTGAAGGTAGAGGGAGAGGTACAAGGTGGGGGCTCTTAAAGGAATGTGATATTGACAAGACAGGTGCATGCCTAGCATACCGCTTGCTTAAGTTACACACTATAAGAGCACTGATCATAATTTTAGAATTAGTAGGGGTATTAATAGACTTGTTAGTATCATATACAAAGAAATCTTATTTAAGACCCTTGGCTTATTGGTAGCCTAAACATTTCTTTGAGGCTGTCCCACATTACAATAAATAGTGGACGTGGATTGATTCAAACTGCCTGGTGAATTATGTGTAGGCTAATGATAGATAATGAGTTATTTAGTAGCTTTTCAAATGTATCCCAAGAGAGAATCATTGAAAACATGAAGAGTATAGAATTATATCAAAGATTAATGTAAGAGGTAATTAATGAAATAAGTCAGCTACAAGTTTCGATTCAATTCAATTTAATCTTTATTTCACAAATAAGATAAAAATAGAAATAAAAATTGAATGTGAGTTGATACAAAATCAATTGCGTGGCTTTCCACAAAGGTTATAAAAACCTGTAAGGCTGGATCGCCCTAACATAGATTACATTATGTGTAGATATTGTGAATAAGCATAATTTCTACATGAGCCTGTTTAAAATGATGTTAAATGTTGTGAGATCCCTAGACACGGTGGGAATATCTACATTTGAAGCATTTAGAGGGAAATTAAGTAGAAATGAAATAACATGTTATATTTTAACAATGATTTAATTATTTGAGTTATGGAATAAATTCTGATACTGGTTTTTAATACAATTTACAAACTTTCAATTATTTTTGGAAAGCAATTAAGCTTTTGCATGCAATATATTCATTCCAATATTGAATTCTGTAGTAATATCAGATCACTAATTTTGGAGAGTGCATGTATATTGTCTACATCATTCTCAGAATAGATGTTGTGTATATCTGCAGCATATGTTTATGTGGTGGAGAATAGAGAATTATCATATTGGGTCAAAATCCCTGCTTACATTGCTCTTAGGTTGGGAGATAAAGAGAGATGGAGAGCTCTCATTACTCCTCTTTCATATCAGCCAGAGGCACAGAGAGAGAGAGAGGAAAAGAGAGAGAGAGAGAGAGAGAGAGGGGGTGGGAGAAAGTGATAGAGAAGGTAAATGTAGACAAGAGAGAGAGAGAAAAAGAGAGAGAGATGATGAATATTATAAGAAATTGACGAAGGAAAGAGACAGAGAGATAGAAAGGGAAAGAGAAAAGGAAAAGTGAAAGTGATATACACACAAACATATTAGAGAGACATGGAGAGACCCCCTCCCCCCAAAAAAAAATGAGAGAGAGAGACAGACAGAGAAAAGGAAATTATTAAGGGAGAATGGAGAAGAAAGACTTGATAAATGAGAAAAAAAGAGAATTTGAAAAAATGGAAATAATGTTTAGAATACAAGGGTTTTAAGCATTTTACACTTTCCTGAATACTGAGTTTGTATCATCCACATCATGTTAAAAAATTCAGAAACAGAATAATAAACACTTAGCTTGTTTGTTACACCACAGAGCTCAAAGTCAAATCACGCTTCAATATGATTTCATGGAAACCATATGCTCCTGCACGAATGGCAATTGCAAAACAGCAATGAATTATTTGGTCAAATCTTTCACACCATCATGGCGCTGGTGATATACTTTTCACTTTCTCAAATCTAGATGCTTCTTTCCAAGACTGATTGAGTGATTAAAAGCATTCATTACCTGCTTACTAAGATGCTAGAGGCACAGTAGGAATGGTGCATTGCCATTTTCCCATGGTAATATATTCTTAATACACTGTTTGCAATCTACAGTATGGCAGTGGCTTTATTGCTTGTCTACACTCTAACTTTGAAGGATATGAAATAAATCCAGATTAGAGTTTTGTTAATCCTTTTAAACCACTTTGAAATCTCCAAAATATTTGAATTTGCATATTCAAGCTTTAAATTCAGTCCAAAGGGATTGAAACTACCGATCTTAAACTTCAAATTTCTGTATTTGGCCCATGGTGCATATATAACACTAAATTGAAAGTGATAAAAGAAAAACTGTATATGCTGACTAAGTCACCAATGGTGAAAATACTTGCTTACTAACTTTTGTCTTTTAGTTCTATTGGCACCTCGTAACATTCAAATGCGCAATACAGTAAGTTATACTAGTAGTTTGTGCCTTTATTTTCATACTGTAAGATACAATGCTTTGGATGCAGTGCAGAAGGTACAGTTTTATTAGTCACTCAGAAATCAATTGGTATGCACTTCTCAAGGAAGTCTGTCTTTGAAAAGATAATAATCTAAATTCCTTTATAGTCGGTGTAGAAAGGAGGTTGCTATGGAAACAAAGTGGTTGTATTATTATCTTCATATCCATGCAAGCGTGTTCATAGCCAGCTTATCAAGTGGTTTTTTTATATTTTATATAATCCACTGCACACAGCCATATATCTATTATTTACATGGCTATACAATTTTTGTATAAAATAGCATTTTTCCGTGGTAATTTTATGCAAAGGAAGCTGCTGAAATCATGAATTAGATAAAGATTTTTAATTGAATTATGATATCATCTGTAAAGTTTTATATTGATTCTTCTTTCTGTAAACAAGCAGTTTTGTATGCAAAAAACAAAATATTCGGTACAAGAAAGACAATTTAGCTAACATTAAAGAGTTAGATTTCTCTTATAAATTCTATGTTTAAGTTCATAATACATGTCAGACAGAAATTGTCTGTTCTAGAAATGGTTATTTTTTTAGTCGAATGCAATTTACATCATGTTTATTTGTCCTTTTGAAGACATTTGACAATAAAACTTGTATTTTTACCTTTGAACCTAAATTGTCAATACCCTATTCTTATTCTAACTTCTTTATCCCTTTGCATATCAAAATAAGAATAGTCATCGTTATCCCTTTAGAATTTACTCAGCATATGACAAATTATTATTACTGCAATAGTTTTGTTCAAAGAAATGATAATTTATGATAGCTATATATACAGTATATATGTAGGCCTATAATAAGCAGACTTCAAGTACAGGGTGATTTTTTTTTCCATGACAATTGCATCTTCAATTCCTTTTTATCGGGAACCTCAGAATGTTTTGGAAAGTAAATTTCCTGTGGAGAAATGTAATTTAGTTGCTTTTTGTATTGAGGGCTAAACACCTAAGTGTTTAGTTTTTAATTTGTTTTAAGATCTATGTTAGATATGAACTTCTCAACATTTTTCTGAAATATTTGAATGTGTTAAAGTACTGCAAAACTGATATAAACTGCATATTCCCTCGGAGTATCAATACTTATGCAATGAGCATAATTAGTGATTCAGTTGCTTTTGTTTTAATGACTTTTGGTGTGAATATATTCTGGGCTCAATTGAGATATAATTGATATAAAATTCCTCTCTTCCACTATCGTCAACGGGGGTGACTTTGGAAAGGAGGGTTGACTTTTGACAGTTTTGAGAATAAGTTTAATTTGTCTTTGTTGGTTTTGTCTGAAAATATCTTCAAGTCTGACTGTATTGAGATTAATATTAAATTCCTCTCATCAACTACCGTAAACTGGGATGACTTTGGAAAGGGAAAGGGTTGACTTTTGATGGTTATTAAACTGATTTTCATTTGTTTTTGTTGGTTTTTTTTCTGAGGATATATTTTTTTGTTATGAAAGTAGTATGATCCCCTTTAATACATAACAGAAATATTAGAAAACCAACAGGAAAAAAAAGAATGTTGCTGATTTTCAAAAGTGTTCAAAGTCACTCCACTTTACAGTAAACAATTTGATATCAATCTATAGTGTGTTTGATTTAAATCCATTGTATTTCTTTGTAAGACACGACCCATGCAGGTTTTACTTTTTTTACCTATAGATAGATATCTTCATAAGATATGAACATTCTAGCATTTTAAAATCATATTTGAAGGTGATGTAAAAGTACTGCAAACTTTTATTTATTTATTTATTTTTTCTTTAAAATCAATATCATTGATATGATATGCAATTGCCCTTTATTCTTGAGGGGAAGGTATATTTTATCAATAACTATTTTTTTTTTTGGGGGGGAAGGGGTAAAGATTGACAATTTGTTATTGTCAGTTGAGTAGGCATTTATGATTTTACAGTGTGATCAAGCAAAACTGGTACATGTACAAAAATCATTCATGTGTATTAATCACAATCTTCCTGACATTGCAGTGTGAATACTAAAAGATATGTATAAACACAGAATCAAGAAAATAGCTACAAGATAAAAAACCACCAAAATGGTTTTGTACATTCAGTACAAAGATATATGTTCACTTTTTTTCTTAGCTCTTATTCAATCACTATACAATGAATTTTCGTTAGTCTAAACAGGTTTTCCTCTTTACAGATCTATCTCAAATAGACAGCTAGAGCATAGTAAATCAGAATTTTCTCCATGTTTTTCTCTTGAGCGCAAACACAACTCCGAGCCGATCGTGTCGCCAATCTCGGTGAAACTTATTTGTATCAATTCTGGTGGAAAGTGCACAGCATGCATGAGCCAATCCCAAAGATGTAAAATCTGCTCTTTTATATTATGAGCATCGATCATTTCTTTTTTATGTTTACCCTTCTGCACTGAAAGAAGACCTAAGGCAGTCTGGGTGGTTTGTATTTTGCTTGTTAGAGGCATGTCAAATTTGTACCGTGGGCTATTTTGGTATCAAAACATAAAAATGTCAAAGTGTGTTGTTGATTAGTGATAAAAAAGGAAGAAGAAAAAGAAAGAAGAAAATTGGTAAATCACAGCTTTAAGGAATTTAGTTTGCATTCATCGCAACAAGGTTCTCAAGTTTTTAAGATAATCGTAAATCAAACAAAATAATGAAAGCTCAGTGTCCAATCTGAAATATGTTTTGTAAATTGACTGCAATAAATTATAGGCTCCATATCAGCCCTATTGAGCAAATAATCATGTTGTTGAAAAAAAAATTCTAAAATTTGAATATTTATCTTGGTAACTAATTTTGTACATGTGATCATATTAGTAAGCTTTTCCACACATACTATTAGCAGCTGTGGAGTTTTATGTGAATAACAAATTCAATATGCAATGGGTAAAGAACCCTTTTTATGTGATTCATAGAATACAATTCTTGAATCTTTCTTTCAAGTGTTCTCTTTGATAAAGAAATCATTACGTTCATATTGTGGCATTAAGAAACTTTTTGGACATATTTTGTTTGTTTTGGTAAGAATTTTAGGACAATTACTTTTAATCCAGTGGTATAGAATAGCTTAAGTCTGTGCATTAGCAACTAGAGTAAATACCAAATCAGCATTCAGATCCAATTTAATTTTCAAATTGTTTATAAAGTCCCATATATTGAAATCCATGCAGTGCTCTCCTGGCTCGGCCACCAAAATGAGAAGTTGAGGATTGAGCATAAGTGTCCACTCTCATAAGATAAATCCCCCAATGATGGAATCTCTCATCGCTTATTAACCTCCCAGACAGAAATTCATTAAAGCAAGCCCCCCCCCCTTCTCTTCCTCCCACGGGAACCACTTATGACTTATCTTTCCGTCATGATCAATTTAAAGAGGAGTGTCCAAATCGGTCGCTCTGTTTAGGTATCTAGACCATCTCATCCCCCGCCGCCCGCAGGTAGTACCAGTAACCCACCTTCCTCAATGAGGCATGAAATCATAAACATCAGGGGCGCTCCTCGCACTCCGAAGTAATCTCGCCCCATCATGGCAATAAATCACTCCGGGGATGCGCATCTTCTGGAGTATACCTCTCAAAGTCAAAGTGTTTATCTTCCTAGAAGATTATTAAGGAAGAACAAAAATCTTGTCATGGAACTACCGGTTCTGGTGATAGATCTGGATTGAGCTACCTGCATCTGATCTTTTAGCTCTACATGAATAAGTATATGCAGTAGAGAATCTAGTATTTTATTCTAAATTTTGATATTAAGTGCCCCTGTGTTTAGGTATATCTTTTCAACTGTTAGTATAAATTGTTTTAGAGTGTAGCTGTGCTTCTAAAAAATAAAAATCTTCAGTTTATTCTACACTGAAAGGCTTTTTGCAGGGGGGGTGAGGGGATTATTTGATACTGAAACTGTTAAAAAAAAATATGTGTTTGTGCTTTACTGTATTTTCAAAACTGAAGTACTGTTATACTAGAGTATAGAGGCAACATCTTGCTACTGATAGACAAAGTTGCATTCTGACATCAAGTCCTTTTCAAGTATGGAATAGTATATCTTGCAGACAGGCATCTTACAGCACTCACTTCCATTGAAAAATAGGTCCTTTGTGCCCACTTTACAACTCTCCCTTTTCCCTCCCCCAGGGTTACAGTAAGTGTCTGTTGTTCTACTCCACTGCTCCCTGCCTTGCATTTAAGTCATAAAATTTCTAAGAGGAAGCAAGGAATTTGGATTCCCTTGCCTTTCATCTTTCACCCTGGATATCAGGGGAAGTCTCTTTTCAGGGAAGTCTGACAAACAATTTATACTATAGTTTGAATCCTAGATCAGAAATTTGCATTCAACCGTAACCCTTGCGGCATTTCTGAGTAATAGAATATTGATGAGGTAGATATTAAAAAGTGATTGAAAATAAGCTTTTGAGAGCAAGTATATCCTGCAATGAGACTTGTCATATTATTATCATTTTTTTTTCATGACAATTCTTGTATATATTTTGTTACTCACTGCAATTATAAGCAGGGAATGAAGAGACCTATATATCATGTCATACCCTATTTTGCTTCCAGTCCTTAGAAAATAATTTCTTTCATTAATTTTATTTCTGAAGCAATGGAATGAAATAAACCCATGTCAAGTCTTTGCAAAACAGCTATCAACTGGGGGATACCATTAAACAAAATCTGTATGACTCCAATATTTTGTTTTGATTAGTAAATAAAAAGATAGCTTACTTGAACAAAAAAATTATAAAAGAAGAATCATTGTCATTTAATGGTATTCTTGGCAAATGCACAAGGGCAATAATAACTAAGGAACTGTCTGATGGATCAACTTCAGTTATGTATGCATCTAGATTTCAGAGTATCAAGGTCAATGGGCAATGGTCACTCTACATCCAATGATCTCTTTAATACCTTTAGAATAATTGAAGATTAAATTTTGTTTGTAATATAAAAGATTTGATAATGTGACCTTTATTGTAAAATGTTTGTAGTTTTAAGAGAAATGAAATCTTGGGTAGATATCAAACAATTGGAACCTTCAGAATGAGGAAACAAATATTTAGATGTCCTCCTGTCTTACTGAATTGAATTGACTCCATGAGAGCTGTCTACTTTTTAAAGTATTTTTCATGAAATACACTACTTAAAATCTGTATTCAGTTTATTTTGTAAATGTAACACTCTTCTCTGATCAGCTTTAGACATTGTTTCAGTTCATCATATCGGTTTTTCACTTTCACCCCCATTAGCTCATACAGGCAATACAGTACGTCGTTTCATTCATAAAAAGACCTTACTTTAGTGTAGTTTGTACATGGTGAATACATTTCTACCCCGGTCTTAATGAGGAGGTGTACAACCAATAAATGTAATTGGTGCTGATGACATCAAAATTAGCATGCCCGGCTGACTCTTCCAATTTGATGTTATCGGATGGTAATTTTGTCTTACTATGCCCCTCGCCTCTCTATCGTTGTTCTCTCCGTGAAAAAGAGATAATCGCTTAAGCTTGCCTTCCTCAAAATTCATGAAGGCTTCATCGCTAATTGCATTAAAGTCTTGTCAGATATTTAATCAGAATTTTTTTCTGGCATGGTAGATTGCACGGAAGATAGGTACTCTGATGGATTTAAGTTCTCGCCATTTGTGACAGCATAATCTGGAAAATAGTAAAGGCAGTAAACTCCATAAGTTTTGATGTAAAAAGAAAAAAAAACTACTTTCCCACCTACAATTAACTTCAACTTAACTGTTTTACTATTATTAATGCTACTGCTCAGTCAACAACAACTTAAACAATTACTTCTACTGCTATTCCTACACCACTACTACTGCTGCTAGTGCTACTATACTACTACTAAATTTACTACTATTACGATGACGACTACTACTACTACTACTTATAATATGACTTGTTACTTCTACTACTACTCCTACTACTACTACTACTATTACTACTACTACTACTACTACTACTACTACAACTACTACTACTACTACTACTACTACTACTACTGCTACTACTGCCACTACTACTACCACTACTACTACTACTATCACTTCTACTGCTGCTTCTTCTACTACGTCTTCTGTTGCTACTAAACCACACCAACAAAAACCATTACTATAACTGCTGCTGCTGATGATTCTTCTAGTACTCCACTACTGCTACATTCTTAAAACAAAATAGCCAAAGGAAAATGGATGCAAGTGTTTATTTTAATGTGTTCGCATAATTTGTAGTCATTTCTAAGTAAAGTAATAGGTTTCAAAACTGTATACAAGTACACATCAGTTGTATCCCTGTACCAATGTAGTCACTTTTGTTTCAGATTGTGTTTCTGCAATTTCTACTAGTACTCCTTTGACTACACTTTGTGATTTAATGTCATTGATTGTATTATAGTAATAATATATTGTTGAAAAGAATTCTACTTTGCCAAAACTATTTTAAATTCTGTCTGCATTGTTAACAACGGATCAGCATCTCTCTTAGGTCATTGATTGATGAAAACAATATGTCATTTGGGAACCTAAGTGTGATTTTGATTTGCCTCTCAATTTACGTTTCCTGTCTGAACAAAAATGCATATGTATGTAGGCTCCAAGCTGCACAGAAGTCTCAGTGGCCTTAAATTCTGAGATTAGGGAAAACATGGTTTGCACTGGCTCTGAATTTCAATTACAAACCTCCGGGATGCACTCCCCCGCTCGATGTCCGCCAAGAATGATTCTAGTGTTTGATCAAGCGTAAGAGTCAGCGGAGGCAGCAGACAGACAAATAGAAAGGACACGTTTGTCCCAGTTTCAGTTTCCAGTCCGATCAAACAGTCAACAAATATTACCTGCATATTGTGGGCGATGATGATGTGTTCAGGTAGAATTAAAACGTGCTAGCAACAAGGTATCTCTCCATGTTGTTTCCTGATTAAGGGCAGGGTTTAAAGCTAAGTGTGTTTAAATAAATCAACTCAATATCTTTCAGGGTACAATTACATAAAGAGGTTACTAGGATTAATCAGAGATATGTTAGATTTATGATTGCATCACACATCCAATATCTTCTTGCAAACGGCTTGTTCAAGTATATTCTATTGTTATTCTGCTGTATTTGTAAGGTTTTCTTACCACATGTGCAGTTCAGTATAGAAGACACGTTAAACTGCTATGCAGAAATTTGCCATTTTAATTGGCAAAAGAGAGGATGAAATAATTGTAAAATGCTTCTGCTATTTGTAAATATCTAATCCTATATTGGGTTCTGAAAGGTGAAATGGCATTTGCCTGAACACAGCCATAAAATGCCATGCTCAGTTTGAAAAATCTTGAGTTGTGGATCCCTGTTGCCTCCTCCGATTCCAGGCATGTTCTAAATGACGTTGAGAGAGAATTCCTTGCATCATTTGACCTTTTTTCTCCATGATAGGGGAAATGTTTTGAATGATAATGATGTTTAGCGAGATATCAGGTGTTAGGGCAGAAAGGGGAAAGGATTTGTTGAGGATGGTGGTGATAAAGATGTTTAAGCTTGCCTTTTATGTGTTTGTATTTTTTTATTGGAATGCTTGTGTTGATGAAGAGTACAACGTGGATGATAAAAATGATGACAGATGGTGGTGGTGGTGTTGGTGATGATAATAATGATGAAGATGAGGATAATTACAATGATCACGATAATAATGATGACAGTGTGGTGGTGGTGTTGGTGATGATAATAATGATGAAGATGAGGATAATTACAATGATCACAATGATAATGATGACTGATTACAATGACTATGGTGACAATGTGGATGGCCATGCCCATGATAATACGAAGAGGAGGTACTAGTTATTGATTACAAATGTGGTAATGATATTTGAAAGAATTTGTTGATGCAAATAGTGAAGTTATTGCCCTGGTGATATTGATGATACTAAAAACAATATTCCTGAATGTATTTATTAATTTTAATGATTTTAGTTGTGATTAAGATGATGATGATAATGGTGATGATGATTGTGACGATTCGTTGATGCTGGTTGTGATGAGGATTATGATTATCATGAAAATGATGATGATATTGGTTATAAGGGTGTTTGTAATGTAGATTCAATATCATCAATGATTGATCTGCCTATCGTGACAGTGTAATGCTTTTAGTCTTGGGAGTAGACTTTATTCCTGTAAAAAAATTCTGCTTTCCACAAGTTATTTTTAAAGTGTCCTGCATTTAAAGGGGTTTCTCATCTTAGCATTCCCTTCTGATATACAATAATATTTAGTTTTCCTTGGTGTGTTTTGAGTTGAAATATTCTGTTTCGGTTCATTCTTAAGTTAAATAAATTCAAATGTAATCTGAACCCCCTAAAAAATCCCCCACTATGATCAAAACAATTTATAATCAATGTACAACATGAATTAGTCATAATTAGTATCTGTATAATGTGCAAATTTTCCGACTACAGGCTTTTTCAATTGCATATGTAATCATGATGAATAATTGCAAATTATTTCCTCAGATTTAATAGAATTCTACAGTGCTATTATTACACTCGGCTATGAACCTTCAAATTAGACGTTCAAACTCAAGTTGCTCCGACGGGCGCACATGATTGCCTCCCCAATTTTCTTGAGTTATGAAAATTATGCACGCTTGTTAAAAATCCATCATATGAATCATTCATTTTTGTTTTAACCCAAAACTTTTTTATTAACCCAAAACTTTTTTATTTCTCCTTTTCTTCCCTCCATCTCCTTGATGTTCTTGCACCCATGTAATGGATTCCACGCCATCTCCTTGCCCCGTACTGGATTACGACAAATTGATCCAACTCCTTTGCCACCTGCATAAATCATGGCTGTCATGTCGACAACAACGGGGGCTCACTTCACGGTCTTGTTTCTTTGTAATCGATAGGTAAGTGAATATTACATCCACTCTCGGTTTCCCATTTTCTTTCCTTGTATTAGTGAATTTGAGTTCAGAGCCATGGGGTTTGAATATCATTTTCTCTCCTGCATTCTCTGTGGTTTAAAAGCACTTTGCAGTAGGCACGTACAGCGAAAATAGGGTCCTGAATTTGTAATGAAATTTGACTGAGTACAAGGACGACGACTCCATGAAATATATTGCTACAGCTCTTTTTGTTATGAATTGAACCAATTGCGAATTTATCATGTACTCATCCACTTCTGTTTGTTGCTGGTAACCCCTGTTCGAGCTTGGCCGAATAGCTATTTGCTGGTAAAAACCACGCTGATTTATAACCAATAACATATAGGAAACATTTTACATCTAAGTTAATCAGGCATACTGGCTGACCTTACAGACAAAAGAAATTACTCATGGGTCTTTTTAACACAGTGGAGACAATGACAGAGTGGGGTTTTGACCTCATGACCTTGTGATTATGAGTCCAATGCTATAACAACTAGACCACATAACCTAAACTTGAGAGCATACTCTACATTTTTTTCTCTCCACTGAGTAAAATGAAGAAGCTTCAGACTGATGTTGATTATGTAATAGTGATATGGATACAGTCCTCTGTATAGTCTTGAAAATGTACATTGTACTTTTAAAAAGGTCAAAAGTGCAATGTAGCACAGGCACAGTGCAATAATACCTCGGTCACATTTTCCCTACGGCGAGTCAAAAACAGCCGTTTTAACATTTTTTGTACCAGCTACAAATAGGTGGTTTGAATAAAAATGAATAAAACGGCTGTTTTTGACTTGCCGTACGGCCGCCGTAGTTCAAATGTGACCGAGGTATAAGAAACGTGTATATTATTTAAATTCACATCATAAATTGTATTTGAAGTATATTTATCCATACTTTTATGCAATTATTGTCAAGGGGCTTGTATTTTAAAACAAATATAATGCTTATATTCCTGGATGTACACACAACCATTAAATCCTTATTGGTGTTTTGCTCATTTCGATTGCTAAAAATCCAGTCATATATTCAACCAACATATTCATACTTGTGAAATTTGCTAAACTCAGGGAAACACTCTCTTGAGTAAAATGATCTTTATATGCATCACTTTAGAGATATTAAAAGGTGTATTTGGTTATTGCTCTTTAAAACACAGTGAGAGAAAGATAGCGCCTTAGTTAATTACCTATGGTGTCTCGGATATCACATGATCTGTGTTACTCATCAGTTAGTGTCAAGCTTTGGTCCATGGGGACAAGCCTTTTGTTTCATTAATTAGGTCAGCAATAGAAAAGTATTAAAAAAAATTATTTGATATTTTCTCATTCAATTGCCATGAAATGTTCATTTATAAGGTGCTTGAAAATAGTGGATAATTTATCTGGAATAAATTTTTAAGGGGTAGTTGTTTATTTACTTTTGAATCCCCCCAAAAGAAAAAAATTAAATTAAAAAAATATGAATAAAAAAATATTTTGGGCCAGAAAATTGAAAGCTTGATAAAAAGAGATGAAACAGGGAATTTCTGTTTCAAAGAAAAGGATTAAACAGCTTCTAGCAAGTGACCTTGACATGTCTCTTTATGACTATGATTGGTTTGTGACTGAAAATTGGTTAAACAAGAATAACTGGATAGTATATAGAATTATTCACTGTTTAATCAGTATACAGGTAGCCTACATCTACTAAAATTAACACTAATAAAATTAAAATAAAATGTGAATGGTCATCTCATCAATAAGAGATAGTAAATGACCTGCGGGAAGAGTGTGATATAGGCGCTTTCTTTCTCTTTGCAAATTAATAATGGATTCCATACAGTATCCTGTTGGTCAGTGAGCGCAAGCATACAGTAAATTCTGGGAGTGGGATGAACACAGATGGCATAAACTCCCTTCTCCTTGCTTTTAGGCAAAACAAGTATCCCTGCCTTAATTTTGAACTGATATTGCCCCTCACACATTTTTAAAATGAGGCATATTTGTTTGAGGTTAGTGTGAAAAGCTCTTTCTCTCTTTCTTTTGCCATAGTCAACAAATTACCCCCAAAACACAAATACTGTACCAACTTTTTTTGTGTCAATGTGCCCCTAGCCTGTGTAAAATTTTTGTCCCTGAGTAAGGAAGTTAACTTTCATCCACTCAACAATACTTCTATAGGTATCGAGGATAGAGTGCCACTAAAAGAGATAAAGATATGTCTTGTACTTTTAAACTAAACTACCATTAGGTAAAATTGTAACTTCAAACTCTGGAGGTATATTATTCTAAATCAAATTTCTAACAGAAAAAAAAATTAATAACCTATCATGCCAATTAGTCCTGGTATTTTTTTTATATTATTTTTATCTTTATATGTCATTCACTCTGATTTTGTATACATTACAAAAAATAAAAATTAATAACAATTTCAAATGACCTGAGTTATAGTACCAATAATTTAAGAGTTGAAAAAAATTCTCTACTCAATCACTTTATTGTTGCATAGCCCATTTACTCTTTATCATTGGCAATTCAAATTTTTGAAAGTTAGTCAAATGAAACAAAATTAGGCAGTGAAACCATCTTTTGTATTATCCAATTAAAACATATATTTTGCGAGATTATTGTTTGACTTGATACACATTATTACTGAAGAAACCAGACCAGCTGCTTGCAGGCTCCTGTTTTAGGAAGCCATATGTAGTATAATGTGTTGATAATAGCCAGCCATCATTATGATAATCTTTCAGACAGATGTAAGATTTATTGCTCAATTTCTCATCAATTTGTGATGAGGGTGGAAGAATTATTGTGTCACCGAGGGGTGATTAAGAAACTGGGACATGTATTGTGATGCTCCATCTTTATGCATCATGGAAAACTCCTTTTCCTCTTACTATATAGCTTTTGGATACTTAGAAGAAAAAAAGGGCAATATATTCACTCAGATTGCTTGAAACTAATGAAAACTTTATTTTTTTCAAAAAAAGATTAATCTTGGAAATTTCTGTAGTTAAATCACTAAAAATCAATTAATTAGTTGTGACCATTTTTTGTTTAATGCCTGCACTCTCAAAGAAGTAAGATGGTAGTATCAAACCAATTTTAGATGGCCCCATTGACATGGGGCTGTTTGCAATATCTACAACTTAATTGTTGCTAAATAAAACATACTTGAATTCAGTTACCTAAATGCCAATTGCAAAGTAGCAGCTGGTGGATAATCTGAAATACCAAAATAAATTCAAGCTATTGACCAGCAGTCAAATGCAAATGCAACTAATTGCAACACTTGAGAGTGAATTTTTATTCTAGAAGTGAATTTCCATCGATTGCAATTTTTTTGCAAAAAGTAATTAAGTTTGATTTATCTTATTGTCTTCGATGTAATGTTATGTATTTTATTGTATCTCTTTTACTGTGATCGTTGGGAAAGAGGTACCTCAACCTTTTGTAGTTGGGGTTATGTGTGCATCAAAATGTAGAGGGGAAGATCTTTGCTATGAAGGGGAAAGACCTCTCTTACAACTGGGAATATTTGAGCCCAAAGCATTCCTACATGGGTTGCTCAACAAATTGACATAGGCACGAGGCAAGCTGATGCTTATCTAACTTAGATATGGACTGTTTGCATTGACTCTCTTTAAAAAAAAATTGAAGAATTGTCAGTGTCTCTGCAGGGAATATTCGCTTGTTACCCAATATAGGCAATCCATCTGGAACAAGTTTGAATTCATAAATTGCATTATATCTGTAGAGAGGCAATATGAGTAGAGTGATACAATAAGAGAGAGGGGAAGGAGAGATAGAGAGATCTATAAAGATTGGGTGAGAGGGTGATACAAGGGTGATGTAAAACAGGTGATGAGGGGGTTTTGAAGGTTGGGAAAGGGGAGTTAGAGGCAAAGAAGGATGGAATGAAGGAAGAGAGAGACTGAGAGGGAGAATGTTTTGAGAGATAATGAGTAGTGACAAAAGTAAAGCAAGGAAATTTAATGAAAGACCCTCAAGAAAAAAAATATATTCTATTGAAAGAAGAGTAAAAGAGGATGGGTCAGATGAAGGAGTGGTTGGAACCTGGATAGAGCAGAAGATCAGAAAGAAAGTTGAGGAAGGGGCATAACTGATGGCGGTGATATCATGAGAAATTACTGTCCCAATGATATATTTAAATAGTTGGGTATACAACAAAGAGCAATAACACATACTAGATAGATGATGAACTAAGACGTCTTGAAAATTTAATTTCCATGCTTCCTTTCAATTTCAATAAAATTTGCTCAAGCATTTTCTAAATCTTATCAGTCAATCTGCATACTTATCTCACCATTTATCCTGGATGCTTCAAAGGCAGGATTAATGGTAAAAATGTTTACATAAAATTTGTTGCTAATAAATCTAATAAGTCTGTTGCGACATCTCTCTCATGTAAAGGATTTAGTCTTCAAGAGCCTGAGGAATCCTGTTGAAGAGCTCTTTGCTCTTAAAGACAAGCTTGGAACACCCTTTAAACCTTATGTAGACACTTTTGATGTTAAATGCCTCACAGTCTCATTTTAAGAAGAGATGGAAATACACGCAGAACAGAGCGAAATTGTGTAGGTGCTCGATAATCCTTTACTGTAAGCTTGTTTATCATTATCTTCATTATTGTTATCTAAGAAGACACTTATATAATTTCTTAAAACCAAAGAACGGGGATTATCCTTTTAGTGGTTACAATTTCATAAACCTCATCATACAGTCATCCCTTCATTTTCTTTTCCATTAATTAATTTTTTTATTTTTTATTTATTACTTTATTTAAAAAAAGAGTATTGTGTTGCTTGATAAGACCTTTCAGGTTGGAAATACAATTGGGGAAATATGAATATATTCTGCATTTTTAGTTGTCGTAAATATGATTTGCAGCAACTACGCCTAAGAAAAATAGGCGGTCAGTTTGAGTTGAGATTTAAGATTCAAAGTCTTATATCGTTTGTGCAGGATTAAATGGTTTTCTTGGCAATGCGCTTTCATCCTGCAGTATATGACACCTAGATAGATCCTTGTCATTTGATTGGTTGGTCGATATCGATCATTCAGCCGATTTTACAATGACGTCATCAACCGTGCAATTTTGGATCCATACAATTTTTCCATTGCACACGCGCACCCATACTTGCAGGCACCACTTGCATTGCAGCGCGCAAGTTGTACGCGATAATCAACAGACCAAGCTTGCACTGCATGAGCATATTTTGCATCGAAATTCACAAATTTCATCTGAAAAAGAATCTATTTTTAGGTGTCATATAAACCACATAATAAATGTTCTTTTCATTCGTGCAATGGACAGAATACTTCATTCGGTGAAAGATGAAATGAATGATCCATTCAACTTGGCTATGCCTCGTTGAATGGATCATTTCATCTTTCACCTCATGAAGTATTCTGTCCATTGCACTCATAAACATTCATTATTTGTATACTGAAACACACCCAATCAAGTTATAACTGGAGCTTGTTATAACTTTATCTGAAACTTTTTTTTAGAAAGCACAGGTGTTTTGAGTTTTATTCCTTGTCATCTTTATCGATTTTTCTTTCCCATTCGTCCTCTTTTTCTGCCAGTAGCCTGCAGGGCTGTGATTTGTGGCTTTCATATTGGTAGTAGCAACATTTGCTAGCCGGTGGCTATTTATAGTTGCCTGTTTGGATTTGCGGCCTTTCTGCTGCGATGAGTTCCTACTGTTTGTTGAGAAAGCGGCACTGATCTCTTCGATAACGATGACAGCGTGTAATGACGAGTTGGAGAGCTCGTACATGAGATTGGGAAGAAGTGTTATTCAGAGTTGTATCATAAGTAGACAACAGGAAGTTAATTCTCACACAAATGGATGCTCTGTTGGATTTGATATGTGTAATATTGCGCCTAGTGGCAACCTTTGCATGAAAATTGTTTACAGACTGACATGTACAGTATGTAAAAAGAATGATGTTGATGGTATTTCTCATATTTTTAAGGTTAGGAATAACTACATTTTGCAAAAATAGCGTTTAAAAACAATTTTGCCTGTCACTAATGAATGAAAGAACTGTAACCGAACAGTGGAATGAGAGTAGATACAGATCAGTGGATCACCATGGCAATGAAAGTTTGTCAGAATTATACACAAACTAAGCCAGCATATGATGGAAGCTTTCACATCAAATGACCTAATACCCCTCAGTTATGCTGATTATATTACTCCAAGTTATACCTGATCATTGATCTTCATCCTTCGCTAGTGAAGACGACCACAACTTCAAAAAAAAACTACTAGGGAAAATTTGCACCACATTATGCACAGAATCTCTCGAGGAGCTGTAAAAGTATATCAGAAGAGTTGATGTGATTCTGAATTATCTGCACTGGCAGGATGGGGAAATATGATACGATACAAACAACACCATTTCCAAAGCCTTCTCTAAAAGCATGTTATCTCACATTAGCCAGTACGAGTGGGAATTTTCCTCTGTGTTTATACAGAGAAACTAAATTCAGGCTCATGTCAAACGGATTCGAGAGGTTCCGAGAATAACATGCTCTACCTCAAAAGGTGGCGGATGGAAAAATGGCATATGCCATGTCTATACAGAAACAAGATTTGAGATGTCGTCCTCTTGAATCCGCTATACAGGATTCCGCTGGAATAAGCTAGAGTTTAAATTTTCTGTATAAACTCAACATAAGTCTTTCCTAAATGTCTAATACAAACCCGTGTGTAGTCTTGACAAGTAGAGCACCCTGGGGAGCAAGGAAGACAGGAATAAGAAGGTTTTTTATCTTTTCCTCCATCTCTTTCCATCTTGTCTGGTGCATCTACCATTCTCTGCTCCCTGGTTTAGGTTTCTACCGTGAGGCCTGATGAGGCTTTTTCTCTGTCCGCAGCTGATAAGCGGTACACCGAACCCTGGTGAAAGGATACCCATGATGGGAGTATAAATGAAAGCCGTACTCTGTGATGCATTCTGCATGCAAAACAGGTTGTCCTTGTTTCTGAGACCCTAACTGGAAGTTTGTTTGAGAGTGTTTTCATGTCCAGAATCAGAATGAAAGAAAGTGTTGAAAATAACAAAGAAAGTGTTGGACATGAAATTTACAATTAGTGTGTATCGAAAATTTCCATTTCAGCAATATTCTTACTTTTCCTGATGAATTCTGTTATGCTACTGGTGATTTTTAAAAAGATTTGCTGGACACCATTTGCATTTACTCTGTACATGCCGAAGTTGTGTTTAAGACCACACAAGATACATAAATCTTTTGTTTGACTTAATTTTGTGGCATGTTAAGAGACAATGAGGTATCTTCCTCATTATTCAAACTATTTGAATGAAATTAAATTTCTAACTTTCATGTAAAGATGTGGTCTACCTTTTCAGTCTTCACAATTGTTTGGAAGAATATAAATTTTCAAACATGCTAAGCTCTTCTGGAGGATTTTACTGCACACCGTTTTCCATCTGGGAATGTTTATTTTCCCTTAAAAAAAAAAAAGAAGCAAATTATGCATGGGAGATCTACCTTTAATAATTGCTTTTTGTCCTTCCTCATTTGTTTCTTAAGCCTACATATAGTTGGTAGCAATTTGAAATATTTATTTCCCACAAACAAATAGGACTACAGGCTCATAGCTATTAGTATCTAAATCAAAAATATAATTTAATGTGAAAAATGTACCTTAAAAGTGCAATCGAGCTTCACGTTGATTTCTTTGAACATCCAGCTCTACAGAACCTTGCCTTTCACTTTTCATATCTGTGATGGAGAAAGGACCTGCAACCCCCGGCAAAGAAGAGCTGTATTATGATTGAATCCCCTCCCTCACCCCCTCTCCCTGCATCGTTCTGAGCTTGATATTGTATACACCCCTTAATGAATTGATTGAAAAACTAGTAAGCCCTTTCCTCCAGTCTCCGATTGAATCTAGCTTAATGAATTCCTGACTATACCTATGGGGAAATCAGGTGGTAAGTCGGCAAGAAGCTACACTGGGATTTCCCGGGCGTCTGAGCACGTACTATCTTCCTGCATGTACTGTTTAGAATTGCATTTGTATATTAGTTTGAAGTAAGAAGGGATTAACTTGCGATTCTATGAAGCGGCAGTGCCCTTCTGTTGTTAAACGAATGATTTTCTTTTGAAAGTATTATTATTGGTAGCTTGAGGAGGTAGTCTAGACAAGATGTGAACACCATACAAAGAGATGTTAAAAAGAAAACAAATCAAGACCTTAAATGGGACAGAGCTTTTTACCTCCGCCTTGAAAACATGGCATTGTAACCCTTCCCCCCATTTTGTTAGTGTTTTTCTTGTAATTGTGAAGAATTTAAAAAACATAATGGAACCAAGATTTCATAAACAAGACAATTACCCTACTTTGGATTGCCATTTATTCTCGGAAAGTACCAAAACTTTGTTTGCAGTACATTGTGCAGGAGACAAAAAAAATATTCCACTAAATGACTATATGCTAGGTATATTTTGGTAAATGCTGCTGATAGAATACTTTGATACTTAGTATCTTGGGGCTAATGAATCCTATTTCAAATGTCAAAATAATTTTCATATGGGTTTAATGATTCACATAGTAAACAAAAGTTTCCTCATCCATGGCACTAAGGGTGTCTTCAACCTCGATTTTCAAATCTTGACAGTAACATGAATCATGATTGAAAATGTTATTATAAAACACCGAACACAAACATGATCAGCAGCAATGCACCGTTCAGTGTTGAAAATATAAAGCTGTTTATACGTTGATCGTCTTCAGATTTCCCGCTTTTGTTAGTGCAACTTTATTGCGCAGTATGACCCATCACAAGGAAGGACAATTCTAGCACATGCTTGGGTAGGCTTCCACTGCGAGAGCAAATTTAAAGACGTTTCAAAACTCAAATGCTGAAGGTCGTAAACTCTGAGCTGATTGCGTTTCTAAACGTTACTTTTTTGACGTTTAAATTTTCATCTGAATCGTGATGTAAAAGACGGTTACTTTTAAAGACAGAGAATGGAGGACATTGAACACACCCTTTGTTTCTCCTTACATCTGCATTTTGTAATAGCATTTTCAATCAAGATTCAAATTGCTGTTTAAATTTGGAAACCAACTTTGAACACACCCTAAACAGTATTTGAAACTTGATCAATGATATCAAATTTCGCATGGTGATGCCCACTTGTCTGACTAGACCAGTACAAACATGAATAAAAGCAACTATAAGCTAACTGCATTTATTTTGTCTGCATGTAGTTGCTAATAAATGCCGACAGATACAAGTCACATTGAGCTTAAACTGAAGGCAGCACATAGATTGATAAAGAGGATCAAAGAATATAATATAAAGAAAAAGGTCTAGATACATTGGAAAGTGACTTGAATAGTACCATGTATCATGCCTGGATATATGGATCACAAATCTTGGTCGTCAGACAGGCAGTCTACTCTAAAAGCCAATTCTATATTCTAATTAATCCACTTTTAACAGATCACTCAAGACACAGAGAGAGCTGCCGATGGTTGATGGAGAAATATCCACAAAGTATTAAAACTGTAATGCTTGATTCATTTAAGTCTTGAAGGTGAAAATGTGAACAAGCTATTTTGATTTTTTGGTCTTTATCAGTCTTGTTAATGTCATGATTTTTGAATGACTTAAATAAAAAAAAAAAGAAGGATAGTAATCCTCTTGATAGGGTGTGGCTATACAGTGTGTTTTAGAAAAAAAGTAATCCAAAGCTAGAAGACTGGTATTCAAATTATATTTAATTTGGGGAAATAAGTCTGCATGGGTATGAAAGAAAAACTTATTAGCTTTCCATTGATACCCACTTCGTACCATCTGTTCCATGCATGACCGAATTAATTGATGTTGAAGACAACAGGTGCAGATACCACTTTTTGAAAACTTGAGGAAAGGGCAGATGCTGATGTAAATTCTTTCATTGATGCCTGAACTGCCAAAAATCTTGATTGGGCCTTTTTCTTCCAGAGGAGTGTAATACCCCTTTCATATTGCGCTTTTCACCGGCGAAGTTCGCCAGCGAAGGGGAAAGTGTCCAGTATGAAAGGTACACAGGAGAACTTCACCGGTGAACTTCGCCGGTGAACTTCTCCACCTCTAGAGGTGGAGAACTTCGCCGGCGAAACTGTTTCACCGGCGAAGTTCGCCGGTGAAAAGGCCAGTATGAAAGCAAACCGGAGAACTTCTCCTCTTTAATGACGTCAGAGGTCAATTTTTTTTCTCTCCCGAAGTCCCTTGTACCGAGATTCCGCGCGCGATAGTTGCAAGCTCAGCTGAATGCTATGGCCAAGTAGATACCCTCGAACATAATTTTTTTTTTACTAACAATATTTATTAAAAAGCACTTTTTACATGTATAAAATGCGCTAAAATATTTTTTAAAAGGTGATATTGTTTGTTTTTATCGTAATACTTCCAAAATATGTTATTATTATTTTTTTGATACCTTTTGTAATAGGCAAGAAGTAATGTATTACAATTTTCTTTCGTTTGTTCTGCAATCGCCTGTTGACTTTCGCCGGGGAAGAAATGTCAGTGCGAAAGGGTACATTTTTTTCTTCGCCGGGGAAGTGAGGAATGCGAGGCGGAGAAGTTCGCCGGTGAAGTTCACCGGTGAAAAATGAAGAGGGCAGTATGAAAGGGGTAAGAGTGGGTGAATGAACTTGCAAATGATTAAGGAGCAGATTGTACCACAGTCGTTGGGCCAACATTTTGAGACACAGGTTCGAGGAGTGAACCTGCATCTTTGGTGGATTCAGGACTAGCACTCCTGTCCTTTGTTTTAACATTGTTCGAGATAGACTCAAAGAACTCTTTGGACATCAAGTTGTTGCCCTCAACCATGACGTAGAATGGCCACCAAGACCCCCTGACCTCGCGCCCTGTGATTATTTCCTTTGGGGACACTTAAAAAACAAGGTATTTGTAATTCCTCCTCAAGATCTTGATGATTTGCAGGGTCGAATTCGACATGAGGTGGAGAGGAGGAAATGTTGAAGGTGATGGTGAATAAGACATTAACCTTTCAATAATCATTTCAGAGGAATGCCTTGACTCTTCATTCCAAAAATTACTTTTTACATTTTATTCTATCTAGCGCACATTTTACCCTCTACCAAAACTTGGAAAAAGTGGTATCTGCACACGTTGTCTTCAACACCAATTAATTCAGTCATGGCTGGCACAGATGGTACGAATTGGGTATCAATAGAAAGCTTATGAGTTCCTCTTTCATACCCGTGCAGAATAATTTCACAAAATTAAATATAATCCGAATACCGGCCCTCTAGATTTGGATTACCTTTTTTCTGAAATGCACTGTATAATTATTTTCCTAGTTTAAAGTTAAAAGAATATTAGGTTCAATAGGCTAAAATTATTTGTTTAATACCTATTTGAAAAACATGTGGCAAATATAATGTATTATCTCTTGTCAGGCTCATTATAGGCTAGTTCTTTTTCTGTTTTCTGTTTTCTGTTTTCCACCTTTTTACTTTGTATCTCATCCTATAGATTTATTTTTATCTTTGTTTTTATTTAACTATCAATATACCTCTCAAACTCATCTTTTTATTTCTTTCTCTTTCTAGCTAGCAGACGCACACATACATTCCAAAACATTCACAATTATGATGACCCAGAATTTTTAAACCTGTTTGAAATTTCAGAACCAGATATATTTTCATCGCTCTTGAGCAGTTTTCTGTTTAAAAGCGATTGTCACAAACGAGTCTCGAGGGAAGTATCTAATTCTGTAACAGGATGAGAAATGAAGCAATTACCAGGTCCTTTGTGTCAACTTAAGACAATGTCTGACGTGTGCCTGCAACAAAATTATATCATTCCCCACCAGGCCCTTATGGCCAGCCCCTTCAGGGTCCTTCAAATTGAAGGGCAAAGTCCCAAATTCACTTGACCTTTTGATCACTCCAGAAAACGAGAGACACACAAAATAAGCCCAAAACGGAGAGAGAATCTTGGTTGGTCTCTCCGTTAATCAAGTCCAATTAATCATTCTTTTCATTATTCATTGACGAAGAGTAGATAATCAAGACATGTATAGTTAATCATAATAGTTTTTAGTCATTAAATATTCAATCATTCTTGGTTGTGTGTTTTAATATCTTAAAATGTCATTTCTCTATGATGTAATATTCATGCTTAGAAAGATGGTGTGTGAATACAAATCTTCCAGACGGCTCCTCATTTTTAATGTAAGGATCTAGTATAAAATGTCATTTCCGATTGCATGGATAGTGTAATAGCGGGTCAATAGACATAGTAACTAAAAGATGTTTAATAATAAAAATTAGAAAGTCAAAAAGGGGCCTAAGCTTTCGATCCTAGCAGAATCTTCGTTGGAGGCAAAATAATAAAAATGTTAATCATTTGCCTCTTAATTATACTGAATTATTTATGTAACTTGTAAATGTGATATCTAGATGTAGCGTCTAATGTGCTATTGTCTCCATATTCACCCATTGTATTACTAAATTGGTATCAATTTTACTCTTGCATTCAGCCTTAAAAAAACTAAATCACATGACATATAGGAGGAAGGGGGCTGCTTGCATTTGATGGCACAAAACAAAAAATTAAAAAATAAGAATCCAATAAACTGTTTTTCTTCCATGATTTGTTTGCCAAATCTTAATTAAGATTTTCCCAATTTGTCTTTGTTATTAAAACCTGTTTGATATTAGGGTGAAGCTTACTATTGTAAAATACATTTTTTTCGAAGTGAATAAAAAAACCCCAATAGTAACAGATCTAAACCACAAATGACACTTTGAATTGTAGACTCAGAGATTGTGAGATTATGTTACACATTCTCATACCCTTAAAACATGCATGGAAGTACACCTGTAAGATGTGACCTCCTCCATCAATACAGGCATTATGTCCAGAGTGTAAAATTTCACTCCCTGGGTTCTGTTGCAGAAAGTAATCACAAAATCTTGCTTCAAGATTTTTTTACAAACTCACAAGAAGAATTCAAATAAACCATGTTTTTTTTGTTAAGGAAGTTGAAACTTTTTGGGGCAGAAAGTGTAATAAAGGAAGCATAGAGCTGAATTTGTTCTTGATATACTACGAAGTGTTTTTTTTTGGTCAAAATAGTCAATGAATAATTTGTTGATATGTGTATGCAAACACATTGGTCAAATCATTCAAAATATTTTAGTTCATTATGATTTTTTGCAGATTGTCATGACTATAATATCACTAAATCTTCATCAATATTCTTTTTGTCAGCCACATACAGATAAAAGGGTAATAGTTATTTTGACCAATCCTTTGTGGGATTGTTAAGGCAGGTGTTTGCTTGAGATGTGTTTCATGCATGAGATTGATGGATGCACAACCCATTACGCTATGATTTCTGGTAAATACCACAGGCCAATTATCAGTTCTTATGATTCAAAGTGAAAGATTAACACATGGAATAGCATTTGGCAAGTTTACAAAGACATATCTAATGCCTTAAATGCTGCAGATGTAATTCCTTGGTATATTTTTTGCTATGTTTTATCTATATACTTTTATTGATTTTGTCAGAAACAATGGATTAAGACTTGGCAGCTGTGAATGGTAACCAGTTGAATTTTAATAACTTTAGAGTTTGAAGATTAATCTTAAGGATTTAAATCTGAATCCAGAGTTCAAACTCGTCACTATCCACCACTGACCTGGATTTATAGTAAGTCCCTGTAATTCTTAGCGCTCTTAACATCCGTAAACACTTTAATAATAATGAAAACTCACTCTTTGACTAGCTACTTCTATATTCAAGGCACATTGGTTTTCAGAAATCTCCCCGTTTTTCAGAACAAAATGGATTAACAAGATTTAATTCTACAGGCGTTGCTAACTGCAGATGATTGCAAATTGGCAATGGCAAGAAACAAAAGAAAGGAGAATCAGAGTGTGTTTCTCGACACATCAACTTCTTGGGTTGCGATGCAAATGTGTCAGTTGCCATGGTAACTATTTTGCTAATGTCATTAATGCAGTCTGCACCTACAACAGCTTGGTTTCCCAAAGCGGATTGGAAAGAGAAAGAGGCAGCTGGTTTTTTGCGTGAGTGGGAGTGATGGCCGTTGGATGAGAGCAAACAGATAATCTGACGAATGAATTGCAATGACACATGCTTTGGTTTTTGATAGAAGAGGGGAATAATACTTAGCATTAAGAACAATTTAGTTGGATGCTAATTAGAGTTAAGGTTAATGTTGGATGGGTAGTAAGGAAGGAAGGATATATAACATAGACCTGAGTAAACATGAACAAATGTTGAAATATTATATATATTTGTGGTGATTTTTTACCTGATTGCTAAGAAAGCATGAATGCTTGTAAGCAAGCAACCAGAGGACCGACGGCTTAATGTCCTCTCCGAAGGACCTGGTACTGAGGATTAATGCCTTACCAAAGGGCACTAGCGCACCAAGTGGGAATTGAACCCGGGTCATCAGAATACGAATCCCCCGCTCTACCAACTGAGCTATCGCGCCTCCTTTATATATATATAAATATGAACACTGCTTTACTAGTTTAAAAAATAAATCGCACACTTAAACATTCATTTGTTTTATTTATTTAACCATTATTATGTTGATACGACTGTTTGGATGACCGTCGACGATATGTATATAAATCCAATCATACTGATTAATATGATATATATATACACTGCTTGCTTAATATCCAATATCTAATTGCATATATTAAATATTATTTTAACAATTCCGCCAATAATATAATAATAGAACTACTTTGAAATAGTAATGTAAAGTAAAGGTACAAATACAATTTTTGAAATAATTACATGTATAAATGAATTATAACAGAGACACTAGGTAAATGGTTTTGTTATGAACTTCAAAATACCGTAATTATATGCTTTCACAGTAAATACCAATATTACATATTTCACTCAGTAGATTTCATATGACACAGGAGAATGAAAATGAATTGATATTATTTAGGCTTTAAAAGCACCATAGAAACAAACCAAGGTACTCTCTCACTTTGGTAAATTGAAGTGAAGAATATTATGTTGCTAAGCAACTCATGCTGAATGCAAGGATGATGAAAGCTACTAAATTGGCTTATAAAAATGCCTCCTGTCGGCCGCTAATGGAGTGAGAAAAAGGATACCCAGTGATATACTAAATAAGTTCACATGTTCAATAATAAGAAAAACACTTCATATCATTTTACTAAAGCTTTTGAAAAATAAACTGATTTGTTTCTTATATTTGCCATCATTTGATTCTGAAAATTAATCAAGTTGGATAAAGAAATTACCTAAAGCTAATAGAAATTCTGAAAATCCGTTTAGAGCTTTAGACCTTTCCAATCCAATCCAATAGTCATTTGATATAGAGCCTTTTCCTTTCGGGTACAAAGCGCTGCATACACATTAATCCAATGAATTTATGCTATATTTGTATTGAAGTGTTAGAATATGCATTGGATTATACAGATAAAGTATACTTTATCATGGATTTTTAAAATAACATTTCACTTGATAAATGTGAATTGATAAAGCCTGTTTATAGCTTTGCAAAAAGGGTCAATATTGTGAATCTTATGTAATTATCATCTAAACTGTCAATTCATACAAAGATGCAGTGGAAGGGGGCAGGCGCGGCGCCAGGGGCCCGAATTGCCCCTTGTCTATTGGCATATCCTGAGGATGGGAAACTACCCCGCCGAAACGACCGGTCGTATGGCCGAAAGGGCTGGTTACCCCCAAAAGACGAAAACGCTGCTCGACCGGGCGTCGAAGCTACTGTCAGCCATAGCTCGGTGTCTATGACAGCCCAGGAACGATGTGGATGACAGGCCTGACGTAACCGAAATTGAATGTCATAGGCCCGCCAATTGAAACCCCCAAAACGCACAATAGAGCGAACGATATCCATATACTTGAGGAGCTCGCGCGCACGCATACAGTGTCGCTCCAAGTATGTAGACGCGTAAATAAGGAACGCAGATGTCCACTGTTCTATGCTGGCGATCACCGGAGCCTTGCTTTGGGGGCAAAGCATTAAAGCGGACCCGGTGGCACAAAGGCTGAAGGCCTGCAACTGGGAACTTTCCTCACTTAAGCTTTCCCTTTTTAGTAATCCACCTAACTCTACAAATTCACCTTTCCAAATCTTCTCCTTAACACTGGAAGGCACCTTCCCGCCCAAATCATCACACACGCAGCTAAGCATACCTGGCTGCGTAGGAAAAGGAGGGTTGGGGGCTGGTGTAAAATTATCATGACTATTAAATTATCATATCTACAGGGGCAGGAGGGATAGAAGGGGGAGCTTGAGATTGAATTTGGGGAATGACCGGATCTTGTGGAGAAGTCACAAGAGGCCAGGAGCCCCCCATTGTCCCGAACTCACCGTTGGTTGTCGACGCCGAACTTCCAGCAGCTGGGCTCTGCATAGAACTAAAAACTTGGCCGACGTCTGTCTCGAGGTCGACAGGAGAAGGCTGGCTGGCGGCATCTCGGACCGAACGACGAGTAGACTTCCTCTGACTTAACTTTTTGCCTGGCTTAACCTTGGGCATGATTGGATAATGCAGGGGTGGCGAAATTGAAAAGTCCTTAGAGCAAACTGTGACTCCTAACAGCTCAAAAGTCCAACAAACGGATATAAACACAAATATACACGTATGTTCCCAGAAAAAAGAAATTCTCAACTGCGAAGCGTTCTTTAAGATATATGAATGGGTTAGAATGACAATTAGAAGGATCAAACTAAAGACTTCAACGAACGGATAACAAAAATACAGGAAGTATGTTGCACAAGACAGGTGAATTGAGATGAAAGATGCTTTCCAATCGACTCCACGAAGAAGAATGCTAACTTGTTAGAAATTGGCTTTTGCCCCCTCCCGAAATTACCACGTCAGCTAAAGCGACGTAGCATTTTTAGCCACGCCTCCTTGTAATGTCCGAAAAATACCAAAATTCGCAACGCAACATTTTTTGGCCATGCCTCCTCGTGAAGTCCGACAAAATACCATATTTGGCATCGCAACATATCTCCGCCAGGGCAAAGGAATTCGCCTGACCAGGCCCCTTCCTTGTAAAACACCTGTTACGTACCGCTGGCGGGATATGTTGTTGTCCAGCTAGTCTGACCTGAGATAACCTCTCATTAACTCGCTTCGCGCGTTAAGAGGTATTATGTAATTATCATCTAAACTGTCAATTCATACAAAGATGCAGTGGACACTGATTTATTTCAATCATCAAAATTTGTATCTAGTGCCCTGTGTTGATGAGGTTTTAGTTTTCATTTGAAAATGGCCCTTTGTTTGAAAATGGCCCTTTGATTACCTACCTTACAAATTAAGTAATTTAATATTAGAAATCATCAGATAAAGATTAACTAATTTCATGCATGAGAAGTGGTTTGCCATAAAAACCCTCAGATGCAGATATTTTATTTACATCGGACGTACTCCTGGTCAAAATTGATTGTGTAAAATCACTAAATTCATCTAAGACACGACACATTTTATTTTATATGAGAGCATACAACATGTTCATATAATCTAAAGCATTGGAAGAGTAACATGCACTGTTGGGGATTTACCAAACATATAGATCAGCTTTAATACTCATTTTAATTTCTTTTCTGAACACCAATCCTTGGAATAAATTCCATGAAACACCAATGGATCTTGAATTTGGATCAATTTTCTGTCTAGTTCTTTGCTGCAAATATTTGAGGAACTGATTTCCCTGGGGTATCGATGCTTTGTTCACCCCTCCCTTTCATTTTCATTGGTAATCATATTTCCATATGACATGCTGAATGATGCTGATATTTCCATTCCTGATTGTCCTTCAATATTTTTATCTTTGATATATATATATGATAATACAAACAATGCCAAACTTGGCTGTTTTTATAAAAATTAAGGACGAGGACCATGAAAAACAAGCTTAAAGCTGTCTTCCTTTCTTCAGGTGCAAAGAAGTTGTTTTTTTAGAGGAAGAAAGAAGATAGTTTCACCAAGAGTCATCGCTGAAGTTTTCTGGGGCTGGTTTCATGAGGAACTTATGATCATGTTAACCTGGCCTTTCTGGTAATTACTACGATAGAAATCTTGATTTTGATTGGCTGCTGTAAACTTTATAATAGTACTAACTAGTACTTAAATATCTTTGAGAAATGATTCCCTGATCTTTGATTGATGAGAAATTTGGGGCTAAAATCTTCTATATATGAAGGGGATACAGATTTGTTTCCTTTTGACACCCCCTCCCAAATTGAGGCTGTTATGAAAAGAAGATGGAGTATTTATAGATCTGTAGATCAACTAAAAAATGTGTTGTGATTCCATTCAGGTAATAACAGAGCAGGAAGAAGTAGACTGTGTACACTTTTCTCATTCAGTTATTCAGTTTGTTTTGAAGGATGGTTGCAAATTATTTTCATTATCATCTATTAAGCTCTCCCCCTTTTCTCTCTTACTATTACTTGAAAAAGAAGTATGATATGGCTTCAGGAGCCCAGCCTTTGAAAGGGCGTTTAGCTGTACTGACTCCCCCTATTCTCATTCACCCACTATATGTGACCTGCCACCCCAAAACCAACAACAAGTCAACCAAAATGAACATTTTGGTTTTTAGTGAGCTTGAAAATTCATTTCCTAAGCTTTAAAATGATATATAATGTGTTAAAATTTACCAACAATAACCATTACAAGTACTTGATTGAATGCAGAGAAAATTCAGCAAGAGCTTTAAAAAATTAGGAAAAAACATGGTTTGAATTTTTAATTTGGGGGTTCACTCAAGCATGAGATGTGCATACTGTGTAATATCAGTGAAACTTCCAAGCAGTCCGAAAAATTAGTGTCCAATAAACTCTTGTATCTTTTCTTTTATTTAACTTCATGACTTCAGATTTTCACAGTTTGAAGAAAAAGAATTGCTCTTTTAGATAAGTTAATTTTGTTTGGTTTTTTAGACTAAATTACTATTCTGGCTATTTACAGAGAACCTTACCTGGCGACTTATTGGTGGTTTTGGGGTAGAAGGTCACATATTTATTTCGTTATTTGTCCCTGTACTTTACTAGAAGTATACATGTATATTCTTCACTTAATCTTGATTGCATTTTTAAAAATTAACAATTGGAAATGAATATTTTTAAGACAGTGACCCAATAATTGTATTACAGATGCAAACATTCAAATATTACTGTTATGAAATATGCATTTCACCTATGATGACACTACAAATAGTTAGACATCCCTGTGCAAAACATTCATAACATGCGACTGATGAAATTATGGGCAATAATTTATGTATTATCTGACAGCAAATTTCCATTAGGTTCAATTGTAGTAACAGGTGAGCATGATGATGATTATGTTGTTCCTGCTTTGGACATGAATGAAAATATATTGTGGCAAATGATTTCATTAATCATTTATTTCAATAACGGGTGATTTCATGTATGGAATCCTGTAGAAGCCATTTACTATCCAACATGTCCGAGAGATTTGATATCGAGTAATGAGATTGAGGTCTTTCAGCTAATGACATTCACTGTCATGTTGAGAAAGATTTAACATGCTCAACATCAGAAGCGGCGATTTTATGTTATGAGGTGGGGAGGGAAAGAGCACTGCCAAAGATCACTGCCCTAGATCTGTTTTGATAGGACAAAGCAAAATGATTTATGTTATATTGTATGTGAGGAAGTAAAGTTTAGTGAAAGAATTAGAGAAAGGCCTAAGTGATTGATCTAAATTTAGCATTTTTAACTTCAAAATGAATTATATCAAACTTAATTAGAGGAGGTATGAACCAACAGAAATGAATCATTGGGTGAACATGCCCCTATCTTCAGAATTGCCACCTGTTCTTGTCTCTCTTTGTAACTAGATAAATAGAGCCAAGAGGTGTCATGGTGAAACATTCACATGAACCATTAAAGTTTTTAAATCAATCTTTTTTATCACAGTGGTTTCTCTGTAAATATCTAATTTTTGTTATTTTTAAAAATGAGATTGATTTAGTTTTTATATCAAAGTGTGAAATTCTTTTTTTTTCAGCCTCCAAAAGTGAATGATAGTCAGAAATGACCTGTGTACAATTGCAATGTTGCACATTTATTTCTCTTTACTGAACATGGAAAAATAGTGCATGCATACTTCTACCCCTGCACGTCTTCTGCTGTACCTAGTATTGCATGCCTATACTCTAAAGATAAATGTTGATACAAGAATCTCCCTGCAGAAAATCTTAAGATCAGAAGAAATGACCAAGGATAAGGCAAAGAAGGTTGTTGTCATGGTAATAAACAAAGTGATGCAGGGGATATTGTTTAATGATGAGTGATGCTGCGGTGGTGATAGGAGTAACATATTGTACGGACAGAGGTTTTCTATTTTAAGGATTATTCAGGATTGGTCAGCAACGGCGAATCTGCTGATAAGATCAGGCTAAGACATATTACAAGGAAAGGAAAAGGACCCGAATATGGAGGACAACTTGGAGATGGAGAATGGAAGAGAGGGTGAAGAAAGATGATAAAGAATGGAGATTGAGAAGGAAAAAATGAGACAGACAGAGATGATGGGAGAGAGTGAGAAAGAATGAAAAAGATGGAAATTTAGTGATTTAGATTATAAAAGAAAAAGAGGAGAAGAAAAATTATGAGTGAATGATGGAGGAGACAAGAATGGAGAAATAAATGATTAGCATGGTGATTAGAAATAGAGGGGGTGAGTGAGAAAGGAATAGGGAGTTGTGATACTGTATGGGTGAAAATAAGACATATAGCAGATTGGCAAAGAAACAAAAACATTTTGAGAGGGATTTTGGTTGGATAAAAGAAAAAAGGAATGTTATTAGCATTTAGCATGGAATAAAATAATTTACAGGAATTAATAAAGGATGAAACTCAAGATGATATAAAGACAACCTTTGCTCAAATTTATACACTCTTAAAAATACTGTTTCTGTGTTTTTTATTTGAGCCTATGTTCATATCTTAGTAAGATTTTTGTCAGATAAAAAAAACATATTAAGATTCCAGTGTCATCAGGTATTTTTCAAGGGAGAGATGGCAATATGCTGACCTTAAAACGGTTCCCGTTTTAATACAGTGATTGACATTTAGTGAATTTCTATATGTATTTTGACTGTAGGTTTCAATCAGTGCTGATATGGTAACATTGTATCATGCATTAAGGGTTGCTGTCTAGAGGAGCAGCTCAATTATGCTACAAGTGAAATATGCATAGTGCCCTCTGTTGGTGAAGTAAAGCCAGTTCCTAACTTTTTAAGCTGCAGTGGAATGACTGGCTTCAGAATGTGATGGAGATACTGCATAAGAAATGTCTGTATACATTGTCATGAGAATATCGAAGGACATGTCATGGAACTAAGAACAAAATATGTGACCTACCACCCCAAAACCACCAATAAGTCGCCAAGTAAGGTTTTATGTCAATAGCCAAAATAGTAATTTAGTCTCCAAAAACCAAAAATTAAAAAATAGCTTATCTGAAAGAGCAATTCTTCTTCATACTGTAAAAAATATGAAGTTTTGAAGTTGAATAAAAGAAAAGATACGAGAGTTTCTTGGACACTACTTTTTTCGGACTGCTTGGAAGTTTCACTGAGAATACACAGGATGCACATCTCATGCTTGAGTGAACCCCAAAACTTCAGACCTTGTTTTCTCCTTATTTTTTAAGCTCAATGCTGAATTTCCTCTGCATTCAATCTAGTACGTGTAATGGTTATTTTTGATTGATTGTAACATAGTATATATCATTTAAAAGCTTAAGAAATGAATTTTGAAGCTCAATAAATATCTCAATATTAATTCGGGTCAACTTATTGTTGATTTTGGGCTGGCAGGTCACATTTCATCTTACAATGAATTAACATCAATTTATTATTCACCTTTATTTACCCTGAATGTATTCATGAAGTAAAGATAATGTGTTTTGGCTGGTATTCTTTACATTTTCCCTAGTTGTTGATATTTTTCTTAGCTTTGTTATTTATCAATTACAAATCTTATCTAATCCCATCAAGCAAAAAAAGGAATATAATAATTGTCTATATATTTGTCAAACAATGTCTGTTTCCCTTAAATCAGAGTGTCATCGTAAACAGTTTCCCCTTGTGAAATATAAATGTTTCTCATTTTTATACTGTCATTAAATTCATTCTCTTTATTTCTGTCTTTATTCCATATTTGCTTCGCCTGGTTGATGTTACTACTTCTTATTTCAGGTAAGTGATTGATTATGTTATTCTAGTAGTCTATATTTATTCATACAACACATACATAGGTCCTTAACAGCTGATTGGATGAATGCGTGTCACATGACATTCGTAGGAATCAGCTATAGCATGCTAGCACATGTCACCTGAGCAATTGTTGCCTATTGTACACTCCAGCAAGAGAACCAGCAGTGCAAGAGATGCCTATTACATGCTAGAGCAAGATGGAGTCGGCAGTGCAGTAGATCACAAACTCAATGAACGTGTCTGTATATATACTATGGTCTGCGCCATGAGTATACATAGGCTCTATGCAGGGGCCTGCTGGTAGCAGTATGCAATAGGTTAATGCTATCATTGAAAAATATTACACAAAATAGTTTTCAAAATAAATGCAGGTATATGTATTATCTTCTTTGCTGATACCTGCTAATGATAATTCTTCGCTATTATAAGAAACTGTCCCAAGGGTATATCAGCGGAGAGAAACAATGTTGAGATAAATATATTGAAAGGTAAAGTTCAAGGAATTAAAAAATGGGAGATTTAATCAAAAATTTTATATCATGATATTACAGTATCTAAGAAAAAGTGTGAGATTCTGAAATAGTTTTGAGGTTATAGAGACATTCCACATTTATATTTCTACTTTGACCCCTTGGGACTTTGTAAAATTGATGACTGTAGATCAATCTTCAAATCAGCTTCAAAAAAGAAAAATGAAATGGACTAGTTATTTGTTTTTTATGAAAGAACACATTTGGATATTAGTTTTTGTTTTGATATGGCCAATTTTAAAAATTTTTGAATTTTGTATGGATGATTTCTATAACTTTTTATTTTTGCAGCCCAATTTAAAGACTCCATACTACTCCTTTTGTAGGCCGATTCAATGATGACATAGACACCATTTATAACAGGATTAAAATTAGTTAGTAATACCTATCATATTTGCTTACTTGAAGTCACCATTGCAATGCGACTCGACTGTTTCCCTGGCACGCCAAGCCAAGACATTGCCCAAGATGGGAGACTAGTGATGCTGTTGTGTGACAGGTGAATGACTATAGATTGGGTTCACTACCAGTCAAGTTGAACTATGCCAGATGCAGAAGTACAATCTGATAAAATTGTCATTAATGGTTCTGGTCATGACTAATGGCTATCTTCCAGACTTATCTCAGTCCCAGACATAGAGATACGGTGGGTCATCAAATATTTTCATACCGTCATGAAATATTGAGATCCATCTCACGCACAGCTGACAAATAAACGCTTCCCGAAGTAAGATGTCGTAAAGATGGGAAATGGAATGTGAAAGGTATAATGGCAGGTGATGTAAGTACATCTAGTAGCATACTATCACTAGTTCAAATGATAGCTTTGGTATTTTGTTTAACTAATTGATGCAATAAAGATATGATACTCACCCAATTCAGTACTTCAGCTCATCATTATACATGTATCTTTGATTTCTACAGTTGTGCCTCATGGGGTTCTTGGTTGAGTTCCTCCGTTATTCCTTTATGCCTCTGAATAAAGAACTCCAAATATTCGTTATTTCTTCTCCCAAGTGCCATAGTATTCTTCTTCTGTTGAGAACAGTCTCCTTTGAAGAGTTGACTCATAGTATTGTTGTTTATTGGATTTATGCATTGATGAAGATATTTGAAGAATATGGAAACATTGGATTCCAGCAGATCTTTTATAGATTTACCTTCACAATGTGTCCTTTGACATCTGTTTATCTCTGATTTACGATTGGACCAGGCTGAGTATTTTTTTTATATGGGATACTTCTTTCAGTGGGTCCAAGCAGAAGCTGTTTGGATGAAGAACATTTTTTGAAGGACCGTCTTCTAAAAATCTGCCTCTTTCACCAGATATCAACATAAAATATCTGTAATTTTCCTCAGTTTAGATTTGTTAAAAAAAAGTTTTGGGCAAAATACATATTTTGGACCAAGATGGTTGTTGTAAAGCATTAGACCTTGATTCCTTTGCCAACGAATGAGTGCATTGCATTTTCATCTTACCTCCTTTGCTTATCAATTTAATGCTTCTTTTTATATTGGAGAAAAAACAATTTTTTTGAAAAATGAATGCATTATAATGATAAGCAAACCATAGAATCATAATGTTTTGAAAGACAATGTGATACGTTTAGTGGATCTACATGGTGCCATTTAGGTTTAAACTAGACATCGTAAGTAAATAACCATACTTCATGATATCATAGATGTCCTTGTTCTCTTTGCTTGTATTTAGTACTAACAAATATGGCAGCAAGTATATTGATAATTTCAAAATGGTTAACAGTGTGACTATGAAGAAATATCAACATTTTAAAGCTAGAGCCATCTTTAAAAAGGGACTTTTTACAATAAAAATAGTACTAATCAAAGGGCCTTTGTGTGGTGTTAACGGTCTGAATAGATCACACAATTTTTCTTTGTTATATCCACAATGGTTTGTGAAAGAGAAATATCTGTTATATTTTTACAGAAGAGCTTCAGAGTTGTGTCCAATCATGCTTGAAAAATTCATGTCATGGACCATAATTCTATTCATTCTAAAAGGTATCGAAACGCTCTGCATTAAAAACAGTAAAATGAAAGAATTTTTTTTTTTTCAGAAGGTAAAACCAAATGGCTTCATTTACATCATATTGTTCTGCAAAGCGCATATCAAGTAAAGGAATGTCTGCAAATCTTTAGGATTATCTTCATGTAGTCTGTTGATAAAAGACCATCATTGTTCCTGATGAGTTTCAAATCATCTTCTCCCTCTGGATTCAAACTTTATGATTTATATTAAGGGGCTTTCACAATTGCTCGTGCGATCGTTTACTTTCAGTTGGTCACAATATATGTTGCACGCAATCTTAACGGTTGTAAGAAGTCGCACCACCAATTGTGAAAGGGGCTTTAAGTCAGAAAGCAATCACTTTTTGAGTAAGAATGTTTATCTTGGAGTTTGTTAATGTGATTCTGTGGGCGTGATGGTAAGTCATAACCATCATAGCCAAACTCGATTTCTTAAGTAAGGAATATCCAATCTGGTGAACCATTTGAAAACCTCAAATCTATTATCCTATTAGTACGTTGCTGCATATAGGTACGGTCAGACTGGAAAAATTATCCGTGAATACTTGTGGGAACTTATAAGCTTGTTGTGGCATTTGATGTTTTGCTGCAAACTTCATCAGGACTGTTCTTCAACTGCTGAACTGAGTGGGCCATGAAAGATTGAATTAAACACTCAGGGTTTCCTGGCGATGTGCAGTGACCTCTTGAAATGCCCAGGAAAGGGACATGATTCTGAGGGATTGATGTCAAATGCTATGGGATACCCCTCTCATTAGTTCTTTGGGCTGCTGTTGCTGGAGATGGATAACCCAATCTTGTGATGGAAACATTCCAAACTTGGGTATAATTTGGCAAAAGTGAGAAATCCTTCATTTCCATAAACTTAAGACATGAGTTATGCAACATTTTCTTCAAGAAATAACTTAGATCCTCTCTGGGTGACACTTCATACAGTTTTGAGCACTTATCTATTGGAAACTTTGGTATCTGGAGATGAAATCTTGTGCTTCTGGATTTACTCATTGGAGTAATAGAGATTGGTGTAAGTTCCTGGAGTAAAGGTTCACTTCTGCTGGAAGCGATTTGAAACAGTCAAACGTCTGGTGGGGCATATTGGAATAATCTATTGAATTATTGGTATCATATGCTGAATTATTGGAAGCGCATTCTATGGCACACAGTTGAAGGAGGAATATGTCAATGGGTTCAGAAATTGTATAAACCTTTGAGTTTAAATCTCTGGAGTAACGAAGACATAGTGGCCTTCCTTATTTATGAGGACTCTATCTTGACTACTGAAGAAGGTGCCAGTCATGGGGCTTTCGTCCGTGTTGACTGCCACAGCGACGGCGGCTAGTACGTCGCTGTCAATGCCAAGTGGGGTTTTCCACCGTGATCTTTCAAGGCTTCAAACAAAACAACAAGCCCCAAGGAACATGAGAGAAGAGATCATAATGGTAAGTATGAAATCTGTCAGTTTGCCTTCTGAAAGGGATTTGCTTAGAGAGCCTGACAACAGTCTCTGAGAATCTTCTTTCAGCAGGAATCCTGCTTGGTATCTTTTCTGCACTTATCCTCCAGTTTCAGCATACCTCCAAATGAGTAAAGCTACTTAAAGAGATGCTGAGTGGGATTCCTGCAGAGACTTTTGTTAAGGTGCCTTAAAACAGGGAGCTCATCAAGTGATACTTACATCGACTGTTCACCCTGATGTAAGAAAAACACTAAAGCTGAAGATAGTTTGGTGAGCATTGGTCAAAGAATAACAAGATGAAGTTTTTAAAGTTTTAGTTTTGTGATGTCACATGCAAGAAGCCCCCCCCCCATGTTATGTGAGTTCTCATAACAACAAAAATGCATTGAGATATGCATCCAAATATGATCGGACCCATCATTTCATACACGCTTCTTTTGAAGAAATATTTCTAGTCATCATGAAACACAAGACAGTTAAAAGTTATGGGATTTATATTCATGGTCATTTTGGGGCAGTTGCTCACATGTGATGTCAGAAAAATTCATTAATTCTTTTCTTTAAAATGTCTTCTTTTATCGAAACCAATTTGCTGTCAGGGCTTCCCTTTTAGCTTGTTCCTTGAAAATGGGAGAAAATATTGCAAAATGTAATGAAGTAACCCACCCCCCTCCCACATCATAGAGTTATTCTGGCAATGCCCTGTAGCTTATACACAACTTTTGAATACCTTATTCCGGGTCCCGTTTCATACAGACTTATTTTGAAAACAACCACCTAATTTCTATAACAAATTTACAATAAGCCGATGACAGTGAATGCTATCAGTAGCTTGTAACTGTTATTGCAAATTTGCTATTATACAAATTTGTATGAAGCAGGCACTAGGTGGGTGTTTCATAAAGCTGTTTGTAAGTTACGAGCGACTTGGAGAACGACCGGTGAACCTTTCTTACGAGCTGAATAATGAGCATTTAATGGTGAATATCATTTACTACAAGAAAGGTTCACCAGTCGTTCTAAAAGTCACTCTTAACTTAGGAACAACTTTATAAAAACGGCCCCGCTGGATGGTATAGAGATCAGATGGGAAGAGTGATATTCTCTGGAGCAGGTCAATGAAGTCACTGCTCATGTCCAAGTCACACTTGAAGATTGTCCACCTTTATATCACATGTCTCAAGAACTTGACAACCATGCCGTTTATCATCCCCTGCATGCTTTACATGGACCATCATCTTCCACAGTTAGCTAGAGACTGGGTGATTCATATGGGAAAATCTTCAAGTTCAATAATTATTCTTTGAATTGCATGATATCGGGCAGATTTTTTTATGTATATACAAAAAATATCCTATTCACTTTCTTTCCATGAAAGAAAACCTATAACTTGAATCCTAGTAATATTGAATTATTTTGTAACTTTGTTAACAGTTCCAAATAAAGTAAAAATTTAATATATGTATCTGACCTTAGTAGGTATATATGATCATAGCAAAATATGTAAGCAGGATGCATACACTTACACCTGATCTTTTGTGTTTATTTGGCCAGTCATCTGGAGGGCTTAGTTTAACGGGGTACCATCCATTATGTTTCATCCATCTGTATATGATATTCTTATCCTGAATGGAAGGGAGTGTCAACACCTAAGTAGAGTGTCAAAAGTAATTAAAGGGAAGGGTAACCGTAGTTATTCTGTTGAAGTTTTATAGAAGCAGAACATTTGAAAGGAACATGTTGGTAAAATTCTAGGATGAATATGATTGAAAATGATTTGACTGGTCAATAAAAACACATGATTAAGATAATGTTTGAATATCTGGCGAGCTTACAGTCACTATTCACACCAGTTATTTTATTTGCTCAAGTGATGTCTTTGTTTTTAGTGATGTTTTAATATATTTTTTTGCTTTATTTGCAATAATTCTAAGGGCAGATAATGTATGTGAGGATCCTTTTTTTTTTTTGGGGGGGGGGGTGGCCGATCTTCTGTTAATGTTTACTTACAGAATTATGGCACCTTTTTAACATTTATATCTATTTTGAAAAGTCATGACAATATGAATATATTTAATCAATCCAAAGAAAAAAAAAGGAAGAGGGGCTGAATTGACTTTACTTTGCAAGGACACCATATGGTGTGTGGAATAATTCTGTGGTGTATCCAAGTCTTAAATTAGCCATTTATTGTAATACCGTATGCTGGGGTGGATACTGATTATTGCGTTAACAGTCTTGTTGGAATGTGTTTTCATCATTTATTTCAAGTACATCAGATTCAGCTGATTTCATGCTAGTTGATTGATATACATATGCTCAGCTAATGTAGAGACAAGGTTCTCAGCCCATCAGGGAAATTAAGGAAAATTGTTTTACTTTTTTCCAGTGAGGGAAAAATCAGGGACTTTGATAAAAAAAATACCTCAAATCGGGAAATATACCTCAAATGAGGGAAAATTAGGGAATTTTGATCGGCCCAGAAGTCGAAAACATGGTAGTCAGTCAGACTATATATTATATTTTGTTACATATCAAAACAACACCCATTAAATGACTGGTTATGGTGGTACTAGTTAGTTTCACATTATTGCTTTTATACTGAAAATAATTTAGAAAACATGCAAAACTGGGAATGGGTTTTAATAATTATCAGGGAATTTTTAAACTTCATCAGGGAAAAATCAGGGAATTTTGTTTTTTTTGAAAAGCTGGGAACCCTGAGAGAGGAGATTGCTACATGTAAAAAAGCTTGTGGTGTGGATCTGATATTCATTCATTTTGAAAGAAGTGGAGAGTTTAGCACTGACGTTTTCTAGTTGTGTGACTTAAAATTGGGAATTTGTCACAAGATTCCATGAAAAGAAGGAAAATGTGAAAAAAGAAATTGATTTTCTAAATATTGCAAAAGAGAAATGGGAGAGATAAACAAAGAATAGGGGAGAGAGAGATATATATAAAGCTTAGAAAACAAGGAAAATATTTCCAATTGTTAGGGTGCAGCAGATATACATTATCTTAAAAAATGTCCCAGAAAATTCATTTTAGAATATGATATGAATATTCAAAATTACCCATGTGGTTCAAAATGAAGAAATTTGGCCAATATAACATTAGAATATAAAGGAAATGTGAAAAAAAATTAAGAATGGACTTAATGAAATATATGTGTAGGAGAGAAACAGAAAATTAAGAAGCAAGTGAAATATTTAAGAATGTTTGACTGATTCCCAAAGAGAGGAGTTACCTTATGAAAAGTAGATAATAGATCGAGAGAAAGTGAGGGGAAAGGGATTAATGTTGCTATTGATTTAAAGGTCAAGTCCACCTCAGAAAAATGTTGATCTGAATCAATAGAGAAAAATCAGACGAGCATAATGCTGAAAATTGCATCAAAATCAGATGTAAATTTAGAAAGTTAGGACATTTTAAAGTTTCGCTTCTTTTTCACAAAATTTCAGTTTTTACAGATTACATAAAATGTGAAACAATGGCAAAATAAAACTTTGTTTCACAGGACAATGAGGAGAAAATTAGAATATTTCATATATAAAATACAAAAGAAATAGTGAGTGAGTGAGTGATGTCATCAGTTCCCTCATTTGCATACTGACCAGGATGTGAATATAACAATTTTTTTTAATTAAGGAAAGCTTAAAAATGTCATATAAACTTTCTTATATTACATCCGATTTTGATGACATTTTCAGTGTTGTGCTGATTGGATTTTTCTCTTTTTATTCAAATCCACGTTTTTTTGGGGTGGAGTTGTCCTTTAACAGGATAATGAGACTTGGGAGACTGGGTAGAAATGTGGAGGGGGGGGGGGGTTGCTTCTAGAGAAGCCTGAAGAAGGTAATCATACTCATTACATCATCAACCTGCTGATCTGTATTACCCTGCCTGTATAACCATGGTTCCTCTCTTGGGGGACAAATATAGCTTCAGAACATTAATATCATAAGGTCAATGCTGGCAAGGTTGTATTCCTCCTTCCCTTTATTGCCCGACCGCCATGACCTGCCCTTGTTGAGAATCTGTTATGACGGCCTCTTCTCTCCCTCCATACCCCCATATGATCCAATTAATGAGAAGTAATATGAAGAGCAGACACTAATAAGCTAATGTATATCTCATTACCTCATCAGTTTCTCCCTAACCCAGATTTTGGGTATATCATTTCAAAGTATACATGAAAACTGTATTGGGAGACCCATAAGTGCTCATCTGCACCCCTGTACTACATTTTTACCAGGTATCTGCCTCTCGGTTATTGGCGTATCTTGGACAAATATTACCAGGGGAAGTGCTCCTCTTCCAGCCATTGTAACTCCTAATCTTAGCATACAAATTTTGCCTTTTCCAACTTTTGATGCCTATAAATTCTTTGTTGTCTGTGGGATTAAACCTAGAGGTTCCCGCCCCCTCACTTTTTTTTACACCCCCAAAATTGCACTTGGGGCACATGCCCCCTTACCCTCTCTCTCAGGGGGGGGGGGGGTAAGTGAAATAGAAGTGAAAAAAGAAGCATCCTGAAATCTATGTTCATTTTTTTCTTCACTGGAGGGGCCTAATGAATAAAAAGGAAAAATTGTAAAGATGAGAGGGACTGGTAGTAAGTCTTACGCCATGTTGTATATTGAGAACAGTTCAAATCAATTGGATTCTGTGAATATAACCCTGCACACAATGACATATGAATAGCATAAAAGTAAAATGTGTCAGGTGATCGATGCAACGATGTCACAATGGCGAGAAGGGTGTGGTAATTAATTATGGCGTGACATTGAATACTGTGAGGATAATGCCTCTAATCGAGACACTAATTAAAGTTTTTCATATTGGAGCAAGCCTGACACTGATGCTTCGAATATCAATGATGAAACCTCATTTTGTGTGTCATGTGAGATGCTATTGATATTTCAGGATGATGCTCCAGTATACCTAATAAATACCCTGACATAGATACAAAACTATTTGCTTTTTAATAATAATCTATTGTGATCAACATAGGTCATGGTGTTTTGAGGCTGAATATATTATTTATTTATCATTTTATGTCATTTTTCTCATTTTCTTCCCATTATAATGTCTCTCTCAATAAAAACAAATGCTTGAATTAATGTGTTTCAACCCTTATTCCTCTTCTACCCCTTTCATAAACCCAATAAAACACAATTATGCGGCTAATAGCAGCATAATTTGGTCGTAAAATCAGAGGAGGACAAGAGTTATCCGCATTATTCTGATGCTGCTATTATCCGCATAATAGAGGCATCGGGACAAGATTTTGAGTTTATGAACGTATTTCCAAATAATGCGGATAATTGCCATGGTGAGGTCACAAGGTCACCCTTTTCCAACACAACCGCATTGGAGGGGGCGTGTCCAGTTGTCATGACGATTATCCGCCTTTTTCAGGACGGGCGCTCGTAAAAATATTTTATGGAGTTTGTGAACGCAATTTTTATTGAATTATCCGCATTACTCTTAGGCGGCTAATTGGAGGATATGTTTTATTGGGTTTATGAAAGGGGTATTACACTCTCCTACTTAAATGTCATTGCCGTTTTTGCACTTCATCTTTGTTTGGTTGTTTTTCATTGTCAGCCCCCTCCCTCTCAGGCATTGTTCCTTTAACTTTCACTAACTTTTTTTTCTCTCTCTCCATTTTTCTTTGTGTATTCCACACATTATTTTCTGCTGTTTACTTTCACCCTACTCTGCCCCACCCCTCTTTTGTTTAATTATACTTTATACTTCTTTAAAAAAAAAAAATTTTTTTTTTAATCTCTTTCTATTCCTCTTTCATTCCCTCTCTATCTTCCTATGTCCCTCTCTACTAATGCATGTCTCCCCCTCTCTCTCTCAACCTAATTCCTTGATCTAATGATGCTACCCCTTCTCTTCTCCATCCATCTACCTGTTAATCAGCTTTGTTGCATACCACTCATTTAAGACCCATTAATTTGTAACCTTTCCCAATCCTAGGGTGCTGGGACCTGCACTTGCACTTACACCAATCCCCTTACCCCATCCCACCCCATACCCCTCCCTATTCTACACCACCCCAGGTGCTGAGATCCCACTGGTAGCAGGAGGGTTAAACAGCCCATGCCTAATGTTAATCATTCAACACTTTTCCGCATCAGTCACTGTCAAGGCGGTCCACTACAGTCAAGTTTAACCCTTTCACTCCCATCTTACCAGCTCAAATCGAGGAGAGCCTTGGGCAACATATGGATTTAAAGCTGGTTTTGTGCTTGTTTGGAATGTGAATTGAACCTTTTGAGAGTACACTGATATGTGATGGTTTCTGAAAACTTGCCACCATGAAAAAAATAAAAGTCTCATTGATTTCTTGTATCATTATTCTTGAGCCCATGTCAGTAAAAACGATATATAATTGTAGTCTTTGATTTTTTCAGATGAAGCCATTACATATGAAAACCATAAAATTCCAAATTTTTTAAAGAAGAAATTGTATTCTCAGAATAGTTAGACACAAATATATAAATATTTACTGTGACTGATGTGTTAAAATACAAATATTTTGTTTATTCAAATATCAGCATTTTTTATATATTATTTCAAAAAGTTATCTAGCCATGGGACTCTTCATATATGTTGTTGATCTCAAGCTTTTTTTTTGTCTTACAATTTTAATGCATAAAAATATTCTTTTTTAAAATCCTATACATTGTTTTGAAAACATATCAATATGAATGAAGAACTAAGGGCAAAAATATTAGAACCAACATCATAGATATAATAGTATAATCTTGAATGTCTTATACGAGCCTCTATGACAAGAATATAAATATTTTTATATGAATAGTCTCTTGACAACTAATTGTCTACTGTCAGCGAAGCAACCCATTTGCGTGCAGATCTTAATGAAGTAAGTATACACACCAGCAGATTTAATAACCATCTCAGTGGAAAAATCACCACTTTTGAGTAAGCATGCCTCTATGAAACGTCCACATGTTTTGCTATCTTCCCAGGCCAGTCCCACGTGTGCTTTTCTGTGTTGGAGTTCAAGGGCTTAATAGTATATGGTATGGCTACATGCACTCATTGGATTTATATGTGACAGGTGTAGGGGACCTGAACACACGTGGACCTGAATATCATCCGTTGATTACCATTGCATGTGTTATTTTGATCCGCTGTCGTCCCAAAGCAAGTCTGATTGAGCGGCTGGCTAGAGTGTGATGGTGTGATATAAGCCTGTACGATGTAAAACCCTCACCTTTTTCCTCGTCTTTGACGTTTACTTGCAATGTTTACCCTGGGTAGCAGGGGAGATATTGTTTACAAGGATCCAGTGCCAAATCGGAATGCAGACAGCTTAATGGATCACTGGTAAATTGAAAGTGGAATAGTCATTGGATTGCCTAATTAAATCACGAAGTGCTGGATTAATAATTTCTTTTGATCACACTGGAAAACACTTTTTTTTACCTTGGAGATTAGTGATGATTGTGTTCCTGTGAACCAAAATCAATTCATTGATTGTCTGGGATACCCGATCGAACAAATATCATGGATGAATAGGAATATATTTTGGCTTATGCATTATCCGTGTTTGCTGTCCATATTTTGTGTGTAACATCATTTTTTTTCTGTTGTTAGTTGCTCCTCACAACATATCTTTTAGTAAACAGGATGGAAGATTCTCCTCTTGGTATTTTCTCTGTTTTCTTAATGAAGACTTCAAAATCATGGAATATGGATCATTGCAAGTCATTTCTGCAATTAATTTATTTGCAAGCTCTGAATGGGATAATTGTGCTTGTGATGTGTGATTTTCAGAAGACCTAATTTGAGCTGTCATGATTTTATTTCTCAGGGTGCCATCATCTGGATGGCATTTTCTGCAATCATCTTGTATATGTGTATTTGGGAATTGCTTCATATTATTAGATAGATATCACTTCTTGTGCAACTTCCTCCAATTCTCCATGACAAAGCACCGAGAATGTGATCACTTGATAAATCTACCCAGCAATGTCTGCTGCATTCAGCTCTCTGATTTCAATTTTTGGTGTAATCATCTTCCCATTTTATAATGCGATCATTATGAAATGTATTCAAAGTTGTTCTTTCTCAATTCTAGGATTCAAGGGATTCTTCAATCAATTCCTTAACAAAGTAAAGTTAACTTTATTTATGATGTTTCACTTGAATACACATAAGAATGTTTTTTCTTTGAGTTTATTCAGATGGTGTTGATGATTACAAAATCATTCCCTGGCTTATGCATTCTGCATAATGCAATCATTTCCAATCCAAGTGTATTGTGGCTGTTGAGTTCATGGGTTCCATCCATTATCTATTTTAGAGTACTACGCTTAAATACTTGAGGTCAAATTATTTGCAATTCATTACGAAGATAAGGGTCTTTTTATTTATAAACTTTCATAAGTTTATTAATTAGACATATGTAAGTTATAAAGTTTTGTTGCATAACCAGCACTCCGATTGACAGTTTCATTGTCAATCATATTTTATTTTTTTTAATGCAATTATTTTGAAAATAATTAGATTTGGTTATCAAAGAACAAACAATGCAACCTTCTTTAGTGTGGAAGTTTGATTCTTTGTGCTGTAAAATGACATCAAATTTACACATGGATTTTTTTAAAGGTATGCAATTACTGATGATTTTCTTGGGTCATGCTTTCACAATAAATCTGTGCTTGATGATCCAAGCTCTCCCTTCATCCTACCTCTTAATCCAAACTCTCATGATGATCTTTCATTTATCTACATGCCATGGGCGTGAAGTCATGCATTTGGGCCAATTTCAATCTTGTTAAAGGACGGATTGCTTTTCCCTTGGTCAGTTTGAATTTCACTAATTTTCTGTGGATTGAATATGAATTGACCTCGTATATCCCTGGGGAAATCAATTATTTTGTTTAATCAGATAGTGGCGGCATTTCATTGTCAAGCTCATCATGCGTTTCTATTATCTGTACAGTGGCATAATTACTGATTTAGAACTGCACTGTCATACTACTCACTCATCCTATGTCTACTATGACCGACTGAATTAATTATTGTGTATAATCCTTCATACGAATGAGCCTTATAATCAATCACTAAGCTCTACGTTACAGTGCCGAGATCTCGGGTTTAACTATCGTCTTACACTGCTAAAATTATGGGAAGCCAAACATGTCAAAAATTTGTTTACGTTGTATGCTACTTCTGTTGACTGTGCTTTTACTCTTTAATGGTGAAGACAACTATCTTATTTATCCTTGTCAGGAAGTTAAGAATGATTTGGGAATCAAGCGGGCTGATAAATTGAACTTCTGTTGTTGGTTTTTTTTAGCTTTATGTCACAGTAGGTTATCCATAGTTAAACCACAATTTTAGACCAGAGTTTAAATTAAACCCAACTTCAGAATAAGTGTTAAATTCATTTGTTTAAGCAACATCACCTCTGACCTTATGAATAGGATTGGATCAAAGCTTTCTGGGGGACAAATGACTTGTGAGTGTGACACAGATGCACAAACACAAGCTGATACTGCATTGTTGTTTCTTCATTAATTAAAAACCAAAGGTTTACTCTTGTACTGTCTAAAGCATGCCTTCAGCAAAACTTTGTAATTCACCATATGTTATAGTTTACATCTCTTATGGATTATTTCACAGCTTGTTTCTATGAACAATAGTTTTTTTAATTCCTTGACAATCATATGATTTGCTATTAATTATTAAGTTTGCAGGTATTATTTTAGTCTGTGATGTAATCATTTTTTTATGCAATCATTTGGGATGCATTGGATGCAATCAATCAAGTTTTTTTTCTGCTGAAATTATTCTTTTGAATATGGTAATACTTTTATTGGTTCTTCATATATAAAATGATTGTCATTCAGAGGCATGATGAAGACAGTAGTATAGTGTGTAAATATACATCAAAGCATACTGTCCAGCAGCTTTCCTACTTCAAACGATTAACACAGAACTTTGGGGTCAACAATTTCTCAGTTGTGCTGGTATCATTAATTATAAAATTGTGTTTTTAGCTGTTGCCGTTATGCTGTTGTTACAGTATCATGTTCATGAATTGATGATGTGAGTTAGTGTAAAATGATCTCTGCTGTAGCCTCAACTGTGTTTCGAGGTTGTTTGTAAGGAAGAACCATGCTTGTATCAGGCTTTATTTGAGTATTAATGAGTAGGGACTACGCAGGTTAGTATTTCCTCTGGCGCTTTCTTTTAAGATTTGACGGTATGCTCGCTGGAGGAAGGAGGTATCCTTACACCGTCGGACGAAACCTTGTCGGTTCTTTGCTAGATTATATATTATTCATAGTTAAATGGTGATTATGCATTGTCTATCCCAGAGGGATGTGTATTTGATTATTGTAATGATCTCCCTAACTCTCTTTCTCGCCTTACCCTTTTTTCTGTGTCATATTGCCTTACTTTGTTATGCTTTATTCTTGCTTCATATTAAACCATCTAATTCATTTCAAATCTTAAATATTTCTTTTATTCATACATTATATTTGAAAAACTCTCTTGTTTGATGACATCTTGTCTCTTTTACTTTGATCAAGATTGTACGTTTTTCTGTCTGTCTATCTATCTATCTATCTGTCTGTCTTTCTGTCTGTCTGTCTGTCTATCTATCTATCTATCTATCCATATTTATGGCTTTTTAATGTTCTTATTTCCACTTTCTCTCCATTCATGGTTTACCAACTTTTTGCACACACTCTCTCTCTCTTCCTCTCTTTCTGTATCTCATTCTTGTTCTCTTCTCTCTGTCTCCCTTTTATTCTCTCTTACACTCTCTCTTTAAATCTCTTGTCTTTCCCCTCACTCTTTATCATCTCCTGTTTCATTGCCTTTCTCCTCTCCCTCTCCTCTCTCTATCCATTTCTCCCTTCCACCCCCTTCTCTCTTTATTATTTATTTATCCTACATAAGTGACCTTCTCCATCCCTGTCTTCCCTTCCTCTCATCATGTTATATACACTTTGAAACATGTGTTTTACACATCTTCCACAAGACCTGTTCTGACAGCATCCCATGTTATTATTTGGACTTGTAATCTACTACAGATATGAAATCACTTTACATGTACATCTTATTTACAAAACCAAGAGCATGGGTGCCTAATGGGGGTTCATATTTGTACATCAGTGGGAGAAAGCTCTTTGCCAACAACCTCCCCCCCCCCCCCCCCCGTCTCCCATCCCCTGGCCAAGACAAGAAATATATGAGACTTGCAAAAGGGTTTCATCATGGTATGACTCCTTCATCATTCAATTCTGTGAATGTTAGATCATTTAGTCCTGTATGATATACCTTTTTTTCTGCCATTCATAACTAAAAGGGATTTCAGGGGTTGTTTCATATAAAAGCTGTTTGTAAGTCAAGAATGACTTTAAGAACGACTGGTGATCATTTCTTACGCACTAAACCATCGCCCAGTGAACATTTTGGTGTATACCATTTACAACATGAAAAAGGTTCACCAGTCGTTCTTAAAGTCGTTCTTAACATACGAACAGCTTTATGAAACACCCACCAGGTCTGTAATAAGCACCCTTCTTGCAGCCACTATCATCTAACCAAAACACAAACACAATTCTAATTGGTACATGTACAATAACAAGCCATTTATGCATTTAGCTGCATGGTATATAATGGTATATATGACTGTCAAGGTCATCTGAGCTTGGTTGAGCAAGCAGACACATTTCTGGTATATCTGGCGGCATATCATTAGATTACTAGCCCATTAGAAATGCTATTTGGCTGTAATTGTGGAGAGTTTAATGTATTACTGGCTCTAACATTAAATGATACATGGGACAACATGCTTTTTACATCTTTGCTCTGTTTCCATGACAGCTATTTCAATATTCAAATTTAGTTTCTATTTTTCTTATTCTGAATTTATATATCTTGAACATTTCACATGCTTGTGTATAAATACTTGATCAGTGAGATAGATTATATTCTGATAGGTCAAATTATTTTTCATTTAAATCTTTTTTCCCCTTTATTCAAGTCAATATAATACAGGGGTCCGTTTCATAAAGCTGTTCGTAAGTTAAGAGCGACTTTAAGAACGACTGGTGATTCTTTCTTGTGATAGATGACGTTCACCATTATATGTTGGTGATAATTTAGCGCGTAAGAAAGGATTACCAGTCGTTCTTAAAGTCGCTCTTAACTTACGAACAGCTTTATGAAACACCCACCTTATCGGGTATAATTTCACATTTACAAACATATCAAACTAAATTTGATGGTTAATTTTTTCCCCCATTTTGATATTGCCATTTTTGCCAAGTCTTTACTTTTGGCAGCAGCTTAAGTACACTACTGAAAAAAAGGAATCAGTTACAGCAAAAATCAGCCTTCCACTTGAAATCATTTTGAGAGCAAACTTGCACCATATTGTTCAAACACCAGCACTTTAGCAAAATTTGCCCTGCTTTAATGGAGACAATTCTTCATTAGTATAGTGGGTAAATCAGTGAATCAGTTGTTTTTTGCTACATGTTGGAAATAAGAATAATATTTAAATTACAACAAACTAAAACCTGCCTCAAAGTTCTACATCATACAAAAAATTTATGCCATAAAAGTCTGTTGATTCTGAAAAGTTATTTTAGATTATTATGCGGTGATAGATACAATTGTATTATAATGCTGGGTAGCTACATGTACAAGAAGGTCATTTCCCTTATTGATTGTACTTAATACATTCTTGCGGGAACCTTAACAGCAGTATCTCCCAAAGTGTCAAAACTATTATCCCTTCTCATTAAGACCAATTATATTGAATATACCCCTGTGCAAATCACCAAATTGATATGCTATCCCACTCTTTACAGTGCCTCAATACTCTTATGGAGACTCATTAGTGCTCTGATTGTAATCAAAGCTTTGATGAGTCTCCATTGGTTTGGTATTTCTATGAATAAAAGGACAAAGGCGTCAGATCATTATTTGTTTGATGGAAGTACCATGTGTAAAAATCAATTGTTCTTAAAATAACAGAATAGGGCACCTGACCTCTTGTTGTTCTTTGTCATGGCTACTTTTATATTAAATGATTATCCAATTTTGATATATTTATTTAAAAACAGTACACAAAAGAAAGCAATATAGAAAATTACAGTGTAGTTATGTGTTTTACAGATTAAAAAAATATACTGGTATATATATATGGAAATTGAATGACTACCACAGGTATTTTTTTAATTCATTTGGGGATTTGTTATTTTTTTGTCATTTGTATTGTTTTTTTTTTGTTTGGGGTAAGATTTGCATTTGATGAAAATGTATTTTATTACATGTTTGTGCTTATTAAACCTCATTAAAGATGACAATCTGCCATTATCATCAAGAACATGGAACTCAATCAATAAGTCCTTTGGTGAAAGTTAGATATTGTAACTTGATACTGTGCTGAAAATATTGAAAGAGAACCAAGTAGAGTAACTGTATTTCCAGGTTGCCGTCGTATTCTATTAAAAGTACTTATGAAACAAAGGTGTTAGATTTCTGAGAATGATATTGATTTTGTCTCCTGTCTGTATAGAATCAGCTGCTAAATCCCATTATGGAAAAAATATGGGTTCAAATCAGGATATATGTTTGATTTTCTTTTTTGCCATGTTGATAAAGAGGCCAGGTGAATATTACCATGAAATTTCACCGTTAATGGTTTTCGGCATGTTGATCTATAGGGATGTCTATTTGATACAAAGACTGATTTATAGGCTGTGTCAATTATTTGTATATTCTTATTCATCCATCCCGAGATAACCTATTCACCCCGCCAGGATGTGAGAAAGATTGACGTTTTCTTCTTTTTAAATTTATGTTGAGAGGTATTATTTTTCATTTCTTATATGTCAGCCACATTTCCCCTATTGTGGCCGTACAGCGAGTCAAGCTGCTGTTTTAATATTTTTTGTACCAGCTACATAAAGGTGGTTTGAATATAAATGAAATAAAACGGTTGTTTTTTAATCATGGTACAGCCACCAAAGGGGAAATGTGACTGAGGTATTAGTCATAATCGCAGGCCTGCACTGCATGAGCTATCATGCTGCAGCATCATCGTAAATGCACACTGTATCCCTTGAACTCTGACAAACACCACATCTATCCACTAAACCAAAGCAAACTTGTCTACATCATATGAATGACCCTGGGCATCTTCTAATCTTTAGTCTGTATCGCTTAAAATTGAGTCCATCCTTCCTGGAAGTTTCACGTTTGACCCATCACCTCTGTGAGTTCTGCAAGTAAAATGTAATCATCAATGTAGAATAAATCACCTCTTTGCATTCATTGTCCTCATTTTGAAGACTAATCCTGCTCCATTTAAAGGGGATTTAAGAATGAAGCTTTGGGCAGCTGAACCATTCCCGTGCCGCAACAAATATGTATGAGATATAGCATAACCCGCTGGTCTGTGATATAAATAAACATTGAAAATATTAGGTTAATCTTGTATAATGATTAACATTCTTTTATGATGTGTACACATGAACAGAGCTTTACTTTGTAACAAAGTTTGTCAAATCATACTTTTGATCAGTTTATGCCCCTTTTGCATGAACAATGTGTACTTTCAAGTGGCTTGAAAGTTTTCAAAGGATGATTAAAGATGCATTTAGATCAGTCATCCTTTTTTTTTCTTCATTTGTATAATCCCGAGTATGAATAAATTCCCTGTTGAAGTTAGAAGTATGTTTTTTTCATATTCATTTCCATATACTTTAAATGCCCTGATGACTTCAACATATACTTTTAAGCACCAAGGGAAAGTTTCATGTACCGTAGTGATATGTCATTGCTTTTCACCTGAAAGCTGTTATAAGCTACTGAAATCCTGAGATCTCATTGGCTGAGAAACATTTTGTCAGCAAAATCCCAGAGAAGATACTTCTTGAAGTACTCCTAAGGGATCATAGCATAAAGTGAACTGAATTTGTAAGTGGTCTTTGATACTTGCTGGTGGACTTGTTTGTCATCGGTGATTCCCAATCATCTGAAAGAGAAGCTTGGACTGCTATGTAAGCTATGCGCAGGTGGATTAATGCAGTGAAAGACGGGTGCTAGAGTGTCGTGGATACATGATGCTCACCTGGAACCAATTTGCATTAGAATTAAGTGACAAGGAATCATTTAATCCATTTGCCGCTGAATATTACAACTCCCATAGGCTTTGTACATGGACCAAATAGGTCCAGAAGGAAATGGGTTAAACCTTGTTGAGCTGTAAGTTATATATATTGTTAAATTTCAAGAACAATATTCAAAAATTTCTTCTCATCAACCCTTATCAAACCTGCATTTCATAAACCCTGCCTCCTTCACATCCTTACAACTTCATTTAGAGAACGAATGTTTTCATCTCAGTTTTGTAAGGATTTCCCATTTAACCTCTTTAGTACTGGAACCCGGTGGTCTCTGTACAAGGCCTCCAGAACTTACAGAATCAGTAGATGATGGGTTAATCTTTACCTAAGTCATAATTCCTTTTGAGTTTATCGCCTTGTAATGCTACTTTCATAAATCACATGCACTGGAAGTCAGGAGGGCATGGCTGACTCATCACAGGACCGAGGGAATACACTGCTTCACCTCACGATCTCTCATCCAAGCCGTAACAGAGCCTGACCGATTGCTAATAGAAAGATGAGGGTTTGTTGATAGTGGAGACCCCGATCATTAAGCCAGCCCTCCTTTATCTCCAGGGCATCAATATTCTACATGCATATCCAATCAGGTACTTCATTATCGCTGATCATCTTTCATTTCTCTGACCCAAATACTAGTGGCCATTACTCGTCAGGATTGTGGAAGAAATTCACCAGATTGCCGGCATTGTGTTAGCTCTTGTTTGTGCTGAAGAAGTTAATAAATTTTTCCATTCTCATTCATGATAATTTAAATTGTATTATCTCTGATTTGTGCAGAGAATGTCAACAAACTATTCAGATTTCATTCTTGTGTTTGGTGTTATATCCTCTCTGATTTGTTAAAAGAAAGTCAACTAGTTTGCTGGATTTTTAGATCATTCAATAAGATTCAAAGTGGATTGTTTTAAAGGAAAATTGTTTACTGCTTGCTGCTCTCCACCTTTGTTGCCACTATAACCCATAATGCACTATTTATTGTTGTTCAGAAAGATATAGCATGATGGATACAACATCCTCGGAGAGGAAATCAACAAAAGTTGCCATGGCGATAGTCAGATTGGAAGAAAAAAAGATGTGAGAAGGACAAATAGGAAATATCTTTAACAACAACAATGAACTGTCATCTGTTGAGATGAGGGAAGAATGATTGGATCGGTATGAAATGATATTCATTACAATCCTTGATGAATGATGAGTTTTTAAAGAAAATATATCTTCTTGCAAGATAATGAATAGATGGCCATGCAGGAATATGAAGAGGAATTATGGTATATTCTTATTTCATAGGAGATTGAAGTGATAACAGATTCTTCTTCGTGAGGCAAACAGAAAACAATTGAAATGGGGTTGTGAAGGAGGCCATTCAAACAGAAACAAGCATTGTTTGTACATTGATATGTACCAGTACGTAATAGATCTCTGATATTTGCGATCAACACTTAATGATATTGATGAGTGAATTCAAGTTTGGTTTTGGTGGTTGTGTTAGGTGTTGGAAGACAAAATCAGATTTTTGCCACTACCTCCAACAATTAATATGATTTAAGAAAATTGAGCTAGATCAAATTATTAATATTTCCCAGGAACAGCTTCATTTTAAAGATAAATGCCAGTTGTGGTAGTGATCCAAAAATGAGTTTGAACACAATCCAATAAAATTACCATCCAAGTGTTTGTATGTATGAATAAAAAATATGTGCCAATGGCTCTGGGGAAAAAAATGTGTAAATTTTGGTCATAAGAATAATCGGTTTTCAGCTAAGATTTCATGATGTCGCAAAGATAAGTTTATTTCAATGTACCAGATCTAGATCTTTGATAATATGGTAGCAATTAACCTTGATCTTAAGACTTTCTCATGAAATAATTTTTACTGCAACTACTTTCGTTTACCTTTTGTTTGCCGATGTAAAAATTGGCCCAACTGTGTACTTCATCATAAATCTTGAAACCTTGTTCTTCCATTTCAAGAGTAAAGCCCACCGTACCGATTGGTAGCAAATGAACATTTATCTGAAACGGATTGAAAAGACTGCTATATTAACTTTCTTGAATATAAAGTAATGTCTGTGGGATAATCTAATCACTTCATGCACAAGTTCTCAGTCTTCTTTCTGAATTTGGAGCCATTTGCAGCAAGAAGAATTTAACCCGTTGCTTACGGGAACCAGGTGGTCCCTGTGTTAAACCTATGGGATTCAGAGAATCTCGGAGGCAACGGGTTAAGGATGTCCAGCAGGCTTGCAAAATTATAATGATTTGGAGTATAGGGCAACACGATCAGTTTCGTCCAGTAGGTAGCCGTGCAACCAGGACGTGTGAACTGTCCATGCTGTCCATGTGACACTTCTAATCGGTTTGACCCATTTTACCCTCTCATTTCTTTATAATTCTTCTTGATTAGGATACAATTTTACCGATCTTCAATTTGCTAGAATAAAAAGGCACCTTGACAATTATAGTCACAGCTGCGTTTTTCCCATAGAATCCTGCCAGTGTCTGGTCATCACTTCCCGCCCTTTCACACGGTACCAAAATCGTAATTTGAATGATGATTCTAGTGTAAAAAAATTCTAATTAATCTTTAGCACGTGTTAAACCAAACTAGAATCACGAACGCTAATCACAATCACGAATTCAAATTCTACTCCGGAGGTGAATTCCAGTTAAGTTTCACTTAAATTACGGTACGGATTTTACTTCTGAGAGGGTTGACCTCCAAAACATCTTTTGAGGGGCGGAGCTTACTTGACCTTTCAAGCACTTCCGTAGATAATACAATTGTCATACACTCATCGTAGTTTCTTTTTTGCTTTGAGTGGGTTTGATAAACAAGTCACCAAGGACACAATACCACCTTCGCTCAGGAATTTGAATTCAAATCACAGTTTTCGAGTGAATGTGTGAATGGTACAATGATTCTAAAGACGAATTGCTATCATTACAATGATGATTCAAGATTCTCGTGTGAAAAGACCCTTAATCTCTCATTTCATCATAGAAAAGACAATGGGGGAAGTAGAGATAGATGCTTATTACCTTAATGTTAAGATTGCTGCTGAAAGATATTGTATAGACAGACCTTTAAAAAAGGTGCCTGTAAGGAAACTATGTCCATCTCTTTTCGAGATCTTACCAGATATGTGTTTCATAAAGCTTTTAGTAAGTTAACAAACAACTTTAGAAAAGACTGGTGATCATATCTTAGGCCCTAAATCAACACCAATGAAAATTTGGTGTATATCATTTACCACAAGAAAGGATCACTCGTCGTTTGTCAATTCGCTGGTAACTTCCAAACAATTTATGAAACACTCAGCCGAACTTGAAATTGGCTTTATATTCCTGTTGAAGTACAGGGCGTGTAGTTAGAATCTTAAGTGTGACTTAGAATCGCACTTATATTAACAGATGTATGCAGTATATAATGTATCACCACATTGGTCTAGTTATTATTATAGAATGCATGCTGTCCTGTATCCATCAATCAATTTGCATGTTTAATATATGTTGTGGTTGGCATTTAAGAACGACTTTGAGTCACTTTTAACTTTTTTGTTAAACACCCCGAGGTTGGTTAATTTGCTACGGTTTCAAAGGGATGTTACTGCACTGTCTTTAATTATTAGACTGTTTTCTGAGGCACTGTATTGTCATTTTTTGCTTTATTCACCATGGAGCATTCAAATTCAAATTCAAATTTATTTATTTCACTTCCATCAATTGTACATACATGAATTGTATACCATATATAAACATAAATATTTGTATACGTTGCAAAAAAAGAAAATAATGATACATATGTTGTGAAAAAAAAAAAAAAACACTTAGACAATTTGGGCAACACATTGTAGGTTTTAAATAAGTATACTATTTTTCAATAGAAATTAAATTAAGATGGAAATGGAGGGACCCACTAAAAAGCAATGCTTGTACAATGTGGGCCCCTCAAAAAATAGATAACACAACAAATAACAAAATAGCAAAGTATAAATACAGATAATCAAATGAGAAAAAAAAATAACTGAGAGGGAAATACTCACAAAATAAATACAAAGTTATCAAAAATATACAGTTAGATAAAGGACAAAACAACCCGTCCTAAAAATATCCACCCTTCGCGACCCCATCCCCCCCCCCCCAGAAAAAGAGAAGGGAAAAAAAAAAGAAGGGGAGAATGCCCTGAGAAGATGGATGGGTGTTGCTGTATGTAGATAGAACACATGCCGTCGTGGACTCAAGCAAACTGGATTCAATGATGTGTATAAAAGGAGAAAAAGTATATAAAATAACCTGGAAAGAATATAATGCACGAAAAATGTGATTGATGCCGTAAACAAATAACCGGTAGGAAGGCGGATAAGCGGACAGGAGAGGAGAAAATAGAGGAGAGGATAGACACAATAATGTATGAGGTTCAATAATGAGCACATCGGAGAAGGACTTGTGTCAGATTTTTTTTAATGAAAAAAGGATAATAATTATTTTATGTTTTAATTGTAGTCTTTAAAGTAATAATGATGACTTGACAGAGATGATGAATTAAACTTAATTTGGGAGTATATTATAAGGTTTTAATAGAGATAATTTGAATTTAGTCTTAAAAGAGTTCAAAGATGTTGCATTTGTTATATCATTATGAAGTGAGTTCCATAACTTCAGTCCATCATATATAAATGTGGAGTTGCAGGGAATATTATCTTTTTAGCGATGCCATTTCATGGTTTTGATATAAAGGCCTGGTCCCACTGGCCGACGGACACAAATGTATTCATAATGGATACAGCGGACAGGCAAATTTTGGGGTGGCTCCATCCGTTTTCATCCACTCCAGACAATGGACAAAATGGGGAAACATTAAAATCACATATGCAACTGACACAACGGATACATAACGTTTTTGAATGGATGGCCTCTCTGCATCCGTAAGAGCAGTGGGACCAAGCCTTAACCTATGGTGAGGATTATTTGTTTACAGGTCATGTTTGCGTCCTGATTGCTTTATGGAGATTTGAGTTTCACTATTAACAGAGTCCTTCACCTTTCTTATTAGAGAAAAGATTTAATTCCCCTATTGAGAATAGATTTTTTTTCTTCACGTAATTGAAATCGTTGGAAGAGATTATAGTAAATGAAGTTGAACAAAAAGATGTCAATGTAAAAACAGAACTTGAATTTGACTACTTTAAAAAAAAGGTATGAGTGTATATTTTATTTGAAGAGCAGTCATGTGTCTGAGTCAAAGTGCAAATTACATAGGTATAAGTCTCAAGTTTTAAGTGAAAGTTAAAGGTCATTTTATGTGTTCCACATGGAAGAAACTTTGGCTTAGTTATGGAATTTTCTAATCATCTCATGCATGTATGTTTTTCAGAATCCAATGTTATTGGGATTTGGGTTAAGCGAAATGCAAGGAGAAGGTGTGGAAAATGATGGCCATCATTGTCACTCCAAGCACGTCTTTCAAAATGAAAATCCAATCGTTGAGGGGGATTGTGCATTGAAACTTGTTTAATATTGATGCCTCCACGAGGGAATTAAAAGAACAGCAAATGATGAGTTCCTTCACCTTCCTTTAATCAAATACAGACTGCCCCTTTCATTTCTTAGCGCTTGCTCATGTCGCTATCGCTAAATTCTAGAACTTTGTACACTTGATGCCCAGGAAGCAAATAGATGTTCTTGTACAAAAATGGTTCTTTGTCTTGGAGGGTAAACACCGTAATGTAATAAGCACAGTGCAATCAACCTGAACATTCAATTATGTAACCCATTTCAATTCCCATTTTACGTGATGTCCTCAAGAAATGAAGCAGAACGGAGTAGATTTGCTAATTTTCCTGATGAATTTTTAATTTGTGAGATGAGTTAAGCAATCACAAAAGCTGTGAAGTCATTACATTTATACGACAGTTAATTTGATGAGGCATATTTGTATTTTTTCTTATATACTAATTGGGTCAAACAGAATCTGCATACATAAGATATATATATATATATAAATATATATATATATATATATATTTTAATTTTTATCAAAGTACTTTTCCCTACATCTTCATTTCATGCAACCAGAGCAATTGAATTGATCCCAATAAAAAATTGAAATAGCACAATTATCAAATCATTTTATCAATCATATTCATACTATATTCATGTTGACATGGTTTTGTTTTTGTTTTTGTTTCTTTCTACACAATTTATATGATTTTTTAAAAGATAATCACTTCAGACCGTAGGATTTGCTTACATTGCTTTACTGACATACTCCTTGGACAAACATAAAATAGCAAAATGGCTTATTTGAATGCTCACTTGCTTTTCAAGGACTACATCAAATCTTAAGATTTTCTGATATTTTCTTTCCCAAGGGGATATTACCAGTAGAACTTGTATTCCGGAAATGGAGTTGAATTTCCTTAGGATATCTTAGAACAAGTGATAAATTACCAATTGTTTTTTGTTTTATGCTATGAAAATAATAGAAGGAAGAAGGAGGAGAAGAGTTAATGCTAACAGTCTGAGGAGATTCTTGTACTTGAGCGGTTAAGACTCATCCATCATTGTCAGTAAGGGAAAGATCCACATCGTTAGTTCTGACCGTGATCTCGTTAAAATCTTGACCATGCTCTATTGTCCAGGGAGAGGGAACCTATCGTCTTTCAATTTGTGGATCTTGTTTTCTATGGCCACGCGCCACTCTTCATGATTGCATCAAATTCATGTGTGTTTTTTCTCAATTCTGGCCTTTTTTCATGGAAAATATTGAGGAGAGTTTAAGGGCTACATTGAAAAGCTCAGATGTCTCATGTCTTTGTTCGTGTGAAGACCTTATTGAGTTCTGAGCAAGGAATCGTCCAAATAAATTATTGTGATAGTTATGGTAGCGTGGCCATTCTGTACTGTTTGTAGTTTTGGATTCAAACAGTCACTATTTGATTTATTTTGATTTAGAGACAGAGATTTGAGATGTTGAATTACCAGATACTGTACTTGATATGGAACCACTGTGCATTGTTTTCTTTTAATTATTATCGGAAATAATTATAGAATGCCTAGAGCATTGACAGGATTTATACAACTTATGTATTATGCATAATTGTGTTTGGTTTTGGATACTGAGGGCCTTTTCACACCTGAATCTTGAATCATCACTGTAGTGATGATTGCAATTCATCTTTAGATTCTTCGGACCTTTCACACGCTCACTCGAAAACTGTGATTTGAGTGAAACTTAACTGGAATTTACCCTCGGAGTAGAATTTGAATTTGTGATTGTGATTAGCGTGCATGATTCTAATCATGTTCTGGTTTGGTTTCACACGTGCTAAAAATTTGTCATTATCCTTATTTTTCACTGGAATCATCATTCAAATTATGATTTTTTTTTACCGTGTGAAAGTGCGGCTATTTATATACTTGGCATTGGATTTCAATCAGTTTAGAAATAAAAAATGCTTTTTATCCTGCATCTTATTCTGTAAAACAAATGGATGATTAGGTGAAGGTTGGCGGTTACATTGCTTCACGGTGACCACTATACAAATTAATAACATTGTATGCAGTGAAGCTTTTCAATTATTCTTGTTGATTTGTTCACATCTGTGATTGGATCTTGGTAATGACATTTGTTTCATGCTTCATAAAGTTTGTCATGGTCATGCTGGTAACGTTCCCACTGCATTTCATGAATATCGTTTTGTTTTGATTGCTTCATGTTGTCATCGTACCATCGTCAGAAGCATATTGTTATCTCCTTGAAGTCATTGGCAACTGGATTTTGATGGTCAGCCTGTTTCTTTTAAATTATATTTGAATATAAGAAGTGAGTAGTCATGGGTTTAGTTTTAGATAGTGTACAAAGGGAAAATCTAAAGTTGGAAAATATTTTCAAACGGGGAACTCCCTGATTGGTCAAACACTTGAAAAGCTATATTCTATTTAGTTGCTTGAACCTCGTAACCTTTTTTTTTTGCTAATCAAGAGACCACTATTGGCAAGAAATCGTTACTTCTTGATCCCGAAAGGATCTACAGTACTTCCCAATCGATTTCTCATCTCTATAAGTCAAATGAGAGAATTTAGTACCTGTAACCTCTGTTCCAAATATGAGAAAGCACAATTAGAAAGTGACATTACAAAGTAATACTTGCTTCTCTAACCTCTAGTTTCTCAACCCCAAGGTTTCAATCAGAAATCTCTTTAGGGAAGTACTCAACATTCATAACTTTTGTGCATACAGGGATCCATGACAAAAGTAAAATCCACCAATGCAAAGAAACCATTGCCTCTCAAATCCCAAGTGGTCCAGCCTCTGTGGATGTGGATCTTCATCAAACTCTTGTCTCCTTGGAGGAGTATTGACCAGCTAGAAAGCCAGATGTTCTGTGTATGAAAGGTATCTGAACTCTGGAGAATGGTTGTCTGGTATCTGAGATTGCATTCCATCTTGATGCACTCTCACTTGAGTTCAAATTGTTGTTACTCCTATAACAGTTTTCACACTCACCCGATCAAAAAAATCTCTGAGCGGGAGTTCTCTCCAGGTCACAAAATAGCAGCTGTTTTGCCAGTGTGAAAACTAAGCAATCATAATATCCCAGAAAGAAAACAACTTCCAGTTGGAGGGTTATTTTTCAACCTTATAAAATTTTTGCAGGGATTTCTCCAAGGTTGTGGGGATATTGGCTGGTGTGAAAGCAAACTTGAGAACTTAAGATGTGAGTTAATGGAAATTCTTGTGATTGGGCAGGTGTGAAACCACATCTGGTAATAGTTCAGAAAGGTAAAGTACTGACAAAATTAGGGGAAGAAGGAAGTTACAAATGAAGTTACTGTTTATACACAGAGGGGATCAGGAGAAGAAAGGAGTAATTTGCTTTTTGCGGATTGGAGATATATTTGATGGGAGATTGGACTAGGTTGCTTTTCAGTGATTATTAAAATTATAGAAGTCATTGAAGGCACCTGTTTAAATCCCTTCAAATCAATTTATCAATCTTGGTAAAGATGACATTTCATTGAAAGTCTCTGTATTATGCGCCACCCTCTTAGAAATTTTCATTCTGTCTGTTTTCCTACTACCTATGGATTTAAAGTGTGTTATTGTCCCAAGACACTTGCTAGAATTCAAGTTTATTGATAGAAAAGATTGTCTCCTGTATCTCTTGGAAAGCCAGTGTCTTGCTCTTGAAGCCACCTGAAGCTCTGTCTCACTGTTGAAATACTCTTGAAGTGGTTACTTGGTGTTTGCCATGTGTTCCTTGGTGATCCTCCAGTATTCTCTTGACAAAGCCGACAAAGAAAAACTTCCCAAGTGGATGTTCTGGGAGCATACGTAATCATCTCCCATTTCCGTTCAATATAATTGGAATGTATAGAATATATTTTGAGTGGTGCTATAGAGATTTGAATGATAAACTTCTTCCACTGATGTACAGACAATGTGCGGCAAAGGCAAATATATATTTGCCTGATTATACTGTGTCATTGTCCAATCCTGACATATCACCAGCCTGGGTGGAATATGTATGTTCATTCTGGTGTGGAGTCTGGAATAGTATCCAGGATGAAGCTCTTGGCAGTTTAAGTTTGTTTATTTTTCTTTGTAATTCATTTTCAGAGCACTCGGTACCTAACCACTTTTGTGTAGGCTTTCTGAAATGTATTTTTTTTTTATGTCATGTGGTTTCAATTTGTTTGCAGTTGAGTAGATATGGCCTTAGGAGATAGGTCTTTATTTACTTCTGTGACAAAGACCGGCAAGAATGCGAAATCATTCACTTTGCTGACAGCTCTTTACTATCTGTCATATTTGATAGTGTTAAAGAAATCTATCAGGATGAAAGTTAGGTTAAAAGCAAACTCCATATAGAGCAGTGCAAAAGAGGTAGAAGATAGAAGAATTGATAGTATAAATGGGAGAGGCCTAGACGGGGTAACTCTATGATATGCTTTTCACACTACACTTTCTTTCCTTAACCCCGGGAATAAGACCCCCCCCCCCCCCCCCTTAGCCCCACCTATTTCCCGGGGTTAAGCTCAGCCCACTTCGGTTTCACACTTCGTTTTAGCAAAGTGGGCTAGCACGGTATATAGTACTGTATTATCTGGCCCTGCTAAAAAGCAGGTTTAGCCAGCTTATTGCGGTTCTAGCACCGCAATTGCAGTGCTGAGAGATGCAGTGTGAAACAAAACTGGGCTAAGGAAAAGTGGGGCTAAGCATAAGCCAATCACAGAAGTCAAAGTTGCATTTTAAACATGCTCTGTGTGGCAAAATCATCAATATTCATGAGGTGTGTGATAGTCCGGGTTAAAGGCGTTAACCCCGGCTAAGCAAATAGTATGGGGTTAAGAAATACAGTGTGAAACCAACAAAAAAAAAGATAGTATCGGGTTAAGGATAATGTGGGGTTAAGGGAATGCAGTGTGAAAAGCATATAATAGTACCCCTATATTCCAGTTGAGAAAAAATTATGGCATATTCAGGTCATCTTGCTAACCATGTCAAAATATCCTATTTTCGTTGCTCATGCTTTAAACATGTAACAATTTTACGCCTATTATACTTTTATTTTCAAATTGATAAGCTTCATTGGCATATATAAATATGTAGGAAAAGAATGCAATTTTTAGTAGACTTGCTGTTAATTTGTAGGAAGGACTTTGAGGCCCTATCAGGGTTTCTGTCTGTGTCCATTATACTTGGAGTATCATTTGAAAAGAGATATTACGCTCTGTTTGTCCATTATAATTATGTATTTTCTGCACCTTGTGAAAAGTAAATCGGTCGATATAGGTTAATCTGCAAGCCCCAAAAGTATAGTGCTTTGATCTCAACAGGTGCGTATTGGCAGAGTTAATTCGCTAGTCCTAAATCCCTGCACCTTCGAGGGGAACAACCTGTAATATTCCTTGAAAATTCAAATTACTGTTTTGCTATACCATGGATTCACAACAATCTATGTTCAAGGAATCACTTTGGAAAGACCATTGTAAACAAACCAAAATATGCTCTCAGTAAAGTATGTGATTTTAATTGTTCATATGACTGCATATTGTGCTATGATTTGGTAGATTATGCTTTTCCCAATCTTTCGTTGCTTATTTCTTTGAACTTTGTCTACTTGTCTTTGATCTTACTGATCTCATGTGTGAGAGCCAGCAAGCTATGGTAAACAATTCAGAAATGCTTTAACAGACACATTCTCCATGCAATGTTTTGGCTCAGATTTACATTTTATGTCAGAGGTCATCTGTTGTGACCTTAAACTTGACCCCTTAGTCTGGAGCAAGATTCTAGGGTGTTGAGGCAGAGTTAGGTTGGCAATCAAATGACTATTAGACCTATGGAGGTTATATCTAGTGCTGTTTGAGAGGGATTCGTGGTTAATGAAACCAAAGGGTTGAATAAAGCCACATTTGTGCAGTAGCCATGTAGTCAGTGGAGTGCAGAAAGGAGGATTGGACTTCTTCATGATTTCATTCTGTTTCTCTTTGTGATTCCTTCTTCTTTTCAAGTATGGTTGACAATATCAGCTTATTAGAAAAAAAAACTATATACACTGTCAGTCTAATTCCTTAATTCTACGTTGGTGAAACCATATATGACATTGATGCTTTATATATCTGCAGCAGAGGCAGAATTGTAGAGCTTACAATGAAGTCATATTATAAGAATGGACTTAGCAAAGACTTCTATGGATGATGCATCAAGCACTGGAAACCACTTGGATGTGTTAACATGGATATGCATTTCTTGATCATTTGAGCTATTAAGGATATTAACAGAGACCGTGACATAACGTTTGGATATAGCTTTGTTGTGAGTTTAACTGATCCTGATAATCAAAGATAGATTTATATAAACAAGATGGGAGCAGCATACAGTGTCCGGAAAAACAGCTTTGACGATGGGCACATGAGCCGTATGGAAGCGGTAAGTAATAATATAACCCATTAAAAGTGTTTTTATTCTTGTCTGCACCCCCCCCCCCCCCCCGGATGCCATAAATTACAGTGCTCCTGGTTCATCTATGAGTAGAAATATGAAAAGCAGTAGAAGAAGTAGAAGTAGTAGTAGTAAACAGCAGTAGTAAGTAGTAGTAGTAGTAGTAGGTAGTAGTAGTAGTAGTAGTAGTAGTAGTAGTAGTAGTAGTAGTAGTAGCAGCAGCAGCAGCAGCAGCAGCAGTAGTAGTAGTAGTAATAGAAGTAGCATCAGTAGGAGCAGTAGAAGTAGTAGTAGTAATAGTAGTAGTAGTAGTAGTAGTAGTAGTATGAGTAGTAGCTCAGTAGTAGAAGCAGAAGTAGAAGTAGTAGTAGTAAAAGAAGTAGCATCAGTAGGAGCAGTAGTAGTAGTAGTAGTAGTAGTAGTATGAGTAGTAGCTCGGCAGTAGAAGCAGAAGTAGAAGTAGTAATAGAAGTAGCATCAGTAGGAGCAGTAGTAGTAGTAGTAGTAGTAGTAGTAGTAGTAGTAGTAGTAGTAGCAGTAGCAGCAGCAGCAGCAGCAGCAGCAGCAGCAGCAGCAGCAGCAGCAGCAGCAGCAGCAGCAGCAGTAGTAGTAGCAATAGCAGCAGCAGCAGTAGTAGTAGTAGTAGTAGTAGGTAGTTGTAGTAATAATGATATCATTACTTGAAGTGGTAGATGGTATTGGTGATTAATTATTACCATCTCGGTATTTGACAAACACCAAAATTGACAAAGCAAAAATACTTTTAAATCAGTAAAAAAAAAAATATTTGTCTTGCATTCTGAAGATTCATTGATGCTGAACAGTAAAACCACAGTAGCTATTTGAGGGTATCTGGTGAATGTCTATACTCTCGCACATGTGAGTAAACTACACCGTTGTAATCCTATACTAGTAACGGCCAATGATTCTGATGGCGGTATACTTCACATGCCTACCGATGGATTGCACTCTGTCGAACCATCAAGCAACTGCAATATCAAGTTCATATTAATGAAAATTAATGAGATATACATTGATTCAACTATGCCAGCCGCTCCAGTGGATTGTTCCCTGGGAAATCTGTAGGTGTGATTTACCTGATTCACTTCATGAATTGCTGGTATACAACTTAGCTCATTGGTATTGTTAATATATAGATATTTATTCCAATAAATAATATCAAGAAAATTAACTTATGAATTGAAATTTATGATTTTGTCCTGGTAGCCTTGTAAAAAGTATTCCATTAACATGCTAGTAACAAATATGATAAACATATAAACAATAAACATATAGCAAATTTCTATGTACATAGTCAAGATAGGCATACAAACAGGTTGGGAATAGAGGAGGCTGCTATTTTGTCCCATTTTGAGATCCGTAATGAAACTTGAGACAAAAAGGAGACAATATTACAATTTCATTTCATTACATGTATGGAGACAATAGCAGTAGGCCTATATACCTGCTAATCAATCGACACCATTCACATGACCTGTTTGTAATACAAACTGTTTGGATATATCATGGAGCTATTAGTTTAACTTACATCATTGGAATTTGATGCATGTAAATGAGTCAAGCATAAAAACCTGTTCAGACAAAACGTAACTTATGTGTCATAGTGCCATAATGTAGTCAGTTAGAATATATATATCACAGAAAGGGAGTATAGATTATAATGTTTGGGGTTATACAAGTTCGGATCATCTCAAATTTGGTTGGTAAGAGGATAAAACCAGTCATATAAGATATGAATCTCATTGATTTTACTTGTCTTGGATATTATTCCACTCATGATTCCATCAATTCAAGCCTAACCGCTCACGATGGTGGTCTCCTGCGTTCATTTATTACATTATATATATATGTTTACATTTATAAAAGATTAATTTATACTCACACTCTTATTTGTATTTATCATGTAATATGACTACATTGTTTATATTGTGAATTATTTTGTATATTGTAATTGTAAATATTTTTGTATTGTGTTTTTGAACGCAGAAATAAATGCAAGCAAACAAAAAGAGAATCGCAGAATATTTTGAAATTAGTTCATTATTTATTGATCAAACTACACTTGGCTATTTGACCATGGCAACTCCACCGCCTCATGCGATCCGAGCGCCGATCACGCAGTGGTGACATTTTTCAGACAAAAGGATTTTCACATTTGTTTTACATGTGAATTGACACCTAGGGGCCTGCAACACATAGCTTAGCAGTTAATGATTGTGCATGTTAATGATCGATTGCATTGACTACAATGTACAAATAATCATCGAAATCAATTGTACAGTTAATTGCTAACCTTTCTGTTATGGGAATACTCTCATTTATATATTAGTGTTCATCTAAAAAAAAACTAACAGCATGCTCTTGTCCTATATTGCCAACGACTTAAAGACCCAATCATATAGCAACAAGTATTTGATGCTCTCCAAAATTATTAGTACACCTTTAATTTCAAGAGTGTGAATGAGCTGGGTAATGTTCTGGTAACTAAAGAACTGAAGTATTTTTTATGTCAGTGTTGTACCACCATCCATTGTTGATCTAACATCTTCGCTTTGAACCACGCCATGCACATCCATCTATCCACCCTGCATGCATCCTTTGACAGGAGTTTCTTCGTTACTGACTGTTCTGGGCACTCAAAACATTCTGGATACCAAACGTTATAGATATACCAAATTTCTTGTTGTGACTTGCGTCTTATAATTCATCAAACATAGTACTTCTGTGCGGTATATATATATAAAAGTGTGATAAAAATTGTTGCAATCGTAATTGCCTGTGGTTCATCTGTTTAAATTCCTGGTAGTAGATGAATTTACCATATGTGATTTAATCAAGATATAAAAGAGGGCTTCCTGCAGGTGGACGTCTGTGTTGTGAATTTATTATGGAGGAACGCACAAAGAGGAAGAATTCAACGGTATGTTGATATTAATGGCCTGTTTCATTGAATTTGATAAATATGGAAGATATTTTTATTTACATTTTGAAATACATAAGCAGCTATTAGACTTTGTATTCTTATATAATCAGATTGATTGGAAAAAACAAGGTGCATGTAGCTTGATTACTTGCATACAGAAACCACTCAAAGTGATGATTCTTTGAGGTATCTTAGGGCCTTTTCACACGAGAATCTTGAATCATCATTGTGATGATGATTGCAATTTGTATTTAGAATCATCGTACCATTCACAGATTCACTGAAAACTGATTTGAATTCAAATTCCTGAGCAAAGGCGGTAAAGTGTCCTTGGTGACTTGTCAATCAAAGCACTGCATCGCAAAAAAGAAACTACGATGAGTGCATGACAATTGTACTATCTACAGAAGTGCTTGAAAGTCACGTAAGCTCCGCCCCCAAAAGATGTTTTGGAGGTCAACCCTTTCAGACGTAAAATTCGTACTGTACTTTGAGTAAAACTTAACTGGAATTCACCTCCGGAGTAGAATTTGAATTCGTGATTGTGCCACGTGCTGAAAATTCATCATTAGAATTATTTTCACTGGAATCATCATTCAAATTACGATTTTGGTACCTTGTACAATGGCGGTTAATTACCTAAGGTGCATCCATGGTTTTTCCATATGCAGGATTTTACTGTGGCTTACCTGATCCTGCATTGTTTTGTCTATGCAGAGATTAGATATCGAAAAGGAAAAGACAATGAGAGGCAATCCAGTTAAATGCCACAGCTTTATACTGATGCTGATGTTGTTATAGTTGACCCAATTACTTCAGCACAAAAACAATCCCGAGTGATGCAAACTGTTTTTTCTTTAACTCTTTGCATGCTGAATTAATTTTTGGGGGATAATAATGACAATTGTTTCCATGTTATTTTCATTAATTTAAGATTTCCATATTTCACCATTGATACTTATTATTATTATTATATAGATGTTATCCAAGAACTATTGCCTTTTATTAGCTTATCTAATTTGAAGGTAGGGGATAAAACTAATTATTACGATTGCTGAATTTAATTCTATGAATGTGTAAGATTGCAACATCAGCGCACATCATTTCATGTTTTCTTTCAACCATTTATAATACTTTCAATACTATGATAGGCCATTTTGTATTCTACAGCACCTCTTTGTAAAAAAAAAGAAGATAGATAATTGGAAAGAAATTGTTTCTGCATAAAATTGCAGCAGCAAGTATTTTTAGTATTAATAGTAGGCAGGAAGTGTCTGACTTGCTAAAAAATACAAGTTTACTTTGAAAGCTATTGCAAAACAAAGTAAACTACTGATTTTATACTCGTGTTTTGGAGGCAGCACTCTACAAGCTTTGCTTTTTTTTATCAGCCTTCTCCATTCCAGCCTGTTAGTATGATAAATTTGACTATATATTGTAGGTAGATTTACTTCTTATATCAAGATGAATGAAACCAAACATCGTAATTGTTAGAAGTGGAATTAAATGAAATTAAATTAAATGAAAAAAAATCATGAATTGGAAAAGTCTTTATGCATACGTGATTACTACAGTTAGACAGTTGAATGTTGACATGAAGTGTGGCATTATGGTTTGTACAAACATTGCATGTTTATTCGTCTACTGCCATTTTGTCCACTCACCACATGGTCTCGTGTCATTTCTTCTACCATCAATTGGTCCACTATCCACATCGCCCAATTACCATTTCGTCCAATTACCATTTTGTCCAATAGCCGTTTGGGCTAATAACCATTTCGTCTATTATCATTTGGTCTAATAACCAATGTCTAATGTTAGACGAACTGATTATTGGACCTAATGGGTGGTGGACTAAATGATAATTAGATGAAATGGCAATTGGACGAGTTGATGAGTAGAAGACGAACTGATGATTAGACAAAATGGCTCTTGGACGAAATTGTGACTGGATGAAATGGGTGGTAGACGAAATGTTGATGGACGAAATGGCATTACCGGTAGACAAAATGAAGGTACACCATGTGTTGAGTGGACAGAATGGCAGTAAACGAATTGGCAATTTACTGTTCAGATACTGTTGGCTTGCATCCAATTCTCGCTACCCCAAATAGCGATTTCGCCGAGATCCGGGAAAAATCCCTGTAACGCGCATTGCATTATGGGATAGCTTTTTGGTATTACAACTTCCTGTTCGGAAGTCCAATGCACTGTTTTGCCATTCAGATCAACAGTGCCGTCATCCACAACAACACAACGTCGCTTTCGCTCTGAAAGTTCGTGATCACAACCCTCTCTTTCACGATACAGTTTAACGGCCTTTTCCGCTAAAGTCACTAATTCTGCCCGACGCTTTCCATTGCACGGTATTCCTCTGTCAGTTAAGATTTTTTTAAGTTCCGAAACTGATTTTTATCCATTTTGTGGTCGATGAAAAATTGAACGGAATGAATGCTGTAGTGTATATATTTAGCGTCTAGTCGAATACGATCGTGATGTCAGGCCGGTCGCTAAATGCAAAATTTTAAGATATTCATTTTTCGTTTAATTTTTTTATAACCAAATAAAAACATGAATAAAAATTATTTTCACGTGAAATATATTTTGTATTTTTGTTTATAATTCAAATGGAATCAAAACTATGAGGCGCCGAATGTACCAATATTATATAGAACAATTATTTGTTATATAATCATTATTTATTAAATAATAACTATTATTTATATATAATTTACATTTTATTTGTAAATAACTACTATTATATAAAATATCATTTCTAATTATTTATATATAATTCCAAGTAATACTTCATTATTTGTAAATAATAATAGTTCGACATTCCATTATTTATAAATAATGATTATTTGTTTTTCATTATTTATAAATAATGATTATTTGTTTTTCATTATTTACAAATAATGATTATTTGTTTTTCATTATTTATAAATAATGATTATTTGTTTTTCATTATTTATAAATAATGATCATTTGTTTTTCATTATTTACAAATAATGATTATTTGTTTTTCATTATTTATAAATAATAATTATTTGTTTTTCATTATACATAAATAATGATTATTTGTTTTTCATTATTTATAAATAATGATTATTTGTTTTTCATTATTTATAAATAATGATTATTTGTTTTTCATTATTTATAAATAATGACACAACATACTTCATTATTTATAAATAATGACACTACATACTTCATTATTTATAAATAATTGCAATTTTTTTTCCCGTTATTTATGAATAAGTTTTCTATTATTTATAAATAATAATTATTTATTATCAATGCCAGTGCACATTTCTTTATTTATAAATAATTTGTTGAGTTTTCCATTATTTATAAATAATGATTATTTGTTAAATAATGAAAACGTCTACTTCATTATTTATAAATAATTTTTTCGAGTGCACCATTATTCTCATTATTTATAAATAATCATTATTTAATGTTCGAGTTTTCCATTATTTATAAATAAAGATTATTTGTTAAATAATGAAATATCTACTTCATTATTTATAGATAATAATTTTGTTTCAATATCCCATTATTTATAAATAATCATTATTTATAAACAATTTTTACAATTTGCCATTATAAACAAATAATCATTATTTATATACAAATAACCATTATTTATTAAATAATGCCATTATTTATTAAATAATGGAAAACTCGCTATAACATGCAAATGTGGGACCGCCCATGATATGAATATTCATGATGCGATTTCCTTTTTCGTGATTTTTCTTCACAAATTTTTGTCCATTTCCTCTTCATAATGACATTTCTTGAAGCAATTTTCTAGGGATATGGTCTGATTGTAATATTCTTCATTTTCTATATAACTTCGTCTTCGTAGAAATATCAAAAAGTGTAATTTTATACGATTTTTCCTACAGTTCACAATCCCCATAGGCGCGCGTGTATCGTAGGGACAACCGGTGAATCGACGGAGTGCTCTTCATCGAAATACTACGTTGGTTGGTCCCCGGAAGTGGCGGGCGGAATTTAGCCCGAATCCTCGATGGAAGTCGATCAAGTGCATATGAGCTGAGAGAGTGAAATATCAGTGTACTTGTACAGGCCCTTCTACTTTTTATAAATATTTCTTGTTGCTTTTTTTGTTAAGTTAATTTTTCCTGGTGTAGAGATAAGTTTCAGTTCTAATAATGCACTTCAAATACATTTTGGAGTGTCTGTTTGAGGCGTTTGGGGCGATTTCACCCTGGCCCCAAAATGCTCGCAACGACAATACGGGGGCATGATGACCCCTAATTTTTTAAAAACTTATTTTTCTATTGAAAAGTATCACAAAATTCACCAAAAGTGTGCAGGAAAGCCTTCGTATTTCACTTTTAAAACTCCAAAAAGTGCCCAAATGACAAGCTTGGTCGCTTCGCTGTGTCGCTTTCAACTTGAGAAAGTTTTCGCGTCTGCTTCCCCCCCCCCCCCTCCTCCGAAAGAAATTCTGTATACGGCCATGCTCTAAAGAGCCTGGCACATTGATTTATGTATACTTTCATTTTCATTATTTTTATCTCATTATCAACATGGCCTTACGCATAATTTTTTCCAGGGGGACCGGGGCCGGAGCATGACGTGCGTAAACTTTCTCAAAAAAATCTTGAAAGCGAGACAGCCACGGGACCAAGCCCAAATGACAAGCTTGGTCGCTTCGCTGTCTCGCTTCCATAACTTGAGAACGTTTACGCGCGTCTGCCCCCACCCCCCGAAAGAAATTCTGTGAACGGCCATGCTCAAAAGAGCATATGGCACATTGATTTATATGTACTTTTCATTTTCATTATTTTTATCACATTATCATCATGGCCTTACACAGAATTTTTACCGGGGGGGGGGGGGGGGGAGCAGCTAGGACGCGCGTAAAGTTTCTCAAAAAAATCTTGAAAGCGAGGTCGCTTCGCTTTTTCAAGATTTTTATAAGAAAGTTTAAGCGCGTCCTGCTCCCCCCACCACCCCCCCCCCCGGAAAAAATTCTGCGTAAGGCTATGATGATAATGAGATAAAAATAATGAAAATGAAGTATACATAAATCAATGTGCCAGGCTCTTTAGAGCATGGCCGTATACAGAATTTCTTTCGGAGGGGGGGGGGGGAAGCAGACGCGTAAACTTTCTCAAGTTGAAAGCGACACAGCGAAGCGACCAAGCTTGTCATTTGGGCACTTTTTGGAGTTTTAAAAGTGAAATACGAAGGCTTTCGTGCACACTTTTGGTGAATTTTGTGATAATTTTCAATAGAAAAATAAGTTTTTAAAAAATTAGGGGTCATCATGCCCCCGTATTGTCGTTGCGAGCATTTTGGGGCCAGGGTGAAATCGCCCCAAACGCCTCAAACAGACACTCCAAAATGTATTTGAAGTGCATTATTAGAACTGAAACTTATCTCTACACCAGGAAAAATTAACTTAACAAAAAAAGCAACAAGAAATATTTATAAAAAGTAGAAGGGCCTGTACAAGTACACTGATATTTCACTCTCTCAGCTCATATGCACTTGATCGACTTCCATCGAGGATTCGGGCTAAATTCCGCCCGCCACTTCCGGGGACCAACCAACGTAGTATTTCGATGAAGAGCACTCCGTCGATTCACCGGTTGTCCCTACGATACACGCGCGCCTATGGGGATTGTGAACTGTAGGAAAAATCGTATAAAATTACACTTTTTGATATTTCTACGAAGACGAAGTTATATAGAAAATGAAGAATATTACAATCAGACCATATCCCTAGAAAATTGCTTCAAGAAATGTCATTATGAAGAGGAAATGGACAAAAATTTGTGAAGAAAAATCACGAAAAAGGAAATCGCATCATGAATATTCATATCATGGGCGGTCCCACATTTGCATGTTATAGCGAGTTTTCCATTATTTAATAAATAATGGCATTATTTAATAAATAATGGTTATTTGTATATAAATAATGATTATTTGTTTATAATGGCAAATTGTAAAAATTGTTTATAAATAATGATTATTTATAAATAATGGGATATTGAAACAAAATTATTATTTATAAATAATGAAGTAGATATTTCATTATTTAACAAATAATCTTTATTTATAAATAATGGAAAACTTGAACATTAAATAATGATTATTTATAAATAATGAGAATAATGGTGCACTCGAAAAAATTATTTATAAATAATGAAGTAGACGTTTTCATTATTTAACAAGTAATCATTATTTATAAATAATGGAAAACTCAACAAATTATTTATAAATAAAGAAATGTGCACTGGCATTGATAATAAATAATTATTATTTATAAATAATAGAAAACTTATTTATAAATAACGGAAAAACGAATTGCAATTATTTATAAATAATGAAGTATGTAGTGTCATTATTTAATGAAGTATGTAGTGTCATTATTTATAAATAATATAAAAACAAATAATCATTATTTATAAATAATGAAAAACAAATAATCATTATTTATAAATAATGAAAAACAAATAATCATTATTTATAAATAATGAAAAACAAATAATCATTATTTGTAAATAATGAAAAACAAATAATCATTATTTATAAATAATGAAAAACAAATAATCATTATTTATAAATAATGAAAAACAAATAATCATTATTTGTAAATAATGAAAAACAAATAATCATTATTTATAAATAATGAAAAACAAATAATCATTATTTATAAATAATGGAATGTCGAACTATTATTATTTACAAATAATGAAGTATTACTTGGAATTATTTACAAATAATGAAGTATTACTTGGAATTATATATAAATAATTAGAAATGATATTTTATATAATAGTAGTTATTTACAAATAAAATGTAAATTATATATAAATAATAGTTATTATTTAATAAATAATGATTATATAACAAATAATTGTTCTATATAATATTGGTACATTCGGCGCCTCATACAAAACTGACCAAATAAATAAAAAGTATAATCTGTACATATTACGCTGATTGGCATCGATTTCAGAGTGGTGGAAAACTCAGTATCGCGAACCTCGCGCGAGCATGACTCTGAACCGGAAGTGGTGATGACGACCCGACGGAGAGAAAATTATCTCGTCTCGCACATTATGAGATTTTTGTTCCTATTTGGGGTAGCGAGAATTAGCATATACCCTTGCCAACAAATACAGAACAAATCTTTATGTTATGAAGGTCAGGATGAGCCTCTGAGCATTCAATAAACCATACAACAACGAAATAACCCCAAATATATTGAATTTTGATTTTTTTTTTCTTGTTCTGGGTTAAGTAGCCATTAGCAAGCTATCTTTGCCTGCATACAAAAAAACTAATGGAATTTACTGTGTTTAGTATATTTAGTATATTTCACAATGGGTATTCTGATTGAGCAATCGAATGGGGGGGGGGGACGGACCTCCCTGTCTGAGCTATCTATTCAGAGTCTTGTCATACTTTCTGCAATGTTTTTTTTTGGGGGGGGGGAACCTAAGGTAATGTGCTAGATATTACTTTTTTATTATCAAAATAGTGTGTGTGTGTGTGTGTGTGGGGGGGGGGGGTGGGGGTGGGAATGATTTTATACACCAGCCACCCTGCTATAGGATTCTAAAAGCTCATTGATGTGGCCTGTAGTGGGATCATGAGAGCATGCTGCCCAGAGAAATTCACTTTCACTGCATAATGATTAAGATTAGCGATTCTAATTGAAATACATTAATGAGACTGAAAAAATAATGTTGAAGTCTTGTAGTACGTGAAATTGAAAACAAGCAGTGATGTACCCATTTTATCTTGTTTTGATGCTTGGCTGATCATGCGTCAGATTATATTTTGCACTCCTCCAGCCCGTAAACAGCTGTCGTTTGCTCACAAGGTCATGTGACTTTGATGTTGAACCATTACCACCATACAGCAAGAAGCACTGCAATTTAGTGTTGTGACATGTTTGACCGACAGAGGGCGGTATTGCAGATTAGTGATTTGCATGCATCAAGTTGGCCCTTGCCAGTGCATTCGTTGTTGATACTCATTCCATATCTTATGTAGATTTCGATATAGAGACCTCAGGTTTCTGAATGAACACTAGAACAAAGTTTTTGATATTTATTAGGTGATCTGTCAATCGACAGATCAACTATTAATTTCGTACAAATTTTCTTTTTTATTTATTATTTATTTCTTAAATTTTATTTTTCCACCCTTTTCTTGTTCCACCAAAATCTCAAAATCTACATCTTCAATTTTCTGCAAAATATTATCAGTTATGGGGACATATCATGTCATGTGTATGAAACAAGTTCAAGGTCAAAAGGTCATTGTGACGTCATCTAGACGCCATTTTGTAAAATCACATCAATCATATCTTCATTATCAAAGACCAAAGAAGAGTATGAATCGGGTCATTTTAAGCATTTCAAAAATTTGCGCGCGCAAGGGTACGCGCGGGTTCTCGCATGTTACGGCACTAAACAACATAGGATCCCCATTTTTTTCATATCAATGCATTGATAATATAATTTTGAGTAATTTGATACCTTGATCGACCTTCTACGACAAGTAATAACGGAATTAGCCTCCATCAAAGTTCACATCACGCGCACGCACTAACCATGTACACTATATGTGCAAAAACATGCCTATACAAAATTCATTATAGCTCTTCAGGAAGTCTGTTGACCCACAATTTTTTTTTCATATTCGAATAGAGTATGGATGGGAGATATGATTTCATGTCACATTTGACCCGAAATTTCATCATGACGTCATCAAAATGGCGTCGGAACTCATAATTTCCATTTTGCTTCTTATGCAAATTTGACTCTAACTCAGTAAATATTGGCAAATTTTTGCTCAGTTTCTTATATGTTGTAGCTGAGGACATACTCTGTCTAATGTGTTGGCTTTTTTACATTTTAGGGAATGGATCATCCTAAAAATAGGCAATTTATAGGGGTATGTCATTTTCGCTCATTTTGTGTGCAATATCTATGGGAAATGACTTTTTCCTCAAAACTGGATTCTACATTCCTCTATTTCGCGAGCCATATCTCCATTTTTTCTTGTCGGTTTTCTCCGAGCTTTGAGTATATATATATATTTTCTGATCAGATGCCGGGATCATGCCTGTATTTTACTTGCAAAATTGAATTTGAAATCCTCTTAATTTGCTTCATGTGTAAAGTCTATGGGAAATAGTGTAGCTCAATTGGTAAGGCATCAGACTTGCATCTCCAGGGTCCACGGTTCAAGCCCAGGGGTGAACATGATAATTTTTCTTTCTTTTTTGTTTCTTTTCAACATTTCACAAATGGTCCTTTATGACCATAACAAGGTATATAAATTAAAATAGTGCACAATAAAAGAGATTAAAAACCTTTTAATATAACATGTACCATGTGTATCACCTACACCTTTTTCACAAAACTCCCTCTTTTCAAGAGTATTCAACATGTTCTTTTGGTAATAAAAATTCAGTTTTCAATATGATCATCGTATTTAACTCAATAAACATGGTGATTGTATTCGTGATCATTAAAAATCAGAGACAGATCACCTAATTCGTCCTCATGACGAATTAAAATTCTAGTTTATATTTTGTTTACAAATTATTCTTATCAGCATTGAATTAGCTTGAGAAATTCTGTCAGAATTTAGAATTTAACAGTATTTTTAGTTAAAGGGGAAGTCCACCCTGACGAAATGTTTGTTGTAAAAATAGCAGAAAAAAATAATTAAAGAAATATTGGTGAAGTTTTGAGGAAAATCCAATAAAGATTTAGAAAGTTATTAGAATTTCCAGTTTTTGATTTGTGATACATGTTATGTAATATAAAATGCATAAATTTCAATTTTTATTGGTCCGTGGTGATTTTTTGTGAGCTTTCTTATAAGAGCAGATATGAAATTATTTGTCTCCTGATATATTAAGGTACAATAAAAACCATTTTCAATTTTCTGACAAAGTGACATTTCATTGATTTCTTATGATATGTAGGTAAGCTGCTTGCATGTGATGTCACAAATCAAATTTTTATCTTTGATGGATTTTCCTCAAACCTTTGCTAATATTTTATATCATTTTCTGCCATTTTATAGTAAACTATTTGGCATGGTGAACTTTACCTTTACAGAGAATGTCTTTCTGGATATTGCATTTGACTATTTATATTTAATTCATTGGCATATCACATACTGGAATTTAGTGATATCCGTACAAAACCCAAGTGAATTATGTAATTCAGTAGTCAGCACATCAATTATCTTCACAAAGTCTTTGTATATCTAAGGTATGTTAGTTTTGTAAATCATGAAAATTATTGGAGAACATATTCCTATATTTTGTTGAGATGTAGGAAAATTTATGTCATTTTAATAAACAGTGATTAAAATTGATATAACACTGATGTGCAGGTTAACTTATTATTATCTGAATCTAGTAATTCTATTAAACTTTCTACAGGGACACCCAGTCCTTGTAATGCAATTAGTTAATTAATATCTAAGGGGTCCAATTCATTAAGGATAATGTCAATTTCTATAAGATGCCACATGAAAAGATGAAGGTTGTGCCGAATCATGCATTTCAACACTGTATTGTATATTGTCAATAGAGGGCAGCATCTTCCTTTCAAAGCTGAACTGTAATGAGAGGGAATTAGCCATGGGGAGTTGAATAACTATCGATCCGTGCTGAGTTTGTTCTGAGGCCAACATTTTACCTTGGGATGGCGGGTTCACTGCCAGTTAATAATACGAAGGGAGAGGGATCGTGGGTAGGCCATTAGCGAGATGAGGGAAAGAAAGGGGGAATGTTTCTAAAGCGTGGGAATTAATGTCTGATTAAAGGGATTCAACCTGGTATAAGGATATCTATTTAGAATTTAGGTTTAATTTTTAGATTACTGAAAGCAGCAGTTAATTGATGCATGAAGTAATTGTTTTATATTATTTTTTTTCTGTATACTTTAGAGTACTAAGGGCAATACAATTCCTGAGAACCATTATATTTGAAACAAGATGGAAGCATTTATTCATGTAATACATGTTAATATCCTTTTATAAAAATCTGAATCTTTAAAGATTGCCATTTCTTCCACATTTGAAGTTTATTTGCATCATTTGCTTTTCTACCCATTTGCAGAAACATTCATTTCGGAAATGCCAATTTGTCTTCTCACAAACTGCAGTATATGTAGTGGTATATGCATATTTACTATGATTGGATCGGTGTGGAAGGTATTCTACAGTGTATAAAAAAATGCCTATGCACTTTTTTGTCATATATGCGGTAAGAAGACGCTTTTGGATTTTTTTTAAAGTTACAAAACACCACACTTATGAAAAAAAATCATACATTCATGAATATAGTATGCAAAAATTAACAACTTAGAAATACTTCTGGAAAATCAAGTAGAGCTTTTTTCTTTGCCTTCTCAAGTGTGATATCGTGTGTAGAGATATTTCCATGCCACAAAATCAGATTTAGACAGACAAGTAAATTAGATTCCCCTCTCCCTCGCACTCGCATCTCGTGCCGACAGATCAATATTCAGACCCAAGACAAACGTTCCTCTTGTTTATCCACTTGCATTTGGCCAGCTTACGACCCCCAGGTAAATTGCAAAGCTGGTTGACATAGGAAGGTTTTTCTCAATTCAGGTGTTCTTTTCATTTTCTTTGAGTGTTTGGATGAGATGATACAATAAAAACAAGCTCTACGCCACTATTCGTCAGTCTGGGGGTATTAGGTGTTTATGACTTGCATAAACTTGCAGTATCAACATTTGTTTATGATTTACACAAGGAACATTTAGCACATTCTGTAAAGCAATACTTTGAGATGTTAAATCATAGTTACAAAACCAGAGGCAGAGAACATTCCATGCTAAGACTCCCCAAATGTAACACTACGCATGGCACTTTTTCTATATCTTTTATTGGACCAAAGTTTTGGAATAGTTTGCCCCAGAGTATACGAGAGAAAAGAACACGGTTTTCATTTTGTAAAAATCTGAAAAATTACTTGATTAATGAAGTTTGATGATTGATATGAGTTTGGAAAAAAATAAAATAAAACAAAGTTGTTTTAGAAGTAGATACATTGAACTTTGATCCTTTTGGGAAACCATTCTCGACTAGCACTTGTGCTAACTTTTGGTTCTCCCTTTAACAGCATTTCATTTTGTACAAAATCACCCATACCATTTATAATTTATGTTAATGCATACAATCAATTTTTATGGTGATTTGCTTCTTGTCAGGTGAAACTGCATCAAGACAAACCACATGATGTTACTCTTTTGTATTATATGCTGATATCACATGCGGTATTATATTGTGTTTTTATTTAGACTATGATTATGTTATGTTATGAATTGCATTTATATGATTCATGTTATATAACGCATTCTTGTAAATATGTATTACACATATATTCATTCATGTAAATATGTTAATGTTGTTAATAAATTCAACTCAACTCAAATAAACACCTTTGTTCTTATTTGGAAGCACATTCCATTTGAGGCAGGCAATCGATACAAATTTTATAATGTTTATCGTCATAGACGCATCACAGTCGCGTAGGAACATCCATATTTTACACTCATCTGGAACGTTCTGGAATATGACAAACACTCTTTAGTGCATATTGATTTATTTGGATAAACTTTCTTACAATATATATTGTCATATAAAAATTGATGAGATTTTATTTCAAAGAATTCTGGCCCATTTTTTTTTCAATAATTGATAAATATGATTTTCAATCACTTACAGCCTTTTGGAGCTTTATCTTCTGTAGATATTTCTTTCTGTCCTTCCTCTATCTCTCCTCTGCATTGTCCTCCTGTTCTTCATACTATTTCTCTTTCAACAGTGAGTTTTTTTATCTCTCCCATTTCCTTCACCTGCCTTATCAATACCGCCCCCTTCCTATTTATGTGTAAATGGTAACTTTTTGATAATATGGATTTTTCTTTTCTAAATCTTTCATTATCACCCTGGCCTCATCCCACTTGATCCCATAATTTCTGTTCATTATCCGTTGAAAGCAACCTTTCATTTTCTTCTGATTAATATTTTCTAGTCCTTCAAAATTTCTTTCCATGATTTATTGAGATTTCACCCATAAAGTGAACTCTTGCACTTGAGCTCACCCTTCTCTCTATGTATAAAGCAATAACTCATATATCTTCCCAATTAGGTTACATGAATCCATTACCATGCATATGACAAAATGGCAAATGTATCATATTTGATTGAACCGAAGCTACTTGTGGAAATTTCATCTCTTGCAGTATAATTTGTGTGCTCTCTGAACGGTATTTGTTATTCAGCCTGAATATAGACAACTATCTGTTTATTTTGCATGAGAACAGACACCCTATCTTGAACATTTCTTCAAAGAAATAAAATGACCTGTCACGTAGAATGACATCATTAAAATGTAATGAGTACATAGAAGTTCTTGGACTTTACCTTTTTATTGCAGTTGATTTATTGAGTTGATCCACCAAATCTAAACAGTTAACACAATGTAAATTGTTGCTTAGCTTTGTTGCGTCTTTCCACGAATGAATCTGAAGTCATTCCTCTTGGAAAAAAGGCAGATGTTAAAGTAGAGCAACATCTGTTCTAACACATAGAACAAAAGGAGCAATCATCTGTGTAAATAACAGTGTTATGATCTGCGATTTGCATCTACTTTTTGATCATTATCCATGTAAGAATAATTGATATGATTATCATGCTACAGAAAGGGTTGTGTTTAAACACAGATAGAGAAAGCAAGCACAGGTTCCTTACATGCATTTCTTATTGGTTGAGAATTAAATTACGATTAATAATATGATTTTAATAATAACTTCCTAATGCGCATTTTCTGATGAATCATTACTATAGGCGCTACTTATGATATAAACAAAAACATTGAAAATTTTCAAAATCATGATCATAAAAATTAACATTCATATATATATATATATAATATATATATATATATATAATATATATATATATATATATATATATATATATATATATATATATATATATATATATATATATATATATATATATATATATACTTTAATATGCTTGTGTAAACAGGTAATGTTTGACATTTGATGGGAATGTCTTAAGATGGTTCATATTCCTAATCAGTGCTGGGAGTCTATTCCACATAACTAAGGCTACATGGCTCCTAGATTGATTCTAGGAGGTGCTATTGATGGCATCTCCTTTTGCAATGGGCTGAATAATCAACAGAGAAATATTTATTTGGGATATTATGATTGTTCCTTATAATTTTAGTTGAAAATTACTTAACTTGATTAGCTGTTTTTTCCCCTAATTCAAAGATGAAGTATTTTGACATACGTGCTGCACACACAGAATCATTAATACCGCCCTTATTCATTTAAAATTGTTTCAATTGCAGGACTTTGGTAAATTCAATTTTCCATAGAGCCTATCTCACGATATATTGGGCATCTGGTTCAATGAGTTAACCAAATAATCATCTGATCTTTCATTTTACAATGGGTATGCAGGTGTTTGTTGTTGGATTTCATTACTGCGGATGATTGATTTTCATTGATTATACTGATTTAAAATAGAAGCTTTAGCCATGCTTTGTCTGCTTAGTTCAAGGTAATACTGTCTTTCCAGTAGTTGTATACTTGTAATTCCCAAAGCCAGAGCAAACCACTAACTAATGTGTGATTAACTCCCATGCAATGTATATCAGTGATGCACTAATAATGGATGATAAATCTAACTATTTTACTTTTCTCTCTCCCTATTTTCTTTCATGCAAACCATTGCTGTCGCACAAAACAGGTAAGTGAAATGTTTGTCAGTGTTAACATATTCATGTATTAATTTGTTGTATGGTCCGGGGGGGGGGGGGCACTTCCATTGACAAGTGGATACCATGCGTGACCATGGGATTCCAAAAGGCACCCTAAACAAGTATTTCCATGTTATAAATTTTTTTTTTTTTCACTTTTGGTCACTTATGGTATCCACTCGTCAATGGAAGTGGCCCCCCTACCCCCGGGTGTGTGGTCTTTGTGTTATACATACATATAAGCTCCAAGGAGTCCTAACATTTGATTAGATATGAGTCTACAAATTACTGAAAAAATGCATGTGTATCTTATTCATATAAACTCAAAAAAGATATTAAAATGATTTTGTTTTCAAATGCAAGAAGCTTGTCTCTACAAGTAAATTGTTTGTGTGGTTATTTTTTTAAAAGGGATATTTTCTTCATATTTTGACATAAAAGATGCTTTCAATTCCTTTTCAATAAAAACTTCAGCAGGGAGCTACCACCTTTGATGATTTATTTCATATACAACATACGTTTATTTAAACAAAAAAAGTTTAGTGCAATAAATCTGACCTTGCATTTTTCCCAGCAATTTATAGAGCCAATTATAAATCCTCATATTCATTCTGTTGTAAACATCTTTCTGTGTATGTTATCTATTTTTGTTCATTTTTGGGTTGATTTGTAATTACTCGCATGCTTTTAGTAGAATTAGATTGCACATGTTTTCTTTGTTGAATCATAAACAAATTAATATGGCGTATCCTGATGTATGACTACAATGTATGACATCTCATACCAGAGTTCCAAGCAGTTTCGTGTCCATAGAGAGAGAAAGAGAGACAGTGGAACAGAGAGAGAGAGAGAGAGAGAGCAGGGGGGCGGTGGAGATATTGAGAGAGGTAGAGATTGATGTACATTTTATAACTGTCAATGCTAGTTAGTGGGGAAACTACAGGGAAAGTTGTGAGAAGAGAAAGGAGAAAAGGGATGGAGTAGGGCAGGAAGAGATTAAAGAAAGAAAATAAAGGAGGAGGATGAGAAGGATTGAAAGCATGAGAATAGAAGATAATGAAGTTTAGAGAAGAAAATTTATATAAGGCAAGGGAAAGGAGAATGACTATATAGATGAAGAATTGTTATTACTGTACATACATTGTGTGTAAAGTAAGACTGCCAACAATAATTCTGGTCTGCGAACACCCACTCACTAATAAATCATGAAGAACTTCAAGAAACTGCTCCGACATAGATCAATAGAGAGAGCAAGAGGGGGGGGGGGGCTAGATGGAATAAAAGTTATTAAAATACATCATACCACATTTCATCTCGATGTACCTCCTAGAGGGCAGGTACAGACCATCCAAAGTTCATCCTTCCCATCACATTATGTTAGAAAGCTAATTTAATGAAACTTTCCCAACCAGCCAATCAGATCGAAGGCTCTTTACCGAGTGCATTGTAGCCAATATGATGATGCGTAATTAGCATAGTCAATTTGATGGAGGTAATATTCCGAGTACCGGGATTCTAATTTGATATTTTTTTTGTTTGCCCATGTATCACTTTGTCTGTGTGTGTCTTTTTATGACAAGGTGTAGTGAGTGAGCAATAAAGAGCTTTGGGTGTGTTTGCCAGGTAAAAAGTCATTGCATTGATTGGCACACTGGTAACACACATTAAGATCATAGAGATTACCCTTAAAATCGAGGTTGACAGCTTTAGGAAATTGGATTTGTTTATAAATATACATTGTTCTTGTTTAGGTACCATTATTAATTTTATTTTTTGTTTATTGCTTGCCTTGGTTTTTTGTTCTCATAATTGATTTTATCATCCATTTATTTAGTGTAGCAACTAAAGTTCACTTTACTGCTCTTTCCAATGTATATCATTATTACCCCGGCTTTAGTCAAGGAGCCGTATAGGCAACTAAAGCATTCAAGGAAACCTACAGGTATCCATTGACTACACCTGGGTCGAGTGCAGCACATTTGTGTTCATTTTTTTCTGAAGGATATTAATGCCTGCGGAAGGATTCAAACCTGTGACTCACTGATTGAATGACATGCTTCAGAACCACTATGCTTTGATCTTATCTGTTTTTTTTGGTTGGGTCACTTTCTTAAAAGCAAGATACATATTTCATGTAGGGAAGGGATGAGGTATATACCTGTCTTGGCCCACTGTTTTCCTTCTTGTTTTTCTCTTATGGATATTGGTCGTGTTGGTGATAAACAAGTCGTATGGAGCAGAAACATGACAACAATTTTCTATAAAGGTCATTCCTGTATACATTAGACTTGGAAAGGGTAAGAGATGGGTAAGGCAGCATGCAAATTTCATTTTTTTGCCTCCCATTTTCCTTTGCTTGTCTTTTTTCTGTTCAGGAGTTTAACAGGTATACTCAGAGTTTTGCTGAGATGTGGGAGCAGAATGACCCATGTTAAATCAAATGAAATTGAAACAAATTTTGAAGATCATTGTGTTGACTTTTAATCATTTAATTCTCATAGGCTTGTACATGGAATTATCAGGCCCAGTGGGTAATGAGTTAAACATGCCTGTAGTTGAACTGAATCAAAAGGAATAAATTATAAAATGAAATAGAATTTTCAGGAATAAAACAATCTGTCTTTTTTTTTGCATTTGTGGAAGTGTTTTTGTACTTTGTAAAATCTGCCCCCCCCCCACTCAAAAAGTGAAAATTACAACAAATCAATACATTGAATAACCTCAGTTGATTTCACACTTGTAACCACCATCATCACTGGAAAAGCACATACTCTAGTTATTTTGTTTCTGAATCAATTGGGCTCTTATTTTGATTGCGAGAAATATATATATTTTTATTATAATATATAAATTGTTAAATTTATATCATGTAATGTGGCATATGTTGCCTTGTAAAATACACATTTTGGGGTCAAATTTCAATAATCATTACTTGTCCAACTTGATAAGAGTGATTCGTGGAGAGAAAGTAAAGGTTTAACAAGAGTTATTTACCCCCTCTGAGAAGATTTTCCTTCCAATTTATGTATGTGATTAATATCTGTGATTTTCTGTCTATTAACTTAAATTAGTTTTCAATACCCCATCCTACCCCCAAACCCCCCCCCCCCCCCCCCGTGTGAACCAATCTAGATTTTTTTTTCTTTTTAATTCTAGATGTGATTAAGGTTTCATAACTGCATAATTGGCTTCCATAAATATCCGCAAATCTAGATCGATATTGGAATCTCTGTGAGCATTTGATCAATGTAATTAGATTTCTCCCTGCTATGGCACCTATTCATTATGGTCCACATTACACTCTTTAAGAATTGAAGATTGCACACATCTTAGGAGGCTGTAATGAGATATGTGGACGCAGGGAGCTGGTAGGATTATAGAGAGAGAGACCAAGGGGGGTCGATCGGAGACAGTGCCATTGGCTGGGGGATGGTGAATTATTGAGCAGCTCTTTAGATTGCTGTTGCTCCATCATCTGTCTGCTCAAGAAAAGTGTCTGGAGAAAAATAAATGTCATTCTGGATGAAGTTAACCCCTTTGGTGCCATTTGAAGGGATTGGAGAAGATTCACTGGTAGTTTTTTTTTATGGGATAGTTCCATTGGTGCCAGTTATGGAAATGATTGCTACAGTTCCGATATTGATTTCAAGATGGTATAGCCCGGTTTGTCAAAAACCATTTAAAGGATATCTGCACCCAAAAATATTTTCTTGAATAGAGATAGAAATACAAGTATAGTACATTGTGAAAAGATGATTCTTATGACATGATTCACATGAATACTAGTTTACTATCTAAAAAATACTATTATACATTAAAGAAGTATTATTCATTAATATGAATTCATTGATGACTGAATAGTATTGTTCACATAAACTTCTATATTGATCTATCCTTTTCAATAAGACTAAAGGTTCAGTTGTTTCAATTTTACTTGTTTTCTACTTATAATCATTTCTAACAAACGAAATAGAAAATCTTGATTAATATGAAAAAATAGAATACATGCAATGCAAAACATATCAGAAATATAAAGATTTAAAACTCAAAGAGATCAAGAAATATAGCAGGTCTAATGAATTAAAATTGGCTGTAGAAGCTCAAGATTCTCTTGACTGATATCTTCTTTAGATATTAAGTTCTTGTTTGAATCAGGATATCCCGGGATGATGGCTTTGGATTCTGAAAGTCAATCCAGCTATATTATTTCAAGTCTTTCAAAAGTAAAAGCAGGAGTGATTTTTGGCAAATTGATCAGTAGATTTTTTCATATTTGAACAAGGTTGCTCAGTGTTGTTGACTGATAACATCTTCACAGTAAAATACTGTCTAGTTTTTTAATTTCATACAGTAAACAGCATTGTATACAATTTTAAACGGCATTTTGGATATGTACATTGCTAATGTAAAATACCCATTTTGACGTCATACATATAACCTGATTGAAATTGTAGTTTACTCCTTTTCAGCTTAATGCTTACACAACAATAACCCCTTTGATGTATCTGAAGGAAATCCTCTGTCAATCACTAATGAGTAGTCTGTCCTTTATCTTCTTGGAGATTTAAATTGCCAACATTTTTGTCTCACCTTAAAGACGTCACTAATTGCCATCATCTCCTAATTAAATTGCATTCTCCCAAGTGATGGAACAATCGTCAGCATTTAGATCTTATTGCCTAGGTGATCATCGGAACCTTGTGATCAATTAAATGTTAATTAGTTTTAGAGCCGTTGTGAATGAAAGAGAATTAATTACTTTTAAAGATACTGTAAGCCTGGGGTGTGGACTACTAGCCTGATGGAAAACATTGTTTTATTTATGTAATTCCCATAAGCTTTTTTTGTCTGGAACAATCTAGTTCAATTGAGCATCTGATTAATGGAGAGTTTGGGGAGGATATAAGTTCATAATGGCTGATAAGATGCCCGATGTGCTCAATGACTTATTCAATGAAACGGCTCATACCCTAATCAACCTTGCATGGATATTTTGTTCAAAATGTCAAAATTTGCATTAGCTGTTATCAACTTACTGTTCCAAGAGCGTGCTATAATTAAGTATTTCAGATATTACAGTTTGTATTTGACATGCAACTTCTTTTGATGGATGGCTAGGGAAATAGTTTGAAGCTGAAAGAAAATAATTTACAAGTAATGATCCAAGTCTACTTCATTCTTATTTTCCATTCTTATTTTCCATGTAGAAAGTGGGTACAGGAAGAGTATTGTTTTCAGTGTTACCCCTACTAAATTTTGTTTAATCACTTTGGATGTTTCAAACCCTTCACTTTTTTATATTTCTACTTTTATATATTCTCCCTCACAGTCTGTGGCTCTGTATCCTCTTTGATTCACTTGTTCAGTCTTTCTTTCTGTCTGTGTCTTTTTTTAATTATCTGCCTTTCTTTTTTCTCTTTCCTCTCTCATTTCTCCCCCAACCCCTCTCTTTTTATCTCCTTGTCTCTTGCTCTCTCTCATTTTTCTCCCTCCCTCAAACCTCTTTTAATGTCCCCATGAGGATGAACTGCTTTTAGTTGAACCTGTTGATTGCAGCACTGAATGTGGCTGACTACATCAAGAGCAATTTTCGTGACTGGAATTTCAACTTCCAGTTCTGTAGAAAGGACGGTCACAAATTCAATATCATTATTCTGTATTTCTGTAATAAAGCACACAAAAAACAGTGAGGACTAAGAGAAATTTAGAGGAAAATGGAGAGGGTGGTAACTATACTTTATTATGAAGGGGGAGGGGAGAATGGGAAAAAGAAACATTACCACTTTAAAGGAAAATTAAGAAAGAGTTTGAGAGAGTATATTGTGTGGTATATATTTAAGCACTGAGGGAATATAATTAAGTTGCTCTGTGTGTATACAATTGTGTGTGGTGAGCACGAGCATGACAACACTTTCAAGTCTATATGTAGTATTTGCCCGATGATACTTGGTATTAGCCTCTAGTTATAAGAGGAACAAGGACAGAGAGGGAGAGGGGGGCAGAGAAAGGTAGAGAGAGAGGGAGGTAGAAAGAGAGAGGATATGATGAGTAACCACACTGCTAAGTGCAATCAAAAAGCAATATGCTAATGTCAACAAATGATTGCCTATGCATTTTTATCTGCTCCTGTCTCGGTGGCTCATCATGGTCAGCCACTGAGAAAGAATGACAAATAAAACAAAAACAAGATACACCTAGGTCGGGGTGAAACTTGGCCGAGTAGACTCTCTTCTATCTACCTGAATGAGTGGATGCTCACACTCTACCACGTCTGTGCCCATGCCACTAAATTAACTCAATTATCGATAATATATGGCTGGGGCAATACGCAAGGGGGCCAGGGTGGTGCTGTAGCTTCGGGGATGTGGTCTTTTCTCTCTTTTTTCTGGAACCCAATTTCTCTCTGTCTCACCGGAGATGCTGTGAGGTGGATTTTGTTTATGAAGTAGAGGTGTTCGCTATACTCTGCCTGGCCGCGACCTGTAGGCTTGCTTCTCTTGATTCAATTTATCCGATACGCTTGCCTGCCATTTGGAACACGTTTGCACACCGAAGGCGACAGCCATTCTTAACTTCACCACCACCCCTCCCCCCCTTCCACCATCTCTCTTCATCATCATGGAACATGTGAGGGTCTGGTGAGGGCAAGAAGCTGTAGGAGATGTGTGTATCTCCCATGAGCAGCCATTAGCTGAGTTTGTCATGCTTCATGTTTTCACCCCTTCTCTTCTAACGCTCGTCTGACTAATTCACCATCCTACATCCCACCAACTACTATCTCTCATCCATGTTTGGATTATATACATACCCACACCTGCAGGTGAATTGGCATTCGTCAAGCTTTTCATCAGTTCCACAATTGGAGAACAATTTTCTGGCGGCCTGATTTCAGGAATGAATTTTATCCAGCGTTATTTTTCACTCCCGAACCCGAAAGAGTGCGTTTGTGACTGTGGAAAGGATGTTAAGCTGCGGGCGGAAAGAGGGGAAAAATACAACTGGTAATCCCATTTTGCGGAGGATGGCCGTATATATAAATGGTAATTGGAGGAGAATGAGATGTGCTGAAAAAAGCATGTTTGCTTGACATTTGGATGGCAAAGATAGAGAAAGACAATTTTTTCGATGCATATTGGTAATCCCCCTTCCCCCTCGTCAGATGGAGATAGAAAGCTGTATTACCCATGCTTGGACAGTCATGCTTGGACAATCCAAGTAATCTGGTTTGGATGCTAAGAGGCAGAGACGGGGTGAACTATATTTGATCCTCTCTCATTGATTTGCTTCTTTTTTTATTTGTACTGCAGTCTGGAATAACCGAGCCCTATTTTTTTTCCCTCGGAGCATATTTCCTCTTGCAGCTAATACTCATTATGTTGCGCACTGTCTGAGATTAGGACATAGTATATATGAATTATCTACAATCCTCTTGCTATCATGTGTCTGCATTGTTGCTATGGAGAAGCAGTGTATCTTTGCAACACACTTGTTACAGACTTGTAAACAACTGACTTGTAAATAAGTAAATGTAAGATGGAATAACTTTTTTGACGTGTGTAAAGGAGTCATAGAACTGATATGACGTTGTTTATTTTGAACAGTCTCTTGAGGAGCTTGATGAAAGGAAAAGCTTTTATTTCAATTATAACTGTGAGAAGCCATCACTGTGAGTATATCAGAGGAGAAACTTATGGTGCTTAGGAGATGATATCAACCTAAGAATGCCAAAACCTGTCACTTTAAGTAACCTTGCATTTTACTTTGGGTAGGTTTTAATTGTTGAGATATGAGGCTATGCCCCCCATCCATGCTGTCACATTCGCCTGTCTGCACCGTTGGCCAAGCCGAAACACCAGCACATGTCCCCAGGGAGTGATCTCTTTCAAATACAAAAGGGATAGCAAAGGGCGAAACCGAGGAGGCGTAACTATTTCCTTTGGAGTATTAGCAATCAAGGAAACCACCTGTGAATTGAAGGCTTCGGTGTGAGATGTGCAAGGGTGACAGTCATGCATGTTAGCTGCAGTTAGCGAGAATTAGTGCCAATTATTCATAGCCGACGCTACAGCGGTAAATCGTCTGCAACCAGATATGGCATAATGCAATGTTTCATCTTTTATCACTGATGCAATTATTTGAATGTCTTTATTTAGACATAGGCTGATTTTATTAGCACCACAAACATCGATTATCGTATCAAGTATCGGGAGTCTGTGATGACTATGTGGTCGTTTACGGGGATGAGGATAACATTCACATGGCTATGCGTGACAAGTCTGTGGAATAGAAGTGACTAGAGATGGATCAAAACGGAAAAGTGGAGCATTGATTGTCATACCTCAATAATTCACTTTCTATCTCTGTCATTATCTCTGTCAATCTATCCATCTCTTCCGTCTTTCCTTCATCTTCTCTTCTCTCCCAGTGGAGATAGATGATAGCAACAATTTGCAATGCAGAATTTGCCATCTTGCCTGAGGAAACTATCATTGAGACTGTCAGGCCGAACCATGCACGCTTTATTTCCTCCAGAAGTCGTGAAAACATTCCCGCCAACAAGCTCGTCACGCTCCTCGCCGCTGTTGTGGACGACTACAAATTCAATTTAGCCATTGGCATGAATACGACTTCTCGCTTGCACCTGTGATATATTGTTTTAGTTCCTTGGAGATTTTATCAAAACACCTTCAGTCTTTTTGAGAGCGATTACAGCGAGCTTGGTCCATGTTGTTTTTTCAGCGTGTAGGGCTATCCATCATGTGGGATTTAAGGGAACACCGGATAAGCCTGAAGAAAGAATCGTATGTCCTGATCTCTTACATTATCCTTACCTCAAGTCACGACTCCACTAATAATGACATGAATGCAATTATCTAACGATTTATATCTACTCGATCATCTTTTTTTCCCCTGACAAAACGGCTGTGGAATAATATGCATGGAGACTGACTGGATTGAGAATTATAAGTATATCCTTATTGATACAGAGGGAGCCATATAATTGCCTATAGTCATTGTACATTGGGAACTTCATTTTCGTCTTCAAGCAAATCCTTGAGGAAATATAATGATCCTGTAATTTTTCTAAACACATAAAGACCAACATCTCAGGGAGTTCGAGGGAGCCAGCCCTCCTTGATTTATATTATCAAATTACATGCCGGGGACATCTTTATTCTGAAAACATTGCCATAAAGCACTCTTGTGCGACCCAGATTTCAAGTCCCACATAGGGAGAAACAGAAAGAGAGAGACGCCTCGTTGCCGTGGGGGCAGCAAGCCCAGGTGGATTTGTTACTCCACCCCACCCGAGCAGAATCCTCTGCGGCCGACAATTTGATTGTCAAAATATTTTTTCTTGTTCTCGCGCGAGCGATAAAAAAGACTTTCCAAATGACGACCTTCATGCCGGACGTCCAGTCCTTCTCCAATCCGGAAAACATCTTCCGACTTTACTTCATCCCGCCCTCCTCCCAAAAGCGCAGGCGTTACAGATCATTCTCCTTTCGCCACAAGATGCGTCTCTCTACAACTGCAACCGCCAACACATCCGGAGATGCGGCTGAAAAAGAAGTAGGTAGTCAAATCCACTGAATTATCCACTTTCTTGTTTCTTGAAAACTCATTTCTTTGTAATTATTATGTGGATATTTATATAATTACATATATTTATCTTGATGCTTGCGATATACATTGTATGGGCTCATGCATTGTTTATTCATCCACTTATTTCCAAAATTTCATGTTCCCCAACATTGTGTTGCCAGTGATCATTATTCTGTCAGTTTGAGAATTTTGTGATGTATTGTTTTTTTTTCTTTCTTTAGTTTTATGTGAATATCATATAAACACTTCTCTGTATGAAGTCTAAATGTTGATTGATAATCTTTCTAAAAATGCAATTTCAATTTCATTCCATTATTAAATATAGTTACAATATAGCTAAGAACACATCCTGTGTGCATTGTTTTTGCATCTCATAGGAATAAAACCCCACTTGTTGATCCAGGGTCTTATTTCAATATTTTGTTCTTTTATTTGACCTCATATCTCCAGGTAACATCAATCATATTTTCATGTAAATTTTAGAATATAACCCCCCCCCCAAAAAAAAAAAAAAAAAAAAAAAAAGGCAGAAAATGCATGATTAATGCAATGGTTTTTTAAAACTTTTTTTTAACTTATAGACTTGTAATAATTTACAAAGGATAGTTACAATGTACATAGGTAGAAATTTTGTACTCCAATTTTATGTAGCTGAATAAATGTAAATTATCATGTCTAAAAGTATATGACACGATGGGCACCTCTCTTTATTTTAATGACATACTTATTATTTTCCACTTTAGTTGATTCCAGTCAAGATATTGTTAAATACCTTTCACGTCCCTAAAAAAATATTTAAGTGAAATTCATAAATCAAAACAATTTTGTTTTAAATTTGATAACAAGATTTATAAAACTATGTCACTTTTCAGATACTTGTGCCTCAATTTATCAAAAGTTTTCAGGACAGGGAATTTTGCACTTACATTCGTCTTCGCTTCTTTGCCTCAATGTTTCTTGCTCGACCTATTCATTGCATTTAACTGGTATCCCCTCCCCACCACCTCATAATAAGATCAACCCAGTCACTCTTATACCCGAAATTTGCGTTGTTTCCCCTTTCATTAAATAAATTTCTCCCTCCCCTTCTTGTAAGTGAATTTTTCACTCACAGGCTGAGAATTTGTGTACAAATCCCCATTCCTCACTCTGATGTGAGAGCATCTCCCTTTTCTTTTTCTAAAAAATATAATTTAGTATAAAATATATCAGTTGTCTGCGAGTGACAACCTTTTCTTTTTGCTTGTCAGAAAACTTTGTAAAACAAAAGTGTCCCAACTCTCAAGAAATCTTTGATCTAGCTTTTGATCACCTATAATTCCTTGGTTTTGCTACTGTCTATGTACTGCTTTATGCTGTATATTATAACATGCCTTTAATAGTCACCAGCAAACCATTTCATGATGGTTATCATGCATGGGCAAGAATTGCTTGCCAATTACCCTGTTTTTAGATGTGTGTGCAAAATGCGACAAAGCAATATTGATATGTGTTAATGTGTTTACATGCAGACACTAGGAATATGTTATCATTTTCTCCTTGATATATTTTGAATCCCCCTCTGTTTAATTCTTGGTTTTTGTAAAAACTTTGAATGATTTACAAAAATATCACGCCCTCAATATCTGCATGTGACTTGGTGAATTTGTTTAAAGAAAAACATTACAAATATAAAAACAATAACATCCAGTTCTTTGAAACCATACAAATTCTTCAAATGATTGACCTTCCAATCTAATATCACTGAAAGTGAAGTGGGATTCATGTCTCAACCACACATGTATTGATCAGTATGTAATGCACAATATGAACATTTATGACCTTAACACTTTATTGTGAGGTATGCATGTTGTCAACGGCAACTGTTTAATGATCTCCAAATGATCTCCATTAAAAAAGTCACCGTATGCAACATGTGCAAAACCTGCAAAAAGGCTATATTGGCAACACAAATTACCCATAAATTCCACAGACCTACTATTTTTATGACATCAGGTGGTTTCAAACCGCCTCGATCACAAGAATCCCCGTTAAATTACTAGACATTTTTCATGCTAAAAAATACCAGATAATTATTCTAGCATTCAGACCGCCCCGAAACACACTCTGCGGGGAAATTTCTCTAAGTTATGAGCATGCGCAGTACTGTCTATTAGCAGACGAAGAAGCGCGCGCTTTTCAACAGTGGTACGTATCGCGATCGTGGGACGGCCGGCCGGGACAGGAGATCTGCCTGCGGCCGGCCTAGCTCTAGCACGTACTAACTATACTCGATCGTATGCGCAAATCATTTGTTCTCTTGATCATCATCTGCAATTGCACTAGATTTCTCTCCACATTGAAATTAAGGCCTTGGTGGCCTCCTCACTCCAGTGCGATGTCATCTGGTATGAAAATGTAGAATACCGGTAAATATCACCCTTAATTCGCTAAACTAATTTTTTGAAGAAGAAGAATGAACTGCCGAGTCAAAGTCGAACCCCGAGTCACGTCGCATGAAAAGTGTTTATCGCTGCATACACTGGCGCTGGCCAGCCGTGCGGGCTTGCTCACTCGGTATGCCTCGCATCAGCCTCGTATATCATGCATATCGAACAGCGCGCACTATGCACCGGAAATTCATTTATCGCGGTGATCGATGGGATACAAGTTCTCGTACTTTGCTTTCAGATCGCCAAAATACCCACGACCTTGGAAAAATCCCCGCGAAAGTTCTTGTAATTTCGCCAAGTACCTACTATTTAGCGGGTATTTTCTTTCGGGGAAATTACGCGTAGTTTGCTTTCACATTACCAAAATACCTGGAACTGACGAACTTCGAGGCGGTCTGAAACAACCTATTTTGTGAACGTAAATTTCAGATTCAGTCTTCCAGGTGTTTATTTATATTAATGACTACATTTCACCATTTCACAGTGACATCTTTCAAATTGTACTCCATGTATAGAAACTTAACAAATAAGGTGATGATATGAGATGATAATATAAGTGAATACATGTCTTGAATAACTTTTATGTAGATCTGAAATTCTCATATCATTTTTAAATTAAGTATAATTAAATATGAATTTTATTTCAGTTTTAGTTATATTTAATTTCAAAATAATATGATTCTAGACGTGTATTTTGCAAGAAAAGAAAATTTGCTAACTACAACAAAATATTCATATTTAGATTTTCTTCAAACATTATATCATTTTTTTTTCCTCAATGACATTGTGCCAAAATGGAAATAACTGAAAGATACAGCCAGCTTGTGACCAAAACAATTCTATTAAAAAACAAACAACCCCCCCCCAAAAAAAAAAAACAATTCTATTCCATCTTGAACTATCTTGGGCCTACTAGTGGTTCTTTGCAAACTTGCATAGCACAATAAATGGTATATCAATTGGCTTAGTCACATGTGATATTTCATAGAAGCTTTCCAGGAGGGAGTTTTACAAAGATTTAAGTATGACTTAAGTCGCACTTAAATGCTGACGCGTACATGATATGCAACGCACGATCTTATTGATAGGTACGTATTAGTACGCGTCCTCATGACCCGATCTGAACAATGCGGTCAAGCCTTTCATACCTTATGCTACTCGGTATTTAAGTGCGACTCTAAGTCATACTTAAATCTTTGTGAAACAACCCCCTCATCCAAATTGTATTGTCTGTGCAGAAAAGGGAAGATACGCTTTGTGTGAGCCCTGTTTAATTTTGCAGTGTATTGAAAAGTGCCCCAGTCTTGTTTTAAAAAAGTCATGATGAAAATAATAATGATCAGTCCATTTATATAACTCAGTTACATGCATATACTCTACTGGGCTTAATACTTGGTATCATTATTATAATATAATATTACCCCAGCTGTAGCTGAGCTGCTATAAAGGCACTAAAACATTCAAGGAGTAATCCTTCTGGGTACCCATTCACCTCACCTGGGTTGAGCGCAGCCAATATGGGCAAATTTCTTGCTGAATTAAAACAATTATGTAATATCAAACTTATAAACTCATGTCCTTAACAGCCCCCTTGCACTTTAATGCACCTTCCTAATGCCACAGTTACACCAACGAAAACCGAATCCAAACCCATTTTACCAGTGTGACTGAGGTATTAATGTGCACCCATTCCTTTAATGTCAACCAATAGATTCAAAGTACATCATTATCCAGCTCATATACCATCTCTTGATTCCACCCATATTTTCATCTTCTCTGCAATCTTCAGTTTCACTTCTTCTCATCATCTTGTCTGTGAAGCATCCATATGCTGGGGCCTTTACCCTTCACAGGCGACTGCTTACTTACATGACTGTGCCCAGTGGCACGAGACATCAGAGCCCCACGGTTTCTATCTCTGACCTTTTAAAAGACGAAAGAGTAATCAGCATTATGTTCGTGTTCTATTCTCATAAGGGTCTGTTCACATCATGTTAAACTGTCTCGCTTGTAGCTGCAGGCCTCTCCGGCAACACTAAGGAATTCTTTAATCAACCTCGATCGTACATGTAATTTCTTTGCTCCATATGAACCAACCAAAGTATGAGTGAAAACAGAATGGAATGTAGCACAAACAGATTAAAACAAAATAATCATTAGGTTAGTCAACATAGAATTGAAAGAATTTTGTGATTTGAGTAGGGCATTTGTCTGAAGTCTTTATTTTCCATTTATTGTGTTTGATTTATTGAATAATTTAAATTACATGTTCAAGGAGAAATGCAACAGTGTTTGAAAATGTGAATGTTTACAAGTGTGAAGATATGTAACTGAATGTCATTAACACTAAATAGATATCTTTAGGAATGGCAATTTGACAAGAAAAATAAGTACGCATGCTCCACAAACTTCCCAAAATGCATGATAACTGGTTTAGAATAAAGAAATCATGCAGTATTGAAATGCAACCAATGACTGTTCTATACTATTAGCTCATATGCAAATTCAAAAGCTTTCTCTTACATAAATTGAAGGGAAATATGAAAGATGTGAGTTTGGAATTTGATAATGCAGTAATGAAATTGCATTACAAATTTTGTCTGCTCCACCATTAGGGGCAGCACACATGTTATAGCACTTAAGGTAATAAGGCCACAAACCAGAATCATGGTTGACTGACTCTTAAAATCCAGAGAGAATTTGTCAATGGTACAGAATTTAAAGAAATATTCACATAGATGAAATAACAAGTTCACATTTCGAGAGGGGATAGAGAGATATATATAATTACAAAAAAGACAGATAGAGAGACAGACAGACAAACAGAGCTTGAGAGATACAGTTTTAGTAGTGCATGGAAGAGGCTCAAAGCACAAAGGATATTGTTTATTCATGACTGTGAACATGCTTCTTGTTGGCAACTATATGGAATAAGGATTATTTTCCTCCAAAAGAAAAAACAAGTTGACAAAAGGAGTGGGAAGTGTAATAAAAATGTTCTGCCCCCTGTCGGAGTATGTTTGGTTTGTGTAACAAGTTTGGTTACATCATTCTAAAAAATAAAAGGCTTGACTCTCAAATATTGCTAATCACATAATGCTATGCAAATTTTCTGAATTACATTTTTTTTTACATCAGCTTTCATTTTGGTTTATTGTCAAACAACCTTTTCCTGAATAAAAAGATTCATTTCCTGAGCATTTCATTAAAATAATCTTGATATTCCACGCAGTCGGTGTTGGATTCATGGATATTTTTGTTGAGTCTTGTCTCTTAGCCTCCTGCCTCTCAAAACTATAATGCAATTAACAACAGAGGGAGCAATTCAACCATCAACCTGATGGTAACTCTAAAATAGCTTGAAGTTGAATTGCATTCTATTGCATTTCTATTTCAATACCAGCCAAATATGTATGGTGAAAATCATGAATAGAAAATATATGACTTGTTGAAGTAAGGAGAATATATTATCATTTATCACTTAAAGAATCACATTGTAAGAATATTGTAGGTTCCACTGTACCAAAGAATATGAGAATTAAAACTAATATACCTCAAAATAATTTATTGATGTGTATGTTTCAACTTTGAGAGGATTAGATCAGTTATGGTCTATACAGTGCGTCCCACAAAAAACGAAACCGAGATTTATCAATGATTTTTCATAGCTTTATCACAAATACAATAGATAAATGACCTCCCATTTTGAAGCTTAGAATCTCCTCTTTCATCTGACAGTACTTAGACTATTTCTCATTCACGCATGAGTGAGCAAAAACAATTTGAAAAGGGGATACCAAAAAGTCACTTGGCGGGCCGTATCTGGGTTTTAAAAGAAAACCACATTTTTAAAAAGTTCAATATCTGCTCTTTAATTTGATACCTCAATTACAGAAAATGGTCAAGAAATAAGAAAGTTCTGGTTATTTGAAATAAGGCTTGAATTTCCATAATTTCATAAAATGAAGAGGTTTTACAGGCTAGCGTTCAAACTCACTCCACACTCCGTTTTGTTGACGATCAGCCATGCATTAAGTCTTGTTAAGTTTTGTTACCGTGCAATAGCTTCTGTGGGAAACCGGTGAAAACACGTTTATTTAATGAAATTATGGAAATACAAGCATTGTTTCGAGGGATCATAACTTTTTTACTTCTTGACCATTTTCTGTGATTAAGGTATCAAACAAAAGAGCAGATATTGAACTTTTTAGTCATGTGATTTTCTTTTTGAAATTCAGATACCCCCCGCCAAATGAGTTTTTGGCATCCTTTCTTCGAATTGTTTTTGCTCACTCATGCGTGAATGAGGATTAATCTAAGTAATATCAGATGAAAGAGGAGATTCTAAGCTTTAGATTGGTAGGTCATTTGTCTATTTTATTTATGATTAAGTTATGATAAATCATCGCTAAATCTCGGTTTCGTTTTTTCTGGGACGCACTGTATAAGGTTTTTTCCCCTTTCAAGTTACCAAATATGTCTTCTTACTTGTTATGAAATTCATTTGAATTAACCTTTAGCTTGTATAAGATTTGTGAACAAATGCATTATATTGAAATGTCAGATGAGTGAAATAATTTTTCTGTGGATTTATAATTCTTACTTTCATACCGATTATTATAAGTGATATGAATTATAGATTTTGCTTATAGATCATCCTGAATAGTTACAGAGATTTGACAATATATTTTCAGCAGGAGCGAATATTCAAAATGGCTCTCAGGAGAACTAATCCTTATATATGATTTTAAAAACATTTTCTCTATTTTGAAATAATTTTGATATTGTTTTGAAAAACAAAATTCCATATGAATCAAATGCAACACTATTAGATTGGTATTTTTGAATTATGACTGGTGTGTTTATATGATTCCAAAATACAGAATATTGATTTGAAATCTAGAAATATTAATCAGTAACTTTAGTATCAACATAGTTCATTGTTCATATAAAAAATATCAAATATAAGATAAAGCATGCTTGAGAAGTGTTATGGATGTTTGCATTAGTAAATTAGGATGTTTTATTTTAGATTTCGCTGATAATAATTAGTGCTAAGTCAAACAAGTTGCATGTTTGTAAATTGATATGCATGTGTATTATATTGATCTCATATCATATTATGATCATTGATGTTAGTTTGAAGAAAAAAATCGCTCCCCTTTCAACTTCTGACCCTGGTTGTCTATTTAAATGTTTGTCAGGTAAGATTTCCAAGGATTTTTCTTTTAAATAAAGAATTGTTCTATTTCCTTTCATTTTTATCCCCTAAAATTTGGGATTTGGATGCATACCCCCTTCCTCATTGATAGATCACATACCACTGAAAACAAAGATCTTGAGCCGTCAATCTATTTTGTTGGAAGAAATATAAATTTTTTTAATGCTGGATGGAACTACATTTTATATGAATTGAAGTAAAACTAGCTGCATTATTTATGTCTTCTATTTTTGTCCACGGCTGTTTATGAAATATTCACTAGTGGGATGAAGTTTTGTCAATCTTTAGGCAATATCTTTATGATGGTGATTTTGTGCTGTCAGTTTGACAGATAGTGATTATATCATCGGATTTAGATAAATATATGAAAGGTGTAGCTATTTTAAAGCAGATACGAACCAATAGCCCCATCTCCAGTCCAACTACTCATACCTGGCCAGTTTCCTGACCCATAATGCTAGTGTAGTCTAGTTATACAGTCCCACTTGAATGATAACATGTTAATTAACTACTCAATACATTTATACCACAATAATTATGTTACCCAGTAGCAAAACCATTTTTTCTCTCTCAAAACATTTTAGTTTCTCTATACAAATACAATTATAGGTCAATTTATTCTCTGTAGTAGGCTATTAGTATATATTTGAAAACATACATTTTAAGACCATGGGTGCGTTTATCCGCCACTTTTTTACCCTAGAATCATGATTTGAATCATGATTCTGCAGAATCACGATTGCGTTTAGTCGAAATTGAATATAATCATGATTAGAATCACAAACATGAAACACGAAAAAAGGGGCGTTTGGAAAGACGTTTCTGCAGAATCACGTACGAAAATGTTCGAATAAACGATATCGTGATTACAATCATGATTATATGACCTCACTGTTGTGTCGGGCTACTTTCGGTTTGACTCTTGCCAAGCTCAAGGCGCTCTATATGCTCATTGTATGTACATGACTATGAATTCATTTCTTGTCATGTTCAAGTTCTGTGTTGGTCATCGCATCGTCCACTACTTTTCATTTTTTGGTCATGTCTTCAACTTCAAGTTCTAGTAAATGAATTAACTGGACAGACAATGATCTCAGTTGTTGTTGAGTATACAGTATCAATATCAAATTGGATCTACGCTGAAATTCACTTCCGAACACCATTTTGGATAAACTAACAAGATGAATAGAAGCATATGGACCCTTTATGATAGAAGTAAACAAAATGAGGTATAGACTGAATTCTGATGGAAGCAAAATAATTTTTGAGAGCCGAAACACGTGCGAAAAACTTCCTCTGTCAAACTGCGCACTAGTGATGCGCACTGGATTGGCCCGAATCTGAGGAGAAACAGCATTGGAATGAAGGTCGTCTAAACGCTAATTCTGTGATATTGTGATTCATGTTTGTGTTTTGAATCATGATTCAAATCATGATTCAAATCATGATTCTGGCTTGAGGTCGCATAAACGCAGCCCATGTCTTTATAACACACAGTCAATGAGAGACCACACACTGTTCACTTTCCCTTACTTATCTGCCTCAATACAAAATTAAGATATGATCTCTATCTTTCTATATTATTCTAGAATACTCTCTAGGATCCTGTGGCACAAAACTTAAAAATTGATTGTACAAATGATTTTCAGGTTTGTGATCATTCATATAACATATACAATGATCAATTGCTTAGCTGTGTGTATGACTATCGCAAGCAGCCTCGGACAGGTAACCTTTTAAAGTGAAAGTATCCTTATTACTGCAGTGTCTATTTAGTTGGTTTATCAGTACCTTGGTTCTCTTAATAAAGCCAGGCACTCGGGCGAGGAGTGGAATTGCTTTCAGTGGAATCAAACAAGCGGAACTTTGCCATTTTTATTATTTTTTTTTAAATGAGAGTGGATCCAAGTGTCTTCTTTGGCCGGTCAGGCATGCATGGCATATGATGTCAGGAATGACAGATTCAAGTTTATTGCATATCTATAGAGCGATGAGAGAGGAGGGGGGGGGGAGAAGGAGAGAAAGAGAGGGAGATGGAAGGAAAAAACAAGGGATGATTGGTGGGCTGGGAAAGGGAAAAAATAGAAAGCGAAAGAAGCAGATGGTTCAAGGAAAGGAAAATAAAGAGATGGAGAAAAGAGGAAGATAGTGAGAGGCACGAGGGGAGGAGGCATGAAGTGGAAGGGGTCGATAGTAAAAGATTAAGAAATTGTGAATAAAAAAGTAAACGTTTTAATTTGTTAATGATATTTCTTGGGATTTAAAGAATTAAGAAACAGGCAAGATAAATTATTCATTTATCTCTGTTTAAAGAAATATGTCAAAAAATTATTACTTCGAACATTTCTGTTGAATACTTTGGAATCATTGATGTTGGTAATGATAAGAAGAGTATAGACAGGAAATGATACCTGGCACCAAAATATTGCAGAAGTAGAAGACGAGAATAAGACAAAGAGCAAGAAATAGAAAAGGAAGAAAATATAGGTGATGAAAGAGGGAGTGAAGATAGGGAGAAGTGGCAGGATATGATTTTTCTACCAGCTGTCGGTAGGTCGCCGTGACCTTGCTTCACACGACATGATATTGGGAACGCACGCCAGTTATTCCAAACATAGCTCGGTGTGAGATTATAGTGCTATTGGTAGAAAGATCCACTGTGCAAAGTCGGGGTCGTGTTGGAGTCTGGATTGTGTACCTCCGAACAAGACGTCCATCGATGGTGGTGGTAGTGGTGGTGGTTTTGATGGTGGTATAGAGAAAGGCTTGGAGCAGCTTGAGTATACATGTGGTATAGGTTCCACTTATTGTAAACAGAGCACGTGTCCAGCAGTGGCTTCTCCTATACTACAGTTCTAACTTCTCAGAGCAGTTCCTATTTGTATGTGAAGCTCCGGATATGATAACTAGGTCATAACAGAGAAGACCTGATTTGCAAACCACAGACTTCAATTCATTACTTATAGTGACAATTAATCTATGTTTGATCGGTAGCATCGACTTTAAGGACTCCTCGCGCTCCAAAAACAAGCATCAAAAGACATTTCTATGCTGTTATTCCGCTTCATGAGAGACTACCAGGGTAAGGCTATGTGAAATACCTTTCCTCTCGACATCTTAATAGAAGCTAAGAATTCTCCTGCACAGTGGAGCAAATCAGCAAGCATGTTTTAATCTCAACTTTGTCAGTGATTAGTTCAGTGTAACAAGAGGAAACCATTCAGGAGTTCACTTTTGTCAACAGCCATTTTGTAGTCTTCTACAAAAGAAAAGTTAGGCTTTTCAAGGACTAGACACATTCTTACACCACTTTTTTCCCTGTTTCTCCATGGTTGCTTACCTTTTGCAAAAGCATTAACAGTGGAACTTCTACCAGTTTATTTTGCTGAATTTCTTTGTTATACAGACCAGTTTTGATGAGCCAAAGTGTTGTTTTTTCATTATTTTCTGAAGAACAATATAACTCACCTGATAATATTTGACAAGAGTTATAAGACAGACAGCATTCAGACTTCATTCGAAATTGGGACACCTGCTATAGTGAGGTATCTGTTTCTCCGAGTTGTTTGAGTCTTATTATTTAGGATCAAACTATTGTATTTTTTGTCTGGGACTCAGTGAGCAGACGGGAATCATCTTTTGAATTCAAACTTGCATGGGGTATTATACTATTCAAATCAATCAGAGTGACCTCAATTCATTCACACAGTTCACCAACTGAGCTTGTTTATTGAGGTATATCAATAAGGTCATTTTTACCTGTGCTTTATTGATATGTTCTATCACTTCACAGTTACTCTGTTTTGTGAATAGTTTGCTTAATACTGTCAGTGTGTTTATGCATGGTGGAATAGTGGAGAGACCAGACCAGTGATTCGGCACTGTATGATTCTCTACATGGTTGATTTCAGGTGCTCAGCCGGGCACCCTTTCTTTTCAAAGTAGATCGATGCACATCACAAAGATCACTCCGTAATTCTATCTCAGGAAGGCTACCAGCAGTTTTGTCTCTGTCATAAGTAACTTATAGCAGCCATTTAGCAACAAGCTTGGTAAAGTGGATTGCCTCATTAACCTGAATGGGATTGTGTGCTACAAATAACGGAAGAATCACAACAACTTGAGAAAGTCATTTTACTTTTAGCCGTTCCACCGCAGCAGAACATCAAATCGTCTATATCGTTTGAGAGGATCGAACGTTTCGATATAGATATTAGAAGTGCATGTGAACTTTATGGATATTGTGATGAAGGAGAAATATGACTTTTCTAGGCTCCATGCATGCCACAGCAAATTGAGGCGATAGTCTCCACTCGGCAGCGTGTTTTCCGAATGGGGTCATAAATTGAGAAATCACCTTTTAGATTTTCTTGAAGAGGCTGACCAATTTGCAAAAAAGTCTTTAATGCATCAACGTACTCTGAGTCTGTTTCGTATGTTATTGTTTAAGTCTTCCAAAGGTTATATGCAGAGCTATACAAATATTCGGAGTGTTCATTTAAACAGAAATGTTTTATGGACAGCGTCATTTCTATGTTTGATGTTCTATGGAATCATACGCGGTCTTCCTCTTGTCAACAGGGCGAATTAAGGAGCTGGTGTGTGCCGTCTTAGTACGTATGAATTTATTTTGACGTGGAAATAAAAGAGCTATCTTTGTCAATGCCTTCATAAATGCATTATACGAGAAAGGAAGTAAACTAAGCTATTGGCTTTGATAATTGGTTATGATGCAGTGGAGAAAAACAGTGGAAGAATTCAACCTGGACAGACACCGGAGTGACATGTCATTGCAAAGATTTCAAATTAACTTCTGATGCATTCCTTTAGTGATTATATGTACGAAGTGTATCATCCTATCTGAATTTCTGGGAACAAAAGTACAACTGGCAAGTAACTAGTAAAAATAAAAACATTAATACCACCTGTTCTTCCAACCATATCATTCTAAAGCAATATAAAAGTTATAGTACGTCATCTTATACATTCCTGCTGGCTGTGGAGCTATACGTAATAAAGTTGCATGCAGCCGTTTCCCAGAGCCCTCGAACCTAAGGTACCAGCACCTGATAAATCAGATATCCAATATCTACAAACTATTGATTCATAACCTTGGAAACAACTGAAAGTATCACCTGGCTAGACTTTGAGTGATACCACTTAACTGAAGTGAGTTTATCTGGTGACCATTTGTTAGCTTATATTGACCCTACTGGACCCACTGCCTTCCTAAGAGTGATGGGTGATCAGAACCAGTATGACTCCTACGGGTCACTTCCAGGAGAGTTTTCATCAGAGGACGACGACGGTAGTGACAAGGTAATTGAACTTAACCCATTGGCTTCTGAACTCTGTGGTTCCCATGCATTTTGTATAGGGACCACCTGGTTTCAGTTGGCAGCGGGGTCAGAACAACTTATTGATATCTACATTTCATATTTTACAATTAAAGCCTGTATAAGATTTAGGTTAATTCAATTATTCGATTAAGAGTGGGATAAAATAAATTATAAATCATGTTAAAAAAGATAGGAACAAATTCTGGTATAAGCGGGTTAAACTTACAATGGAAATGCTGGGTGTAAGTACAAATTTTGGCCCAAAGATTAAATAGTTTACATGTTGTGTTTGGTAAAAGCAGGGAATTGGTAAACATTGCAGGATACAATATTTGTATATAGTTTTCTGATATGCAATAAGAATATCTGTAGGATGAATATTTAAAGGATCGTAATGACGAAAAATAGTGAGGCCTGCATTCTTGGGAAAGAGAGAAAAATCTTAATGTATCAGACAAATTCTAATTTTCACAGAAGATCAAGTGTTAAAAAAAAAGATCTAACGGTCACTGACCTTTGAATGTAAGAATAACCTTTTTCATATAATATTGAAAAGTTACCAAAACTTACACAGGCTTTAAAGAATAATAATGGCATGAGTAATAGCCACATTGATAAACTTTGGCATTACAGTAGCACATAATCTATTTTTTTTTACCACAGGTTGCTTCCATTCATTGAAAGAGAAAGATATGAAATCATAAAATAGATCTGTATCAGTGACTGCTATAGGATTGTATGCTTGCATGGTCCATGGTTCAGGCATATAATTGCTGTGTACTGTAAACAAGCAAAGTGATTTTAGAACATGCAGTATTTGATTTGTATTTCTGGTTGTGCTATGTTTGCATGGGAGAGCTAGTTTAAAGCGGTGCATGGGGAAATAGTAGAATAAGACACAGGAAAGATGGAGAGAGAGAGAGAAAGAAGTGGAAGGAGAAAGGGTAGGCAGACATAACCTATATATTGTCATTAAAAGTGAGGAAGAGAGAGAGAGATAGATAGACAGACAGACAGACGGAAACAAACAAAAAGACAGAAAAACAACCCAAAATTACTTATCAGGAGAAAAGCAAGCGCATTTGGCATACCTGGGAGGCCGAGGAGGGGGTGGGGGATCAGGGTCAAGGATCAAGTCAAGCAACCCCGTTTCTATCTCTCTTCCCTTTTTTTTTTGGGGGGGGGTTGATACTCATCAGGGGATGGACGATTAGCCACATATGTTACTGGTATGGTGAATGAAAAGCAAGCATTATTTATAGTGCATTTTGAATGATGAAATCTGCACAAAGAATACAAAATAAATTTAACCCTTTGGACCCTGAATTTATTGGGACGATTGTGACCCTCACCCTTGATTATAATCAGATATCCAGCTTATCAAGGAATACTTGACAATGAAATACATGATCTCCTATTGTCATGATTCGAGCACAGCCATGCCAGCGGCACCTTAACTCCGCTGATACCCTGCCTGGCCTGAATGGTGCTGATTAGCTTCCCGTACTAACAATAATCTAAAATTCTGTATGAAAATCACTGCGCGTATTACGTATACAACTCGCCGTGCAATATCGCACTAGCTTCCTTTGTATGATAGAATATTTTGGTCATTTTTTATGCTAAAACCTTATAAATGAAAGCCAATCGTCATTGAAAGTATAAACTGAAGTTATCGACTGAATATCTCTAAAATGACTATTTTTAAAGGTCATCTGTTATTGTAGTATCTTAAATTCTTTCTTTTTGAATCACATGACTTGGAGCCGGTATTTCGGGTTTTTCGGGTATACGCGCGTTCACGGTGAAGCTGGTATTCCGGCTTTTTTGGTTCAAAGGGTTGAGAGCATCTTTAAATGGTGAATTATACTTGTACAGAGCATGATTATACTTATATAAAGTACTCTACATTGTGGTAAAAGGAACATGCAGACATATAAATGGTACGGTATGAAAAAACCTTTTATAACATAACTGTTGGGAAAGTTGAGCAATCTTATGGACCGTTCAGTCCATTTGGATTGGATGTGAGGAGAGGTTGTGGCATCTTAGGGATATTCCACCAAGTTTGAGTTATGAATTATTGCTTGAAATATGTGACAGGTTCACAAGACCCATAAAGAGGCATCCATATAAATATTTTTTTTAGGAGACAGGGGATATATTAATCAGACATGTTTAGATTATCCTCATTAACAAAATAATATATAACTGAAATGTTATATAATATACACTCTTGACATATCATAGAAAGAAAATAATTTTGACTATTGGTATCGTCAGGTGGGTCCAAACATTGGACCATGCCCACAACAAGACTTGTATCATGATAAATGATTAAGATGTCTAGACTTGAGTAGAATGATTCACTAATTTTGCTTGTCAATTACTTTGATTCAGATATTTTTTTGCGCTCAGACAACCATATATCATGTCCGAACAGACATACATGAATTTCAAAGCTGAAAGCTGAATGACAAAAGTTTGAACACGTGGTAAAGTTTGCAATACATGACCATGCCTAAACCCACATTCATTTAGTGCAGTAAAGTGATACTCAAACATTTACATGACATATATTGAGGAAAGTATATTTGCCTTTCAACTCCCAAGTAATAATTGTGTTTGAGCTTTACTCGGATCTATCTGGAGAAATAGAGAATATTAGATTTTGTTCTTTATTACATTGGTATATTAATATGGAAGGGAATATAGTGCAGAAGTTCTGTATATTCCCATAAGAATCTAAACAAGTTTAGGCCAAAAGATAATTAAGCATTTGTTTGAATAAGATGATTTCATCAATGTTTAATTAGTTATACTATTGTAATTTTTCGCCTTCAGTTGTTTTTGTATTCTACAAGGTTTCTAGGTATTTCTGTTTTGTTTGTTATATTATACACAGGGGCTGTGGAATGGTTTTGAAAGTGGGGGAGGGGAGGGGGGCTGATCATGCATAAAATCACAATCAGATGGTCATTTTACATTTTTTGTACACGATTTGGGGAAAAAGTGCCCCCCCCCCCTCTGGTTCCACGACGTACATGCTAATTCTGATGATATCATTTCGTCTACCTCTACTACTACCACAAACTAATGCTGCTGCTGCTACTTCTCCTCCTCCTGCTCCTCTTCCGCCTCCGCCTCCTCCTCTTCCTCCTACTACTACTACACTGCTACTAATACCACTACTACTACTACTACTACTACTACTACTACTACTACTACTACTACTACTACTACTACTACTACTACTACTACTACTACTACTACTACTACTACTACTACTACTACTACTACTACTACTACTACTACTACTACTACTACTACTACTACTACTACTACTACTACTACTACTACTACTACTACTACTACTACTACTACTACTACTACTACTACTACTACTACTACTACTACTACTACTACTACTACTACTACTACTACTACTACTACTACTACTACTACTACTACTACTACTACTACTACTACTACTACTACTTACTACTACTACTACTACTACACTACTACTATACTACTACTACTACTTGCTACTACTACTACTTCTACTACTACTACTACTGTTGCTACTACTATTACTACTACTACTACTACTACTACTATACTACTACTACTACTACTACTACTACTACTACTACTACTACTACTACTACTACTACTACTACTACTTACTACTACGACTACTTCTACTACTACTACTACTACTACTACTACTACTGTTGCTGCTACTACTATTACTACTACTACTACTACTACTACTACTACTACTACTACTACTACTATACTACTACTACTACTACTACTACTACTACTACTACTACTACTACTTACTACTACTACTACTACTACTACTACTACTACTACTACTACTACTACTACTACTACTACTACTTACTACTACTACTACTACTACTACTACTACTACTACTACTACTACTACACTACTACTATACTACTACTACTACTTGCTACTACTACTACTTCTACTACTACTACTACTGTTGCTACTACTATTACTACTACTACTACTACTACTACTATACTACTACTACTACTACTACTACTACTACTACTACTACTACTACTACTACTACTACTTACTACTACGACTACTTCTACTACTACTACTACTACTACTACTGTTGCTGCTACTACTATTACTACTACTACTACTACTACTACTACTACTACTACTACTACTACTACCACTACTATACTACTACCACTACTTACTACTACGACTACTTCTACTACTACTACTACTACTGTTGCTGCTGTTATTACTTCTGGTAGTGGTGATCGTAGTTGAAGCAGTGCTATAGTGGAATTGAAATGTCTCCTAAATGCTAAGTTTTTACAGTAAATGTAAATTTTGAATCATCACGATGAATTTAAGAACATTCCAATCAACCTCAAGTTCTAAAGAGGTAAAATGTTTTGTTTTTTTCATTTAAAAATGTCTTTCCATTCAATTGCAAATTTTCAAAAGCAGACTGTTGTTGACATTTGAAAGTATAAATTAAGTTTCTATACTTGAAATTTATCCATCCTTTGCAAAATCCAATATTGATTGATTGATTGATTTTATTCGTCAATGAAATTGAAGAATTCCTTGACAGGATAGCCCATGAAAGCCGAAAGGACATTGGAAATAGACATTGGCAATCAATGGTAAATAAATTCCTTGCAAGATTATCTTATTAGATCATATTTTTCATAAAGTATTTGCACAAATCACACTTGTTTTGATCGAAGTATTCAATAATACTACACCACATCCATTTTCAGATGTCTTGGCTACTATATTGATTTCATAATCAGATTTAGCACTTATCCCATATTAGCATAATCTTGTTGGGAAGCTTACATTGAAACCATTGAAGCGTATTGAACGCATATTAGGCTTGAGTGCATTACATAAAAATAGATTTCTTAAAATGTTTCAATATAACATATCAGCAATTTAAAGATAAATCTGAATATGAGTTCACGAAAAATTACAAAATATTAAGTTGTGATGCTACTTCCAATGAATGAGAAATAATGCTATTTTTTATGATAAAATGTTTTAAGGCCTCAATGCATGAGGCAAATAAATAGTATGTCAAACTTAATCATCAATTAGTATAGACTATAGGCTTCAAGATTATTATTAATAATAATAATAATGCTTTATTTTACCCAGGGTAGCCACTTCAGTTAAGAAACTGCTCTACCCGCAGGCCTTGCATGAACATAATGTTATTATTACCCTTCTCCAATCTAAATTGCTGAGCCCCTAGCAAGAAGGCAGAAGGTCTCATTTTTATAAGTCTTTGGTATGACTCGGCCGAGGATCGAACCCATCACCTCTTGTTCGTGAGGCAGATGCTCTGCCACCAAGCCAACATGCCCGCTTGAATGAGGTTTACCTGATGACGCAGTCTAAACAAGACCGAATCCAAACCGGCGTATGGTATGTCATTAGACACATCGTTATAGCTTTGATCTGTCTGGTGTTTGTTTCGTTGAGGTGGCTGCGGTATAAGATACCAAAATAATAAAGTAACAACATTCAAATAATAATATTGTAAATCAATTTGGAGGCATTTTAATCACAGATACGCGTTTAACTTACAATCAATTAGATTAATGTCTAATTCTAATAATTTTCTTAGAATTTGCCTAGATTGAATTTGCATACAAAATAATGAATGTGCTTTGGTTGATGGTTCACATATTTAATATATCGGACTGTGGTATTGATATTTTGAGGGATCATTGTCAGAGTTCCTCGTCTCCGTTTTCACCTTTATTTACTCCTCGCTGGAAGCTTGATACTACGGACTCAACCAGGAGAGTCTCTGGTTTATTAGCGTAGTATAGCCGAAAGCTCCTGTGTCTGCATGACATTTTAAATGTCAGTTTATTGATTGCCCACTTACCCTGAGACAATACCAATGTGATGGTGCAAATAAAAAGATCTCACTCATTCAGTATGCGCGCTCATGATTGTTGGCTTATTATTGTGGGTGCGTCTTCTATTCTCTCTCTCTCTTTTTCTTTCCCTCTCTTTTTCTCACTCCTTTGCACATTCCGTCTCGTACTTTTCATAATTAATTAATCTTTTTTACACTCTCCATCTCATAGAACTCTTCATGATAGTACCAATTTCATTTCCTCTCCCAATTTCCCATTTCCCTCAATTCTTTTCTATCTGTCACTCCCTTCCCCTCTCTTTATCTCTCTTTTCCTCTCTTACTCTCTCTCTTATTGATCTCTTTCTCTTCATATTTCCCTGTCACAATTTACAATGTCCATCATTCTTTAATATTCTTCTGCATGTCTGATGTATTTAGACCAATGCTTTCAGCACCTCACTTTTTGTTTAATCTTTAACATGGCATAATGGTTGATCCATTGACTCGGTTCAGAAAAAAATTTAGGATTTTTTATTATTAATTTCTATCGCACCCTATTTCATGATTGTGGTCATTGACCACAGAACATTTAATTGCAAATCTCTTTTCCTTTTGGTTTGATTCATTACACAGTCCTTGCTTTATGTTCCAATATGTCATCATCTTCATTAGATTACTATAAAAGCATCAATCAATATTGCGGTCCTACAAATCAAAGCTTTTTATTTTTTTCCTTATATTGATGTCTATTACAGCCATCCTCATCATTGAATTAATGCTGTTTATTGTCATGAATTTGGTTTTATTACAATCATTAAGAGACACCTATAAAAATTCAATGAAATACTTGTTAAATTTAACATTTTCGAAAAGCACTTATTCTTAATCATCTTGATTTTGTTGTCAAGATTTATATGGCATAATTTTAGAAATGCACAAAGAATAGTTTACTTTTCCTGTTATGTTTCAGTTAGCCCATTGGAGACATTTTAAAGCCCACATTTAAATACGTTGTTTTTCATAAACCACAATATGATACCACTGAGTGAAGCTTCATGTAAACTCATTACCATGAAGGCCATATACCCCCATCATGCACGGTGGAAAGTAGATTCCCTTTAAACTTCTTCCCTTTGACATTTCCCTTCCATCTTCACTTTTCTTTCCACCAGCCACAAGCTCTTAGTCTCCATCACCTTTAACTCATCTCACAGACCTCTAAACTCACCCTTTCCAGACTCTTTTATAGGTCATCCAACTAAAGATCACCCCCAAGATTGAATTCCCTTCTGTTACCTTCCCCCATCCTTTCCCCGTTTTGACGTTAGCATCGTCGGTGACAGGATGTTACACAATATTACCATGTGTGAGGCCTCCCACAATGCAATGCGATGGTAGAAATTTCCCAATCCAATGTTCCGAGAATGTGCATGTGCCTGCCATGCTTCTAGCTCACACTTTTTAATCTAATATTGCCAAGATGGGATCGCCTGCACTTACTAAGCAAATAGTGAAGATGCATTTGAGATGTTAGAGAAAGGCTGAAGTGCAAGTATGTTGTTGAGAGCTATTCCTTCCACCACATTGCTCGAGGCAGACACTGTATTAAACACATGGGACTGAAAGAATTCATTTGTCACTAAGGCAAAGACCCCATAAGCCTCTCTTGTGAACAGCTTTATGAAACAACCCTGTAGCCTTGTCCCTGTAAGTGAAATTGGTAACAGATCTGTGAAAATTTTTGACACCAATCAAATTGCTGGATTTCAGTAACCCTTAACAGGGGGTCCAGTCGTCTAGTGGTTATGACTCCCGTCTTTCAATCAGAGGGACGTAGGTTCAAATCCTAGCCATCGCATGTTTTGCTTCAGCAAGAAATTTACCCACATTCTGCTGCACTCACCCCAAATGAGATGAATGAGTACCCGGCAGCTATGATACCTTGTATGCACCAAGCACCTTTAGCAGATATAGCTTAAGCCGGGGTTATATATAGTGTGCAAAAAAATGAGAGAAGATAGAGACCATAAGTTAGATTCATGTTCAGTGTACAAACCAAAATAATTACGTTAAATTAATAGACAGATTTTGCAAAGTATTAAACGTTACTATACCTATTAATACATTGTGGCTGCCGTGTGGGAGAGCCGTAAGCAAGCTTTCAAGTTATGGCATCAGTATATGTTTGCAATTTGGTTAATACACTGAGAATGTGATTTGTTTTCAGACCTTTATCGCGCTGCTTGCCTTGACAGAATGCTTCTGTTCTTGCTGTAATGCATTTAACTATCAATAGAAAATTGTCCCATTACTACGAGATTCCTAATGGAGATCAAACTGCTCTTTGCTGAATCCCTCCATCAACTTTGGCACTCACAGAAAATGAATGGCCTATCTTGATTTGTGACAAACCATTTTGCTTTTGAAACAAAGTCCTCTCTTTGGTTTATCCCATAGTAAATGGGCATGGGATCAATCTTGAAGTATCCCTCATGGTTACAAGCAGACAGTTCAGCACGATGGCAAAATTTAAAATTTTGCCTGTATGAGAGATAGAAATCATCAAGAATTGTAGAATGAAAAAAGGGAGGAAAGAGGTAAAAAAATATAGTTTACAAGGAATCTCACTCTTGATATGTTTGAAATTAACATGCAGAGCAAAGATGTTTTAAATCTGCTAAAGTGTCCAGAATTCGGACTCCCACTCTGTTTTACCATGTGATATTTATATTATATTGGATGGCTCTGATGGAATACAAGAAATATTCAAAGAGTTCAGGAAAATATTCCGCGAATCGAAGATGAGTGGAATATTGGCCCTCAAGAGTGGAATATTTCTGGTATTTCATGAAATAACGCCATCCAATATAATTATTATCATCTATCCCACCCCCCCCCCCCAGAAAAAGAGGGAGAAATTTGATTTAACAAGTGATATCACTTATCACATCTTGCCATTATCACTTATATATTGGTCTTTGACATGCGACTTGCATTTAGTTTATTATGACGTCATGGAGCATAGTTGTGCTCTATGCTGCGCATCGCATTGCTTTCATTGTTGTACGCGTAGTATATTTCACGCATTCGCGCACGCGCCTTAAACCATTGAATAAGCTCTCATATTCAATAGCAAATTTTTGTACAGGAGTCTATGGGATATTCGTCGGATTTCGGTCCTTTTTAGGGATACGCTCTGATACTGCACGGGCAATTGATGCAGACCAAAATACATGTTTTTAATGCATCGCTAAAACACTCTATATAGATGATAATACTAGATTTTTTAAAAGTGAGACTGCAACTTGAGGCAACAAGATCTGGACCCTAAATCGGCTCAATTTGTAAGATGAGCATGTTGTGAATAGCCCCCTCTTGTGTCTAATATAGAATATTTGTTTTTTACAGGATTCATTTACAGTAATGGCCGAAAAGGTTACTATCTCGTTGTGTGCTGGTCGCACTAGTGCCTAGTGTATGAGAGGGAAATAGTGTGTGTATCCTTTGAGGGTACCCTACATTGTTCACTGCACGTTGATGTCAAGAGGCAATGAAAGGGTGACATTTATTAAGTATTGTCAATTTCTCATGCATTCATGTCTCCTATAGAGCATATGGAATTTCTACATAGGATATGACAATATTCTGCATGCTTTAATTTTCTTCATTTCCTTTCTTAATCTTCCATAGTGTAATCTACCATCAAAAAATTCCCTGGCTCATTGCATTCCATATGATATGGTCATTAGCAGGACAATTTTTTTAAAATATAATCAGTCTTGGATTAAAGCTAATGCCGGTTCTAATGAGATTAGGTGGCATACCTCCGGAATGCCTTTTTATATTCTTATTATATTCTTATAAATGTAATATGCTCAATACATGATGTCTAAATTTACATGTCATCTTATTAATTAAAATGCCATCTCCCATGATTCAGTATAATTCCTTGTGATAAAACATACAGAATATATAATATTTTGGTAGCTCAAATATTCTTCAACCTGCAATCCATATTCTATGTTTACATCTACCAAAGATAAAGAATCTAACACATTATTGCTTTTCATCTTTTATTAAACATACTTATGATGTCACCATGGTAACCATACACTTCATTTAATCCATATTGTAAGAAGTGTCTTTATTATATTGACAAGCAGGTCACATTGTTGTGTTCCATGCATGTATGCAACACCACAGCACGTACTGCCATTACAGATGGTGTGTGGTGTTCAATCATGATGGGCCTTGCGTGTCCTACTGTGCAGAGCTGTGAGGCACAGTCATGTTGAATGCGGGTAAAATTGATGACCCTATTTCATCCCTCAAGGAAATGTAATGTGTCCTTATAGTGAATGTTGATGAGATGAGTGGTGTTTGTTTAATAACAAACAAATATTTACTTTGATATGCCATATTCAGGGAAGTATCTGTTTAATATTTAGACTTTCAGACTAAGAATAAATTTGAAGTCTTAAGTCATTTTTCATCTCATCAAGAGGAAAATAATACACGCCTATTCTGAAGGTGGCAGTATGTTATCGATTTTTCCTTTCCTGTGATAAATCAGCTCTGTGTGAATGCGATAGCCTCAAGTAAAGTGTTTTGTCCAGTCTAGTCTCCGTAATTTAGTCCTTGAACTCATTGGCAATATTTATTTCCAAATCCAGGCCCTTTTGCTTCATGGAGATCATAAATGAACAAAAGTTCTTGCATGATCAAAAAATTCTGCATATTCTTGAGTCAAATGGTGGATGCAGTTTGAACCGTTCCACACCTTACTCTTCTCACCAAGTGATGTGTCTGTGTTTTTAGACTAATCTCTTTTGCCAATGACCCCCATGGCCTTCTAGTATATCATCATCAGTATTAGACGAGTAGTAGGAGGGTATCAGTATCTTTGGAATGCTGCAATCAGCATCACACGGTAGCTCCTTGCAGCGCCATGTTGGTTTTTCCATCTTCGTTTCTGGGTCAGATGAATTGATGGAGTGTTCTCCAAGGCATCGGCAAAAACGAGTTGTGACGTGAAATGATGTCTTAATTACTCAATGTGCAGATACTCATTTGATGGTCATATGATATGAGTATATCCATAGCCTTAACCTATTTACAGTTGTGCTCAAAAGTTAGTGAGTCTTACCACAAAATGTTCTGATTCATGCTGAGTGTTGAATGTAGACAACAACACTACAATGTTTGGCAAGCCAAGAGAAATAAACTTTATTGAATGTAATATTTTATCACCTGGCTTCACAATGAAATATCTAAAACAAGGTAGAACTTGAACACCTAAGATATGTTCACTTGCTGGTGGGGTTCAGTTACTTTTGAGCAGTTCTTTATCTTTTTGGTTCAGCTATGAATATTTTTGCAAAGTTTCCCAAGTCATGGTATATTGACGTAAGATGCGTCAGTGAAGAAAAGGTAATCTTTACGAAAAATTCTTGGGAGAAAAGGAGATGGATCGTAGTAATTTGATGAAAAAAGCAATTACACTTCTATTTATCTTTTTTGAAAAATAGTTAACATATTTTCTTACATCCTGTATGTTGTTTATGCCATTGTAATGATTTAAGTTTCATCATCTATTAGGCATTTGGATCCTTGACACATAAATATTGTTCATATAACATCGTTATAGTACGTGCCTTGAATTTGTTGAATACTTCATTTCACCTGCAGTTAAGAATATCATATTATCAACAATTTTGGAGACCTACATCTTCAAAAGAGGATGGTTTTATGCGTTCGGGCGTATGGTGGATCCTGCAATTCTACTGAGCGACAAGTTCATCTTGGAATCTCCATAATTATGCATCATTGTTTATTGAAATGTAGTGAGGGATAAACTTTAGTGGTTTGTAGGGAGTTGACACCTTTCTAGCCTTGTAGTCAGGACAAACATTATAACGTACATTTGGGGTACATCCATGACTGATGATTTAAGCAAGAAACCATGATAATCATTTCCTGTTCAGTTTGGATTGTACCCAATTGTTTTCTGTTCCGTGAGGAAAAGCCCTTTCTTGACACAATGACCAGGGATGTACTATTCTCAATAACAGTTCCTTGCATTGACTTCTGTCAACTTTTTACAGGATCCTGTTATTCCCATAGACTTTGTACATTTACTGCCTGATTCCAGTCAACAGCAGGTTAATAAACATTTTAAAACATTGCCTTTTCTAAGCTTCTGCTCTAGGTCATCTAGGTCAGGTTTCCAATATTACTGTGACACTGTCACAAAAAGTAACTAGCAATGATTAAAAATAGATTGTTTAAGTGATCTAAATCATGTTCAATTTAGGAAAAATCTTTGCCCTTTCCCCTTAAAATAGTGTGTGGGTGTACATGATGTTTTTTATCTAAAAATCTCATTTGATACAATATTTTTTACTTTGAATTTCCTACTTGTTTAATTAAGTACACCCACTCTTCTGTATCTCGTTTCATTTCACCCACCTTTAATAACATTATCGTCATCACACTTTACTTCTTCGAGCCAACACATAGGGTAATGCATGTTTCATTAAGTAAAGGACTAGCATTCAATCATGTATGCATTTTCTATTAGTTGGCTGATGTAATATGGCCTGCTAAAAGCCAGAATAACGTTAACTCATCGTCGACTATTTATTATTGATGCCTTTTTAGTTGTTAGCAGATGATGTATAATCAAAGACCAAGGCCACACCACTATCTTTTCAATGAAATTTGTGTGCCTCAACGCTGAAATGAAAAAAATATTTTGAACGAGAACTAAGAACAGCTTCTACTGTCGACATGCATGGCCCCGTCTTACAAAGAGTTACGATTGATCCATTCAATTGTAACTCTATGGAAATCCATCAGTGTCATAATTTTTTCTACTGGAAATGTGCAAAATGTCCTTTGTAAACAAAGGAGAACACCCCAAATTGTCAAGAAATCAATGACTTTATGGATATACATTCTTATCTAGATTTTTATTTTAATAAACATGCATTTTATATCTTGACTTTGCTGGCTTTCCATAGTATCGATTGATTGGATCAATCACAATTCTTTGTAAGACGGGGCCCAGTTTACCTCTAACCACCTACCAATATACCCTATGTATCCTCTCTCCTCCCCCATCACTCCATCTCTTGCTATCCTATCTCTCAATCCCCATTTCTCAATTTCTCTATAGCAAGGGAGCATATCTTTATTTTTATCCCTTTCTCTTTTGCAACCTTACTGTGCCAGAAACTAATTTACGGATCTATATGCCTTTGGTAAATATGAACATTTGGTAGCATGGCAAAAAATAAACATGCTTAAATGTTTGCAACTGGAATGCAGTTATGCAAAGCATTAATTACGGAAGGGGGGTGGTATTATTATGATTGGAGGAAGGGAAAATTCATACAGAAATCTTATTTTATGCAGGGCTTTTTATTTCCAGCCCACAGATGTCTTTTCTTGCTATTCCCTTTTCCTTACCTCTGCTTTCCTTTTCTCCAATCATCTCTCTGTCAGTAACACCATGGACCTAGGTCCATGATAAAACCGTTTTCAAAATTTAAGTTAGGTATCAATTGTTTAAGAAAAAAAAAAGAGTTTAAGTCTGAAATGAAATTGACTTGTTAGCAATGGTTTTGGCATTCCATAAATCAGTGAATAACTTTATACAAATAACTACAAATGAGATATATTTGCAGTTAAGACATTGACACTCATTTGGTAGAGGAATAGTGAGAAAGAAAAGGGATGTGAGAAAATCATGGTGAATTTAGGATCATCTTACTCTCTCGTCGAAAGATATCTTTCCTTCTTTGAAGTTATTCTATTATTCTCGAAGGGATGCAGCTTCCCCGCCTTGAATAATACATTCTGACCATCCATCTTATATTCCCCGTCGTGCCATCCGATCTTCGCCTTGTGATCCACAGACAGACTGGGTATCCTTGGACCTTGCGCATGGTTCCGTCCGGAGATGACCTGTTCAGACTTTGTAGCTGCATTAAACTCCGGTTAAACCCACAATTTGTCATTTTTTTTATGTGCAACTGAACAGTACATCTCATCTTTGCTTTGTGAGCAGTGCCTTAAAGAATGGTTGGTATTTGGTGAGGTAATTTCAAGAAGTGTAGATATTCTATAAAATCAGGTTATCCAAATCAATTTGTTGCTCATTATCAATAGGGGCACGTCAACCTGTTATCCCAGAATCCCATAAATTTTATCTGATTCCTACTTTGTGATCCATCTGGTTTCCTTAGAAACAAAAAAAGTTCAACAGAGGCCTTGTTTGAAAATTAAGATGGGTTCAACTTAGGAAAAGGCCCTATTGCTCAGTATAATTGAGATTCTCTTCAATGATAAGCAATACAATATCCAGTTCATATTTCCTTTAAATATTTGTCGGTAGTTGCATCACATTTTGAATGCATGATCCATATCAAAAGACGGATATCTTAAACATTTTGATGTTACCTCTTTGCTGACTCTATGGATTTCAATCTGAAATGGGATCTCTTTTTTAAACCTTTATTTCTAAATACTTTTCTGAATTTGAATATTTTCTTCATTAACAATTACAAAAGGGGTGTATATTAAAATAAAATAAAAGATGTACTTCAATAGAGAACACACTACCATGTATACCTTTGGAAACAGTTTTATTTCAGTGTTCTGAATCCATTGTTGAATATTCATACACATGCAGCATTTAGTGCTACCCACCATACTTTGGGGAATAGAGCTGTCAGCCATTTTATCAGACATTAATGATCGATGGACGTGCCCTTTACCATACTGCCGATCTTCAAACTTCCTCTTGAAACGCTCGTTGGAACTCCAAGTCATTTTCTAGAGGTTTAAAGCCTCTTCTTCTCTCTACACGTTGATGTACATATATGTCACTGATCCATGCATTACAACTGAAATAATCCATGCTCACATTGTGATGAGTTTGACTTCAGCATTTTGCAAGCTGTTCAGAGTCAACAAACTTATTTTAGAAAGCTTTAATTTAAGCTTGTCAAAGAAAAATGCAATATCAAATAATCTAACAAAGCACATGTACCAATAAACTTGTAAGAATAGAGACTAAAATTGATATTGTTTCTATATCAAAAGCTTCAGTGGTTTTCCAAATTATTCTATCAGTGCTCGTAGAAAATGTCAATGTACTCTTTGACATTTTTTAGTTGACATTATCAGAAGACAGTTGATAGGCACTATTAAAGTCCTATAAATTGGCTTGTTTCCTTCCAAGCAGTTTTCATCCATATTACTTTGAAATGATTAATGATGAAAGACTAAGAATAAAACGATAAGTTTTGTCTCATATACCACCCACACAGATAATTTCAGTACTCTTGATTATTGTCTTAAATGTAATACCATGATAAAACTGCTCAAAGGTTTCTGAGTGTGATGTTGAGAGCAAGATAGACTATGTCCCCCCAGCAGAGAACACAAAAGAGTCAACACCCAAGTGAATGCATCTAATTTGCAAACTAGGAGTGAAAATCAATTGAAATGTTCATATTATTATAAATAAATAAGAGTTTATAGGAAGATATACAAGATTAGCAATTCCATCACGAAATGAGACTTTGGGCTTTAAGGTGATTAGAATCTATATTTGTTTTGTTTTATGGTGTTTCCACATGAGCTGCTTGAGTCCTCACCCATTGACGTCAGCGTTGTTTTAACCCCTGGGCCTTTTAGGATGTGCTTTGTTTGAAATTGTATCATTTAAAAGAAAAACAACATAAAAGGATTCATCACGTTCCTGATAAAAGCAGAGTTCAGGCTGTGGCAATATTTTCAAAGTGCAAATCAAGGAGGCACAAAAAGAGATTCAAGAAAGTAATGCCAATAGATTATGGTTAGAAACAAGTCAACATTTATTGATTTATTTATTATCAATTCAGCAATTACAATATAAAATAAGGATTCAACAATTTATGAATGAAAACAGAAGCATGGATGGGTACATGTACCTTAGCTGCCTTGGTTTGGGAAAAGCTTACTTGATAACTGTGACCAGAGGGTCTCCCTCCTTGACCAAGCTACATGTACCCAGAACTGGTCTATAATAAAAATAATTGATAGAACCTTAAAAAGATAAGTACACAATAATAATGATGTAGAAAATTGGTAGTAGATCTATACAATAAGACCAGTCATTTTAGATATAAACGTGCATAATTATGAAGTATCATAAAGAATTGGAGAATTGAATTAAGAATTGATGGAGATTAAAGGTAAGACTGAGAATAATAATGAAAAAAAAAATTGGTTTGACTGCACAGGGAAACATATTGTTTTGGCTCAGCAAGCTGTTTGCGAACAGTTTGTAATCTAGGTATACATTTTAAAAAATGACATGCTATGTGATTTAGAAGAAATAAATGATTATTGTATATGTGGGTATTTCAAATTTATTGGATGTTTCTATAAGAAGTTTGACATTTTATACCTATTCCTGCTGAAAGAATTTCCCTGAAAATTGTTTAATTGATTGGATTCTTCGATTTATTTTGAGCAGTATGCAAATAGAATTATTTAGTGCAACATTTCCCTTTTAAAAATAAAGTAGTGCTCATTCTCAGAAAGTTTTATTAAAGTGAACTTTTAAAGTCTAAAAATTTAGTTGTAGGTCACTTTAGTCTTGCATTTGATATCCATTCAAATGACAAACACATTCCAATTGTTTGGTCATATCCTTATTCATTTCTACCCACATCTACTCTAGATATGAAAACATAGATATGTTTTTTCTCATTGTTCAGAGAAAGAAGTGCATAAGTGCTTTGAAAGTGATATGAATTTAATGTAAAAGCTTTCTGATCAAATTATGGTGAAATTTATCTTACTTTGAAATCAAATAGATATTCACCTCATTCAACACCATGCATTACAGATTGCTATGAAACAGCACTGAACTTCCTGTATGAAAGTGAGCAAAGATCTTTTTTCATAATCTGATTTTTTTGTTAATGAAAATCAATCTAATATTATACATTTTTCATGTTGAAGCATGCATTTCTTAATCTATTTCACCTTAGCACTGTAAAGTATCAAAGTTTAGAAAACATATATCCATAATTATCCATGTCAGTTTACTGTTTTGAAATGTTAAGTGATGACACCAATTATGAAATTTTATTAAAAAAAGTATTTAAAAAATTGTAATAATCTTAATTTGTGAACATTTATGACATAGCGATTTGTCTAATTTTGTTTCAATCTTTCATTAGATTTGCTAACTATTTGGCTAATACTGATAAATCAAACTCAATTCAACCATTAACATTATTTTTGTTTCCAAGCTTACAATACTGTTTTATTATCTTTTAATGAATTTCATTTGTCCTCAAAATATGTTAACCTTGAGAAGGCCTTGGATATCATATTATGTCAAATGGGAGGAGTCATTATACTAATGATTATTATTACTATTATAGTGATCATTGATGATAGCAATTAATATCTTTGAAATGAATTGTGTTAATGCCATTAATACATTTTTTTTGCAATTTCAGGTAAATGAGATATATCTTCAATTTATCATTTCCGTTGAGGATAATTTGACAAAAGGAGGGGGATATTGCCTTTTTTGCTTGACTTCATATTGCCATAATGATAATCATCTCCACTCAGCAGGTAACTCTTACTTGAACAAAATTTGCTCATGAGATTTTGATATTACACGTTTTGTTGTGTTGAGAGGGAAGAAAAGGTGAATCGCTCTACCGGGTATTGAAATATGGGGCGGCAGAAATTGAAGCCGTCTTTAAATTTCCATTTTTTGTATGCTCTGCTCATTAACGACTGCTCTCTCAAGTCGTGTAAGGAGGTGATGCTTTTAGCAATCGAGGCATTCATATTTTCATAATTCTATGCCTTCTCATCTCACTCTCTTTCTCTGTTTGTCACTTTTTTATAATTATTTTCTTCTCTCTTTGCTTCTCTGCATCCTGTGTCTTCTGCCTCTGACAGTCTCTTGCTCTCTCTCTCTCTCTTTCTCCTTTTCTCTCTCTTTCTATTTGTCTTCCTCTTCATTGTTTGCTTTAACTCTGCTATTACCTATGTTTCTGCCTTTTCAAGTTTCTCTGTCTATCTGGACCTTGTTTTTCTTTTTCTCACTTAATTCCCCCTTTCTCCCTCCCTCTTTCCCTTTCTCCCTTGATTTATCTATCTATCTATCTACCTTTTTATCTACCTATTTCTCTATCTCCTATCTCCAACCTCTTGCCTCCTTCCTCCTCTCTTGTCATCTCTCCTCACCTCCTTACCCTGGTATCTGTGTGTACCAGGTGGGAGGATACTAGCGCTGTCGTCCAAGTGAGAAGACGAGTGTGTCATCCTCAATCAGGACTGCATCATCTCACAGATGCGTGTTGAAGGAGAGAGTGGAAGACATTCACCATCTCTCATTCTGTAGGCAAGAGAAACTCACTTCATGTGTTGCTTGGCATTGCAATGCCGTGAACTGGCTCACTCGCAGTGGCATACACTGCATATTTTGGAGTTGCGATGCCTTTTTGGTGGTGGAACCGCCGATCTGAACCTCATTGTTCAGTGCATCTTTAAAAAATTTACACCTGTGCAGCAATCTGAAGCGTCTTAAGGAATCAATATATCTTCTCAAAGGATCACCTTTATAAATTCAGGAGCAAGGATAAAGATTTGGCTAGCAGCCGTGCTTCGAAATCAAAATATGTTATAATTGTGAGCTGACGTGGTCGATTTTTAATTATCTTTGGCATTTAAGTCATCTTTAAATGGTTGCAAACAGAAAGGGTCATGCCTGTAGGTTATTCTAATGCAGTGGAGTTAATGGAATCTTGTGCAGAGAGCTCAATCTTGATTCAAGGATCCAAAGATGTGTCTATTTTTGTTTGAAGTGTTTTCTTTTTCAACTGGAGAAAGAAACTGTTCCTTGTCTCTAAATTTGCTGATAAATCAGTATTTAATGAAGATATATTTTGATATTGCTGTTAGAGGTGGTCATCAATTGGAACATTGTCAGAGTATTCAACCATCAATTAATCTCTGAGTGTCGTTTGTCATCAAATCAGATCTTTCATTGGATTCTGTTATTTCAAGTTTTTAAAATTTATGATCAATCACATCTATGTGTGTAATCTGTTTTATACCTGTTGGAAAGGCTTCCAACAATTTGAGTTGCAGAGTTTTACATATTGTTGGTTTGTGGCAGTTGCACATGTTGCTGTGGTTGATACAGAAAGTCAAGTTGTGAGGTATATATACTTTCTGTCCTATTAACCCTGTTATTGGGTTTTTTCTTCAAAATAGTGAGATCATAGAATAAACAAAAACATTACCTATTGAGTTAGATATTCAATTATTTTTCTTAGATCTAGCTACATTTTATTATCATAATTATATACTGCAAATGATAATAAAGAAATATTTCCAAGGCAAATCAGATTATATGGAGGGTGAAGATAATGTGGGGAAATTATAAAAGTAAAGTTGATAATATTGAAGTGTCAAGTCATTGAAAATATACTTTCTTTTGATGAAAATGATGTTAATTCACATTTTTATATGAATTTTAGGGGATACAATTGAATTAAAAACTAGGCATCTGACAATATTCCTGCACTATTTTGAACTTGCTGAAAACTATGAATGGACTTGTAAGCACACCATCATGGTCATAGTGAGACATACACATGATTTTAAACGAAAGTTTAGTTCATATCTTACTCTAATGACTTTGAAGTTGGTTAGATTGTCAGGTTACAATGGAGCAATTTTTTCTTGATTTGTATTATTTTGACAAGTTTATTATTGAGTAATGTGTGAGATGGAAAAGCTTTGTTTCAATCAGCAGTAACCTGTTCCCCTAAGTATAGGTCCCAGTATACTGTTATGGGGAAACACAGCATTCAGAAGTCATTAAATTGGCATATCTTTAAAATGCAATTTACTTGTATATCCATTTGATCCGAGGAGGATATAGAAAGAATTACTTTGTCACATGACCATGTATTGTGCACATTATCCCCTACCTAGGTCTTCACCGAGCTCTCTATTTGGCTTGCTAAAGTTCATGGCTCTAGTGTTTCAATCTTGTCCTGGAGATTATAATCCAGCTTCTCATTACGGGTAGAGTCGGATATATACATTCTTTATCAAGTTACCCCTCAAGTGGAGAGTAAACGGTACTATACACTCTACCCAATGCTTCTTGCCTATCTCGATCAGTAACCCATGCTATGTTGCTTCAGTTTCTCATTTCTCTGCTTATTTAGAGCATCTCAAAGATGCATTTCTGAAAATGACCTTGATGCATTTGAATTTGGATAACAATCGTTACATATGTTATTTTTCTTATACCCATTTCAGTGATTTTTTCCCCTTTCTTATTTGCACCCCTTCTTTCACACACTCTCTCTCTTCTTTCCTCTTTCTCATCTCTTTCTTCCCCACTCTTCTTCTTTTCACCTATTCCCCATCCTCCTCTCTCCTTCCGTCTCCCCCCTCTCTCTCTTTCTCTCTCACCCTCTCCTACCAAGCTACATGCAATACAAGAATAATATATAAGAATGATAATGAAAGTATTTTTTAATAATATTTTCCAAGTCCCATTCCTGAATTGTCTGAATAATTCATCATTAGGCATTTATGGATGCATACTGAATAGCCAAGCATTCATTCCTTCCGTCCAGCAATTTGCCCTGACTGTTCTCAATGGGACAGAATGCATTTTGCATATATCAATTGGTGCTCTGCCTGTAAAGCCTTGGGCAAGGCCTTGTACCATGATCAAAAACAATATTTTTCAAGAATGAATGCATTAATCTCAATTGCAAAACAGTGAGTAGTTATATTCCTTAAGGCTACCGCACACCTTACGATTGGTCTGCGACTCGATTTTGGAATAAAACGTAGTAGAATTTGATGCCAATATTGAGACTTGGAATATCTTACTGTTTAATGTCCTAAATCATCGTACAAATACCTATGTTAAACTCTGTGACTATGCTATCATCCTTCTTAGAATAAAAGCAAATTAAATATGTAGTCGTAATGACGTCATAGCAGTCGTACGATTGGCTACGATTTGAAACTAATTTGGCCTTTACTCCAAAATAAAGGCTTACAATCTTTCAAAATGGTTATATTAGTATTCTTTCCATTAATTTTAACCTCAAATAAAATGATATGTTCCATTCACATTTTCAGAAAATGAGCAAAATGCGATTTGTTCCAAAATCGGATCGCGAACAGTCGTAAGGTGTGCGGTGGCCTTTACAGTGAGGATTCCAATTTTTCATAAAGATAACCATGTCATGCATGGTGTGTTTACTTAAGAAATTAGACAATGCATCTAAATTCCTGTGAATAAGTATTGCCTTTAGCAGAACTCTTTACTATCATGCCCAATCGAAAACAGTTTGTGGGTTTGTTTTTACTTTGATTTCAATAGATGTATCATGTGTGCAATGAATTTGGCATTTGTTTACCAGGTTGTTCTCTCACAGTTTTCATTGTTAATGAAATGTGACCTATTACCTCAAAATCACTCAATGGTGAGGAGCGACATATTAAATGAATACTGCACTTCATATTGTTTCTACTTTTTCTATGCTCAGCACTGAAATATGTATCCAAGGCCAGAAAATGTGTCCAAATATATACACCAACATGTTTTTATGTTCAAATCTTTCAGGTTCCCAGAAGTTTCCATTATACTTTTCAAATCACTGAAATCATTTTCCCTTTTTTCTTTTCATCTGACCCGGCCAAGCAGATCAAGATTTTTCATTGAATGGTCCCATACCTCGATTTCCTTGTTTGCTCAATATATTATTCTATAGGTCAAGATAAACATGAGTTGAAATAGGGCGCTGTATTTATTTTAGCTGCACTATTATGTAGATGACAAAGCGTGTCAATCTGATGTTTGCCAAATTGGTTCACAGTGACTCGGCCTGTGTGTGATCATTAAAATCCTGGTGTAATTCAAATTGGCAGCTTTCATTAGGTCTATAGACTGGTTCTACATCTAGTACCTGATATGAAGATTTCTACCTGTTGTTGTTTGGAGGTTAAATGATTATTTGGAGAGAACTTTTCTGAAGAAGTGAGAATTCATACTGGTGACAGATGTTTGGGTTTATCGCCCGAAACTTAGGCAAGGGCGACATGGGAGGCCAGAAAGAAGGAGATAAGGTCTTCATTGTAAGAATACTTTCATTTTTTTCTGCGATAAAGAGTATTGGTATTTATAGTGACTATACATTATGTATGCCAGAGAGTATCATAGACCCGTTAGTCATGTAAAATCTTCAAGCTTTAAATATATGAATTGAAAATGTAAATAAAAAAATGAACATTTGTATACTTTAATGCATTTGTTTGGTCTCCATATACAAGAAGATAGAAGAAAATAGCTTTATTGCTTAAGATATATGATAGTTATATGTCTAGTAAAATATTAAAAATTTATTTTTTTCTATTAATTCATTTTCCAAAATGTTAATTTAACATGCAGATAAGAATCAATGTGTACCCCTTCCAAATAGAAATACATGATATCTATACCCATTAAGTTCCACTGGTTTTTTCAGTCACTAACCTTGACAAATGGTAGAACATTTCTCTCCAATACCTCTCACTTAGCATTTCCATAATTCTTTGATTTCTCTTTCTGATTCTACGAGTCATTAGTATCCATTATGTCTGTAAATGCTCCTGTTAGAGAGACTTATTTACATCATTAGAGAACATTCTTGTCTTTCGTTGATGGGATTTATAACTTGGCTTTCCTACTTCCAACATTCATTTTTTATCAAGCTTGTTAGATGTCCCCATTTCATGAAGACTGGCAATTATTATAATAATATTCCATTATGTTAACTACCAAGGAATCTGTGATTTTGATTGGCTGCTGAGCCCCTGTAACCATGGTAGTTTAAGGTCTTTTGTGAAAAGGGCTTTGCAATTTAAGATCGACCAAAATTGGTGGAGTCTCTTAAATTGTTACTGATTTGGCCATTTGCTGTTATCCTCCAGTAATATCCCATCTTAATCTATATAGATCTCCCAGGGTTTTAGATTGAAATATTTATTATGTTTCTTCCCTCGTACATTTATATAATCTTTAAAACTTGCCTCGCTCAGTAATATATTGTGCTCTGCATGAAAAAGATGCCAATAGGTTTTACATTTCTGTATAATATACTTCTTCTCTTTCCTCCTCTCTTTATTTTTACTTCCTATTTTATTTCTTCATTTTCTTTATCTTCTTTTTCATCATCTTATTGTTATTCAACTTTTTCTAATTCTTCTTCTTTGTCTTCTTCTAATAATAATAAAAATGATAATAATAATTATGTGATTTGAAAAATACCATTCTCTTTTTAAAAACCAGCTAGCTCTTGCATAATACTGAACAGTGAAATAGTTAATATTTTTATATCATTTTCCTGTTGACTTTTAATAGTGTAAAAGAACCACAAATTTTTGACAATTGCAATGCTACAGCGTCTCTCACTTTAGCTGTACGTGCTTTACATAATAGGTACTTTTATGTAGATGGAAAGGTATACAAACATCTTTTGTTTTTTCTTGTGCTTTGAACGTGCAACTGTAATTTGGTATTCATCATGGGGGATTCAAACTGTATATTGGATCCATTCTGACATCAAGATGTTGCCATGGTAATTCCTTTGTTCAGTATCACTGAATGAATGTCTTTGTTTGTAACACGTTTTAATCAATATCATAGCCTTTTATAATTGACAAAATGCTGAATATTATTGAACCTTCTTAATCCTTTTCAATCAAGCCATGCTATTCTTTGATAGGCTCTTTCAAATCAAAATTGTACACAAATTTTAATAAAACTATATCAGTTTCAACTTTTTTCATTTTTTAGTTCAATAATGTTTTGGTTTTATTAGATTGCAAATTGGTTTGTTGTCCATTTTTATTTGCACTCACTATATTCATTTCATGATGATTTTTTTTCTACCTGAAGTCTGATTTATCAAAGACTACAGATTACAGAACCACATCTGAATTTGACAAGTAAATCAAATTTTTCCCCTTTATATGCATTACCGGATTATACCGTCTAACTTCACTGAAGACATCAAGTGGTTGGGCAGGGACATTGGGGACTGAAGTATTCAATCACTTCTCCTGCCATCGGGTGCCATGTACGACTTTGCTATGCAATGGCTTGCGTGATGACTCCCTATGTATTTTAGTCTTTAATGTAATTGATTGAGAATGGAAGAAGACATTACTGGAATGGAACTCCCCCGAGTGTACTTCCTACATATGTTTTAAGAACTTGTTTAACTGACACAAATGGGCAAGCAAAGCTTCAGCATGTCTGAATGGGTTGATTTGAATTGTTTACAGACATTGATATGATTAATCTATCTCTCTGGGAGAGTTTTCACTTTCCTACTTACTTTGATTAAACTCTCTGACAAAAGAGACTAGAAGTATTGAACAATCCTGAAAAATTATTAAGTTGTATATTGACATTAAAAATGCTAAATAAAAAATCTCTGTTCATCCATTTATTTTGTAAGTATGAAACAACATCGTTTCCATCCAGATTGCAGTACTTAACTGCAGTATGTTAGATATCCCCCCCCCCCCCCTGCACAAACAAACAGTTTGAGTCACTGTAAACTGCATTGTATTGGGTCTTGTGTGGCCTCGTTGTAATATAAATTTTGCAACATGTTATTAGATTTGCCTAGTCCTTACAACCCAATCTGTTTTTTTTTGTTATTGGATTAAAATATTTGATTTCCATTCATGCATGATGTAATTGCTTTGACAGAATCTGCAGCATTGCACGCTTTCTGGGTTTTCTCCATAGAATTATTCTGACTAGAGCTAAAGCAAATGCAATTTGTGAATGATTGATTTTAACAATTTTTTATCTTTTTAAATTCATTTGATCATTGTCCAGTGTACATGAACTTTGTATACACAATTTTGTTGAAATCATGAAAAACTTCAGGCAAGCCTGTCTTGTACGATTAGAATTGCTATTTGAAAAAAGTTTTCCTCATCAAAACGAAATATATAAGAATTTGATTAAAATGAAAAAATTGAAATGAGAAATTCTGACAAAATTTGATAAAAATTACAATGAAGATAATACTCAGTGAGCGGAGTCATGAAGATCTTCATGAAAATTAAACTGATGATGATATTCTGTTCGAAAAAGCAATAAAGTTCAACATGTCCCTATTTTATTGCCCACCGTTGATGAGCTTCTCTGCTATCCATCTTGGAAAGTTTAATAAAAAAAAGAGGCTTATATCCGAGTAGCTCTCATAAATTTTATGTCCTTTCAGAAGTAGCAGAAATATCAGTGTTTGTGGTTGTTATTTTCATACGTTTTGAGCTAAACATTTACACTATAATAACGATTTATTTTATTTATTTTGGTATAAAAAACATTGCACATAGCAGCCTTACGGCTAAATTGCGTACAATTTACAAAAATGATTGATACATACAATACACATACAATAGTTGATAAAATATAAGATAGTGAAATAAGACATAAATAACTAAACTCTGATCTAGATTTAATGAATATTGGTAAAATCTTTCGATACAAACCGATGTAAGCTTTTAAAGCCATCACCCTAGTCCTGTCAGGAAAGGGTGTTCTTTTTATCTATCAACCCTTTTATTTGCTATACCACAGAGACCACTACCCCTACACTGCCCACACCACTTAACATCATCTGATTAGAGATGTAATACAATCCAATAGAACCAAGATGTATCACCTCTTGGCATCTAGAAAGACACTAGATATATCTTCAAACTTGATAGACAAGCTACAAACTTCCAGGTTCGAAAGATTTTATCACTTTTGAAGAAAAATTGCCTTTAAAACACTTTTACATTGGAGTTGAAAAGAATATTCCTTCTGCCTGAAATAGATATTATCAGTTTTTAGGTAGATAGGGGCAAGTCTTTCTCAAATAAAAAAGTTATGCTCATCCTTTGTCTTAAATATTATTTTACACTCATCATCCACTTATATGCAAAAAAAATATTATCCGCCTCTGCTTTAGTTAACTCCTTTTGACTTCAAACAGATCATATCAAACTCTTAACTCTATGGAACATTTATTTAGCTCTATCTTGCAGTATAAGAGTCAGTGCCCTTCTGTATCCAACACTTTATTAAAGCATATTGGCTTTCTAATTGGCCCTCTGCGTCTTGTTTTGATGTTGGTGTCGGCACCGCTGTTTTGGTCGGTGCTCTGTTTCAGGTGCGGCATTCAGATGGTCTTCGCCTTTTGGTGACATTCTATTCTTTCCTTTGATTTGCAAGCCGGTTCATCACTGTTCATTCTGCTAAGTAATGCTGGAGGCAATCGTGCGGCCTGTCTGTTTAAATCATCAGTCCCTCCTATTCTACTTTATGTACTCCTTTCTGGTTGTTCACATTTCTTTTCTTTTACGCATGGATGAGGGAAATGTACTGCTGTCATTTTTCCATGCCCTGCTTTCATAGTTGATGCTTGATGCATATTTATTCTATTTCTCTGCTTTTCATGGTTACCAGAATATTTAGATATTCAGTTATGTCTTGGACACTTGTTTAAGTATTGTCTAAAAATACAGTTTTTGATGGAATGTAAATAAGTAGTGAGAGGTATAATTAAATACTTTATTTGATAGATTATAATATTAAACATGTAATTTTACTCAATGACTTTGCAGTGGTCACACTTTACACTTAGCAGCTAATCTTGATAAGATATGAAAGTAGTTAACAAAGTCTGCTTTTAGAACTAGATGGCCTTTAATCCAACATGATCAACATTATTGTTCCAGGGAGGTGTTTCACAAAAGATTTAGGTACGACTTAGAGTCGCACTTAAATGCTGATGCGTATATCTTATACAATGCGCAATCTTATTGATTAATATGCAGTAGTGCGCGTATGGGCAAGATCTGACCAATGCGGTCATGTCTTTTATAACACGCACAACTAGGCATTTAAGTATGACTCTATGTCATACTTAAATCTTTAGGAAACACACCCTAGCTAATGGCAAGATAGATCCGAGACAGTGCTAAGATATTTTTTTTATCCTGAAGTCGGTTATATGCAATGAAGATGGTTTGCATCTAAATAAATTTTAACAAGAAGTACCTTAAACCAAGCTATGATCAACTCTGAGATTTAGATGACATTTATTTAGTCTTTAAGAAACTACAATGTCCTGAAATATTCTTTAATTCAATTACACATTGATTGTCTCTGACCTCAAAGGATGCCTCCATCAAGATATTAGCGGTTATCATGGGAACAGTCCGATTTGTTTGTCTTGGAATCAAAGAGCATCAGATGCTCTCCAGCGGTAATCACAACTGTGAACAGTACGGGGGTGGTTTGTTTTGAAAGGAAATGGGAGTAATTTTTTGTGTAATACAAGTATCCTATAAAGACTGGAGGCAAGGTTTTGGGGAGGGGTTTGTACTGATGTGCGCATGGGGGGTGTTACTGTAGGGATGAAAGGTAGAGTGGCTTTTGCGCGAGAGCTCTCAGGCGGAAGGATCAGTTGCTCACAATTTTGCATCAAGACGACATTGATCTAATCAAGATTCAGAGAAAATGCTGTTCGGATTAGATTTTCATATTCACTTGAGAAGAATCTGATTTTAGTCTCAACACCAAGAGGTTGCTTTATTTGGAGCGTTGAAAACACATCTAGGATGGAAATTTTCTCAGCAGCGTCATCCTTTGTATTCCAAGTGACGTTCTTCGAGCTCCCTTATGGATAATTCAAAGACTTTACTGGCGGGTGGTGATGTTTTGTCTAAAAAGGAAACCTCCCAAAGGAAGCATGTGTTTGTTTTCTTTAAAGATTATTCAAAGCATGTTTCAAGTTATGGTAGACCGAAGGAATAACGATACACATATAGGGGTGTTGCTATAATCCGAGGCACTGCTGACGTATGAAAGGTCGATCATATTAATAATTTGAGCCTGCACCTGGGTTTAGCTGAAGCGGTGCTCAAATATGAATTTTATACATGATGTGTGCTTCAGTATTGCATCTTCGCAAGAGATGAAGGGATCTATGTAGTTTCATAATGTTGAGAGCTTGAAGTGTGTAAGCTCTTTTTTACTGTTTGCAGATTCTCTCACCATCTAAGAGTAGAGTGTTATGAGATTTTAAAATTCTCAATTTGAACTGGATATGATCTATTGTCCATGATGACTTAAAAAGAAGTGAAGTAAAAATTAATTCCCTCTACACGTAAATTATGTGCACCGATTAAATTGCAATTTTAAAACACTTACTGAATTGTTCAGTCTAAAATAAATTTCCATGTATCATCTGATGTTATTTTGTGTCAAGTATTAATGAAATTGATCTTTACCAGAAGAAAATATCTTCAGTTATGATAAGAGTAGGTCAGGAATTTTCCCTTACTTATCAATCCAAGCCTTCCTTTCACTCTTGCATCTAATCTGTCTACAAATATATTCCTTATCTCCAGACATGATTTATTTTCAAAAGTCAAGAGTCTTTTATCTTTTTATAATATTGGTATTCATGATAAGCCTGTACCCTATGTGTAGAATGACATAAACAATTCTTCAAGAAAGGGCTTAGGGGAATTGATAGAGAGACACCAATGTCTTCATGCGTGTCTCTGGGCTGCGTTCAATCAACATCTTTTTTAGACTGTAGAACGTCATGGTATCCAAGTATATTTTCATCCATCGCAAAAGTCAGTGTCCTTCAAAGGACAAACATTAAATGCTGAAATATATTCCTTTTGAGCCAAAGTCGATAAAACTTGCTTGAAAGCAATGGCCGTCTCAGAAATGATTCCATGATGGGCCTTTTTACGGTTCAGACATGCATTGCGTGCACTTCAGCTGAGCTATACTGTTTGGCTTGAAATGAGAGATGATAAAAAGTTAATGAAAAAAATATCTTTAATGCTATCAAGCAGTGCCCATATTTTGTGCAAACTGGCATTGTGATTGTTTTATCATGTTTATAAATCTAGCTCAAGGAAAGTAATTGAACACACCATGGTCATCATGCATTGCCAATAGTTTGGGGCATCCATCTTGTGTTTTTGTTTTCATATCAATAAATTACTATCAATCTCCAATGAAGGATACTGTCACATTCAGAACCATAAGGAATTTATGTTTTCATATGATACAAATCTAATGCCCTTTTAGCAGTGGTAAAGACCCTTGTCTTGATTTGTTTGAGTGTTTTCGGTCTGATGATTATTTCAGCTGTTTGTTCGAGGGTCAGCTCTTCAGAGACATATCTGTGTTTTGCAGTGAAAGTGACATTTCATTTCATCCATGCCCTCAGGGTATCTCACACCGCAATCAGAAACCCTTCTTGAAATGGAATGTGTGGGACTATTAAATGATGTTTGTGTTCCGGCCAATGGCAAATGCACACAGGGTCAGTGAACTGTGACATTTAGGCAATTTTTAAACATCTAAGTATTACGTGTTCCTGATGATTCCTTTTCAAATTTTAGAGCTCCTCAAACCGTCCAATGAAAATTTAGTTTCATAATGGTATTTTGATTTTGGTTTATTCATTCATTCTTAGAACTCATTCTACATGAATAAATCAGAAAATCATGAAAATCCCTCTTTTGACAAAAATGATTAAAATAAAAAAGTTAATACATGATCTAAGTAAGATGTGAAATCATCTTTTTTCTGGATTTTAGGGTTGTTAACTACTCAAAGTAGTGAAATAATCAGGAATTGCTTGCAATTCATTGAAATAATTATAATTGTTCTTTTGGAAGAAGATATTGGAAGATTATTTGTAATAGACAGCAAAAGTTCTACAATCTGTAGTCTACTATCAACAAGTTTTATGTGCATCAAGAAACATGTATCTCACCTTGAGCATACAAGACTTGTTCTGATTTAGCATTGATTAAAAACTTGTTTCTTATACATCTCGTTACTTCAACTTGAGTCCAAAGGGGGTGTTCCAGCAAGTAATATGGAATTTAAAGATTGATTATAAGATTGATGCAACAGCTGATGGGGGAATCAAAGAATATTTCAAATTATGAGATATGATATTGCAACAATCCACAGACTTGCCAATAATGTCAATTAATTTTGCCTAATCCTTAAGTTTGTTTTAATTATCAACTAAAACCCATTTTTAAATAGTTTTAACAATGATGAAACACAGACAAGTTTTTATGATAAATTGCATCCATACCACGTAATAGGTAACATAATTTGCTACTCAGGGCATGAGGCAATTATTGCTTATTCCACGGAGACTAATAGGCGAGAATTTTATCTCATTAAAATAGAGGTCATTGAAATCATTATGTCATACCTTGTAAGTTTAATTTAATGTCTCATTAGCGACGGTAAGAGTGCTTGAGGAAAACTTGACTAGTCAGTCCAGCTGATAATTAACACTTATTAAAGTACAGTGCAGACAAAGTGAACCTTATAAAAATGCTTCAGATACTCTTCTTTTGTGGTACTCTAGATTGGCAAACATCTAACCATTTTTTAAAAACATACTGAACAGTAGCATTATTTTGTTCAAGGTTATTCTTCCAATTGTTCCTGATGACTATGATTTCAAGCTAATTATTGTCCCTCAGACTTTGAATATAATAGATGATATTTAAAAATATCAATCATATTACTACATGTATATATTCATGTTTTAAGGTTAATACTTAAAGTAACCATGCCCTAGTAACTCAGGGTGTTAGTTATCAAATTATACTTTTTACTTTTTTATAGATTATACTTGATAATGATGTAATCAATAGCAAATATCAGTCATATTATTAATAATTAGGATTTGTGTGATGGGGCTTGGCTAGATAATGTTCCTTCTGGAAATAGAGAGTGCTTCTTCCTATTCTAGTATAATCTAATTATATCATCATCATTGGAAACTCTTAATCCCCTGCAGCTGGTCCGAAGATTGAGATTTGGTAATACCACTTTATTAGATAATGGGATTCGTCTATCATATTTATGTAGTGACACAGTTCTCAACATATCAAAGGCCCTCATATGTTAATTGCAACATAGGACATGGCTAGGAATAAAAAAGATTAGAATAGAAGAATCCTCTAATTTGGAGGTGTATGATGGAATATTGATGGATTGATCAATATAATTAATTCAAAGAACACTCACTGACAGGAAGTTGGATTGGTAAAAAATGAAAATGCTAATTAAACTGTTGTCATTTTCAGCTGTCGTGGTTCAATATGAGATTGTCAAATAGATTCGTTCTTTAAAGATTTATTTTGTACAAGCTTTTCCAAATTCATCATGATAACATTTGCCTTATACTAGAGATAGGAAATATGACACATTTTTTAAATTGAAAGCAGAGGCTTAGAAAGTCCTGCTTTATTTTCATTGAAAGGATAATTAGCGATTATTTTGGCTGAGAAAATGTAATATTTTATTCTTCATATATACAAGGGGAAACATTCTTTCATTTGAGAGAATATCAGACCTTCAATCCATTTGACTAGAGGCCATTATAAATGTATGAAGCCATTTGCACGAGAATTACTGCATAGTATGTCGTCTAGAGCGATGAGTATTACATCTTCAAGATGAATAGTACATGTATGGTGTTTTGACAGTTTCTTCTGAAACCGATGAAGGCTAATTTTTTACGAAGGCAGATGCGCTTTCAGGCTGTATCTTTGATTGATGGAAATTGCGAATATTGTTTTTTTGTAAAAGGGACTAGTGTTGCACATTGCAAGCGCCAGATCCTGTCTACTGTTTAATTGTTGTTGTTTCAATAGCTTCGTATCTATCTAGCGGAAGTATCATTCTTGATGAAGATGGGAGCATTCATTATTAGTCCCGGTGCATAATAGACTAGATGAATTTTTAATAACCATCCTGTGGATGCAGATTTTTTGTATGTGAAAGGGGTCGAGTCTGGTCCTTGTTTACACACATGCCCCCTTCTCACATGTAACTCATTACTGATTCCAAAATTAATGTGTACATTGCATTTCCAATATCCAGCTGTTGCTTGATGTATCAACCGTGAATCTATGATTATGTCGGGGATGAGCCACATCGCGGATTCCTATTCCTAGCGGCGTCAAAATCTGTTCCCTTACCTCGCCTTCTAATGAGTTTCGAGGAATGCACGCCAGACTGAGTGCAATTACCAAAATGGGCTAAGAAGATCCCCTGATGGAACAACGAATGTTGCCTGGCCTGGTTGATGAGTTTATTTTTCTTACACAATCTTCCTTTTCCAGGTCGTAATTTCTGCATTGATCAGAGGCATGATATCTAATGTGAGCTGGACTATCTGTGAAGAATTTGATGATTTTTTGTGTATTTTTTGTACTTCTTCCATGAGAAATGTGATGTAATACCAGACAAAGAGGCACATAGTAGACTTTACATATAGGTTGAGTTTCGTATTCTCTTCCACTGTAATTGAAAAAATGTGCAAAGGTCATCGCAGTCGCCATGGAGATTTGAAGCACCAATAATGACTATGAGTTGTAATAATTAATGATGTCCATTAACTTTCGATAGCCTACGACCACAACCTATCGTCTGCAAGTGAAAATCACCTGAATCGTCTCGTTTTGTAAATTTGGAGAAACGTGTGAATTGGTCAACTCAAAGATTTGTTAAAATCGCTCTTTGATCAGGTCATTGGATTATTCTTACCCCTGAAATATGGATGGCATGAGCAAAATTGTAAGTTACCTGAAAATATTATTGATTTATATTATTTAGTAAGCCATGCATAATGAAGCAAATTAGAGGTATAGAAAATTAAGAATTATAATTCAAAAGAAACTTCTCTTTGCTGTTACTTTAATTTACAATTTTCTAAGAGACCTATCTAGAATGCAAAATTTAAGGATACCTGCTCTTTATGGAACTATATTATGTATTAATGATTTTACAATCTACATAGTCTTGTAAAACATTGAAAATACTGTGTATTAAAAAAGAATTCAGTAATCTAGAATTTATATAAACAGTGGTAATCAACTGCTTTTTAAGATTAGGTACTTGATATTCAAAATCAAATGTTATGCTTTAAACATTATGCAACATAGGAGAAGGCAATTCTATTCTGTGATATACCACATGATAAAAATGTGATCATATTGAAATGTCTTTCTGGTATAAAATTTGAATTTCTTCTTGAAGCGTGAATTTTTTATTGATCAACAAACAAGGCAGCGTAAAAAAGCTCTCAAATATAACCTAAGATTTAAGATTTTTTTAAAGCAGAATGTAACTTGATACTCCATGTGATATTTTTTCACCTGTAAACAGGCCGAGCGGCTTCAAAAACAACCAAAGGTGAGAGAAATAGATTGTATTTACAGACAGAGAAGTGTTGGTTGCATGTTCATGAGTAAAGTTTTTGTCTTTAATTAAAAAAAACCACAAAGATACCTTTTCTTTCCTTTTGTATGTTAGGAATAGCCAAGGATACATTTAATTTAAATTGTTAATTGTGCATTATATCTTTGTCTTGGTTATCCAGGAAGTTAATTTGAGAGGTCTGCCTGAACTCTTGGATAACTTAAATTGTGGTGAAAATCTCTAGTGAGCTGTTCCCGGATGTGAATAAAAAATCTCTAACAGAAGATGATAAATTTATCAGGTCATTTAGGCTCTCAAACTATAAAACTGTCTCAGAGTGATGACTACAAAATGATTTTTATTCTTTCCCTATTCTTAACATTTAATCATGAGAAAAAAGGCCATCAAATGTATCAAACATACAGTGTAAACATGTTTTTTTTTACATCTTTGGCATCTGAAATTTCCAGCATTAACTTATATACCACAGCTTAAGTTAAGTCTTTGCCAATGATAATTCAGAATAGCGGCATGTGGAAAGTGCACAGGCTAATCAAGAGTTCAGAATCTGAACAAGACGATATCAAATGACTGATCTCTTATTGTCAGTTTGATCAAATTTGATAGTAAAGTAGTGCTGTGATTTGGCATGTTGAGAGAAAGAGAGAGTGAGAAAGATGAGAGAGTGACAGACAGAAAGAGGAGGGATGTATTATGAACCGATAGAGACAGAGAGAAAATGAAATGATTATTATCAAACCGGAATGTGAGAACAGAGTATTAAGAGACATCAGTCTGAATACCTCACTGTATATTGACACTATAATCTTATAGACACGACCACTTTTGGTGAAGTTATGTTAAGTGTCTTAAGCTCTCCTGAAATGAACTGTTCATAGATTTTTTTTATACCTTCCTCCTCTCACAGTGCCACCACGATGCCCCTCCCATGTTAATATTTCATCCCCCCCCCCCTTCCCTCCCCTCTCTGCATAGCAAGGGTCAAGCCAAAATTGACTCTTCAGTAAGATTGACTTGACATAAGTGCCTTCACACCCCTGTACGGCTGGTCACCCTGTCTCCTCACCTCTCCCGTGAACGGTCTCACAAAAATTGATTTTCACACCGTCAAAGGTCAGATTTGCCTACATCTTCTAGCGATTAACTATTGGCCATGAAGCAGGGGATGAAAGGGTGAAATTATCCCTCTTATGGGAAATTAAACCAATTAAGTCTGGAGAAGACAGACTACCATCTGCGATGGTTAAATTTTTCTCCACCACTCCCAGATAAAAAATATCGTGTAATGGATTATAATTGAGAGATTGAAAATGAATAAATGATTTTAAGAATAACATTTCATAGAGATGGAGCATGAATGAAATAAGGCACAATGAAAATAGAAATTGAAAATATAGAGGAAGGAAAAATTAAAGAACGAATTATTAGAAAGTTTATGAATCAATAATTGAATAGTGTTTATAGATACATCTACAAAAGACCAAGTGAATCGATCATTCATTTAATCATTCAATAATTACAAACAAGCAAATAGGACACAAAAAAACCTGATAAGGTAACCTCATATATCAGTTTATAATTGAAATAGAAATATAACCTGTGCACTTCTTTATTTGAAAGGTAAATGTACAAGATTCCTTACAATATCAAAAAGGACCGTTTGCATGTAACCATAGTATATTGCATTATCAGTACTGAATTTGTCTATATATGACTTTACTTAATAACCATATATCCCATTAAATATTTAAAGTAGAAATACAAGCTGACCTTCTCTCTGCAATTAACCAGTAATCAAACCTTGATGCTTTGTTCCAGCTTGTCATACACAGTTCATTGTCAAGCTAACTTTTATGCAGTTTATATAAATGGGGTAAATTATAAACCTTGACATTTTAATAAAAATAGGAAAAATGACAGGGCACCTGTAGAATCCAATAACGAAAGCTTCACAAAGGGACAGCAACAAAAGGCCATATAATGCTTGAGATCCGGAGAAGGTTTATGAATTGCGGTTGTCGTCGTCGCATGATTAAATTTTGTCCTGCTGGTTGTTGCCATCTGAAGTAGATATGAAAAGAGTGCTCATTAGTGAGCTTTTGTCCAGCTTAATCCAATTAAAAACATTCTACCCAGAGCCCTCCCATTATTCATTACCCTTTATTGAGGCTTATCTTTATAATGCCTTTTCTATAACACTATCACTTTCTCTCCCTCTCTCTCTCTGTTTTCAGTCTCTACCCCACCCTCTGTCTCTCTTTCTTTCTCTATCTTCTCTCTCTATTTTCTATTTTTCCCTTCTTTCTCTCCCCTCTCCCTCCCAATACAATCCCACTCTTAATTCCCCTGATAAAAGTTCAATATAACCTTGCATTATCCGGCTTACGTTAGACCAACTAAGGGAATGCAATGTGTGCATAGATCGCTATCAGCCATTGATCCGATCAATACCGGCATGTGTTTCAAGCTGAAAGATATCGACAGGTCCCGATCGGTGCAGGCTGTTAACACGTTGCTCCCATTCTGTCCCTTCTGCGTTTTGGCATATTAACAAGTGCTTTTTAATGCTGATGAAGGCAAGTGGAGAGAGCGAGAGAGGGTTGACGCTCGACTGGATGACAATAGATAAGGGAAATTGGTAGACAGATGGTGGTAGATGATGGTGGTATTGGTAGAAACATCCATTGATACCAGGATATTTACAGATCTGAGTAGCAGAGAGAGAAGTCATCACAACTGGTTATCAGGACCAAACCCATCACTGAAGCAGAAGAAGTCCATGAAAGAACACCCTAAGGTCATCTACAAACCTTGTCATATTCAAGAAGTTGCATACAGCCTTCGTCATCTCCTCAATCCACTAAATATTTTAAAGTCCATGCGACTGGTCAACAATGGGACTGAATAGGTTTATTAAGTGCATTAGTATTGCTACACCATGAGAGTCTTGTAATGCTATTCTTTCATGATGAAACATTGACATGCCACCGTTGTTGTTGACAATGACGGGATGATGATGCGACCCCTGGCAAGAGGGTATTGTTGAAGGCCTAAGACTTTAATCAGCTGATGGAACATGGCTTTTATTCTCTGAAACCTATCAACCTTGCATGAGATGCAATAATAATGCGGAGGGACAAAAATTGACTCTTACTTCAATAAAATGAACCAAACCCACGTCGTCGGTATGATGGATCATACGTCGATATGACTTTTTATTCAAAGTCATTTGCAACGCTTCCAATATCCCTGACAGGCTTTGTGAATCCTTGGGGTATGGAATATGATGGAGGTTCCAATAAAGACTGACATATTGACTAGTAATTCCTTTTTGGCAACCTAGCACCAAATGTGCAAAAATATTGGATACAAAGACAATCTATCAACAACAAACATAGCCCTGTGTATAAATAGAAAAGTGTATTCAACTCTTTCAGTTTTCATCATGTGTTAAAGACAAGATTATGGATTTTTCATACCGTTACCCAGGAATATCCATGCATTGAAAATGCTGTGATCTGTGAAGTCACCAGCTTATATATAACTGGTGCCACACTGCCTCAACAGGTTTAGCGTGTCAAGTGGAATTTCATGCATTTAAGATGCACTTAAAAGGTCAGGAATAATTATATTGGTAATAGGACCAGGAAAAGAGTTTCATTTGCAATTTTCATTTGCAAAACGAGGAACAAAGTTTAGGGCGGACACCCATTCGGAAGTTTGACATTGCCGGTGGCGTATCAGTGCTAGCAACTGAACAGGATAGATCACCATCTTACTGAAGATCACAGGTCACAGTCGTACAATCTTAGACATGCCTTTAAATAATGTCTTCAAAACCCTTTCATAGGGATTCTTGCTACATTCCAGAATTACCATGGATTAATGAATGGAAACAGGAGTTATATCTCTTCAGACTCATACACAGAGGCTTTGTTCATTTGGTTTTGCAGTATTTTCTTTTGAAGTCTCATCTAGACTGCTGGATTGTTTCGTCCAAATGATCATGTGAGCTTACATGGAAGATTTATACAGTTGAGCCACGATGATCTCTAATTTGTTTCTCTAAAGCTGTTGCTGTGAGATGGATGTTGTTTTGTAGGTGCTAAAAAAGATTGGTATGAATCCTCAGTGGACAAGTAAATTGAAGACATAACAGGAAAAGCTCTGAAAAATATTGTGGGAGAACACAACATCTATCAAAATATGACTAGAGTGTGAAGATCTATTATAAAACTGAGGATATAAAAGGAATAAATCAGATAATAACATACATAGCATGAATGTGCCGTTCTGATGACTTTTTGCAATTGTGAAAAAAGCCTGCCTTAGAACACGGGTGCTTCTAGAAAGCTTTCTAACAACCTTTATCTCAAGGCTCTTTGTCTTGTAATCATTTGGCACTTGAATATCTACCGGCTACAAGATGCTTAGTGGAACCGTTGGATCCGCCGGGGGGCCGGGCAAGTCCCCTTCTAAAGGGGGCAAGAAGGTTTCCCTGCCCCAAAACCAGCAGGGCAACAAGCTAAATGGCCCTACGATGATCGAGCTAGAGGTATCTGTCTTTTGGTGCGGTTGGTGCCTGTGTTTGTGTTTTTTTTGTTTGTAGATCTCAACGTCACTTGAACCCAATCCTTTAAGGTATCTAACATATGAGACTTTTCTATTCAAGCAAGAGATTTATCCATCTTATATATTTGTTTTTATTGTGGCTATAATGAGGTATCAAATATTGTCCATTCCAATAAAGACTTTGTGGAATCCAGGTCGTGTTAAAATTTAAATAATTCTGAAAATCATTGTGAGATGCTAAAAATTACCATAGCACCTACAGAGAATGATTAATAAGCACAATCAGAAGTTTGAGGTAAAAAACAAAAATGGCATGTCTTTTTAAGGCAAGATTTTAGTATTCGGTCAAGATGTACATGTATTGACCATATTTCCACATGTACACCCTGTTTCTTTGTTATACTTCTAGCATTGACATGCGGTATTAATAGTAGTGGATAGATAGATGCAAAGACACTGAAGCCTCGAGGCAGCAATCATTTTTATCATTAAATTGATTGAATCATGGCCGGATTCTACCTCCGTCACAAATGGATGCCTTGTGGCACAGGTACAAATGGAGACAAATAAACAAAAATGGATATCATCAACGTCCTAATCACATCACAATGTAGAAAGGAGGTAGAATGAGAAAAGGGATGAGAGTACAAGAGAGTTGAAAAGAATGTGAGAGAGGAGGTATTAAAAGAGAAGAGGACCAGAGGGAGAAATAAGGCGGAAAATGATACGAGAATGCAGAAGGGAGAGTTGGTAAGTTAGAAATGGGAAATGGGAAGTAAAAGAGCAATGGTGGGGAGGGGTATCCTACTGATGTTACTTGAGTGTATGTGAACTAGTGTGGCCTGAAATTATTAAGAGAGATACATTGCAGCTTTGTTCACTATATGATTCCATTATTTATATTATTTATATGATATTTATATGATAGAGAGGAATAGAACTTTGTTGAAGTTGACCCCTAAGAGTGTAGAAACATTGTAATACAAGATGAGACCGCAGAATCAATATAATCAAGAGCTGAGGTAGGTGGATCTGTATCCATAATTAAAATATGTAAAGTCAATATCACATTTGATCCTCCAAGCTGCATCATAGAGTTGGCTCATGCATTAATTGCACATTCCAAAAGCTCCTGTATGACGTACCATACAGTGCTAAAATCAATATACAGAAAAGTGTGAATAAAAAATTCTTAACATTGTGCAATGCTTCTCACCATGGAGATATCTATCCATAAACAGAAGAACACTTTTTTGGTTCTTGCAAATATGAACATATCAACTAATGCATGGCATAACTTTACGGATGGCAGCTCAATTTAACTAGCCTCCTCCCAAGTGGGAAAGATGATACAACCTTCGCAAATTACTTTGATCAAGTTATTCTGGAGGCCTTTATCCCAGCCAGCCCACCCCACCCCCAAGGGGGCAGGAGGAGCAAACACCCTGTATGCAGTGATATGAATTTATGATGAAGTTTTCACTGAATAATGAAAAGATCCAATATGATCATGAGTGTTGTGTCTACTGTATGTAATTACCTAGACCATCCCCACGCTTTCGGGTTGGGACGGGCATCGTCATATTGCTTTTCCTTTTTGTACATGTCCCTTTTCTGTTTTCATAGATTTAGCATATCCTATATGATACACTCAATCTGTACGATGGCTTTTTCTGCATTATTTATTCATTTTTTTGTGTAAATTGATTTTTTTTTGTTTCACTTACATTTCATCTTATTGTTTCAAATTGAAATATTCTGCCCTATTGCAGGAAAAATCTTTTCCCAAAAAAATTTGATAATTTTTTTATACATAATATGAAATTTTCCTTTGTTGAATTTTTACTACTTTTCACTGTCATTCATCATCAATAATACAAAAAAAATCCTTCCAATATCTAATGTAAACATTACTTGTGTCTGGTTAATTTTTTTCATATTAGGCCACATTAGTAGTATTTCCATGCATCATCGCTATCTTACTTTATAGAGGCTTAGAGAGGTTTAGGTAAAACACTAGGTTTAGACTTTGGATGGGTATGCCATTGTGTGGTTAACAGTGGCTTACTTGCCTGAACAGAGAGGTGTCTATATCTGCATCAACCTTTCTCCTATGCGCCCCCCCCCCCCCTTCATCACCCCCCATCTTGTTCAATCTCAAGATGAATACAGCCCTTGCAAGCAGTAAGCATCATTATTGTCTCTTATTACATCCAACACAGTATAAACTTAATGAGCTCATTAAACAAAATCATCTGGGGTTATTTGGGGGTTAACATGCAAAGAGTGCCTATCAACGGCTATGTGCTACCAGGTACACTGCTTTCCATTTTGCATCAGAATCAGATTGATGTTCTGTTCAAAGTCATAGTAGATGCATAGAGTAGCCCACGAGTCTGACAGAACTTACACCAACAGTTAATATGACCAAATTTTTATCAGACCAACAAGATGTTGAAATAGATGGTAATAAAAAAATGAAATATACCCATAGACCATAATAGCTATTTACTTCTGCATGGAAGCTATTTCTTATGTGTGGTTTTTTTCCCGCTGAGATATAGTATTAATGATGAATTGTATAGAACGTCATGATTGCAATGATTCAAGATTGCTCTGAGTTTTCCATGTATAACCAATATGAGACAGCTTGCTGCAATGGCTGGTAAAATCCTATAATATTTGATGTATATTATCAGAACTTGGAAATTCAAGTAGACCTGGGCATTTCTCTAGTGGGAACAACTCTATGATAAGTCAGTTTCAGTCGATTTCATGTCATATCTCTTGAAAAAAAAAACTTAAAATTCACAACCATCACAACAATCATCTGTCTGTGTCTTAAGTAATCTTTATGTTACACCTCATTTCATTAAACTAAACCAAAACCTCATGTATTATTCAATACAGACATTGCTGACGTATTTGTAGTCCATTACTTAAGGGGCCCTTCTGTTAAAGTCTTGTTCTTGCACAGCAGGCTGTGAATTCAACACTACACATTGTAACCTTGTTAATTACAGAGGATCTTGTCTATAATATATATAAAATAGTTTTTTTGGAAAATGTAAAAAGAAATATAGAGAATGTTTACAAATAAAGCTCTTACTGCATGCACTTCATATTACTTCGTATGTCAGTCATAAGCATGCAAATGAATTAATGGACATAAAGGGGCAGGGCAAGGAGATGAACATATACCCCTTGATCCCCCCTCCCTCCATTCTGCACAGTTGAGTAGTGATGGCAGACATACAGCTTCTCTTCATATTCAAAACCAATCTGAAATCTCACCCCACCAATCAATCCTTAGTCAACTTCGTAAATGCATCGCTGCAAAACATTTCATGGACCAGTGCAACATCTGTCGCCACATACCGTCGAATGGCCCAATTCAAACACATATTTCTAGCAAATTAATATATGTAGTTCATGCGCGACGTGCAGAGAAGTCCTAAATTGAAAACACACAGATGCTGCGATGCTCCGACAGTTGAGATTCCAGCCATAGATATTTTCACACACTTGAGCTCCCGTCCGGTTTTAAAAATCAATAAAATATGATTGTAAACAAGGGATGGAAATCTAGTCCATAGTCATGTAATTGGAAAATAATATCCGCTGTGTGATTGGAGGAGGCTCTCCAATAGAATTTGAATGATTTTAGGGGTGTAGAATGTGTGTGTGTGTGTGGGGGGGGGGGGTTGATGCATTCTTTTTCATAACCCTGAACCAAATTATGCAGAGTGAAAACATTTCATAGAAATCAGCGAGCTTGGAGCAAATTATGGAAGTGATATTAGATGGAATTCATAAAAAGATGTTATCTGATGGCATGTGAGTGAGAGAATTGTTATATTTGAATAAATAATACATCAATATGATGTATTAATGAAAGGGTAATATATTGTCCATCTCTAGGAGACCATTATAAGTTGACATTTAGTAAGTGCCATTCAGTGGAACTCAAAATATTTGTCTTGCAGTTAATTTTTGTTTTGTCTGTCATTGTTATTCAGTGTTTGTAACTCTGTTTAACTTTGTCCAATCATGCATGCAAATATTTGTGATTTGTGATTCAGTTATTGTCATTTTGTGTTTGTGTACACAGTTTGCTTACAAATTATAAATGCTGTGGGTGTTTGACAATTTTGCTTGATGTTTGTTGTTGATTTCTGAATGGTTGCCATCTAGTTTACCTTATTTTAGATCAAAACATTACAGGCTATTGTTTCTCTTACAATATTAGGGATTTATGGGGTCTGTGATCCTATGTGTATTTCAATCCTGAATATTCTCATGCAATGTGAAGAGGAAAAATAATTTTGCAAATCATAATATAAACTTTGTCTATAGATTGTACTTTTAAAAATGATATCATTATGCTGCGTTATCCGAGTATTTATAAAGTACAATATTATTGTTTTATTGTTTAAATACAGCATTTTTAGACTGAAACATAAAACCTAGATGTATTCCTTTCATCATAAAATGACAGATATTTTCTTCAATATTGGTTAAAAAATACAATACTACGCATTAAAATTGTGAGCAATGGTCAGTTTGGCCAAAATTGTACATCATTTTTTCATGAAAAAAATAAGAATAAATGAGTTACTGTATTCAGGTATCCTATAGATTCATCTTGCTGTATTTGATCTTTGACTGCAGTTTACTTATTTCTTTTGTTTTGATTTGATCAGGAATTGGTGGGAGGGACAGCTGAAAAGCGCAACTGGCGAGGCATCATCATATCCCTCCTGGTCATTCTCCTCATCTGCGCCTTGATCGTAGTAGCCATCATCATTGCAAGCCCGGGTAAGACACCTCCAACCAGCTAACCCTGCATACCAAAGCCATTTCATTTTCATTCATTGTACAGTCAACCTGCCATTAGCAATTCGGTGAAGACAGATCACCTGTCCAGAAAGATTGCAGGCATTAAACCAAAGACTTCATGGACCTGTCCATGGAGACAGCCTGTCTATCACAACAACTTTTCCATCTTTTCTTCGAGAATATCTTATGGTTTACTTAAAATTGTCACTAACAGGCTGACACGTTCCTCTCTTGAGGACACGTCAGGCTGGGGTCTCTCGAAGAAAATTGATCAATAAACGCACGGTTGACTGTACTTCAATCCATAGTGAAACTAATCTTCATGGGAATCATGCTTTCTGCCGGGTTGAAATTATCGCAAAAAAATAAAATAAGAAATTTCACCTCCAATGATCATTATGAACACTTCTCTAGAATTTAATTTATGAAATTAAAACCCTTCCTCCACAATGTGTGCATTAGAAATAATCAAAAGGTGTATAATATTTTCTTAACAGAAGTAATAATAAATAAATCATATGAAAAAACACCTAAATTATATGTTTAAAAATGCATACTCTCATCCCTAGGGGAAATTTAGTTTGATATTTCAAAAGGATAGATGGAATAGATATCATAAATAAAATATATCCAATCCCCAAGCACAATAGAATTGAGTATCTGCCATTTAATCTTGCTGATGAATTTGTACATTTAAAAAGTCTGTCTAGTAGGGGCAATATTTTGTAGGTTTATCAATGGAAGAGTCTCTACTTCTGCATAAAAATAGGTATATATGCATGTATATGTAGTGAGCTTTGTTAGTACTGACTGCCAATCTGGAATCATCCATCATTTTTTTGCATTTTTAGAATTATGACTTTCATAATATTTAGAGGTTTTTTATGAAGATTTGTGTGTTGCCCCTCCTCGTGAAACATATTTGTTGATGTTTTCAAAAGCACAGTGAATAATGATAACATTTTTGGGGGTGTCTTTTTACTCTAAAAATAGAGATTAGAACTTTTGTCAAAAGACAGATCATTTGACTAATGATGTGATAGTAATAACCCAATTTTCATCAAAACTTGGTTTATGTAATAGAGCTGTTCTTCTCTCATGACATCCAGCATTCTTGTTGGGAGGTTTTAATATTTTATCAAAGGATACCTCTTATCTCTTATCCATGTCTAGCATTGATATCATCAGTTGACTTGATTGCTACACTTAGAAGAAATTATGCTTGATAAAAATCTTTGCATATGAAGCAGTTTGGTGGTGTATCCGTACAGAATAATATTTTTTCTTGCTTTTTAGTTCTTTGACATTGATGTAATTGTTATCATTTTTATGCAATGTTTCCGATTTCATATGAATGAATTAGAAGCTCTTGAAGTCATTTTACTTAATCGACTGGAAAACTTTTGTTCAAGAAACCTTCAGCATTTATGTTTTGGTGATAAGCTTCATGAAAAAAAAAGCCTTGTCCAGAGACCGATTATTTTTCTTTCATGTTATACCTGTACAAGTATTAACAGAGCAATAATAAGTTTGATGCTAATTAAAATCTACAAATATTTTAAAGCATTTTTAATTTGCCAAATTGCCTGGATACTAGAAAAAAAGTAAATCATTGCATCCATTCATATTAATCCATTAGAGTAGAAATAATTTTTTAGAATATCTTTCCTTACTAGATCCAGAACATTTTCATTCCAACTGTGCTTTAATGTGTGTTTTATGTTCTGCCTACTGACCCCAAACTTTTTAAGAAAGTATAAGTATATGTTTATTAAAAAATGTAAGGTTATTATTTCAAGCATTTTTACCAGGCTATGGGGGAAAAATGCATGTATCTAACAACCTTGTTATAATAATGTGCTTGTTTGTTTGCAATAAATTGCAGCAATGCCACAAAGGAATAGAGTATACTGTCATGGGACTGACAATGTCTATGGTGTTCATTATACTTGCAAATATCATGTTGATGTTCTATATATTTGTTCTTCATGTTCTTTCTCTCTCATCAATTGGCTCCCTCATGCTCCCATGATAATTATGATGATTCATAACTATTTGCCTGCATCTACTACCCTGACGAGTAAGTATAACAAGCCACCAGGATTAATGATATCCGCATTGTATCTAATTTGGCAACTTGTGTCTGTTGTTCTAAGTTTGTTGCATGCTACCATCATTAGCTTGAAACGTGTTTCTGTTGTTGTTGTTGTTGCTTGTTTCCCAAAATTCACTTCAAGCACTGACTAATTTCTAACTTGAAATAAGTTTCCTTCTAATGCAAACCCTTTTTTAAGCACATTTAGTTCATATATTATTTCAGAATGTGTTGTTCCACAGTATTGCATATGTGCACCTCTCATATTCAAAGCCACATGATAGGTACACATACAAAAGAAGGACTCTCTGGGTTGTTATTTATACCAGCTAGCCAGTACTTGAAAGTCTTGGAAATACAAGATTGCTCATGTTGAATTATACATTTGTTTTGATTTGTCTGTGCATGAAATATACATCGTGCCAATGTTCTCTATATGAAACTTGAGTAAATTCAGCTCAGTTATTCATAGTCTTAGCTTTACAGCACTCCTGAAACATCCTTATTTCCTGAGAATATGAACTGTAAATCTTTCTAAAAAGAAGGATTGATATACATGCTAAAAAAAAATATTAATTGTACAATGATAGTTCATAACCTCAATCTAGCATGGATAACATTAATAGGTTCAGGTGCTCTTTCTCTTTCTACTTTCCTTCCTTTTTCATTCTCTTTTGTTTTTTTTTACTCCTAATGAATTTCTTAATATCATTAATCGTCCAATCATTTAAACAAAAACACGAGTTTCAAAGCTGTTTTGCAACGCAACAAATACAGATTCCATGAAAAGTCAATTACTTTCCTATTCGGTTTTACATGGAGACTATCTTCGTAGATCTCTACCTTGCTAAGCTATACTTGAAATAGGCAAAGTCCATACTGTCCACTTATGTAGCATATATACTCTCCTGGTAAAAATTGATCATATAAGTGCACTGGCTGTTAAGAATCGCCTAGGCTTATGCCAATCAATTATGCAAATAGATTCAGGTTTGGTCATGCAACATAAATTGATTAATTTCCCCTCGATGCGCTCCCCGAATTACTTTCCCAAACTGGAACCCATTACAGGGACTATATTTGTATGTCATATGATGGATCAAACTAGAGTGTATTTTATAATGAATTTCATTTCACGTAATCGTGGGTAGGTTGGTTAGGGACTGCATACGCTGAAAGTGTTAAGGTTAGGCAAGGATACTGACTTCCATTATTCCATGTCACCTTACTCACACAATAACGTCAAGGATAGCAATATGTTGGTATTTTATTCATATAATAATTAATTGAAATAACGATATAAGTGCCATAAATCCTATATAGAACCATGACACTGTACTATTAATCATAGAGTTGTAATGTAAACTAGTAGTAAAAACAAATGAGCAAAAAAAACATAGTTCGCACTTTTTCTACAATTTTTGTCCATGTGTGAGAGAAGTTTGATGTGGGTTTTCTTCTTGTAATTCTGTATTCTTCCTTTTCATTTCATCTCTTATCACTAGTATGAATATTTCTATGAAATAGTACTTATTTTAATTTTTGAAATTGCTTTTTTTTATAATTGAATTTTTCATTTTTTTTTCACTATTTACAAGTCAATATCAATTTGCTGTGATTTTGTATTCACAATGTTTATTTTCTTGCACCTAGATACAATTCAAGTTTCAATATCGTGTGTATTTTTTTTTCTTTATTGATAGTCATTTTGCTTTTCCTTTACATTTTAGTTTTGGTACATGTACAGATTTGTCTTGATTTGTAGATCTGCATTTGACATATTTGACCCTTATTACATACTCACCAATTTCAATATAATAGTCCAATTGAAAATATCTAAGGAGATTTGTTTTTCTCATATTATATGGCTCATTAAATATACTGTACATTTAGGGGGTTGCAATTATTTTGCCTAAGCCATAGTTATTAGGCTACCTTAATGTAGGGCACTTGCTTATCACTTCTTCAGTATGCCTTAATTTTTTTTTCAGAAAGTGAAATTAAGTAAAGTTAGCTTACACATTTGCTGCTTAAATTTGGTGATCCTAAGTAAATTCACAAGAATTATATAATTCTATAATAAAACATATTCTTACAGTTGCCGTGGAGTATTCGGATCCTGTGAAAAAAAAGGAATGGGATGGAAAGAATAAGTCAATGATTGTATCTCAGAAGTTTGGCTCTTACTCATGCTTCTTATATTCATCATTTCAATTATTTCCTCAGGTACAGACCTTAGAATATATTCAAAGTATACATTTGAGGATATATTCGACCCCCAGTACCAACCAACGTACTATGATGCTGTGTGGTTGACAGGTTAGTATAAAACATTGAAGTTGAAAAAGGTAGAAAGATCATACAATTAACACCAAAATATGAAAAAAATTATGACAAATGTGGCTGTCCATTTATTCATATTTCAGTTGATGTACGCAAGAGGCTGTACAAAAATTTCCTTGAGCAACTATTTAGAAAAACGCTTCTATTTAAACAATTAAAATATATTCATTATTTCATGAAAGCTGCCTTTAGTAGCCATAATTTATGGTGAGAAAATTTCCTTTTCTAGATGTATTACTGAATTTGTTTTTATGTATCAATATATCAATTGTTTCATCGAGTCCTGATAGGATTGAAGTTTAGACCACCTTAGTATTAATTATTTGTCAAACTGAAGCAAAGTTTGCCTGCATGCACATTGATGAATGGACATGGATAACATGTTAATTGGTCTTTAATCTCGATCTGTCGATACCTCGAAGTATGAATTAATGATCTTCAATTTGATGGGCTGGATACATTAATGATAACCTAGCACAAACATGTCTGGTGAGAAGCAGACAAGCTTTTGAGGTGGCTTATATTAGCCTATCAATCAATGAATTATAGATCATGATCCTCATGTTTCATAGAAACTATTTTGGTGATGTAGTTCATCTTGGTATATCCTCTCTCATGTTTTTTTTCATCCATATCCTGTTTTTAACCTTGTCAGAGGATGAATATGTACTACGGAATTCCACCAACAATATTGTGGCTGTCGATGTCGCCGCCAACGAAACAACACTGCTCATTAGCAATAGGACGATGGTAAGGTTTTGTTGAATGTACGGTTTGGAAATAGTTATGATTAAAAAGGGAATTGCCTTGAGCAAGTAATAAATGTTGTTTTTAAGGCCAATTTCACCCTACGCAACCACTGACCTAATTTGATTTGCATTGTGTGTATAATATTATCCGTAGGCGTATTCTGAATTAAATTGCCATTTTATTAGTGTAATTACTCTGGGAGGTGCATTTTTATAAAGGATGTTAATGAAATTTGGTCCTCTTATTGTAAAGCAAAATAAAGATAATTTGCAATTTAGCAATCTCTCTACCTCAAGCTCAGAACAGTTCAGTTAATATGACCCATTTTTATCTGTATGCTTTTTAATGTGTTTTATATGACATGGAATTTTCATTGTCATAGTTTGATATAAAATTAATTCAAATGACATTCATGTTTCAAAGTTTGAAAGGGCGTCATGGTCATGCTCGGAATATAGTTACAGCCCAGTTGATACCCCCCCCCCCCTCATAGCAGTGCAAGCTGTGACTTTTGGGGTTTAGTCAATGAGTACATTCACATGATTTTCTGAAGCTAGAATCACAATTATGAATCACAAACCAAAATGGTAACAACAATGGAAGTTTTTTTACGGTAAACACCATGTATGTAGTCCTAAATAGGATTGTTTGTTATTCTTTCTTGTATGTTAGCTCTGAAAAGAACTGTTCACTTGGTAACATAAAAGACAGTCACGGTGGGCTTTTGTTTTCTGGAATATTCTCAATTAGGAATTACTTATAAAGAAAATTGAGGTTGAAACATAATATATCACGCTTGTAATAGTCTTTTGCAGGATCATTATTTTTACTCAATTCTCTTTGATTACAGGATGAAGAAGGGATCATTAGGATATGGGTGCATCCAGATAAACAATATATCCTGCTCTCATCAGACGAACAACAGATCTTCCGTAATAGCTTTGAGGCAGTCTACAAGATATATGATGTCAAAAAGAAGTGAGTTTATTGTAACATTCTATCTTCAATCCTTCTCCAATCTAAGAGAGAGGTAATGTTTATTGAGGTAGCGTAATATTGATCAATTTCTCATGAGAATCATTATTAGATCCTTAACAAAATGTTTCGCTCTACACCAACCCCCATGTGCTCAATTTCAAGATTCTAGCTCAATAAGATGGCTTTAAGATTAATCCCATTATAAACTTGACCATTCTTCTTTGAGATTTATCCTTCCAGCCCACTTTTTGTTTTTCTTTTTTTTTGTTCTATTTTAGGGGACTATGGTTAAGAAGTTCTTTTCACTTCATTTGATCTCCAATTTCATCATCAAAATATATCTTTATGATTTTATGATTGAAATGAATGAATGAATTGAACTTAACTGAAGAAGGCATCTTCTAATCTTCCATATTGTATTAAAGTGCCTTATAAACAAAAACAAAAATATATTACTATTATTATGACCTACATTTCCCTACCACCTCTCCCCATCTAAAGTGCATAAGATAATGAGTTCTTCCTTGAATGTACCAAAGGGTCTATTTAAAGAAGTAATTGATTGTAAGATCTTTTTTTAAATCATACCTTATTGTGCAAGAAGTAGACTTGCATTTAATTGCTAATTTCCAATCAATTCAAAGACCTGTGTTTTGTTTGGGGACCGAAAACTTACCTTTTTTATAATCTGTATCTCCATGACTCAATGATGATATTTCTTTCATCTAGATCTGTGATCAAGACATTAACACCACCGAGTGTGACAGATGGACCAGTTCCTCTTAGATATGCATCTTGGGTTCCTAACAGTGCAGGCTTGGTAAGCAATTTATACATTATCTGCAAACAGCTTAGAGATGGAGATTTCGTTGTGATGTGATCAAGGCTATGTAAATGGAATGAATTATGGGCATTATTATTATTATTATTATCACCACCAGCAACATCATCGTTAACACCTCCATTAGGCCTACCACCACCATCACCACCTCCAGTATATTCATCGATCACCATCATCACCACGATCACCACCAACACCACTACCATTACCACCGCCACCACCATGATCGATACCATCATCATCATCGTCGCCATCATCATAACCATCCTACATAACATAGCCAACCCAAATTTTTTAGCTAACTCTGACATTTCCTCGCATCATATGAATTTCTAAGCACCTTGGTGGTTTTCCTTAATGATTTATGGAATATTCTGGGCTCTTATCTATTTAGTAGCTCCAAAATCAAATTTAGATGATCTTGTTTTGCATCAGTTGGAATGAAATATTGTATATCACCTTTTCCTAACTTAGCTTGATGAGTTGAGCTGCTAGGGTATCAATCGTGGATGTGGTTGACACAAATAACTTATTCGGGCTTTCCTCCAAGCAGAGGGGTTACTCAATACAAATATCATCTTTCATTTCCGGCTCCCAAACAAAGTCTGTGCCAAGTCTTTTATCAGACATCCTCAATGTCTTTCACTGTGGCTTCCTCGCTTGGTTCCATGACAATTGCTCCGCTGTGAATTCCACACGTTATTGGAATCGCCAACTTCAACCCTGGATTTAACACTATACCCTATCCTAAGCCTAACCCTAAACCTAAAATAAAACCATATTACAACCCTTACCCTATATCTTAGACGAAACAAAGCCCAGAGCAATTGTCGCAGGAGCAAATGTCGTGTCACCTCTCACATTCCCTATTGTTTTGTCTGCTTAAATGAAAGGAAAAGACCCCGAGCAAGATGTTTGCAAAAAAAGACACAGCTTGGACTATGTTGTTATGCCTTAAACAACATACCTTTCCAAATTTGAGAACGCTGAATAAGGGTAAGATGTACACTTTCAGTCTAGATGTGACGACCTGAGCCTTTCATATGCATATATTTCAACAAAAGAAGATTAAATAGAACTGACTTTACATCAGATTTGGTGCTTAGATTAAAATAGGTGAATTTATGTTTTAAATATTTGCTTTATTTCAGATTTTTATTTATAAAAACAACTTGTACTACCAGAATGCGGTAAACAACGACCCAGTTGCTGTTACTACGGATGGTATAGAGGGAGAGGTCTTCAACGGTGTACCAGATTGGGTTTATGAAGGTAAAAATGACCTAATGAATCCATAATTCCTTATCCATTATCACAAAGATGACCTGAGTATACATTGGCAGAAAGAAAACCATAAATATTACTTTGTTTACTTTCTTTCCATGCATTTCTTTTTTTGTGTGTGTAGAAGAGGGAGATATGAAATGAGCGCTAACTGAAAATGACCAGTACTCAGATACAAAACAAATTTTATAAAATACTTTGCTTCAATATATACCCAAAAAAAATATTTTTAAAATCTATTTCTTAATCTTTTAAATATTTTTTCAAGTTATATATACTGAATATGTAAATGATGCTTACTTGCTTGTTTGTTTCCATTTATTCACTTTTGATGAATTGTGTGGGGAAGGAACATAAAAAATGCATGCAAGTCCTTGAAATCTAGTTGACAGATGATTATTGTAATGCAATTGATATTCACCTTAACCTCTTTGACCTTGTTTCTCACCTGTTTCTGTGTTATTTTTCTTTTTTTACTTGACAATATCAGAGGAAATTCTGAGTGATGATGATGCTCTTTACTGGAACAAGGATGGATCTAGATTGGTCTTTGCTCAATTCAATGATACTCAGGTTCCTAAAGCATGGTATCCCTGCTATGAGAACAAGGTTTACAGTGAGGTAAGATATGATAATTATGGTATGCTATGATGTTATTATATATTGTATATTATAATAACACAGATATTCAAACCATTCTAAATTTTTTTAGGAAAGAACATGAATTGTGACAATTTTTTACTCTATTTTCAATATAATTTTTCTATATTTTTTTGATAAATTATTCACACACTGCTATCATAATGCTGTACCCTTTCTTCTTACAAAGATACAAAGATAGGGGGTCTGAATCACTATTTACGTCGCGAAAAATAAATTCCAGGCTGTTTATATTTAATACGATGAGATAATCATGATTCACCAACTTAACAAAAGTATAGGGTTCACTTTCATTCAAATTTATAAATAAATGTTAAAAGCTACTGAAATTGTATTTGATTGGTTGATAACTGCTTTGCCTATAAATTCTAAATTTGTTTTAACAGTTTGTTTAATAAAGGAGAACCCTGATTTTCTTTTAAGCACAAAGATACATTGAGCTTGTATATACTGACGGTTAAATCAGGAATAGTTTTGATTTTAGAAACTATGACTGTTTAGATTTTTGACCACTCACTTATACCCATTCCTTAATGTTTTTTAAATTGTATTTCACTACTTGTAGATTAAATACGTCAACTATCCCAAGCCTGGATATCCTAATCCCACCATCAAGCTGCTTGTCATGCCAGTTGAAGATGCTACAAATTTGGTCCAACTCCAGCCTCCAAGACAGTTCCAGGACCAGTAAGTGCTAGCTTTCTTGCAATTCTTGCATACCCACATATTTCAGAGACTATTCTTAGATATCGAGAGATATGTAGATTCTATACCCAGCTAATTCATTGGAGCCCTTGTCTGAGCACTGTAACTCCCTATCAAGACCAGTACAACCATCATTCCTCTAAATTGTTTCACAGCCACATGGAACTAATTAACCAAAATCAAAAGATTATCAAAATAATTATCTAAGATTCTGCCTGCACCAAGTCATTCTTCATCTGTTCACTACTGAATTTTGTAATACCCATCAGCTGAATCTAGTGTTTTAACTCCCAAGTTCTCTCATTTAGGCATCACTGATTCACTTCATATATGCAGTATTGTTATTATACACCATATGGACACTTCTTTTTTTTCTAGGGAGTACTATTACAGAAGTGTTGTATGGAAGGATAGATACCAGGTAGCCGTCACATGGTGGAACAGACCGCAGAATGTTTCCGTGACGACCATATGCCAGGTGGACACCGGGGTTTGTGACCTCAACTACGAGCAAGAGACACCCAACGGCTGGATAGTTCAGGTCAGTGGTCACAATTTGTATCATATGCATGCATCTTTTTCCTTTAAAATTATGTTGTGTCAAGTACGTGGATTGTTCTAGTGATAGATGAAATAGAATTATGTGTCAAATGCTACACTGTAATTCCAAATTCACTCAAAGGGACCTTTTCTTTGATTCAAAGTGGATCGGCTCATTTTCACAGTTATCTGATCACTAACAAATGCAAATGTGCCAAACTTTAAGCAGAGTAATAAAGACCTTTAAAACAGGAAGTTATTCTTTATTGAGTGTTATTTGGAAATCCAAGATTGATTGCTATTGATATAGAACATATGTGCAGAGATAAGTGTGTTAATGTAAATGATTATGATATGCAGTATACTTCAGAATATTTAATTTACAAGATGCTGTAGTATCTATTATACAAATATACCGGGTTTGAGAAAATATTTCCACTACACTTTCAAAAGAAACGCCCGGTATATTTGTTTTATATCCCTTCCATAATTTAAGTTTGAACAAAAAATATTTCTTATCTAGTCCTAATTGGCATATCTCCATGATCTGCATGGACAAAATCTAGATCGGCTTAGCTCTAATTTAAACAAAATTGGCTTACATGATTAAGCTAGCCGGTTCCTGAATAGACTGGAGGCGGCTACCGTCGGCTCCTAAGCATCACTCGGGGTGGATTGTTGTTGCGCGGTGCGGCGGCTGAGCTAGTGAGATTGGTTTTCTAATAATTCCAGTTACCGGTTGTGAAGGTTGTGAACTAACCCTGCTGAACTAAAATGAAGCAGCCTGAATCATTCGATGATCGAATGATGGCCATTATTAATTTTATTTTCAGCATACAGATTCATTGTAAACAAGCAAGATGTGATTTCACATTGACAGTTATTTATCAGAGAGTTTGTGATTCAGCTAGCATTGCATTTTTACCTGTGTTGATTGCGCTGCGCTCAGCGGACCCCTGAAGCATCTTTGCTGTTGTGTCACTAGACATGCCCGGTAGAGGCAGTCCATCATGTGCTGTGCCCGAGTGATTGCATGGTTTTCAGTCGGACGCAAAATAGTAAAACAACTATTCTACTCTGGGTCCCGTAACACAAAGGTTAGCGATTAATCGTACGCTTGATTTTCATGTTTGATTGTACATTGTAGTCAGTGCAATCAATCATAGAAAAATGTTCTACGATCATTGCTAACCTTTGTGTTACGGGCCCCGGATGTCACAAACTATTTTGATCTCCGATGAATTTCATTTTTATGGTGAAATTATGATTAGTCACGTGAAGGGCTCTTGACCAATCAAATAGCAACAAATTTTCAGTAAGGGATGAAATTGTATATATAACCACATTGTATGATGTTGATATTTGATATTCTTTTCTTGTTTGCAGAGAGGGGATATTATTTTTGCAGAAGATGGTCTTTCATACTTCACTATTCTACCTGAGAGAGAAGGACCTAGAGGAAGCTTCTATCATATAGCTCAAGTTACTGCTGAGGTCAGTTTGCATTTTGAAATGTGTTAATTGTTATCAATGATTGTCATTGAATAATTTGGCCTCAGCCAATGAGATGGAGAGATTTCCAGTAGCGTTTAACATCTGCAGGTGAAAGTCCCCCCCAAAAGTCTGTGTGAAACGCTCCCCTTATCTCTTTTTAAATTTTCTTTTCATTTTCCTTAAACTCACAAATTTGAATATAAAATTTAGTCTTTAAAGTGGTTTTCCTTGGGTCAAGATGACCATATATAAAATTCAATCAAATATGTACATTTTGCTTAATTTTTATTTTTTCTTTTAACATGAACAAAAGCTTTTCTGTTTCCAATCATTGTTTATTCTTATATTGGTTTGTTGCATAAAAAATAAGCAAGCAATAGTATAATGCAATATTATGTTAAAATGCCAAAATGATCCGAAAGGCAACAATTTTTTTAATTTATCTTTATTTTTTTAGAGTGGTCAGCGGGGTCAGGTCACTTTCTTGACCCAGGGAATCTGGGAAGTAACACAGATCGTTGGCTACAATGCAGAGAGGAACCTTCTCTTCTATTTGAGTACCGAGAATGGATCCATTAACAGAACATTGTATAGGTGAGAGACTTTGAATACTGCAATAGACGTGTATGATACTATTACTGTTTATGTTATTCAGGATGGAACTGCTTTTGAATGTGGTTGGTATTTTATCATATCTGCTATAGTATACATTGACAATTTCTGAACAGTGCTATTAATGATAAGCACTGTATTTATATTTAATTTCTGAAAACAAAACGTATACAGATGAGGAATTATAAATAATTAAAACTTATGAATAAAATGTCAACAAAACAAGTGATAATAAAAGCAGAGGTGGTAGAGGGTTAAAAAGTGAATTAATCGAAATGGGGGCATGAAATATGACTACGTAAAGCCGATAAAAATGCTCAAAATATTTTCAGAAAATAACACAATATCAATATAAACTTAATTTCTCATTTTCAAGAGTGTGATAGAGTTTTATCATATTCTTAATGGATCATTTCTTATCTTCCCATTCAGTTTGAACATTGTGACCAAGGAAAGAACCTGCCTGACATGTAATGTAATTGAAGGCTGTTCCTACGTCAGTGCAGACTTCAACGACAAGGCGACCCGGTACATCCTACAGTGCTATGGTCCTGATGTACCTCAGACATTCCTTAATTCCATTGACTCTGCAAACTTCACAGTTTTGGTAGATAATGCTGGCGTCAAGGCGGCTCTGGCTGACAAGGTTAGTCTTTGACATGTTAGATTCAATTTGAGTGAAGTTTGAAATTCTTTAAGGGTTCCTTTAAAACCAGTGTTTTACTTGCCTGCTATTCAAAGATATGGTTTCAGAGTGATAATTAGCATGGATCTACATGGTGGAAGATAATCTTGTTTAACTCAGATGAAATGATCAAAAGAAGATATTTGATGTTCCTTTTAATAACGTTTTATACAGTAAAATTATTAAATTCATATATCAACTGTTAACTTTCAGTCTCCTGAACATTTTACTTTTTTTTAGTTGTGTTTCATTTTTTAACATTACTCTGTTAGACCTCAGAATTCAATTAATGAAGAAATTGTATGTCGACAAAGCTGTAAAAGATATTTTTAAGAATGTACATGTAATTGGTATACTGATGCTTGGAGTGACTTCTATAAATGTAACAATAGATGTCTAATTTCCCTTTGGTATGAAATAATTTTTTTTCCCTGTACATTTCCACACTGCACTTAAAATTTCTACAAGAATGTGGGACACTACCTCTGAATATTGATATTTTTTTTCAAATGTAGGATTTTGTGGTTAAGACGTTCCACACTGTCAAGTCTTCAGATGGTAATTTTGACATCCAAATTGAGCTCCTGATTCCACGGTCAATGGATGATCAGCGAAGGCATCCGTTACTGGTTGATGTCTATGCAGGACCTGGCACACAACAGGTAAGAATAATGTCATCTTATCTGCTTCTCTCTTGAGCTGTAATGGTGTGTTTCAGCAGTGTGGTGATTAAGGTGGACAATTGTTATCAGTGGCAGCAGTGGGATATATATTACAAACTGTTTTGGTGGCAGAGATAGGATTGTGGTGGTGTCAATAGTAATAGATGTGATGGGAATGGGATAGGCCTATCAACTGTATTGGCGTACAGCAGTAGGATATTACAAACTGATGTGGTAGCAGAGATGGGATATCTTTACTATGTTGTCATGCAGCAATGGTAGATGCAATGGTTGGGATGGCATATCACTTGTTTAGGGATGGCAGTAGTGGGGTGATACAAACTGTTGTAGTGGCAGCGGTGAGATATTTACATTGTGACAGAGTTGAGATTTTTTTTACTTTAGGGGTGGGCAGTAATTGGGTATCCATACTATTTTGGTGGCAGCAGTAGGATATGATAAACTGACTGAGAGTTCACTCATGTTCGTGTGGAAAAGTTAAAAATGAGTAAAAGATTGATCTGAAACTAACATGCATAAGGGGTATCTTTTAGTGATTATCTATTAAAACGTACAATTTCCATAAGCATAATTTTAATTTTCCGGGAGATTGGATTTCTGTAATGCTTTGTTTAGTTTGATCTATGACTGCTATTTATGAAACTATTTACAAACAATAATGAGCTATTTTTATGAAGAAGTTTTGTCTTAGTGGTAACATAATTTATGAAAAATTAACCTAGTCATAAGAATACTTTTTATCAAAGTGAAATACCACAATATTTTATAGTTTCTAATCCATTTTAATGGATTACAAGACTCATTTTCTGTGTGTATGTGTGTAACTTTAGCTCAACCCTACAAATGAATAAATATTGATCAACATCTTCTATATATAATTTTTTTCCTAAGTTTGATAGAAACAATTTATTTCATCCTCTTTTTTTTCTGCAGGTGGATGCCAAATATCACCAGGGCTGGTATTCATATTTGAGTAGTAATCACCATGTGATTATTGCTCGTATCGATGGGCGTGGATCGGCATACAATGGTCAGAAGCTACTTTATGAGATCTACAAACGATTGGGCACAGTTGAAATTGAAGATCAAATTACAGCTACAGAGTATGTTGGCTTTTTAATATAACTTTATGATGATAACATTGATCTCATATTTCAAGCATTTAATGGACACTTAAAAGGATTTCATATTCTAGTTTTTGTAAAACTTGGGCCAGAGAAATTTTGAACATTGGTCATTAGATTGCAAGATGATTATTATTGCTGACAGAATTATTGTCCTTCGCCTTTGTGTAGTAATTGAAAGCAGAAGTATCAACATCTTTATTTGTTACGATATAAAAACTAACCATACTTCTGAGATATATTCTATTTGATTGTGTGTAAAATCTACAATGCCTCAGAATTGTAAAATCAATTAGGAGTGTTTATTTGCATAATTGTCATATTTTAAAAGTAAATCATATATTTTATTTGAATACATGTTATATTGTTCATACAAGCTATTATGAAATTATGTTCTTTCCCCATTTCAAATTTGGTTTTAATTTTTTAATTTCATCCAGCTATTTATTGGATACGTATCGTTACTTGGACTGGAACAAAACAGCTATTTGGGGATGGGTGAGTACTCATAAACGTCCATTTTTTTAGTTTAAGAATTGTTTAAGAGTTGTTTTTTTAGGAACAAGTATTTTGGACATATAATTGATGAGCTTTATATTTTCAATCTGACATTACTTTATAAGGTTGCTCACATTCACTAATAAACTGGAAGAGATCTCTTTCCATGTCCACAGAAAAGGACAAAACACTGCTAACAACATTTAGAGTTGACAGAATAATTGAGAAATAATTACGCATCAAAGCATTTTTATGATATGAGTGGTAAAAATTAGTTTATAATTTTATTTAAATATTAATGATATCTATTTGGCTTCCTTTACCATTCATATTTAGTCATATGGAGGTTTTGCTGCAACGTTAGCTGCTACATATGGTAAATTCAACTGTACAATGGCTGTAGCCCCTGTCACCGATTGGAGATTTTATGGTAAGATATAATAAATGAATATTACAATAGAAATTTTAACCAAAAAAATCTGAATTTCGTCTATAAATCATAATGTTTAAGCTAAGTGTTTTCATATATGTACTTTCAGGTTTAAAAAGTATTACCTTACATCATTTATATGATTTCTATTGTAAATTAACAAGTAATTCAATATTTCTTCATTAGTGTAATGGGATTGTGCAATATTTTATCAGTGGTTTCCTGTGAAAGCTCAAATGCGTGTAGGCAACAGTAATGAAATTTTCTTTCGTTACCCTCATCCCATAGATAAAGATTTTTACCCTCTTTTTTGTTCTTGTTTTTCAACTTATTGGGAGTTTGTATACATTATACTCTTGTTTCTGTTTATGATAGTTGGAAAAGCTAAACCCAGATTCAATTCCCCCTTCTTTTTCTCTTACAGATTCTGTATATACTGAAAAATATATGGGATTACCAAAAGCAACAGATAATTTACAAGCTTACAAGGTAAGACAACTTTGTTTTCTTCTGAAGATAAGCATTAAAAAATGTTCTAAAAATATCTTTAGTACAAGATATGAACACACATTTACTTTTCTGGCTCATATGTGAGGGGGAATGATGTCTAAGCTTCATAATGTGATAGATACAGTAGTTGCTATACTAGTGGGCTTAATTTATTGTTACTATTATTTTTATTTTCAAAATGTATTTAAAGCCTTGATAATGATTAAATAATGTGAATTATACTCAGGTATCATCTAACAATCACAATTTTCAAAGGTCTAGTGGCCAGTGAATCATTTTAGCTGTATATGCGAAAATTTAAGGACATACACATTCATATGATGTATATAGGAATAACCGAAACAGTGACGGTCTGACCTTTATAATCGATACCATAACTATTAGGAGTAGTGTTTGCATAAGTGGTTCTTTCTAATATTTCATTTGTCATGATCCAGGTGCAAACTGGTGAATATACCATGAATGTATGGAAGACTTGCTACTTTACTCTAATCATTTTTGTCTTTGACCTTTTTGTTTGTTTCAGGATTCCAACATATCTGCACGTGCATCAGGGCTTCATAATACAAAATATCTCCTGGTACATGGCTTAGCAGATGGTAAGATATGAAATGTTTTATTTTAAGAATATTTCCAATAAAGATATTCATCAAACAAATTAAGATATATAAGATATAAGTGATATAGATATATATTTGTTACTAAACCAACATTTTGGTTAACGTAACCAATCACTCTAAAAAGTCAAAACTAGAGTACCAGCTAGGCATACAGTGACCAAACTTCTGATGAACATTGCTGGCTGAAAATGTTCCATAATACATGCAGATACTTGTAATTTCTGTACTTTAATAATAATAATATATAGCATTTATTAGGCACCTATTAACTAGTTGCCTATTCAATATGGCGCATATATTACCCTGGCTATCACTCCAGCTGCTCAAGGCGCTTGGTGCATTCAAGGAACTAATCTTGTCGGGGACCCATTCACTTCATCTAGGTTGACTGCAGTACAATGTGGGTAAATTTCTTGCTGAAGGAAAACACACCATGACTGGCCGGGATTGGAACCCATGTCCCTCTAATCGAAAGACAAGATTTGTAAACCACTAGACCATGATGCCCCCATCTAGTGTCTTCCATTAGATCTTTAATCTGTGCATATTGTTATGGTCTGTTTATCATACATTATACAAGCATCTAAGTTATAACAACTAACTAAGCTCACGTCTCCCTGGACGTCTCTGGTGTCCTAGATTAAACTAAACCCATTACCTCCTGGAACCAGGTGATCCTTTTACAAAGCCTATGTAAATCACAGAATTAAGTAGTCAATAGGTTAAAGGATGATTTTGGAATTCACTGTTGGGAATAAGAGGGATGCCCCAAGGTCGATGTCAGTACATAGCAGAATGATATGATACAGACCAAGCAACCTATTACCTTTCCCAGCATATGAAGAAGATAACAAATTGTTTGAATAAAATTACATAAAAGCATTCATTACAAATGAGATGAAACTACAGAAATGTATATTACTGAGGTTGTGTATCACCAAATCATTACACATTGCATCATGTAGAGGTGTTGTGGCTCAGTGGATAAGTCTCTGGACTTTCAATTACAACTTCCAGGGTTCAAATCCCACTGCAGCTCTTGCGTCCTTAGGCGAGGCGTTTATATACATTTGCCACTCTCCACCCAGGTGTAGTAAATGGGTACCAGGGAGGAAGGAATTCATTAAATGCTTGAGCGTCTGATCAGGGTAGCTGTGCTGATTCCGGGGTCTGCACCGCTTGTATTAAGTGTAATGTTGCATATTATTATCTTTATTCTACAGCTTTGTAACATATATTATCTCTTTTCCCCTTCAGATAATGTACATTTCCAAAATTCAGCCAATTTGGTGAAAGCTTTAGTACAGGAGGGTGTACAACATCAAGTACAGGTAAGATACATGTGACTGATTTGTGATGATGATTTGTTTAGTGGGCAGATAATGATACTGATTGAAAGTGATAATTATCTGGGGTTATGATGATGAAGATGATACTGACATACTAATAATATTCGTCATGATGATAGAAGACAATCGACAGGATCCTACAAGAGATAAATAGAAAATTTATATTGCTTTTTAATGGTTTCTAATACTAGTAGACCATCAGAATCGTGCTGGGTCCACAGAGGACCCATATATGCCTGTATTCTGAAGTCCAGTTTAATTTAGGGAAGCCAAAATGTCAAAATTTGTGTTAATGTTGTATGTTTCTTATTCTGACTGTGCTCTTAAATTTCAGTTGTTATTCGCAGACAGTTGAGAATGATCTGAGTAGCAGATGAACTAATAAATCGAGTCTGTACTGTAAGAGAATTTTATCATGATTGGCTATATATCCATGGTTAAACCACCATTTTAGACTTTAAATAAAACCCAGAGTCAGATTATGAGCCATAGGTCCCATTAGATACCCACATATTCAGTTGGTCTTATACATGTTGATACTGATATAAGAATGTTGTTATCGATGAAGACATTGTTTGAAGCTAGTAGTATAATATTAAGTTACTTTGCTTTCTTTTACAGTATTATACAGATGAGAACCACGCCTTAGGAGACCCAATGGTACAAAAGGATCTCTACCGTGTGCTCACAGATTTCTTAGTCCGCTCATTTGACCTGAAATGCTGACCTTCAATGTTTGACCCCTGACCCTATGACCTTTCTCCCATAGAATAGTGACCTTCATTTCCAGATGGGTCATCTTCCCTACCCCCTACCACCTTCCCTGATCCACTGAATGCCAGGGCCCCGTCTTACAAAGAGTTGAGATTGATCCAATCAACCACAACTATGGAAAGCCAGCAGCGTCAACATCTAAAAAAACATGTTTGTTCAAAATATTTTCTATAGATATGATCTATATTCATACATTCATAGTCTTCTTGAAAATTCAGTTTGCTTCTCTTTGTTTACAAAGGACATTATGCAAAAGTCCTGAAGAAAAGACATGTTGATGGGTTTCTGTATACTTGAGGTTGATCGGATCAATCGTAACTCTTTGTAAGACGGGGCCTAGATGTGTTCCTGTTTTACAAGACATTCAAATCCAGATTCCCACTAAAGAGATGTATGAGGCCATAGCAAGTGGTTATCAATATCTTTTCTAATGAAATATTTGCTATGAATTTCATTTTATTAAACTTTAAATCTCTGAGGCCATATCAAATGGTTATTAGCTTTTTGTACTGAAATGTTTGCTATGATTTTTATTTTGTTTGAAATCCTTTTAAGATGCAATAGATTCATCTTATTAGATATAACTGTGCCTGAAAATATGATGTCCATTTGGGATTATAATGAATTATGTCAAACATGTCGAGATCGATTCTTGCCCATCGAGGAAAGTTTTATTTTGCTCTTTTTTATTCAACATAAGGACAGTTGTCTTATTTCATTTTCTTTTTACTATGTCAACAGAATTCAAAAAATAATTTGGAAAATGGTTGACTCTTACTTCAATTTAACATTTGTTTTTCAACGGGATTGTTTGGATTAACAATATAATTTACGATAATGCTCTAAATTACTGATATATTTGAATAATTATGAGATTTTTTTCACTTGGTAGCATTTCAATGGAAAATGAAAACACCATAGCAAAAGTTGCTGTGTCAATTGAATTACTGGATAAGCAATGTAATATCGGCAAAACTAAAATTAAATACAAATTATCCTCATATTCATTGAATGTTACCCAATTAGCAATGATTGATTTTTGTATTCCTTCCACCTTCCCCATCATATTGATTTGATTTTGATTCAGATATGCTTTCTTTCAAGATTTTGTACATAATCATAAAACCAAATATGTTATATACGCAGTGTTTTTTATCAAGAGAAAACGTTCAAAAAGTCAGCCTTATAGTCATGTAAATGACTTGTTTATATGATGCAAAGTTATATGAAAATTGAATGAAATGGTATGTGATCGTTTGATATTTTGTATTATGCAAAGTTTAGTATTTATTTAAAAATCAATGTCATCATTGCTTTGTGGCTTCATTCTTGTGGAATGGCTCCAATTGTTTTTTCAATTTCTTTTCATTGCAGTAGCATTGTAAAGAAGTGTACATGTGTGTAATTTTGTATAGTCCGTTTATGGAAAATGGAGCTATTATGTACTCTATCTCAAAACATATAAATGACATCAGGAGTCTTCTGCATATTGATTTAAAGTTGATTTAATTGTGATATGTTATTGCATAAACGCATGAAGCCAGAATGCAAAATGAACATCCCGACTATTATGCATCTGATTCAATTGGTATAAGCTCAGTAGATAAGAAATGGGTTAAATATTGAAGTTATCCTTTCAGTAATTGATTGTGCAGAATAAGGGAAATAGTAAAAAAAAAAAGAGGTAGGTGGTCTTTCTAGATAATTAATTTGAAGAGAATTAATATCTGTTATGGAAAACTAAGAAAATTCAGTTGGGACATGCAATAAAGCCAAATTTATTTCAGTCTTTGCCTACTATAAAAGGTAGTATTTGAGTGGCATAAGAGATCTTGTAAAGCAAGGTCAATGTGCATGCATGTACATCAAGGTCAAATCCAATGGGTTACGCAATATATGATTTATGAGTTATCAATGCTATAAATATGTGCTGTGTTTTAATGTTGTTTTTATTGCCGTTTATATACAATTCCCATCAGAATTTGCAATTTTTTTATGATCATGGTATCTGGGGACGTTCCATGAAGATTTACATTTTAAATAGTTCATTGCTGATTTTAAATACTTAAATTCAGTGAATGGCCTGTAATATTATCATTACAATTAAATCATTGAATACATTCCATATCTACCAACCCTGGAAATCTAACATTTTACTTTGCCCTTATAATTGAAGAAGTAGTATTTTTATTGAACAGGGGTTATATAACTGAAGTGTATCTCTAACATTGCTAGATCAAGCAATACCAGACTCTTGTGAAATAAATCATATTCATTCAGTGGCTGGAAAATATGTATTACAAGTACACTTTCTCATATTTGAAAGTAAGAAATCAATATTGAGCAGATATATAAAGAGCTATGCCAAAGCATTGGTATGGACTAAATAAATTCTTTTGATTTAAAAAAAAAAAATTTGGGGGGATATGAGCTGTCTAAATACCTATTAGAGGAGCATTATAAATGCACAAAGCTAAATGGGCTTTTAAAAATCTGAATTTTAGAACACCCATGTTTCAATTTTCATATTTTATTTTGTGGTTCTTAGATCCAGGTCACTTTTTCAATTATTTAATGGAATACTTTTCAATAGGGAACCAGACATGAATGGTTTTTGAAAAGTTGAGAATCATACTTCATTGAAATACATTATGAATTTCACAGGGTGTAACTCTGTTTTATGTAGCAAAAAAAAATGTAAAATGTGGTTGCACGTTTATGTGTGTATATCAATGCTCAGTACCTCCTTATGGTATGGAATTTCTTTTGAAAGCCACTATGATGTACTTCCAAAACAAGAGAATTTATTCATACTGATTTTTTTTTTGTGTTTGTCACCATGTAACGTTGTAAATATATGCACAATTAAAGTAATATGTACATGAGTTGTTATACAAGCAATTTGTCTAGAGTTCAATTATTGTGTCCATTTCATTCTCGTTTGATCTGAACATATAAAATCAAATATCTATGATGGAATAATCGTGACATAATCATTACAATGCCCACACTTTAAAACTTTTTGTTTGTTTCATTGGAACGGGTAGGTAACTGTTTGTGGGAAACAAATTGAATCCAATAGTGATCTAACCCTTGGTAGCAAAATGCTTTTATCTTGCTGAAAATCATGTTTTATTTAATAATTTAGAGGCGAGAATACTTAATGGATCTCCTTTTAAATTTCCTCATTTTCGTAAAGTTAATGGCCCTACGTGTACTGATATCATTAGGGGGGGTTCAATCATATTGGTAGCTCCACACGTACACCAGGTGCGGTTCTAGATGTATAAGTTTTTTTGGGGGTGGGGGCTTGAGAAATTTTTGATGTTGGTTTATTATAATACAATGAAAATGGCCTATTGTGGGTAGCCTTATACTGACCAAGCTGCTACCCCCCCCCCCCCCCACCCCGTACAAATATATTTCTAATATCATGCGAGGGAGCATAACGACCGAGCAAAAAAACATTTAAAAATGCTTGAGAATTTTTCATCTATAACATGCTTCGGGGCCTGATGGGTGTATGTAGATGAGGGCATTGAGGGAGTAGGACTGGTTATCAGGAAATGGGTTTGTGTCGTTACTCTCGGCATTTATTCTCAAAATTTAGAGACTTTGAATGTAAAAAGGTATAATAGAACATGGCAAGAGATGGGGTTTTATTGCCAAGGACACCCCTTGAAAATATTACGAAAGAATGCGTTGACCAAGGAGAAAATGTTTGAAGTGAAACCTTGCATGAGGAGCACTTTATGAACTTCATGTTTGAAAAATATCTGAAAGCGCTATAAAACCATCAAACTTGACATAAAAATATAGTTTTTTTCGGCCAATTTAGAAGAGAAAAGTTGTCATCCCCCCAAAAAGAGAAAATATGTAATCTTAAACTTTTTTGCTAAACATTCACCAAACTACACAACATATCCTTCAATTTTGAAATTGGAAATACTAGTTGTCATGATAATCATTGATCCCTTGCTTCAGAATTAATTTTTCAAAAAATTGCAACATAAGCCACCTCCCCCCCCCCCCCCCCCCGCCCCACTAAAAATGTTTTTCTGTATACAAACCTATGGAATCACAATGCTTCTAAAACAACATGATGTTACCAACGTTCTCGCCAGGTTCATTCTGACGCTTGGCGGCGCGAAGCGATGATACGCAAGCCGCGCAGCGGCCTTGGTGTGCGTGCGAAGCACGCACGGGGGGAGGGTCGCGGGAGGGGGGTGTCCCCCCTCCCGCGCAGAGCGCGGTAGCTATCGAAAATATCAATATCGACGAGCTTAGATTGCTGCTAAATGCACCACATTTTATGTCTATTTAATGCTTCTCCGGCCACACAGCCGTAACGGTTGCGCGAATTGCGATCGATTGAAGCAGAAAGGCAAGTACTGATGAAAAAGATCAAAAGAAAAGATTTAAATTCAATCTCATTTTATACTTACAGTTTATAGATTTATTCACATCAATGACATCGATAATGTACTCCATTCTTTCCAATGTCTAGATCGCTACGTCCTTAGAAAGTGCGATTCATTTTGAGAATGCGTGTCAATGACCGACTACATCTACGGACCGCATGCGCGCCGCGCCCTTACTCAATCCAAAGATTGTTCCGACTTTGTTTGGAAGCCTCGGAAGAAAACTTCCGAGGCTTCCAAATAATGGGCATCGGTATTCATGAGACGATATAATTTGCATGTTTGTTTTGTTTTCAGATACTCACTGAAACTATGACTCTCATAATTAAGACTTCTGCTGATGATGTTTATACTAATAATATCCAATCAAGATTCGTTTATCACTGTCAATTATTGCTATGTTCATTTGTATTGTTCTATACTCGCCTATAAAATAATGAATGTGTCCATCACGAGCGGGAGAAATATTTTTAGTCATTCATCATACTTTAATATTACGATTTTGTTCTTATTATAATTAATTGCGATTTAAAATGTTTTAAAAGTAAAGCTTAATTGACAGGAAAGTAGATTTATACTCACTGTCAATTATTGCTATATGTTCATTTGTATTGTTCTATACTCGCCTATAAAATAATGAATGTGTCCATCACGAGCGGGAGAAATATTTTTAGTCATTCATCATACTTTAATATTACGATTTTGTTCTTATTATAATTAATTGCGATTTAAAATGTTTAGAAAGTAAAGCTTAATTGACAGGAAAGCAGATTTGTATTTTTAAATAATGCACTATGTAGGCCTACAAATACAGCGTGTGTGAAAGAGAGGAAGAGGGGGGGGGGGGGGTTGTAGCTAGGATGGTCGAAGGGGGAGCGCGAAAGGGGAGGGGTCGTGGCGTGGACAATGACAAGGGGATGTTGAGATCGTACGTGTGTGTGGGATTGGTGAAGAAGTCAATATTCGAAGCGAATGCATATTCATAGACACTACTACTGATGATGACGGCTGAATAATCTTTCTTTACATGTATATTTTGGCGATTTTAAATTTTTAAAATATTTTCTTGCACCATGAGTGGGAAGATCGAGGTACGTGATTCAATAAATTGCATCAGTTTTCAAGTTACAGAAATTCACGAACAGATTATTAAAATTGAAAAAAAAAAAGAGTCAGAAAGATCTTTTTATAGCCCCCATCCAGCGTAAACAACATGAAGAATATTTGAGGTCACGAAACCAGCTGATTCGCATTCAGGTTAACAGGTCACGCACATGGTACACAGTCATTCCAAGGGCGGGAATTCGGGGAAACCCGTTTTCAAGCACAATGATTGGCTCAACCCAGAAAGTGAACACTAATTAGATCACGTGCCATCGGCTTTGGGGCGTCTCGTTCACATTCCAATTCATTTCATAAATATAATCCACTCGCAGTAATTAGGCTAACGACGTTGTAAAGATAACTCTATATATAAAACACAATTCCGATATAAAACATATATAACGACATAAGTGAAATTGAAAAATTCATCCAGCGATATTCAAATTATAATAGCGACTCATGTGGGCGTGGGCAAACGAAATACATATCCTCTAAAACGTTCACACATATCAACTTCAATAATTCGTACTTGAAATGCAGGGGCCGCGGAAAGGTCTTGAAAGTGGGGGGGGGGGGGGCTGACCACCATGCAAAAAACGCAATCAGGTGGTCCTGTTTTTGTACACGGTTTTGGAAAAAAAAAGTGGGGGAGCTGAAGCCCATCCAGCCCCCCCCCCCCCTGTTTCCGCGGCCCTGAAATGAATATCTGTGAATGAATTGTCAATTCCACTTGTACTTTTATTGAAATCTATTGAATCACGTACCCCTCCCGACCAAGTCCAAGGGTTGATTTTCCACTCGCCATAAAGATTATGCAGCCACAATCACAGTAGACACATCCATAAAAGAATATTAATTTAATTCGCTCCGAACATTGACTTCTTTTCGCCAATCCCCTCCCCCACAAAGTCACAAACATCCCATCATTTTCATTTACATTGCCCACGACCACCTCCCATTATTCTCTTTCTCCTTTACACAAATTAATTTCAAATAATATTTTATTTTAAATCGTAGTTGTTACAACAAATTCATGAAGCATTCACTGTAATGACTAATTGGCAGGCAAAGAGTAATAAAGAACAATACAAATGAAAATACACTGTACGTATAACTCACATTAAAAAATGAGTCGTAATATGATAAAAAGCGTGAATAAAATTAATAAAGATTATTACCTATGAAAATTATAACAGATTCAATGAATATCTGAAGAAAAAAAAAAACATTCAAATCGGTTTTGGATCCCATCTAATTTTGGAAGACTCGGATAGATTTTGATGCCATGTGCGATTTGTATTATGTATGTGGCCATGGCGAGCGCTAGTGCAGTGACACAGAACTTGGTAGACACACCGTCGCGAAATTAATCAACACTTTCAAAAGATCGATGTAGAGATCAAGACTTTGGAAATTATGGAGTAAAATTGGAATATAAATGTGAATAATCATTTTGCTGTAAGTAAATGAGTTGGACATTTTATCAATCCATTCCTGTGGCTGTGGCTTTGTCATTATTAACGTGATCTTTTAATAATTTTCTCAATTCGTTCTACGGCAGTGTCATCAGAAATGCATTCAATGAATTCATGTAGATGTAGCTATAATAAGGCTGGGGCCTGGGACGAGATGAAACTAAATTTCGATCGAATTTTTATATTATTTTTTGACACACTTTACTTTTGACAAAATAAATGACAATATCAACTGAAATTCGTAACATCTAAATTACATTGCCCAACCCAGTAACCCACGGTACCCCTCTCTTCTCACTTTATTTTTGAGCGTATTTTACTACCATTTTAAAGACGTAAATAATGAGAGCAATGCGATACACAAATGCGAGGTAAACATCTTCGCACTTCCCAGATAAGAGAGAGAGAGTTAAATTGGGCCTCGAGTCGAGGTCGTATCGTATACAGCATAGTAGCGAAGCAAAGAAATCCCGGGAAGAAATAATCGACAAGTTTATTTTAGGATCTGAAAAGCAGATTGTTTTTATTTTAAATATATTATTCAGTTTATTGTGTGGATCTAGGCCTGTTTTACAGTTGTCGGCCACGGTTGTCGGGGAAGTTCACGGTTGGCGGATTTGCCCTGAAAATTTTCAGGGTTGTCGGCGCCCGCCAACCGTGACGCGTGGTAGCGAGAACGTTGGATGTTACATTGAACTGATTTGGGTGATAAGGGGCCGTTTCATGAAAGTTGTCAGCACTGACAAATTGTCTTTCTCCGACAGTTACCATAGTAACAGTCAGAGGCCAGTGCCTCTCAGCCAATCAAAACCAAGGATTTAACTGAAATTTTCAGCACTGACAATTTAGTCAGCGCTGGCAACTTTCATGAAACACCCACCAGATTTGTTTCATTGAATCCTTCTACATGGTAACAACGCTGTTTAATTTTTTATACAACATTGTTTACTAAATATGAACCTTACAGTATTTGTTTATAGGGTTTAAACAAGTATTTAACATCTTAAACAATGTTTAATTTATAATTCTCAATAAATAAAGCATGGTTGTTTAAATGTTATACAACTACTATAAAGGTCTACATAGTATACAGTGTTGTGTAAAATTTTAAAGAGCGTTTTTACTGTGTTCACTATTTAGGGTTGTTTTGCAATCAGAGTATAGCAGCACGTCTAATTTTACTTTAAAAAAAAAAAAGTTTTTCCTCACTAATCATTCTAAGTTTGTTACATTAAAAAATTGAATTTGAATTTATTAACAAACTTCATTCATATGGCATGAATATTTTGTTTTAAAATATATACAATGATAACATAAACAAAAACATTCATAACTGTATGTCGCATAAATCAGTAATACATCAATACATAGATTTCCAATTATAAAGATATACATCTATATACAAAGAGAAATTACGAATTGAAATTTAACATAAAGAAGGTGAAGCATAATGCAATATACATAAGTTATCTAATTATCGAATACAAATCAGGAAGTAAATAAATGTATAATGTTAGAGATATATCTTTGGTAATGGTGGCTTTGGTGGATTTTAGATAGCTTGAATGAAATTTAAAAAGAAAATGTACTTGATGTTAAAACTCACCCTCTTATTTATAATCGCTTTGAAGAACTTACAAAAATTATCAATTATGTTTTCATTATCAAGTTTCATTATGAATATAAATTTGTCTTCATCTCTAAGGTTCTTAAACTGTTTATACATTTCAGCTATTTTGTCAAGAAACACCACCCTTTCAGTTGTGTGTACATTACATTCTATTATCGTGTGATACTCATCCCCAACCCTTCCTGAATTACAATTATTGCACGTTCTTAAATGTGAGGGTATTTTATCTGGACGTCTATGTCTTCCAGTTTCAATGGGTAAATTATAGGAACTTATTCTAAATCGACAGAAGTTTTCCGTATTTTCTGATTCTTAACAGTTAATAGATATTTCTCTGTTTGTATATTCTGTTTAAAAAGTTTGTAAGTTCTCAATTTATTTTGTTCAACATCATTTGCTCGATCATTACGTAAATCCAATAAGAACTGCCGATTGAAAATATCTTCAACTTTGTTTTTTTTTATTTCTTCTTCTACTATTCAATCACTATCGACTATCTCACCTAGTTCTAAACAGTTCTTATTCACATCCAAAAAATTGTATAAAAGTTTTCAGAGGGACAAAAACATTACAAACTACTGAATTCGGAGAGGACATTTTGGACAGAATCCCCCATTTTAGGTTTAAAGTGACACAAAATAAATCAAATTATTAGTTACTCCTGGGCTTTCAGCTTTTAAACAAATTGCATTTCAACAATCAATTTTTATTGGTGAAATTGGGGAAAGAGCAAAATGGTAGTTATAATTTTTGCCCTAAAATGCCAGAAATGGTCGAATTTGAGAAAAAAACGTATTGATTATTTTAAAATTTAGTGCCCAAATAATCTGATATAATCAGTTTACACTACACATATTTCTTTTGTATGATGCACATAGAATGCCACACACACATCCCCTTTTCATGACATCGCGATTTGCACTCTCATTAATTTGTTAAAAATATATTAACACAGGCATCATATTCATAATTACAAAAGTGCTTAAAATTTCCAGTTTTCAGCAATTAATATTTTAAAAAATATAGCTGACATTAGGCTTATTAGATTAATAAATAAAAAAAAACAGTTTCATGAATTCCTAATAATTAAATTGTCCTTTTTTTCAGAATGGAATATCTCGCGCTTAAGGAAGAAAAATAGAAGAAAGTTATCATTTTCATATGATGACAAAATGTCCTTAGGATGTCCCGGTCCTATTTAACAATTTTCAATAATGCTTGAATTAGTGCATAGAATTACCCTTTTTTAGATAGGAATATCAAATATTTTCAGCTCGCGGTTCGCGATCACATTATTGATTTTCATGATAAAAATATATTTAGAACGCCCAGATACTAGGCATAAATCTTAAACACACCATGCGCACGCATTTTTATGGAGATACACAGCTTGTTCTTTATTTAAAACATTCTTAATTTATCCAGTTTCAGACTAAAATTTTTTGCTCGCGCTTCGCGCTCACATTATTGATTTAGGATACCCAATTACCCATTCTTTTCCACGATTTAAAAAACATGAATAGAGTGACCCGTTTTTAGGTCTAAATCTCTTTTTCCCGCTCACATTGTTTAGTTATATGCCTATCCTGCCCATGATTATAAAATTTGCTTAGAATTTCCATTTTTTAAGTTGAAATGTCAAAAAATTTCAACTCTCCTTTCGCTTTATTTGATTATTGAATATTTATCGCTTTATGGCTAACTACAAACAGTCTTCAACAGGCCTTTTTTCGATCTTTATATACGGATTTTGTTCAGCATCACAAACATTGCCCAGAATATTCGATTTTCAGGACAGGATACATGAAATTCCCCAAAATTTGCTCGCGCTTCTCGCTCGCATGAGTTAAATATGGCTTTTAATATGAGATTACTATGTTTTATAAGAATAAAGCAAAGAAGTGACTGTTGCGAAGAAACAAACAGAAATCATCTTTAAGTAGCCGATCGGGGAAAATATAGGTGAATTTCCCCCCCCCCCCCCCCCCCCCCCCCGTTGGCGAAAGATGGATCCGCCCATGAATTTAGGCCTACTTCAGCACCCCAGCCAAAAAATCGTTCCCAGGGCCATGTCAGACAGTGAGGAAAATGAGAGAGGGAGGGAAATGTGAAAGAGACCCACACGGGGAAAATGAATGAGAGAGAGACAGAGAATGGAAAAGTGAGAGAGACAGTGGGAAAATCAGAGAGAGAGATTCAAGAGAGCTATATAGAGAAATTATAAAGAATACAACGGAGCAAGAGGGAGAGAGACAGAGAAAATGTTTTAGATGTGAATTGTGATAAAAAGATGGCTTCCATGGGCTTTTTAAATGTTTTTTAAAGTAGTATAGGCCTAGGGCTAGGCTATAGATTTCTAGATATTCTTATATTCTTATATGAGAAACTAAATTGTTAGGATGTACTACCCTATCATGTGAACATAAAATTGGGTATAAAAGATATCTACCTGTCTTCAATTTTTTTTTCTCCAAAATTGTCATTGTAGACCTAACCCCTTTCGCAAACAAAATGAAATGCCAATCTCTTTTGAATAAAAAAGTGATTTTTCTTTGCCACTTTTATTCACGTTTTAATGTAAATTTCAAATTTTCTTTGGTATCATCAGAGTGACTAAAAATCTATAAGTTTTGAGACAGAAAATAATAAAATTTATGAAAAATGGACCTAAACCCTTTTGACAAATGAGCTCTTCAGAAGAGTTTGGTTGCCATAGGGGTTAGGTCCACAAGAAAACATTTTTTTTATTCGTCCATATTTTAATATTCTTATGCGAAACTAAATTTTCATGATACCCTATACCATGTGAACATAATTTGAGTATAAAAAATCTACCTGTCTTCATATTTTTTTAATAAATATTCTTTTCCAAAAAAAAAATTTGTGGACCTAACCCCTTTTGAAAAAAGGAGATTTTTCTTTGCCATTTTTGTTTACTTTTTAATGGGAATTTCAACTTTTCTTTGGTATCATCTTATAGAGCTACTAAATATCTATACATTGATTAAAAAAATCAAATTTGATGAAAAATGGACCTAATCCCTTTTGCAACTGAGCTCTTCATATTCGTAAATCTATTTTCAATGAAATTAACTTGACAATTGATACTAAAATGTGCTTAATAAGCAATTGTAATGTAATTTATTGAAAAGGTATTTAAAATGGATTTTAATGCAACCCTTGTAGGATTATGACATCATTGACATCAGAATACCTCTAATCATCCAAGCGTTAACACATACCATATAAAAATGGTACCAAATTATTTAGGAGAATACACTCTTTCAGGCCATTATGTGTTCATGACATATTTTTTTCTTAAATTGGGGATTTGTGAGGTTTAAAATTTGTTTTTACCTCACGCGATATAACAAAACTAATTAAAAAGTTTGTTACAAAGATCAACAAATTTTAAAAACCTAAATGACGTATTATTATAATTATGAAAATAACAAAAAAGAACAGAGGCCGGGCCTATATTGGGGTATGAAATAAAGGAGGAAAAATATAGAAAATGTGAAATATAAACTAGAAATATATCCTAAAGTTCCTTAGTATTTGTTTTCATTTATCAGCTTATCTATTTTACCCGAAGAAAATTAATTATGGTAAACAAAGTACTGTTAGCTAACAAATCATTTTAGTATTACGGAATAAATTATTACTGATTCGCGCTCATTTCAGGCACAAATTTTGCCCTATTATCAGCATTTTTTTTTTCAAGTTGAATCTAATGAACTCCACAAAAAGTTCTGCACATCGATTTTCGGAAATTTCAGTGACTTTTTTTTAATAAGTTTAATTTACTATTTCTTATGTTTTGTTGTTGTCTTCTATGACATGAACATTCTAAAGTAAGAAGAAGCGTTGAATTTTATTGAAAGGACATAGACCGAGATTATATAATCACTAGGAGGAGTCCATGAACAAAACGACGCACGATGACCATCCATAATAGGGCCATTGTCGTGCACTGGGGGAGAACATGAGCACACAATGGCGGGAAATTTGAACCAGATTTTGAACAGCTGAGCGTGGCAGGCGAGAGACAAATGTATTTCGTAGATAGGGTAGAATGTACAGCAAGCAACAACAACATCATCGGTGTAAATGCTGAGGGAAGTGACATGTGCTCTCCAAAACAAAAACAAGACATCCGACAGATTTTATTTTCCTGATATTACTGCATGTGAGACAGGGAAAATGATATAGAAACTTCAGGAAGCTGATCTCGGGAAAACATAGTTTGGTGGTAGCCAGGTAAGTTATATTATTATCTTAATGTTAGGTGTTAAAATTGAAGGAATTATAACCTTTTGAGTTAGTACTTGAAGTTAAGGTAATACGTCATATTGGCGTTTGTCTAGATCGATTAAAAGTGTAGGGGAAGGCGGGGTAAGTTTAGCATAGGGGCAAGTTGAGCCACCAGCCCCAGGCCAATAATGAATGAGTCAGACATTGTGGTGGTGTCGTGTATTGATGACCCATTGATTAACCCCTAACCCCACCACTCCTAGTACCAATGAGGTCCAACATTACATGTATGGACCTCATAGGCGACATCAGTAGTATTTTGTGTCAGAAATCTTTGTGAAGATGATTATTTTTGTATTTTATCAAAACTACAAGCTATCGTACTGTCTAATCATTACATTTCGATCTCACTAATTGAATACATTGTTAGCAATAAAAAAAATTGAAAGAAATGAAGGGGAACTTACATTTTCACGGCTTTTTCCTGATTTTCTGGGCAACTGCTCCTCTCTTCTGACTCGCGATCGAAGCTGATATGAAGATCACGTGATTCGCGTTCTCGTCAGCTGATCGGTTGGTTATTCTTTTCGTCAGACGTTAATAATATATATTTTATAATGCTAGCATTCATCGCTAATTTAGGTGAAAGAGATTGAAGTTAAACAGCGCCAGGTCGGAATCATAATTATTTTGGAAGAGTGTATTTATACACTCGATCTCATACCTGACGTAGACGGCGCTATTCAACAAATGCACAATCTTCAATATAAAAATAAAACAGAAAGAACGCCTTGAACACAGGCCAAAATGCCAAACGATTTCTCCGCGGCATTAACAACTATCGTAAAGGGCGCTCCATTTATCAATAAAGATGGACGCTAAGCTGTCTATGGCGACAAAATTTGCCGCAAATATTTACGAAGAATTGTGAGAAATGGTCTGAAAATGCAACAAAAGAACCGGTGAGTACCGATTAAACATTATTAAATTTATAAATAGATTATACATACCTTGTAGATTTAGTTTTTAAGGTGATATTAGTGCTTAGTTCTAAGCTAGGGAGGCCCAAACGCGCGTGAGTGGAGTCCCAGTTTATTAGCACGGGTAAGTATTGGGGTGTCGCCTAGAGTGAACCCCACCACATTTTTTTCAACTTTGAAACAAAAAGTACTTTTTTAGAGGGAAAAATACAAATTTCAGCAAAATTCAAAAAAGGTAAAAAAGGGTGTGAAAAAGATAAGTGCTTTTTACACACACGTCTTTAAATATAATAAAGAGATAAGAACAATATTGTTATTCCAGGTGTGGATCTTCATTCTTGTTATAGTCTTTTGCATGATGGATGCAGAAATGTGTGGATGCGAAATTGTCCCATTAAGTTCGGACTGGGGTAAGTTGAGCCAGCCAACATGGGGCAAGTTGAGCCATGGCAATTCTTATGACAATGTATATATACATGTATATTGAAACAAACTTTAAACAGCCATTGATATGTAGGCAGAAAGGAGAAAATTTACATGACTCGTTTTAGAGGATGTTAGTATTTACAACGTATAGAGAATTAGCAAGTGAAAAGGTTTTGAATAAAAAATTGACATGCTGGTTCTTCCCCCATACATTTTGTACATAGTTTTTTGTTGCTCAACTTACCCCACAGATGGGGCAAGTTGAGCCATTTGACATCTCTTTTTTTTTCAAAGGTGACAATGAATTTTAGTGTGGGGGTAGAAAGTTGTATATAGGTAAAAAATATTTCATCAGAATTTAATTTTAAGGCAAGGTACTTATTTCTACAAGATTATTAATCATATCAATTCTGAAATGCATAAAGAAAAAAGTGTCACAACTTACCCCGCCTTCCCCTACCATAGTAGACTTGTTAAAAAGGGGTGAACGCTGCATTTTTTAGTACAAATGTCCCACTTGGCACAAATGTTCATTGAGTCAAAAGAAAAGGATTCATCCAAAGAGACACGCTGTATCTATGCAAATAAGCAAGTAATTTGCATAAATTTGCATAATAGGTCGATATAGTGAAAACAAGTATTTAAGAATATATATTTAACCAGAACTGCCCTAAAATTGGAAATAAAGACTTAGGGTAAGAAAGAGAAGAAAATTGACATATTAATGATTGGGATATCCTTGTTAATTATTACCTAATTTACATGAATTATGCAAATTATAATTTATAACACAGTATTTTTTTCATGAATCCTGAACTGTTTTATAAATAACAGCAATTAATACACAATGTCAACATTCTACATGAAAGAGAATATATTAGCGAAAACATCGATATGCTTCATGACAGTATAAGTGTCTTAATTTGCTTAGAAAGAGGGCAAATATGTCAAAATGTATGACGTGATATTGCGCTAAAACGAGACCAAAACAAGCTCTATGTCAGAGTCACACTCACGAATCGAACAATAAAGCGATCAATGGTACGTCATTCGAAATAACACAATCCCAACACAATATCTTCCATCGGCTTCTCGTATCGCTTTTGTTGATGTGTCCGCCACACCGTAATCTATGGTATATACGGGCAAAATGTATTTCGGTATCGGTAAAACACTATTAATTTTGTTTTATTTGTTTCTCTTGGAAAATTTACAGGAGACATTGCTTTGCAGGTTACTGCTTTAATGAAGCTCTGGCACATGAATCATGACGAATGTACCCCCACCTCAATCCATATTTTAACTTTGTTAAAATATATATCTTTTGGAGACCCCGAAGTGGCAAAACTGCATTCCCCGCGGCATTCCCGCTACTTTACAAAACCAGTTTGACTTGTATTATCGACATGGAAAAGACAGATGTATGAGACATCAGTTAACATGTTTCCTGAAGATAGTTTTTTTTTGTTTATTTAAGCCTACGTCCACGGGAGCCCTCTGAATTTACCCCATCCCCTCTCTGTATTTCGACACTAAATAAAAAATATCGTGTTGTAAAGCCACCGGCACGGCAAATTGCGTTTTTGGTATAATAAAGCAACTTTTATATCTTCATTTCATATTTTTCTATATTAATATTATTATTATTATTAATATTATTATTATTATTATTGTTATTATTATTATTGTTGTTGTTCTGCAGTTTGTAATAATGCTCTAGCACAGTAAAGGCTATAACCCAACAGGAGCATGCCTAGGATACCCTTTCCCCTTTTGGTTCTATGTATTCAAAAATAGTTTATTGTCTTTAGAACTCTTAAAAGATTACTTTTGTTTGTATTGATATCTTGGAATAGATTGAGGAGAAAATAATCTACAATTGACATGTAGAAGAGATGTGGTACATTGAAGAAAAGCCACACGTAAGCTCTAAAATACTCAAACCCCTTTATTGATTCCACTCTATGTTAAATTTAAATATTTTTAGAGCCCATTCGGAAGAAAGATACATTTCTACTACACACAGTGAAGCGTCTTTACTTTTTCCTCTTGAAAAAAAAAACATAGAAGGCATTGTTTTATATCGCATAAAATAAGTTCTTGTACATGACGGTGGCCTGTCGAAGTTGCCCAACCCTTTATTTTGTTTTGACAATATATATTTAGAATATCGTCTAAATGAAGCCCTCATCTGGAAAAGGGCACTTATTAAAGGCAGCATCTACATTATATAGAGGAGGCCCTGGTACTTGGAAGCGGGGCTGAAGCACCCGCAAGATTTTCCGGAAGGGGGGGGGGGGGTGTGCTGCGTGTGTTATTCTCCATAGACAGCACCCCCTGGAATTCCGGCAGATGTGACAAAACGAAAAAAGAAAAAAAACGTTACCAAAAAAACTTTTTAGTGCAATCCATTTTGTTTATTTGCTTGTTAAATTTCTTGATGTAAATTTGAAAAGCAAAAAAGGTTCAATGTAAAATTTTGGTCCCAAGAAATTTAACAAGCTTCAGCCCCTTCTTCCCAGTGCCAGGGCCTCCTTTATATAATGTAGATGCTGCCTTTAATAAGTGCCCTTTCCAGATGAGGGCTTCATTTAGACGATATTCTAAATATATATTGTCAAAACAAAATAAAGGGTTGGGCAACTTCGACGGGCACCGTCACGTACACGAACTTATTTTATGAGATATAAAACGATGCCTTCTATGTTTTTTTTTTCAAGAGAAGAACTGTCTGTCTTTTCCAAGTCGATTATACAAGTCAAACTGGTTTTATAAAGTGGCGGGAATGCCAGGGGGATGCAGTTTTGCCACTTCGGGGTCTCCAAAAGATATATATTTTAATAAAGTTAAAATATGGATTGAGGTAGGAGATATTCGTCATGATTCATGTGCCAGAGTTTCATTAAAGCAGTAACCTGCAAAGCAATGTCTCCTGTATATTTTCCAAGAGAAACAAATTAGAAACAAATAAAACAAAATTAATAGTGTTTTACCGATACCGAAATGCATTTTGTCCGTATGTATCATAGATTACGGTGTGACAGACACACCAACAAAGCGATACGAGAAGCCGATGGAAGCTATTGTGTTGGGATTGTGTTATTTCGAATGACGTACCATTGATCGCTTTATTGTTCGATTCGTGAGTGTGACTGTGACATAGAGCTTGTTTTGGTCTCGTTTTAGCGCAATATCACGTCATACATTTTGACATATTTGCACTCTTTCTAAGCAAATTAAGACACTAATACTGTCATGAAGCATATCGATGTTTTCGCTAATATATTCTCTTTCATGTAGAATGTTGACATTGTGTATTAATTGCTGTTATTTATAAAACAGTTCAGGATTCATGGAAAAATACTCTAATTTAAATTATAATTTGCATAATTTATGTAAATTAGGTAATTATAAACAAGGATATCCCAATTATTTTATGACAATTTTCTTCCCTTTCTTACCCTAAGTCTTTATTTCCAATTTTAGGGCAGTTCTGGTTAAATATATATTCTGAAATACTTGTTTTTACTATATCGACATAATATGCAAATTTATGCAAATTACTTGCTTATTTGCATAGATACAGCGTGTCTCTTTGGATAAATCTTTTTCTTTTGACTCAAAGAACATTTGTGCCAAGTGGGACATTTGTACTAAAAAATGCAGCGTTCAACCTCTTAACAAGTCTACTACCATGCCAGTACCCGTTATATCACATTTGACTTTTTACTGAATAAATTGTGACACAGCCAGTCGGGAGCATGGCCGTATAGCTGGGGGGGGGGGGGTACAATGTAAATACTTATGACCTTGAAAAGGAACTTTTTATGAATGTTTGCTGAAAAGTGAATATATTTTATAGTCCGACCTGAAAAACTCAACAGTTTTAAAATTGAATCGCGAACAAGGAATGTTTCTGAATAATCAATTATTTAGAGCGCGAAGCGCGAGCTTAATCATTTTTAAAGATCATTTAAACCTAAGTACGGGACATTCATTCTTTTTAATCATGGAGAGGATTGGTGTCTTGATTCCTAAATAGAATAATGCGCGAGCTGAAAATTTTTTATATTCCGATCTAAAGACTACATTTTTAGTATTAAATTTTTAAGAACGGGACATTCTAACCACTAATTGTAATCATGAACATGATGCGTTGGCCTATCTAACTAAATTCGAAGATAATTTGAAGAAAAGGTTTACCAAAAAATGGTCTTAAAAGTATACATTTTGAGATCAGCATCGTATCAATTAAGAGAAACTAATGTTGTTTTTTAGAAGAAAGAATGCCTACTTGTCTTGTTCATTGGTAACATAATTAATGTGGTATGAATGTATTGAGTGGTGAATTATAGCAGGGGCGGCATAACGTATTTTCGTTTGGGGGGCAAAGCCAAAAAGGGCACTTATATGTCAAAATGGGCATTATGGTACAAACTGATATTTTCACAATGAGATTATCATCTGCGTGAAGTAGTTGTGTGTTTTGTTGTAATCAAGTTGAGCACAGCCTTTTTGAAGTGATTTTTGATTGATAACATCTATATTTAGACTTTGTTTCTGCGAGCGAGCGTAGCGAGCGATCGGTTTGGACAAAATAATGGAAATCTGAAGTTGTGAAACTCGCTTTTCTGCATGTCAATTATGGCGTTGATTACTGTTAAAAAGTCATATTTACGAGATGTTGCGAGTGCGAATCGCAAGCTCATACTTTTGGACATTTCATACAATAAGACATGAAAATTAAAAGCAGTTTTTTGTTATCAGGAGAATACTAGTAATGCGCAGCGCGAGCTGATATTTTTTATATACTGACCAGAAAAAGGAACCTGTTACGGAGTACATATAATGACTCATGAATAGGATACATATTTCACCAATCGAATAATGCAAGTGCGAATCGCGAGCTGAAAATTTGTGATATTCCAACCTGAAAAACATTTTGTGACCTAACCATTGACAAGATGAGTACCTTACTAAACAATAATTGATGCGAAGCGCGAGGGCCAAAAATGTTGTGTTTTTTCTAACCTAAAATGTATTGTTTTACTTTAAAAAGGCCATTTCATTTTGAAACAAGGGCACTTTCCATGTTGAAAAGTTTCCTTAGGAGATTTTGGGGACAAGTGCACTCCTGCCCCCCCCCCCCCGATTCCGCAGCCCCTGAATTATAGTACATTATCATTCAAATGGGCCTATATTGCAAGACTACACAGACCAGAATGTTGCATTATACTGCATGGCCAGATGTGAGCGCTTTCAGGTGGCGCCGTTAAGGCTGCTTATAGTTTTGCTGCTTTATTATTATTATTATTATTATTATTATTAGTAGTAGTAGTAGTAGTATTAGTATTAGTATTAGTATTATTAGTATTAGTATTAGTATTATTATTATTAATTATTATTATTATTATTAATTATTATTATTATTATTATTATTATTATTATTATTATTTTTATTATCATTATTATTTGCTTGGTGTCACCTGTGCCTGGGAGGCGAAAAGCGAACCGAATCACTATGACCCGCAGGTCTCTCCTCCCGATATAACTGATTGGGGGAGTGCAGGTGGACCACTACACCGGGGTTTCCCCCTACTCTTATACGAATAGTGCAGTGGGTTCTTAACGTGCAAAGGTGGTGACTCTCCTCTACACGGGGCCTCAATTTAAAGTCCTATCCGAGGGACGAAATTGCTTTAAAATGTCCAGGTTTTAGATATGAATATCAAAAATTGTCAGCTCATGCTTTTCCCCTCACATCATTTCTTTAAGAAGATATATACCCATCATCTTCATGATTATTAAAAATACGCATAGAATTTTCATTTTTTAGGTTTAAACCTAATAATACCAGCTTGCACTTTGCGCTCGCAATTTTTTTTAGATACCTCTTGTTCGTGTGTAAATAGCCAGCTTTTGGATTTTCTGGTCGGAATATCCAAAATTATCAGCTCGCGCTGCTGCGCTCGCATCAGTTAAATGCCGATTGTAATTACAAACACTGCTGGGAATGTCCAGTTTTCAAGTCGGAATATCAACAATTCATAAATAAATTGTAATTATTGAACGCCTTTGCTGAATGAACTTTGACAACGGGGCAAAAAAATAGGTCCCTGTTCGCTGGGTGTTGCCTGGGTGCATGCCGGCCAGCTATCTGCTACGTGCCTTTTATTGTGGTTATTGCTCATTTGCGAGAATTAACAGGAAAGGTCGGGGTGTCAATTCTTTTGAGTCGCATCATTTTTTTGATCGCCCCGCCTATTGGCAGCACCTGCCTGAGGGATTGTTACATTTTACATAAATGGCAAAACTACTATGGACACGGCATGCACAGTGTTTACTTTTAACCCAATCAAATGATAGGAATAAAGATTAGGGGGAAGATACTCAAAGTGATTAACATACCAGGTACTGATTTCAGGCTGCTATAAAAGAATGAAAGGATCGGGGTTGGGGAGCAGTCCTGTTGGGGAGGGGTCTTTCTTTCCAGTAATTTATTATATTTTATTCTTTTTTTTAGCTGTTTAATATTTTTCTTTTGTTCTGCTATATTAGGGTGGAACTCCTATGACTCTGTGGGACGGGAGGGGGTGCACCCCGCCTAACCCCAGCCTCGCCCATCGTCTATTGTTTGGGATGACATACATGTGGAATAGAAACTGTATAAATGTATGATTATTTGACTGTTTCACTTATTTTTATTTTCTCTTGTTTCTCATCAGCGCAGAATAACCTGGTGTAATGTAGGCCCTACGCACATTACCATCTATGCGGCGTGGTCATTGAGTAATGGAACTGGAGATGACGATCAGGAGATGACACTGAGGAGATCATTGATGGCGGGTGAGGAGGATAGCAGAATGTTGCTTTGAGGTATCCAGTGGTTATCTTGTGGTGACATGAGGCCAGACGTCGATGCGTACCTGCAGCTTTACCAGGAGAAGGAAGATGGTGTCACCATTATGCTCTTCTCCGTGATTTTTTTTCACATTTTGATGGCGTTATTCAGACAAAATAACATTTAAAGGCCTTTAGCCAGGAATTTTAGTAGAAACACGCTCTATAAACAATTATAGGGAACAGAGCGTCCAATCTTATCGTGACACTTTACGCATTTCAATAGTGAAATTAAAGGATATTTTGCATTGTTTGGAGAATATTAATAACAATTTAAGCAAAAAAAGTGTAAGCTTCCTCATCTTTTCTCTTTTGGGAGGGGATAACAACCCACTTTCCCCTTTTATATTTTTGGGCACTTTCCACCCAGGTGTAGTGAATTGGTACTGTATGCAGCGCTTAGAAACATCTTATTAAGCACTTCATAAATTTTGTTTGTTGTAATATTTTATGTCTTTTGATAGGGTCCACGCCAAGATGAACTGCTCTTTTTTTTTTTACCAGTGATGTACAATACCTCGTTCAGACTGTCGTGCGATCATTTACGAAAGCCACGATTGGCTTATCGAACTGATCGCAAATTTTTTTGAAACCATTCAAAAATTTTCTACGATCAATACGATTACCACGACTGATGTGATACGATCACTATACGATCACTCCACGATTAAGTACGCGGTTTGAATCGTGGCGTAAATCTTGACAATGGGAACTATAGCGTTTTAAGGCCTCCACCTTACAACTGGTTCACGTTCCGATTTTGGAACAAATCCATTGCTTATATTCTGATAATGGAATGGAAAATATCTTTTTATTCGAGGTTCAAATTAGCATACCAATATATCAATCTTGGATGATTGCAAGCGTTTATAATTATTTAAAGTTTTAGTTTCAATTCGTAGCCAATTGTGTGATTGTTATCTCGTCATTTCGACTAGATATTCATTTCGCTTTTATTCTAATAAGGATGATAGCATAGTTATAGATTTGAATGAAAGTGAAATGAACAATTTAGAACATTTAAACATTAAGATGTTTCATGTCTTAATATTCGCTTCAAATTTTGCTTCCTTTTATTCCGAAATCGGGTCGAACACTAATCGTAAGGTTTGGGGTGGTCTTTACGGTTTTTACTTTTTGGAGGGGAAGGTTTTCATTTACCATCACAGGCATTTTGACAATGGTGGTTCACAAATTAAATGCAGATGTATAGAACATTTAAACATATGGCTCATACCCTTACCACCTCTCGGATAAAAAATCATAAAAAGGAAAAATCTGTAATAAAACAAACAATATAACAGACCTTTTTATAATGGGTTATGTTTGACATATTCATTCCAGGGAAGTGAAAAACAATGCATTTTGAACTTTTTTTTATTAATGAATTAACAAAACATTACTGAAAGTCCAGTTTGCCTAATTTCTCGTTTGACAGTTTTGAGATAGCATTTTGAAGGGTAAGTCCAACCATACAAAGAGTGGGTTTGAATAAATAGAGGCAAATTCAAATTAATCGAAATCAATTTTTTTTTCAAAATCGGATGTAAAATAAGAAAGCTATGAAATTGTGAATTATCGCTTTTTTCACAAAACAATCATAATGTATATTTGTATTTTTTTTAATGTGAAACAGGTTATTTCGTTTTTCTGCAGATTTGACAAAAAACATCTTTGTTGAATCAAAATAGATTGCAACAATGGAAATCTCATGCAAGAAGAAAACAAACCTTATTTCGCATCATAAAGGAAAATATGAATTTTATATTTTCAGAATCCATATAATAATAAAATACAAAGAAATCTTTGGTTGGTGGCGTCATCAGTTGCCTCATTTGCATACTGACCAGAATTTCCATAACTTTCTTATTTTTACGTCCGATTATGTTAAATTTTCACCATTGTGGTAGGCTTATTTCGGAAATGCAATAAGAAAATCTGAAATATATTAGTTCCTCTGCTAATGAGATTAGGGTAGATTCTATAATTCTGTATTTTGCCTGGTGGGTGTTTTATAAAGCTGTTCATTAGTCACGACTGACTATACACCCAACTGGTGAACCTTTCCTGTGCCATTGTGCTGACTTAGTATCGGAAGATTATGTTCTGACCTTGGATAAAGTCATTCGTAACTTTATGAAGAGCTTTATGAAACACCCACCTTGACAGTAAATCATTTTGATACACCTTATTTTGGCTACTTGTATTTATTCTTGTACTCGGTTTCATAAGAAACTTGTCCCCCAATACCCCCCCCCCCCCCTTTCCAACCTCTCCCTCCATCTCTCTCTCTCCATCTCTCTCTCTCTCATCCCTCTTCTCTTCTTTTCTCTTTTCCGAAGGTACTTTCACATTTGGTTGTGCGATCATTTGTTCCAATATATGTTACACAAAATAGCAATGCTCGCAACAGTTGCGCAACCAATTTTGAAAGCCCCTGTATTATACATGTGTACAGAGCGTCCCACAGAAGGGGAAACCGTGATTCTCAGTTTATTGGGGGTAATTTTTCAACATTTGTAAACAATGATCTTTCATTGACATCATGAAATTATTTCTTTTCACATCTTATAGTATCACTAGGCCCAGAGCTGCCAACCCCTATTGAGAAAAAAATCCTTTTCTTTATTTTTATCAAATTTCAAGCCTAATTTTTTTTTTTAATTTTGAAAAATATTCAAAAATAATTCTTAAAAGTTTGAAAAATAAAATTTCAAAAGGAATAACCATATTCAGTATCATTATTTGCTTAAAAATTCTACGAAGTAGAATAAAATCCTACTTCTAGTCTCCTCTGCTAGGTAACACATAGATGTAAAACTAAATATATTGATGTCAATACATATGTAATTAATTTTATATATATCTATCACTAAAATGGGTTTCCTTTTTTTGTGACACTCTGTACACACAACCCTTGAAAATAGAGTGAACTTCATCAAGTGCATGTTTACATTATTGAACCTATAATGCCTTTGACAAAAGATTGGTAAAAAATACCAGTAACGGGTTTTCTCAATTCCAAAATCGCTTATTTACGAACGATTTAAAAACATAACTTTATCCAATTGTTGTAAATGCATAACATTTATCACTGCCAATTTGAAGTAATTTTATTCTTGCTTTGTCTATGCCATGATGCGCTTTAATTCATTGCGTCTCAACGCATTGTAAATTATCATTCACGCACCCGAGTCAAACGTGAGACAATACATAGATGACATTTTTCGAAGATATTGTTCAAACAAATTTATAATATCTAACCAAAATCGAAAACTGTTCCAACAAAATTATTTTCATTTTATGAAGTTCACTCTTGAAAATATTTAACAACAGAAAACATCCCCTCTTTCAAATGAAATTGTACCTATTGGCCCGTATTCTGAAGTTGGGTTTAAATTAAACCCTGGTTTAAAGTTGTGGTTTAAGTATGGAGAGCCAATTGGAGCATAAATCCCTAACGGTAAACATTCAGTTTATTAACTCGTATGACACCCAAATTGTTCATAATTGTCTGGGAATTATTATAACTGAAGTATTTTCTTCATTATGAAAGCAAAAGGAAACAAACTACTACACATAATAAATCTAACATATAAATTTAATTTGTGATTTCTTGGCTTCCCATAATTTTAGTAGAGTTGGACGTTGGTCTAAGTTAAACCTGAATTCAGAATACGGGCCATTGTGTTGCAAAATGCATTGCTATTGACTTATCCACTATGACTAAACAACACTCTTGATATTTCTCTTGATTATGGAAAAATTTAAAATTCGTGCTTACATTCCTTTGGCTAGATATTGAAAAATCTCATCTAAAACAACAAAAAACAATGATGCAATAGTGATGCTAAAATATAAAAATAACATTCTCCAGAAAGGAAAATTTTACCATCAATATCGATCCATTTTGCAACATTTAAGAAAAAAAAATGGGAGGGGAGGGGGATGGATGGATAAGTGAGGGTTGTACATCATCTGCAAAGGCTACAATAAATATCACCAACTTGGTGTAAATTTATTAGTGACTTTTGTGGATAATGTGCAAATCTCACAGGGGAGGCAATTAAACATGACCTGCTGCAGGCCAAAATATGACATTGTTCTTGAAAGTACTCTATAAAAGCTGAAAATATCTAGTTTTTTCAATTCACCAAGTTTTTGCAATTCGATCATCCGAAAACTTGCCACTACTGAGAGAATATCTGAATAAAAAAAAAAAAATTCTTGGCCTTTTCAAACTTAAAAATATAATTTTTTAAATAAAGAAATTAAACGATAATGGCGTTCTAAATTTCGGTTAATTTAATTACATTGTACAGTACCCACAAGAAACCTGGAGGTTTCAGGAACAATGTCGCATTTGGGCCCGTTGCATAAAAGTCTACTGTAACAGTAACTTTGCCATCCAATGGTAACTTCCATAAAATCCTTGATTGGCTAATAAGCATTGTTACCATGGTAGTTACCATTGAATGGCATAGTTATGATAGTAGCTTTCATGCAATGGGGGCCCCAGGCATGCATAAAAAAAGTTTTGTGACATTTCTGCCGTCCCATGGTAAAAAAGGAAGCAACTCTATGGAGCAAGTTTCTAAGTAAAATAAGCAAAATATGTTTTATACATATATATATATAGAAAATATATATTTTGGAAGGTCTATATTTCAGAAATTGGGGGCTATGCGACTCAAATTCATTGTCGCATTGAGTATAGAGAATAAAAAAATTGTGTGCTTCCTTTTGTCATTGGATGGCAGATTTGTTCCTGTGATAGTTGCTCCTCCTACCAAAAAAAACTGAGCACATTAATACTTGTCACAACCCGAACCATACAAATTCAAATAAATTGGTGGAGGAGCAAGTGTCACCTTACAGTAAAAAAAGGGGGGGGGGGATCATTGAGGATAAAAAAAGGGGGAAGGCAGGTCACAATACATGGGTGCAAAAATAAAGAATGACTGGAAAAACATTTTCATTTTACAAGGAATTTATTTGTCTGAAAATACATAGTTATAAAAAAAATTGATTAAAAAAAAATGACCGGCAGCCAAGAAGATTCATTCAAGTAAAGAGGTTACCAGAGCAAATGACCTTGATATGATGTGGCAAACCCCTAACCCTCACAAAATGGCCGCCAGTCTGATCTGAGCTGAGGTCTCCGAGACAAAATCACACAATACATGACATCACTACCCATTGTCTTTTTTTAAGTGTACAGGGCGGGGCGCTGGACACTACCATGCATGACGTACCGCTTCTGTAATGCAGGTGCTTTATTTTCAACTTCAATGATGCTTTGTGCAGCCAAGTGTATGCGAGACAATGCATTGATTTTCCAGCCCCTCCCCTTCAGTCTATTAATCTTTGTTCACCCTTCTCCCCTTCCCCTCTATCCCCTCTTCCTTCTACAGGTTTACCAGTTAATCCACTAAATGTGGTCTCGCTCCCTGTACTATCCATCTTGGGGGGGGGGCATTTCATGAAGATTTGTCAGTGATTTTCACCAACAGATGTTCTGAGCTATTGTAAATTACTGCATCTGATTGGTCAATAGCAAATTAGTCTTTGATAATCACCGACAAATCCGCTTATGAAATGCTCCCCAATTCTGCCAATCTTCCTTCATTTTACACCATTTCAACATTTAAAAGCATGACTGATATTAAAATGTCCTAAATTTAATCATACAGTATAATAATTGTCATATTTTTCATTTTAATAAATAATATAATGGATCATTTAATCATCATTGTATATTTCGCACCATTTTTTCTTTCTCTTTTGTTGTTTTTCTTCCTTTTTTTTTTGGGGGGGGGAGCAGTAGCCTGAGCAGATGGGAAATATTTGCAAATAAATGCACCTTTTTTTGTACATGTACAATTGTGTTTCAGTGAACTTCAATGAACACTGCATTTTTGGTTAATACGAAGAAATATGCTTTCTTCTATTTTTCGTTTTTTGGGGAGGGGGTTCGTTTTAATCACCATCATAAAGGAACCAAATTTTTTTGTTTTGCGTATGCATCCATCACTTCTTTCCACACAATTTTGAGAGAAAAAGCTATTGCATTCAGAATGACAAGATATATGCGAATCTAGATCTAACAGGTCGAACCCTCAAGATAGGCTTGTCCAGAGGAAGTGCAGTGCACTTAATTTCCCACAATGCGCCACCAATCACCACAATACAATGCATGTTCCCTAGAAGTGAAGTGCAATATCAAATTTCTGAGACGACACCCAATAAAATTCACAAAACTCCTTCCAGAATGGATTTCTTCAGCCAGAAGAAAATTATTGGAATTTCAGAAGAAGCACCAAATAAATATTTCCACAGCTCGTTCCAGGCTAAATGAAGGAATCCATGCTTTAGGCAAAAGGTCAATGACAACTCTAACAATCATCGAGAGAGAATGTCAAATTTCACAGACGGCAACAAATAGAAATTCCTAAAGTCATTCCAGACTGGATGTTGGAAACCGTTGAAACAATCTACTAGAAGAAGTCCTCTAATCAATACAACCCTTATCTTCAAACATACGTACTGGCTAGAAGTGCCCCTTCGTCCCTGCCACAATAACAGATCCATGTGAAAATCCTGCTGAGGCTCTTCAAGGTACAACAAAACTCTTTAACTGAATACCATACCATGGTAAAGTCTTGAAGAATCATTAGCTCTGACCCCAGGCCTTGAGGGCGATGGCACCGAGTATGGATGCTGATGAGGCTCTTCAAGGAATTAGGAGCATCTTGCATTGATCACCATGGTCAGAACTCTCGGGTCTCGAAGAGTCGTCCTACCCTGGCTCCTTCCCATAGGCCATGCCACAATCCTTTATGACCACAGTAGGTAAAGCCTGACCAATTTTTCAGGTATGTCCAAATAGGAACTCTGGTTTGGACCGAATAAAGTTTTCAAAACACAGGAGATAACGTAAATTTTAGACAACCTGATCATCCAAATCAGATAGGCCAAGTCCCATCAAATGCCTTCCCAAATACAGCAACCCTAAATGCAATTCTCATTCACACAGGAAATAATGTACAGAGGAAAATCTACCAGGCAATGCAATGACTGAATAAACATGGAAAGAATGGAAAATGGAGAATTCAGAAGATTGACAATCTTGGGGGATCACTGCCCCACCCACAGACTGAAACGTGGATGAATTCCAGATGGTAATAAGCTTAGATAGCAAGAGACATGCAGATCAGAGTGCAGTAATGTCTACCAAATGATACCATGATTATTATCATTTGGACCACCTTGTAAGGCATCATGTATTAGTAAAACAAAGGCACAGACCCCTCATAAGAAATCACCATTTAAAATGTCTAACTTGCATGATGTAGTGAAGACCACTGGATACCAACATCTAGGTTGAAAAGAACACCATCCCTCTTCGTCAGAGATTACTTGAGGATTATCACAACATTGCCAGATTTTCAAACACCAAATGCAAAAATGTCGCATGCAATTGAAACATTACTCCAGAAGTAAGCAGCGCTCTCTTCAAACATACATCAACAGTTCATCTCTTCTCTCCTTTGGAGTGCAAACCGGTTCTTGATCGACCTTGATCACTGCCACCAAGCCCCAAAGCCGTCTAGGCTAAACTGCTCCGTCAAACAATTTAACAAACATGCAAAAGGTCCAATACAAAACATCAATAAGAGTCAACTAGAGACACCACAGTGGACAAGCAAATAGCACTTGCTGAAAATATGGAAATCAAATTTGACATTGCACTTCTACAACTAGATTCCATGCTAACTTGTATTGCAGTGTTTGAAGGAATATTTTTGTCTTTACACATTGTGGAAAAAACATTGAAGCACACAATCCTCATAAATATGGGTTAAACTTTTTATCCAGAGTTGAGGATAAAAGGTGTTTTTTTTAATAGTTTTTGGCAGACTAACCGATATTGAAAAGCCACCTTCATCACAATATCATTGTCATCCAACACAGGTCTGGCTAAATCTCTCGCATTATGTGTTTACATGATGGATACACACTAGGCATTTTCCCAAACATTTAGGTTCATGGTGAAAAGGGAATAGGACCAAACACTTTTTAAAAAGTAACTCAAATTAGTCTGTCCGAAAAATTAATATGTACAGAAATAAGGAATATATTTATTGCAAAATATTCTCACTGCTCTATCATGGCTCTGCAATTAATTATTTTAAATGAGATCAAAGTCTGTAAATATATTCAAATTTCCTTTTAAATTATTGTTTTTGTCTTACTAGCACATTATCATATCAGTCATGGCAGATAAACTGTTGCAACAGTGTGAAACAAAGATGAATTTAGAGCAGCAGCTACAGCAGATAGTACAGAAAGGTATATAAAGAAAGACGACCATCAATGGATCAACAGACAATGCAAGTATTGTATTGTAGAAGAGTTTTTTGAAATCCCTACAAATTTTTCAAAATTTCATTTGGGAATGTTAATGTTTTGATAGATTTTCATGAAAAGGATATCATTCCAAAGATTAAACAAAATGTTATGAATTTAAAAAAATGCAATAGTGGCAAAAAGTGGATAAAAAGCCCCAAATGGGTAAAATTGCTGCCTAATTTTCCCAAACCAATTAGTGCCCTCAGTACTAATTGCTGGAAAAAAACCGATTGCATTGTCCCACATACTCTAGGCTACACAAAACATCATAGAAATCAGAAATAAAGCACTTACATTACAGAGGTTGTATACCATGCACAACGGTGTCCAGTGCCCCTCTCTGTACACTGAAAAATAGATCTCTTGGTAGTGATGTCACATATTGTGTGATTCTGTCAGGAAGATCACAGCTCAAACCAGACCGGAAGCCATGTTTGTGAGGTTCAGGGCCTACCACCATCAATCAATGAGGTCAACTGCTCTGGTCCTCCCACTTGAACGAATCTCCTTGGCTGCCGGTCTTACATTTTATTTTCAAGAGAGAAAAATGAGATTGTGAATACAAAGCAAGTATATAGTACAGACAATCGTACATTACATATGTGAGGGCAGGTCCAAGCTATCTGACATGACATTAGGGACAGTGATTTTCAATTTTTTAAAAAATTGCATTTTCTGTTTCTGGAAACCTGTAACTCTGTTTAACATACTTGATCTAAAATGGAAATTCAATTTTGTTATAGAAATGTACACAGCAAATACATTAATTCCATTTTTCAAAAGTAAATTCAATGAAATTTTACCATGAAAAACAAAGAACCACAACAGATTTAGGGTTTTGAATAACCGGTAAACAGAATATCACTGTCCCTAGAACATGTGACATAAGAGACAAATCAAATTGTATGTGGAAAATAACAGATCATCATATCGATTGGATCAGAATCAGAGGATATGCTGTACTACATACATGTATTAATGAGACTGCAGTGCAAATTATCATTTGCGTATTAATAATCACTTGTGTAAGCATGACTTGTAGTCACTTTTAACTATTTGTAAAACACTTCCCAGACTTGCTTTGCTAGTTTCATAACCTTTGCATTAATTCAAAATTATCTGATATAATAAGGGGGGAAAAACCCTGAACTGGAACCATACATTGTGAATGTATATTAGTGGGACTATGCAAAATTTGACAGAAACAGAAGGGATTCTCGACTGCAGACAGTAAAATTTATGTCTCTGCTATTGCCAGATGTAGTATACGTATAAATTTTAATATTTTGAATTAATAACATCTGTAACCTTTGACCCCTGACCTTATGACCCTAAAATCTGATAAAGATCATCCTCTCATAGATACATACATGAGTCTTTGATTGGCAACTTTCTCTCAAACAGTTCGCTGGAAAGCAAGAACAATGTATAAAATGACCTCTGTTCTTTGTTCTCAAGACCCCAACAATTATAGTTATTGCAAGAACAAGATATTACTGTTTATAATGAACCATGTGACCTTTGAACCTCATGACCCTAATATCTATTCAGATCATTGTCACTTCCATACATGTATGCATACATGTACTTGAGTAAAGTTTAAAGTTGAATCCTTAAAAAGGTTTATCGCGAGAAAAAGATACTAGAAAGTCAAAAAGGGGCCTAAGCTTTCGATCCTAGCAGAATCTTCGTCGGAAAAAGATAGAAAAAAAGAAAAAAAGATACTTTAAGGTATACCGTGACCTCTATGAACGTTGACCTCCAGACCCCAAAATATAGGAAGATCATTGCCTTTCCAATAAAGGTAAATTATCAACTGAATTCGCAGTCGATCTCGAATACAGTTTTTCAATTATCTCGAGAATGAGATATTTGAATGTATATATGTACATTTGTGTATCTCTGTGACCATGGACCTTTGTTTTTCGACTTGTTTTGAGGTTTTTTTCCGCATGAAATTAGTTGATTTACATTGATAGATTTTGACAAGAAACAGGATTTGCAATTGATTTGTACATACAAAAATCATGCTTTTGACCAATTTTGCATCTTGCATGCCTTAATACAAAATGTAAAAAACAAACTTTGGACCCACATATCCAGGCATACAAAATTCATTATTAAAAGATGAGCAAGATTTAATACTTGGGAGATGTCGTTGCAAATCCATTTGCATTTTTGACTTATTTACCCTAAAACACCCCACCCCCATCCTCTTTACCCCTCCCCCCCCCCTGACTAGTTCTACGACAAGTAGATCCAGGGTAAAAAACCAAAGATAAAACTCATAAGGGAAAAACTCTGGAAAACCTTTGGATCCACTTTTGCAGAAAAGTCAGCACAATTTTAACAAATACAAACTTCATCAAGATAAAGTTGTTAATTATTTCAACTACTACAACTATCAGCAAAGAAACAATAGCTTGGACCTGCTCCGTGGAGCTACATAAAAGTCATCATAAAGTCAGATTTACCCCCCCTTATTAAGGCTTGAGCATATTCTAGACAGTCATTGGAGTACATATTCCACATAGCCGAACACATAACATCAAACATCATCTACACTGTATACTAGTAAAAAATTGATCTGAACAGGCCCAGTTATAATAGGGCTAAGGTTAACACCAGACATAGAGTGTAGATAATGACTGGTGTCGAGAGCAATCCCTGTAAACTTTCTCCATCATGAAATATGAGGAAAATTAGTAACACAAGATGGAGGTTGTATATGGAAGAGTTTGGTGCCAAATCCGTTCTTATGTTGATCATACTTCAGGCAAAGACCAGTTACATCAGACATCCCTGGTAGATGAAGACTTGAAGATTGGTGGCATGTCCTTGTCTCTGGTAGACCCTCTCTCTTTCTGATTTTCGCTTGGAAGATGGTTGACACCAGATAGCTGGTGATTCCATGTTTGACATGACTGCAGTTGTAAAGTGAAAGAACAAAATATCTTTAAAAAAAATAAATAATCACACTGTGACCCACGTACATGGGATATAAATAAAAGTGTGCATTTGAACAAACGAACTACCAGTATATGCTTTTCCTTTCCTTTTTTTGTAATTGTGATATTTACAGTCTTTTAAACATGCAGCCTTGATGTGTGTCAGAAAACTTTTTTCAGACATGTCCTCATTCTGCTTCCACATCGGTTTGGAAGTAGATATGGTTTCTGTAATCCATGGTGGGAGTTGATAGCAGTGATGCTATCTGGTTATGTCCACATATAACCCTTCCCCTTCTACACTGTACACAAAGAAATTTGTAAATATTTGTCTGTGTGGTACAAATGTGTCATGATTTCTGTGTTAAAGGCAATAAATAATAGATATCAAAAATATCTCTGGATATCTTGTGTGATATCATATTTCAGCATTGCATTTGAATCAAACAGCAGAATTGGACCAAAATACCAAGTGCTACAAAATTAATATATCTGAATCGTTACAGACATTACACTTCAAGTAAAATGGAAATAAGTTTGAAATGGTTACTTTTCCTCCCCAAATCCGCAAATGGGACCACGACTTTATCATAACATAAAAATAAAAACCTAAAATTAATTTTATGGTGAATATATATATACACATTTTTATAGATTTGTTGCCCAAAGAGTTGTGATTAATGCATGGTAATCAAGTCTAATTGCAGTATAGCACGAAGCACCAATCGTCACCAGATCAAATAAAACCCCATCTTAACAGACACTTTTCTAACTGCCCTGCCCTGACAAAGGCAGGATTAAAAAAAATCACCCTTTCCTATTAGACACTCCTAGTGAGGAAATGGAAGAAGTCAGTAAGGATTTTGCCAAATTTTGGCCTGCTATGACAAGGGTCGAAGGGGGGTAGAATCACAACTCCACCCCGTCATAGCTGTGACAGATGTTCTGTTCAGACACTTTCGGGTGCAGTCTGTCAGAAGAGCTCCACATTGCGCAATGACTAGTCTTATTTCATATGCGCGTCTTTATGTTACGTCTTTACTAAATATGGTTCTGGTCATTATGGACTTCATTCTCTTTTTTTACAGTAAACTAAATAGTCAATTTCCATTTCAAAGATCTAAAAGCTTTGATACTTGGTCAAAGTATGCTCTAATAAAATTGTTTTTGTACCCTCATAAATAAAAGTTGTAGGCTAGTCGAATGGAGGTACCCAATCAATCATGCCTGTAAACTATCTGCATTTGTGCATGTAATTTTGGACTCTTATTGGAGGAATGATAGCTGCAAGTGACTGCCATTCCCAGACCCAGAATAGCTGTATGGATTCCAGGGAAGGTCTTTTAGACGGGGCTCCAAACTGTGATTTTGTAACCCTCTTCATCCCCTTTTGGGCAGGGCTTGGTTTATTAAGATGGGGGTCTAAGGTGCATGCTCTTGACTTACGTTCAACGGATGGTAAAACAGCCTTAATGTTCTCCTTAGCCTCTGTTGAAAAGTTGATAGGTCCTTTATGTTTGGCAAGATGACAAGGAGGTCAGCATCCCTTCGTCCCTCTTCTAGCCTGCATTCTCTCCCTTGTTATGATGGCTAAAGCTAAAATGACATAACATAAAGAGTATAAAGTGAAATGATCAATGTTAATATGCCAAGTGATCACTTGTATCAAACACTTTCGCAAGATTTATTCACTAAAAATAACAGCAAGAATGCTTCTTAGACATCCTGCCATCAGAATTGAACTTGTGTAACTGACACATGATTGTACAAATTAGAGAACTAATGTTGCAAAGAGATATGATCATAAGTTCTTAATATTCCAATACAATATTGCCGGTTCAAGCCTTGTACACGGACCTAGCACTGAACTTGTAGAAATAATCCTTCTAGCAGCTTGTCATAAACCCAAACATAAATACCTGTGCAATGATAATCAGGGCGCGACAAAACCGCTTGCCCAGGGCAAGTGAAAATGATGTGCGGGCAAGCATTTCTCAAAGTCAATTGCCCAATCGGGCAAGTGGTTGTTATGAAAATGAAAACAATATTACAGTAAATTTTCATAATTTTTCGATAAATTGCAATTATCTGCCAATTATCTCTCATACAAAATGTCATACCAGTAAAAAAACAGTGGAAACATGTCAAATCAGCGCCAATTTACCGACAATTTATCACCAACGGTCCCGTTCGATGGGGGCTGCCATCTTACTTTTTAAACTATACTGTGCGCATGCGCTACTAATCGACGAAGGAGCTAGCTGGGGAAACCCCTCTCTGGCCCTCTCAGCGCATGCTCTAATACATCGGCGCTACAGTATATGTACGTACGTAGACGAGCGATCGCGAGCCAGCCGACTCTTGAGCTAGATCGCGCTGAATGCATGCAAGCTTCGGACTGACTCGGCCAGGACTCAATTTCAACTTCAAACCAAATAAACAATGAGTCGTCAGACTAAAATAGGCGACTTTTGTCATCGCGATCAGCACCAGAACAACTTGAACAAGAGTCAAGAAAAAGAAATGCCGAGGCCAGCGCCAGTAAATCAAGTTCAACCAGGACAGAAAAGAATAATTAAGAGCAAAAGAATTTTTGAAAAAAATTGGGCAAGCAGTTTTTTCTATCGGGCAAGCAAAATTTTTTTTTTATTTACATTGAAACAGTACTAGTAGTGAATAACAAGAGAGAGAATCTTCAGCAACCCAACAGGAAGGAGGAGGCAGCAGTCTGATGATGGGTAGATCAGCCTTCTTGGTGCCGTAACACAAAGGTTGGCAATTAAACATACGCTTGATTTTCATGACTGATTGTACATTATAGTCAACAATGCAATCAATTGTATAAAAATGTTCTTTGATGACTGCTAAGCTTTATGTTACTGGCCCCTGGAAGGTGGGCACTGTCAGCAGTATTACTGTGGCAGTTTACAAGTGATCCACAGCCCTCTTTATACATCATATTGCAGTAATCCTAGTGATACTTAAGGTGTTTTCTACACTTGAAAGATAGGGAGTTCTTTAGGTCCCCTCCAAGATCCTGGTTGCACATCGCTGCCGATCACAACTACAAATCGACCAGCGTGTCACCAATGATGTAATCTACAAAATTGTACATTTCATTATTCCAAAATTTTCTTGGTCTCCATGAATCGCCTCTGCATTTTCAGAGTGTATTCCACAAAGCAGCAAAATTATCCTATACCGGGATCCCATACAATAAGGTATAAATCTTGCGATTAAATATGGTACATTACAAAAATGAGTTCAAGGATGTACAGTATATGTATAGCCAATAGCGAGTGTGTATGCAAGTCATGTCTTCATGCTTTAATTTTACGCAATCTCCTAGCTGTGCAGTTTTTGTGCAGCACTGTGCATTTTGGGGGCATCACTTCACCCATAGCACATAAAAACTGAGACGCTATCTGAAATATGTGTTCTTTCAGGGTTCCCAGCTTTTCATAAGAACAAAATTCCATGATTTTTCCCTGATGAAATTTAAAAATTCCCTGATAATTATTTCAACCCCATTTCCAGTTTTGCATGTTTTTAAGTTGTTGCAGTGAATTACATGCATTTTCAGTATAAAAACAATAATGTAAAACTAATTAGTACCACCATAACCAGTCATTCAATGGATGTCGTTTTGATATGCAACAATATACAACAGAGTCTGACTGACTACCGTGCTTTCGACTTTTGGGCTGATCAGAATTCCCTAATTTTTCCCTCATTTTGAGGCATTTTCCCTGATTTGAGGTATTTTTCATCAACTTCCCTGATTTTTCCCTGACTGGAAAAACGTAAAATAATTTTCCCTGATGGGCTGGGAACCCCGTCTTTCAAAGGGCTAAGGCAAGGATTGTGATTTGCTTACTTAGGCATGCATACTCGATGAGCCTGTGACGTCATAATAGAAAGCAGATGTGATCTCTTCATCCGTGCAATCCTCAAAAGTTTTGAGACTTGAAAAACCTTTCCACAACAAATTTTTACTGCCGGCCCGTTTTATAAAACAAATAATGCATATTTATAAATTTGTAATGTTTGTGACAATGCAGGCATCTCGGTATACATTCGCAATAACATGCAAAAGCACTCGGCGCAATATGCTCTGATATTGCACAGACAAATCATACACACATGGCATCTTAAAGGGATGCTCCAGGCGGAAGATATTCATATCAAAATAAAAAGAGTGAAATTCATAGAGAAAAATGCTGAAAATTTCATCAAAATCAGAGAACAAATAACGAAGTTATTGAATTTTAAAGATTAGCATTATTCCGGTGAAACTAGGTGAAACAGTTCTAGGCATGTCTTCATGAATATTCATTAGGTGGGCTGATGATATCATATCCCCACTTGTTTTTTTGTATTTTATTATATGAAATTAGGTTTATTCAAAATTTCTCTACCAAGAACTAAAACAATTGGATTGACAACTTATTAAGTGCATTAGTTATTTCTTGCTGCAACTTATTTCATAATAATGGAGACACATCATTTACACATTTCTGAAAAATGAAACAATTTTCGATTTCATGTAATGACATAAGAAAAAGGAAAGTGGGGATGTGACATCATTAGCCCACCTAATGAATATTCATGATAATGTGCATAATAACTGTTTAAAATTCAATAACTTTATTTGTTATCTGATTTTTATGAAATTTTTAGCATTTTGCTCTGTAAATTTTACTATATTTATTTAGATATGAATATTTTCAGCCCGGAGCATCCCTTGCATCGCTAAACTGCCCTAATATTACATCTATCATTAATACTGCACAACTTACCACTGGTTCTGATGTCTAATTTCTAGGAATTATCTTGACGTCTGACCCGACTTTGTTGAGTTTATCCTCCACCTTTAACAAAGACTTCTTTTTAATCTAGCTCCATATTCAGTGCTCCCTGTTGAACCACTTCTGCCAGATGAACCTGTTACGGTTTTGCTCTCACGGAAAGAAATCCCAGTCTCTGCTTGCTGCAGATAGAAACGTAAATAGAAAATAACTTTAAGATAAAAATTGTGTACTCGGTTATAAATTTGAAAAATGGAATCATCTCAAAGTGATTATGAAATCATATTCAAAATGCAGGTAAGATCTCGTGTTTGCTGTGTAGCAAAAATTATCAAAATGATAATAGTCAGGCAGCATTGGTCATTTACTTTGACAAATTTGCCAAGTTTGATTTTTCACTTAAAATCATGTGTTCAGGGACATCATAAGGAACAACTTTCAACTTGGTGTGAAAATTCTAATGGTCATCTTGACCATTTGAGGAGTCAAAATTGAGTCAATTGGGGTCAAATTTTGAAAATGGCCCTGGTTGTGTGATTCGTCACATTGTTTGTCTTGTTATAATGAAAAAGTGTACAGCATCATATACCCTTGGCCTCCTGTTATGACATTGGGTGATTTCAAGTTACGTGTTGACCTATTGGTGTTGGTGTTAGGTCAATTTTTACACGAGTATAACACCAAACATAAAATGAAGATGGTCCTGAAAAGTCACTCACTAGTTTTTGAGATGTCAATAATGTGATCTGGATCACTTTTACAAACTCAGAATAGATTTTGGAGATAGGGGAAGCAGTCCAAATTCCAACACCAATACCAACACCAATGCCAACACTGGACTTAGAATCACCCATTATTAGTGGAAAGGTCAAAAGGTCAACAAACTGTCATTAAAATACAATAAAAACAAGGTATTGTTAGTGTTTAGAAAGATTATTTTGGTGTTTTCTCTTCACTCTCCACTTTTTTTAGTATTCCATTATAATAGGTACATCCAGTAGATAGGGTTCAAGACAAAGCCATGGGGGGGGGGGGGGGTAAAGTGAGTTCTTATAGGAAAAACATAAACATTAACGGTTACTTGTACTCCAAGGTTTCAATGACTATTCTTTCTGGCAACATCCCAGCAACTTGGAAGAAACAGTGTAAGAGAATAAGAGATGATGAAATGGGGCTTGAAATGATTCATTGTCCGCAAATGGAGGTGAGGTGGAATTAATTACTTACCATTCTCTGACGCTGAAATTTCTTCACAACATCCTGAAGACATTCTCTGCAACATCCTCGCTGTTACACCACCACTTCTGATCCCTGGCAGATAGTAACAAAAATATTATTATCGTTATTATTATCATTCTTTGTGTAAAATATAGAAGTTAACAAGTGGATAACATTGAAGAAGAAAGAATCACACAAAAGATGACATCCATACTACATGTATAAAAAGATTCCCACAAGTAAGGCAAACTAGAAGTTACCTCAACCACGAAGGTCATCTATTCCAGCATGCTGATGCAGCACCAATGGGAGATCAAACTTAGAACAAATTTAGAAAATTAATCTTGCATGTCTTTACCCCAACATGAATATTTTTGCCAACTTTCATGAGCACTGGCTAAAAACTAGGGAAGTAGTGTGATCCACAATAAGTTTTTCAGATTTTTTTTTTTTACATAGTTATAATGGCAACACATTTTCTGACAAATGCAAAAAAACGTGTCTTGCACATCTTTAGCTCAAGACCTATGTGCGTGCCAAATATCATGGGCATAGGTCATAAATTGATGACATAATTCAATCCACATGATGTTTACACATTGCTGTAATATGCTGTTACCATGGAAATGCAGTTTCCAACACATGGAGAAAAATGTCTTGCCCATCTTGTGAACCAAATATCATCAGAATTGGTTGAAAACTGATGAGGTAGTTCACACTGCAAGATTTTTACCTAATTTTTGGCATAATCACCACATGTGGCAACAAAATTTCCCACAAATGCAAAAAAAAAAATGTGTCTTGCACATCTTTTAACCAAGTCCGATCTGTGTTCCAAATTTCATGGAAATTGGATAAAAACTGAGGAAGTGGTTTGACCCACAAGATGTGTGATGGACAGCTCGACCATATGCTGATTCCTTCAAACTTCGATTGGCAGGTAATAAAAAACTATATAACATAGTATATCCAGAAATCACTACCATCTTCCCTGACTAACCAGATTTGAGATATTAAATTTTTTATTGAAATATTTAGCCAAAAAAATAAAGAAGACAAAAGACACATAATTATGTAAATAAATATTTATAGATCCATATTAAATTATTGAAGCTGTATACTACATATACCGTCCACTGACAAAAAGGAAGCAACTCTTTAAAAATAAAAAAATTCTTCAAAATTTACTTTCCTTGATTAGAATATTTTAAGAATATTTTAAAAATTGTCAATGATCTGAAGTCACATACACGTATGGCCCAATTTCTGAAATGTATACATTTAAAGAGCAAGGAGCTCTATTTTAACAATGACACATTTTTATCATTTACTAAGAAACAAATTCCACAGAGTTGCTTCCTTTTGTCAGTGGTGACAGTTCATGCATATACATGTATCATGAATATTTGCACCTTGTGAATAAGATAAAATTACGCTTTATATGAAGTGAGTGCCATGATATTAGCATCATGATTGCCAGACTTGCCAGTCCACCTAAAAATGTATTATATCTTAATACGAGAATATTTTATTATCAAATGAACAAAAATGGTTTTGAGTTGATAACGCTAATAATCAAAAGTGTGTTGTTCATCACAATACTCCAATGATCGCAGTTACCCCCTATACAGTGCGTATATAAAAAAGTTTACACTTAAAAAAATGCTGTAAAAGTATACATGTGTAATATCCTGAAGCTTTTTCCACATTTAACCATTGGTACAGATCTCTTTTATAAGCAAATGATGATATAACTGTCAACAAATCTTTCTGCTTGAATGAGTTCTATACTTTAGAAAAGTTTGTGAAAAAGAATTTGCGCAGGGCTTGGAAATACTTATATCAATAAAAGTAGAAATTAGTCATGAAGAACCCAAACTTTAGCTAGAAAGATTGATTTGAAAATATATTTTGCCTTTTAAGCTTGTTTCCTTGCCCAAAACACTTCATAGAGCGTCATTGCACACCCCCCACACACCGGGGCCGTCGTGATATCTACTTTACACGGAGATGTACATGAAATGGCTAAGGCTTGATTTTAGGTTTTTAATCATTGTCAAGCTTGGGAAAAGTGTGGAGAAACAAGTATTAAATGAAATATGAAAATGTAGGGTTGTTATCGTTGAGAAAGTTCTTTGTCAATATCATGCTAAAAATATCTTACCGATATCATGGACCTATTACAAATGGACATTCAACGAATCCCCTCCTTTCGGCCGAAGACCGTCACCGCTATTAAATCCTTTTATAAATGAGCGCTGGCAGCTGACGCCCATCAATGTTTCCGTGAATTCCATGAAATCACGGAAAATCACTGTGTCCCTATATAACAGCGGGTATTATCGACAACGAGAGAAAGGTTATCGATATCGCTAAGTGGCAAAAAACAAGTGATTATCGACAGGACTAGCGATAAAGACGTTATCAATAACAGCCCTAACAAAATGTGGTCCCAGTCTAAAAACTTAGTGAAAGAATGCTGGAGATGTCTGAAATAAACTTTTGTTTACATTCAGTTGTTTCCTGAGATCCAGCCGGCACAAAAAAAAGGAGTAAAGGTTGTGGTCTAGGATTAAAATGTTAATATGGGTGGCAAAGTTCTAAAAATATTTAGATATATCTGCATTATTTCAATTCGCTAAAAATACAAAGGAAATGTATGAGAAATGTACCACACGGTTGGATTGTTTTCGCCTTTTTTCCTTGACACAACGTCAAAATGATCTTTTCTGCGCAAACCTATTTCTGCGAGCTTTACAAAAATGGACAGTACTGTTCACTGAAGCGTACCATTCTGTCAAAATCTGTACTTTCATTTGATAGATGAGACCCAAACCCAAGAAAATATGTGAAAAAAATATCTCCATGTTGTACAGTATGTATATTTTCAATGCCCAGGACTTTTTCAAAGTGTAAACTTTTTATTGATATGCACTGTAGAATTCTTTCTTGTGATGCTTTGGTGGAACCGTATTAGGTCTAAGCACGTAATGCTCCTTATGCCTTAATACATAACATTAGTTGATTAATCCATTGCAAGCAGCCTTTCCTTTATAGCTAGATATGTAAGACAAGAAGACATAGCCACAGAGCTGGGACAAAGCCATGTATAATCAATTAAATTGGTTAAAACAAGAGTTTAACTCAATTCCTACATTGATTGGTGTCCAAGTAGATGTGATATTTTTACATTTAAGGTTTCCGCTTACCTCGACTTGTTCCGATCGGTCTGGTTGCTACACGTCCGAGCTTTGCAGGTGAGCTGAGCTGACGATCCGGGGTCCGTTTCTTAAAGACTTACAACTATCTTAACATTGCCATTATTGTAACTTCCATGGAAATCTTTATTATATCTGGCTGTTGAGTCTTGTCGTCACGGTAGTTGCCATAATGGCGATGTTACTTGTAACTCTTTATGAAAAAGGCCCCTGATCTGATGTCTGGAGCTGCCGCAGTCTAGTCATCGGGGCCATGTGTCGGTGTGATTGGTCCTGGTAGCAGGGGCTCCACAGCGGTTCATAAGAGTGGGCATCATCAGGCTGAATTGAACAAAATTAATAAATGAATTAATTACAAAATGGCTCAAATGGACTGTTAAATTATTGCATTTCCATTCTGCTTAGAGTTTAGATGAGATAAAGTATTAATTTGTATCAATGATATAATTTTACTAGACTGCCTCTGAGCTTAATATGAATTAATGGTGGCCTGACAATTTCTTTGCCAATCAGGACATAATTTTTAGAGAATGGATAGCATGTTATATGCTATTGTAGCATAAACAATAATTAAACAATGCCGCCTGAATGCTCATATAACCGGCGATACAGACTACTAATATGTACTATTATATCCCTTACTGAAAATTTGTTGCTATTTGATTGGTCGAGAGCCCTTCACGTGACTAATCACAATTTCACCAGAAAAATGAATTTCATAGGAGATCAAAAAAGTTTGTGATGTCAGAGTAGAATAGTTTTTTTTACTATTTTGTGTCCGACTGAAAACCGCGCAATCACTCGGGCACAGCGCACGATGGACTGCCTCCACAGGGCAAGTCTAGTAATGCAACGCCGCAGACGCTTTATCAGGGGACCGCTGAGCGCAGACTCAGAATCACAAACTCTCCAATAAATAAACTGTCAATGTGAAATCGCGTCTTGCTTGTTTACAATGAATTTGTATCATCATTTGATCAACCAAAGATTCGGGCTGCTTGATTTTAGTTCAGCAGGGTTTGTTCACAACCTTCACAACAGGTAAGTATGTTAGAAGATCGATCTCACTAGCACAGCCGCTGCGCAACATCAAACCACCCTGAGTGGTGCTTGGGAGCCGACGGTAGCCGCGCGCAGTTTATTCAGGAACCGGCTAGCATAGAGTGAGAAGCCAATTTTGCTTAAATTAGAGCTAAGCTGATCTAGATTTTGTCCAGATCATGGAGATGGGCCAATTAGGACTAGATTACCAATATTTTTGTTCAAACTTTAATTATGGAAGGGATATAAAACAAATATACCGGGTGTTTCTTTCAAAAGAGTAGTATTTCATCCTCCGTTGGTCCGGCAATGTTACTCCCTCGGGGCTGGCACCCTTCGGGAAAAATATTAATTGCCGAACCAACCTCGGACAAAAATATTTCCACTCTACTTTCTCAAACCCGGTATATTGTCTCACCTGCGAAGCAGAGTGAGACTATGGGCGCCGCTTTTCCGACGGCGGTTGCGTCAACACCAAATCTTAACCGAAGGTCAAGTTTTTTAAATGACAGCATAACTTAAAAAGTATATGGACCTAGTTCATGAAACTTGGCCATAAGGTCAATCAAGTATTACTGAACATCCTGCCTTAGTTTCAGGTCACATGACCAAGGTCAAAGGTCATTTAGGGTCAATGAACTTTGACCATATTGTTGGAATCAACATCAAAATCTTAACCTAAGGTTAATAAGTGTTTGAAATGTAATCATAACTTAGAAATTATATGGACCTAGTTCATGAAACTTGGACATAAGGTTAATCCAAAGGATCTAAATGGTTTGGTAAGTGTCATAACAGCATGTGAAATCTAAACTTGTGTGTTATTATATTTTATTTGGGCAAAAGCCCATTATATATTTGCATGTGTCATGTGTGTCGCGTGCATATTATAGATACTCCTTCGCTCGCGCAAAATGAAATGAACCCATGACATGAGTAGGTGGAGCGTAGTGTAGTGGTAGTGAAGTGGAGCCTGCACGAACTTTGCTCGAGGGGCCCGCATGCGCACCGCACCCAAGGGTTCATTACATGCCGCCGCGCGCAGAAAAATCAAGCCATAGAAGTCGTGTGTTGTGGAAACCAGAAGTGAGATCCCAGCACTCGCGACCCACTAGTTAGAAATCCACTGCCAAACGTGGTTCATGGACATGGTGCGAGGTTAGTATACTACTAACCAACGAACGTAGAGGGCAGCAACACACGGCAGTGTTGCTATTAGGAACGTCCACTCGATACGCGCATACAATTGAAGTGCGAGAACAAGTTGGTAGTCATGCCAACGAAACCATGAACCGTTACAATACACTCACGGAGTGATAGCAAAATAGAGGTAAACTAATGAATTATGACAATAGTAGATTCAAATAATAATAAAAAAATATAAAAACAATACAATTATATTGTACCACATTTTAAAAATAAAACTATTACTAAATTATTGTCTTAATTTTTTGTAAATCTTCAGTAAAACAGGATTGAATTCTGTCATAAACAAACCAGTCTGCTAATTTCACCTGAATTTAGCAAGCTCATTTTGTGACCATCGAAATCCTCTCAGAGCACTTTTTTTTTCTCACTATTTTTGCTTGAAAAGTTTTTACATCAAATATCATGCTTAAAAATATGAAATATGTGTTGCTGTATTTTTCCTAAAATATTACAGGGTGGTGACAACGGTTTTATGACTTTGCATATCAATAACAAGTATACATGAGGTTGATACGTCTTCATCTATAATTTCGCTGCACCACCATAATGTGCCTGTACAATCCAGCACCGCCTAGAGCGCCATAGCATGACATGACCTAGACAGCTGGCAGCCGTCTGTTTCGAGTTTTTTCAACATTTTTTTACTTTTTTAATTTCTCCTCGTACACAGACGGCTCGCAATCGTGCAGCCACCATTAGGGGGTGAACAATGCAAAATCCCCCCGACGGGGCACATCGATTTTTGTCTTTATTTCTTAAAAAATATTGAAAAAGAATTGAACCAAAATAGAGATTATTATTCCGTTTTGGCCTGAAATGCACCAAAACGGGGAAAAATAAACTTAAAAGGGGAAAAACAGTGACTTACTTTGGCTGTCGCACAACTTCACATCCCCGCTTTATCCGAGCTTAAGTACATAAACATATGGCCATTGAGTCCCCTGTACAGATCGCGCTAGAACTTCGGTCTCTGTATTTGGTGAGTTGAGCCAACGTAGTTCAGCGGAACAACCAACATAACAGAGACCGAAGCTTTTGGTCTAGACATGACCGTAAAATTATGGAATGAAAATAGTAGATGTATGACTATGACATAGACCTTCACCCCTGGCCTTGATAGTTCTCAAGTCAAGACCCGTCGGAGGCATAGCCATAGCTCGATACTGAACCAGATAGTTTGTCTAATTTTTAGCATGCGGAAGCGATATGCGCGAGGTACCGGGTCCGGTCCAAGCTCGGCCCCTCGCGCATGCGATGTTTTGAAATCGGCCGCGAATTATTTATACGTGAAAGGAACTTTATGTTACTGTTATAATTATATTATTAGCTCTAAATCACCAATTTTGAGACTGAAAGAAGCATGGAAAAGAAGTGAAACTTTGTGTAAAGTAAGAATATTAGTTTTAATTGTTTTTAAAGATCGTGATGTTGCATGAATTTTATATTTTCCCCCCATAAAATCCCACCTTTGTCGCTCGGAAAAGTTCACGGTCTCGAAGTTCGGGTAGGTGTAACCCAGGGAACTCCTGCCCGCGCAGGAGCCCACATTCATAACAAAAATGGCCGATCGAGACGGGGGTAGAAGGAGAGAACTTTTCGTTTTTTGGAAGTTCCAGTCTGTGCCTCGATGTCAGGAAACTGCCACTCGTTAGACTAGTCTTGAGGACTCCCATGATGATGTTTTATCAATCTGACATATACTTTTTATCATGGGAGTCTTGAACAGGGTTTCATATACACGTAAGCGAAGGAAGTACACAAAGATGGATTTCCCCAGGAAATCCATCTTTGTGCACTAGAATCGCACGAAATAGGTTTATTTTATTAATTTCTACACCTTCCCACGCGTAATGCGTAGGAAGGTTTTACAAATGGTCACTTAAAAAGTATTAAAAATGTCGCGAAGACCCCCTCGTTCCACATGTAAACAACGCAAATACAATGGCTACGACCCTTGAACTGCTTATGTATTACGTACTTCCGATGCGCGATGCCGTTTTGAAAAACAATTCATAGATAAAAAAAATATTTTATGAATATTAAAACTTATTACGTGATTATAAATAATTATTATCTTACTACTAATTATTTATAATCACGTAGGCCTAATAAGTTTTAATATTCATAAAATATTTTTTTTTCTATGAATTGTTTTTCAAAACGGCATCGTGCATCGAAAGTACGTAATACCTACGTAATACATAAGCAGTTCAAGGGTCGTAGCCATTGTATTTGCGTTGTTTACATGTGGAACGAGGGGGTCTTCGCGACATCAGTCTGGTAAGAAACCCTATTTTTTATACTTTTTAAGTGACCATTTGTAAAACCTTCCTACGCATTACGCGTGGGAAGGTGTAGAAATTAATAAAATAAACCTATTTCGTGCGATTCTAGTGCACAAAGATGGATTTCCTGGGGAAATCCATCTTTGTGTACTTCCTTCGCTTACGTGTATATGAAAGTAAACCCTGTTCAAGACTCCCATGATAAGAAGTATAGGCCTAGGCCTATGTCAGATTGATAAAACATCATCATGGGAGTCCTCAAGACTACGTTAGACCTTCATCCATATAATCGTGGTAAGTGCATACTTTCTGTTTTCACAATTCATTTGGAGAAATATTTAGACCATAAATCACCCTAGTCCCGTGAGTATGGTCAAATACACGGTAAGCCCCTTGGCTCCCGCCCGCTGCGCGGCCGGGAGCTCCCTGGGTTAGGGTAGGCGGAGCGATTCGCGTAGTGTAGCGGTAGTGAAGTGGAGTGGAGCCTGCACCAACTTCGCTCGAGGTAAGGCAGGGCGTGATAGAAACAAACACCAGTAGGCCTAGTAATAATGCCACAATCTATTCTTTGTAATAAGTAAGGGCTTACTTCAAAATTACCCTTGGATTAAGAAGGAAAACAACTTTCGATACATCTTACAGTATCATCACCTTGAATCTGCCGCCGCTCTTTCATTCGTTCCTCAACACGTCAAAGTATACAGCGCGCGGAGTTCGCCATTAAATGCCTTTTCACATTTTCAACGTTGGTGTCGTGATACTTTTCAAAAAAGAAAATGTGTGTCGTACACATTGATTGATTTTATTTGGCAAGTCACCATAACATATATATATTAGCATTAAAACAACAGGATGACCCACGAAAGCTCGAAAGCTTATTTCCAGTGGGGTCCTCGACATACAGAATTAAGATAATAAAATGGTAAAATTTACATATTTAAAAAATGAAGAAAAAAAAAATCAGAATTTACTATTACCAATAAATAAGATATATAGATAACATATACAAGAATATAACGAAGAAGAAGAAAAGAAGGAGAAGGAGGAGGAATAGAAGAAGAAAGGGGAGGAGGAGAAGGAGACGAAAGAAAAGGATGAAGAAAAATAATAAGGAGAAGAACAACAGCAAAAACGGCGACAACAATAACAACACGAAGAGGAGAATAGAAGGAAGAGATAAAAGAAATAGAAAGAATATAAGAAAGGACATATCGATGCTTCAATCAAACTATATAAAATAAATAATAATACCTGGTAGAGAAGAGAAAAGAACGTGGTCAGTATTCAGGCTAAATCAACCGTATAACATATCATTTGCATCTTCTCTTTGACTCTCAAGTGAAAGATATTCTTTCAATTTCCTCTTAAAATGCAAAAAGTTTCCTATTTCCTTTATATCATTGGGAAGGGAATTCCAATGTTTTATAGCATTGTAATAAAAGGAGTTACCAATACTACCTATCCTTTTTGGTAAGCAAAAGTTGAAATGGCTGTTTCTTGTATTATAGTTATGTAATTCGGTAACTAGATTAAAGTTTGATCCAATGTAATGATTCGATCTATTGTGATAGATTTTATTCAGGCTAAATATTCGTGGTGCAAAATAAGCTGTTTTGATCTTTTGTTGACTTCAAGAAAACCTGGCTCCAGAGAGTTCGGTGTAGCCAACATGGGTTCTGGGACCAGAACAGTTAATGAATCTAACCATTTTATTCTGTATAATTTTCTTTTATGTATTGTTATTTGTTACTGGAATTTCCAGGAATTTAAAGTGGATATGGTGTGATCAAACTATGAAAATTGATAACCCATAATGGTCATATCATGACTTTAGTCAAGAATATCGTGCACAAATAAAGGCATATCAGCCAAATTCCATATCATTGTCTAATACGTAATAGATCGATCGAAGGGGGTAACAAATTTCAACATTTTATTCTCTTTATTCTATATAAGTTCTCAATTTGTTAATTACGTTCTTTCTATAATATGCTATTTTGTTGTTTATTTGTGTTGTGTTTGACAACTCTCCATATTTTTTTGTTATAAGGTGTAAGCTTGATGAATAGTAAGTGGATGTTGGGGCTATTGAAATCACTTACGTCAATTAAGTGACGTATTCAGGGGGGGGGGCGGTGTGAGAGCAATATATTGAGCTGAAAATTAAACAAGTGGAATGCCTCTGGCGGTCTCACCCGCATCACGCGATTCAATATAGCAGCAGTGCTGACTTTGAAAACTTTTATAAAATAATTATTCACAATAAACACTATTCATATAATGATACAATACTACGTTCATTGATATTTGATCTTGATCATGACCTAGAACTTGTCAGTGATACTTATTGATTACCCCTATATCCACATCTTATACACATTGGCCCGAATTCACAAAGGTCGACTAAATTTAACCCCGGTATAACTTTAGTCGACCTTTGTGAATTCGGGCCATTATCTATAGACTTTGAAAGTTATGACAGCTATCTAATAATTACCTCGAATGGCCAAAGTTCAATAACCTTAAATGACTTTTGTCATGTGACCTGAAACTCGCATGAGATGTTCAGTGATACTTGACTATTCTGTCCAAGTTTCATGAATCAGCTCCATAAACTTTCGAAGTTATGATGGTAATTCAACAGATACCCCCATTATGGCCATTGACCTTTGACATTGGTCATTGGGTAATAGTGTATCGCTGAAGATCCTGCCTGAGTTTCAGGTCACATGATTAAAGGTCAAAGGTCACTTAGGGTCAACGAACTTTGGCCATGTTGGGGGTAATTTGAGGAATTGTCATCATAACTTTAAAATTGTATGGATCTAGTTCATAAAACTTGGACATAAGAGCAATCAAGTATCCTTGAACATCCTGTGCTAGTTTCAGGTCACATGACCAAGGTCAAAGGTCATTTAGGGTCAACAAACTTTGGTTATGTTGGGGGTATTTGTGGAATTGTCATCATACATGTAACTCTAAAAGTCTATGGATCTAGTTCATGAAACTTGGACATATAAGAGCAGCATTGTATCCCTGAATACCCTGTGTATTTGTCAGGAACATGGCAAATATCAAAGGTCATTTAAAGGTCAATGAACTCTGGCCGTGTTTGGAGTATGTGTTGAATTTGCATCACAACTTAAGAAGTTTATGGATCTAGCTCATGAAACATCGACATAATTAAGGGTAATCAAGTATGAATGGTTGTTTTGCACATGATCTTGGTCAAAGATCATTTTGGGGTCAATGGATATATTTTATTATCATATTAGTGTTTTCTTCTGTGAATTCATTGGCTGTTTTCAAAGGAAGCACTACTGCTATATCGAATTGCGTAATGCAGGCGAGACTGCCAGAGGCGTTCCACTTGTTCATTTTTTCAGGCCAAAAATAGCAAGGGGCATTGGCAAGCTACTGAATTTGTTTAGAATAACTGAAAATAATTTAAGAAAAGTTGAGTTAAATTCTGTCAGAATGGATGACCCTACGAGTGACGACTTTCACGAACTTGACTCGTCCAATTTGGTCGCATTTCAGAAAATCCTACTTGTATTAGCTCAGAAATTTCTTAAAGATATGAAGTTGCAAACTATAAATATTCCTATGTGTGACTAAATTAATGATAAACCACTTTCATCCATTTGAATGGCATTTGCTCATAATAGAAAATTATTATATAACAATGATGGGGATGGGCAAAATTTTAAGATGTTTGCTCATGAATATTATCAAGATATTTCAAAATTCGATCATCTTTTTCTCACAGTCAATGTGTGCACATTAATACCTCGGTCACATATGCTCTACGGCGGCCGTACGGCGAGTCGAAAACAGCCGTTTTATTTATTTTAATTCAAACCACCATGTAGCTGGTGTTAAAACGGCTGTTTTCGCCTCGCCGTACGGCCGCCGTAGAGCAAATGTGACCCAGGTATCAGTGTCATATAACTCATGATAAATCTCATTTATTCATTTGAAAAGCATTATGGCATACTTAAAAAAATACGAAAAAATAGTGTCGGATCTAGACAGGGAGCAATGTCCCCTCTAGGCCTACATAAGATTTGTTAATTAAACATATTAATGTTCTTTTTCTACACAGGGTTTCTGTGTTTTAAAGCAGCTATTTTCCGAATTGACAACATGCAGAACCATAGGCCTTTTCTGCTTAATTTTTATACAGTGCCTCTTTATTTGTCATGCATACTAGTGCAATTTGTGTTCAATTTATTATATGTATAGTCATGTCAATGTGTGCTTTATTTTAGTAACTACCAATCTAAAAGCTAGTGGAGGAAATGTTTCTTAGTATATCATGGATTGATAGATTGAAATTGGATTGAATAGCTAAATCTTAAAGGAGAATGAAACCCTTGAAACCAGCTGAATCCATATCAAAGAGAAAAATCAAAGAAACATATTGTTGAAAATTTGAGGAAGATTGAATGAATAATAAGAAAGTTATGAGCATTTGAATATTGAGATCACTAATGCCATGTAGATCCTCCTATTGGCAATGCGACCAAGATCTGTGATGTCACACACGTACAACTCCCTCATTACTTTAGTACTTATTTCACTTATATTCTCACTTTTATAGAGTCTATCACAAGGTGAGGTGTTCTCTTTATGAGAGGACAAGTATAGAGGTTTCACAACATTATATCATTGATGAATCATTTTGTCATATGATTAGAATGAGCAAAAAGAGATGTTTTGGGGTATATTTTCAGTGTCCAAAAGGGGAGAGTTGTTCATCTGTGACATCATAGATCTTGGTCGCATTGCCAATGCGAGGATCTCCATAGCATTAGTGATCTCGACATTCAAATGCTCATAACTCTTCTATTGCTAGTCCTATTTTACTCAAACTTTTGTTGATCTTATTCTTTGATTTTTCTGCTTTCACAAAAGCTAACTTGCTCCAAGAGTTTCATTCTCCTTTAACAATTTTCATGCCCCCTCTCTTTCCAAATTTGCTCCCCTTTTATTTAAAAATCCTGAATCTACCACTGATTTTTCTTTTTCAATTTTTGGCCAAGATTGTAAGGGTATGGGGATGGGGGCCGGGGGTGGTAATTCAAGAATTATGTTTACTTTTACTAGTAAATATTTGACAAATAAAACATCAACTGGCTTGGTAATGTCATAATCACTTACTCCAACTTTTCTGAACTCAATAAAGACATAAATACAAGCATCAGAGACTTTAAGATGATCTCACATGTCATTTAATACCAAATCAATCCTGCTTCGCAACAGCTGTAGTTATCGTACCAAAATGAATGGTGGTCAAATTGATGAAAATCCCAGTAAAATAGACTTTTCACTTAGAAGATCCAGGCAATATGACTTCACATTGAATGAATACTGTTGTAAAAGCAGCAGATAGGCACAAAAGATTTTTAACCTTGAGGGATAGAACTAATAAAATATTTTAAGTTAAGTCTTACAAATAAAGAAACGTGATTGTTGCATAATTGTAAGAACTTATTGTCTCAATGTGAATGTCTGCTTCTCTAATAATCATTTTTTCTTTTATTTTGTAGAAAATGGACGAGTTATGAAAAAATGTGTTATCTGATAGAAATGAAGAAATAAAATAAATGTATTTGTAAATGCAAACTCCTGTCAAGTCACGAAATTACCCACAAAAACAATAATTTTAAAACATGAATTACTGTACTCTTATTACTTAAAATGCTTTCATAGTGATTTTGATTTCTTCATTGACTAGACACATTTATGTACAAAGATCCCTTCATATTGAACCGCAAGTTATCTCATTTCCAGTAGAGCTATATATTGCATAATTTACATGCATAGAATAGGTTTAAATAGGTATTAATCATAATTAATTATATCGAAATGGGTCATGCAATAATTACCATAAAAATCTCCACATTGACTTCTGCCCATTAAAAATACCATATAAAACACTGAAATTGATAAAATATTATAAAATGTATCTAATACATATACATATTCTATTGCTTTTTAAAATAATTTCAAACATCTTTCTAATGCCCCTACAAAGCATATTCGACACAATCATAACGAATCGCAGTATTAATCAGAACGGCCAACATTAAAATTTTACACACCCCAACAGGTCTAGTTAGGAGTTTACTGTGTACAATATACCAACATTTGATTGTCTCACATGCGTATTTAAAAATAGTTAATTGAATGCTTGAGTGTTAGAGTGAACCCAATCTACCTACCCGTTTCATTGGAAACATTGAAAGCAGCCAACTACTACCTTTTTCCTGCAGCAACTAGCATTGGAAGACTTGTTTGATAAAAATGATAAAAAGAAAAAATCTCAGATGCTCTCATTGTAAAGACATTTCCTTTTGAATTATAGCTCTGTTATAGAAAACAATGGAATGTTTTTCTTATTCATTTCTTGGCTGATTTTTGTGAATGGAGCACAGGTATATTCAAAGTATGGTCCACTATATTTACTGTATAGAATGAAAGACAATAATGACACTATGACTACATAAAGTATTCCGAAATCAATAGTGGAATTACGCAAACAATTGAAACAAATGACAAAAAACCCATCTATTTTTCCTCAAAAAGGAGAGTATTGATCGGCAGTAATGATAATGTCTAACTTCCAATCACTGTAAAGACATTTTAGGACCGGTATTTAATTCAAGTTCAAGTTTAATTTGCTCAAAAAGGATTTAATTCAAAACTAAAGCTGGAAAAACTTAGTAATTTACAAATATTTTTCTGAAATAAAAGCTTCTCTGCTCACAGTCATTCTGAGCTGTGTAGAATAATCAAGTAAGAATTTTAGTAAGGCACGTTAATTGTGCATTATTTAGCAACAGCAATGTAAAATCACAATGCTGTTTAGTAAGAATTTTGCCTATACTTGGCTTAAAGTATAACAATAACTAATGAAGTGAATATGATTTAGGTAATATTTCTCAGCAAGTGATATGCTTAGTATAAGTTTTGCTTAATCCAAGTATTGAATTGAATACCAGCCCTGATCTCCAAAGAGACAACGCCTATGAAAAAATTCCTTTGAAAATCAGAAGGATTCATCCGAGAATTTAAAAGAGATTTAGTAATGTGTAATTTACAAACTGTGTACAAACTAAAATGTCTTTAACTCAAGTCAATATATACATTAAACTTAATGATAAAATTGATAAATCTTTAAAAATGCTGAAAATCTTCACTATGTACATACAAGTTTAAAAAATGTTCAAGCTTTTTTATGTACCTGTAATTTAAAGTTGAAATCTACAAATTTGTAATTTTCTTAAACAATGATGAAAATATATAGACATGCTCTAAAATCTTAAAACTTCTCAAATATGGATACATGCATATCAAATAATTTTCTAAGCACATCTAAAATTTTCTCAGGTTGCGAAAGAAATTTGCATGGTCTTCTTTGTAACATAAATTGCACTTCAGATGACAGAGAAATAAGATAAATTTTCCTTTAAAAAAGTTGATGTCATGATTAAAGTAATTTCATATTTCTCTCTTAAATAATTATCGAAGTTTTCAATACTCAGTACTTGGAATTTCTTTTTCATAATTTGAAATCTGTTTACAAGTTGAATGATAACAAAATATTGTTAAAAAGTGAAAGACATAACCCTGATACATGGAATGGAATATTTGCTTTTAAAAATGGCTTAAAAATGACTTAATTCCACATTACACATTTAAAAAAAATACATGTATATTAAACTGCATTATTATAAAATACACGATTTAAAAAAGGGCAGTTGGAATTTGTAAACCTTAGAATTTTTAAGTATATATAGTAGCACTAGTTGCAAAGCAGACTGCTGAATGTCTGTACCCTTTGGCTGCATGACGTACAGTGTATGACATAGCAAGACATTGAAGCTTGTATGTGGTTACACATTGAGGCAACACATAATGATTTTATGACAGTAGTTGTTTAACAGTTTTAATTCACATGTGTCCACAGTTTAATATTAGACTTTAGCAGACATGATTTCAGAAAACATAATCCTTCATTATCATGCATAGTTAATTATAAGAGAAAGAGAGCGGTCTTGTAAATATCATAACAGGACGTTTTGGCTGAGGAAGGAAGTCCAGAGTAAGGTTGACTTCTTTACCAACATGGCCTTTCACCTTAGATCTATGATGTATTAACCATGGTGTGTATGAAGAGACTGGCCGGCATAAGGTCATCACCCTTTGATCCCAATATAGGGACATGATGGTAGCCTGTAAAATCAAAATGAAAAATGGAAAAATTCTTAAGATGATAAGGTGGGCCAAGTGCAATCACATTGTTGGATGCAATCACAAGTTGGATGAGTTCAGGAGAAGGAACCAACTTGGAAAATCCAGGGAGAGGCGAAATGAACCCTAAAATTTGTGTTCCCTGGACATATGCAATATTTCTGCAATGCACAAACCAGCAAACACAACTTTCTAATCACTTCCCATTTGCATCTTTTAAAACAAAATTCAGGAGACCCAACGGTCCAAGCAAACTTGTTTTGAATGGAATAAATCAATTGCAACTACGAGCAGCCAGTAGCACTATAATCTACAGTATCAAACTCAAATTCCTTCAAAATAATTCATACATGTAACAAACATTCGGGCATCAATGTTTGAAACAATCAGCATGCCCTTTCCAATAGGGAAAACATACGCCTCTTAATAGATGAAGATGGCATCAATGACTTTCCAACGTTACAACTGAGGATAGGACCCTGATGGTCCTTGAGTCAAACCTACAGGAATTAAAGAATAGTTTTCATCGGAAACACTCACCAAGTTGCATTGATGCCAGTGGGAAGGTGTACTGACCAATGAACTCATTGGACGATGCCATGTCGTAGTCATGTACCACCAATCTGACCAGGGCTAGCTCCGGTACCTTGACTTCAAAGTCAAACTGTTGGTTCCAGGTGGGATTGAAGCCTGAATATAAGATGGACAAATGATATACGAAGATAAAAAGCAAAGGAGGTGCATCAAAACCTGTCTGGGTTCCTGCATACCAAGCCAAGAAAATGGCAGGATGTGCGTTAAAAACACCATTTAGTTGGTAAAAAGTCTTGGTTTCAATAACAACAATAATAATACATTAGAGTGAAATAGTACACTTCTCATCTTAGATAGATACTAAAGGTACTTACGCACTTTTAATGAGCAGGGTCTATATAAAAATCCTTACATTTAATCATTAGATCACCCTTCCAGACAAGCTTCATAGGTCGCCAACATGAATTTATTTACTAGATGACAAAAACATGTAAAATGATTATATGATTGGAAAAAAAATCATGAATGACTGAATTTGCAAGTAGTTTATCTCACCATTGTCTGAGACGACCTCTGTCTTAAATTCCTGCTTGGCCCCTCCTCCTAGGATATAGACCTTGACATATGGGTCAATGACCTCCTTGACACCAGAGGGTTTGGGCAGCTGCTGACCGCTGATCACCTGAATGAAGAGAACACAAGAAGAAGGAAGTCAGTTTTCTATTTGGAACAGCAACTGGAGCAAACAAGGTAGAGATGTCGAGGAGAAATAGCAAAAAGGCCAACAAAGATGTGGAGGGTGGGGATAATGAGGTGGAAAGCAAGGCTGGAAAATGCAATGGAAAAGGGGAGGGGCGGTCGGGTACATCTAGAGAGAGATTGATGGAGCACACAAAAAAGATAGGGATAACTATTTAAAAAAATCAATTTTTTGCTTCATATTGATCATTTAAAAAATAAAATTAACCCCCCTTTCCCTTGCATTCTTTATATTTCCTTCTTCCACATAAAGACTTACAGTGAGTGATACATGCTGTGTGTATTGATCGCCTGGCTTGGATGGGTTGAACTGCATGTTTGCTGCAAGATAACAAAATATATACAGTTTGGATTAAATTATTATAAATAAGGGTGAAAACTACATAATTCGAGCTTATACAAGATAAACAATTGACAAATTTGTCTCTTACAATATAACAATTGTAACAACATTGAGAATTTAAAATCTGAACTAATGACCTATATTTTCCAGAAACTGTGTCAATAATATGTGACATATTGAGAAGCTGGTGCCATTGGATGCTTTTTTAACAGAAAAATGGCACAATATGAATGCTGTTCAATATCATCACCACCACCACCACCATCATCATCATCATCATCATCATCATCAACACTCACATTCATCGTAATCAAAAGATACACGAAATGAAAATCAATAAAAAAAAAATACAATCCAACGAGACAATCTGAGATATATCATATGACATTGTCAGGATTGGAACCAATTTCATGCATATTTTTTTTCAAACCTTTCCCCTTCACCCAAATGATTTCTTACGTTTCCTAAGGAAGACCGGTTTTAAGATGAATCCTGACGCGCCATTCTGAAGGAACTTTCCTTGATTGAGATCCATTTCTTCACAAGGTGTCTGGAAGTTCAAAGCAACTGAAGGAAAAAAAAAAGGAAAGGGTGGATAAAATGAAAAATAATTAATGTTTCAGATATTTCACAGCATATATCAACAACTTTTGTTGGTTATGTCTTTTATACTCTTAACATGCATTGGTCCCTGATTGTAGTATCAAATGTACATGTATTGCTGAACTAATCATAATCTATAAATTGAATACTTGACCATTTACCAGCTTTGGTCAACAATAGTCACAAACATACAGTCAAATTCAATAAATACCCATCATCATTGAACAAGGAAATTAAAACACAGAGTTTTATGTGACATCTATCAAATAATCATTGGTATCCTTGTTCTCCTGAATTCATAGTTAAAATTAATCTCAAAATCATCACTGTCATTATTTTCATCAAAATATCAGTACAACAGGCAAAGAGATAATAAAGTCTAGAGTCCCTTTCCATAGAAGAGAGACTGAATAAGAGCAAATGTCATAATGTATGAAATGACAGATTTTCAAAAAGACACAAACAGGGGACGAGCTGCCATTCTCTGATAGTTACCATAGTAACAGTCAGAGACCAGTGCTTCTCAGCCAATCAAAAACAATGATTTTGAATTGGCTTGATTATGAAGCAAATAATCATCTTACCAATCTGGGCACCTACATCCCACATAGGAACAGGGTTGTAGTTGGAAGAGTTGGTCCGGAGACCACCGGGGTAGATTCTACTCAAGAAGAGTTTGTTGTGCTCTACGTAGTCCTGAGCCTTATCCTCGGCCAAATTGAATGCTTTACCCTCGGCAAAGGAAGACATCTGGTGACATTTGTCTGTGGATGGGATACGATATTCTTCATCAAATTGGCAATCCTAAGGGTTGTGATGCTAACGTGAATTGTGATTATGAAAAATACCCGACTCTAGACTACAACATGGTACATGATTAGAAATTGCATATAACACTATAAGCAGGTTTCAAAGAACATATCATTCAAAAGAAAAAAAAATACATCCAAAATAAAAATGTACTTGAAATATATGCTGTATATATTTATACAGATTTCACTATTTATAATTTTTTGTAATACATTTTGTACATTTCACTGAAGAAAATGGCTTTTAAATTCTCAACACCAAAGAACAAGGCGTTGCGAAAATGGAAAACTGGAGACTTTAGGTTAAACCGTTGGAGGCTGAATGACTTTGCTCTAGCGCATGTTTTCCATAGACTCCAGCACGCATATATATGGACTCAGTTTCCAATGCGTAAAGGGAACTCACATTTCTCCTTTGATGAAGAGAAAGAGCCGTAGTGGACACTGGCAAGAGTGACGATATCTGACAGTTCTTTGGCTAACTTCAGCTTTTTCTGTGTACGTGAAAAACAGATGGAAAAAAGATACCATATTTAAAATGCTTAACATTAAAAAAGAGGACAAATACATTACAAGTACATGATCTGACAACTTCATTTCCCCCTTTCAATAGATTCTACTTTTATTCAATGAATACTACCACTTATTGGCTTAAAAATCGTCATATTTGTATAATGGTATAATGAAATAATCATGAAATATTCTAATCTCCATATCGATACCTACATGTAACACATTTAGGTGAAACTCTAACATTCAATAAATTTGTTTCATAGAAATTGTTAGTTGTAATATTGTCATAAATTACCAAAACACCATTGATATTCCACGAAACGATTATTTCACATTTGTACATATGGGGGGGGGGGGGGGAGTGGCAAGAAACTGAATTGTGTTCAATTTCAAATTGACAATAGATTAATCTTAATTATACCAACTGAATATAATTTGTTGTTGTGGCACGAAGCAGCCAAGCATCTAGTTCTTAATTTGTGCATATAATTGCAAGACTTATACATTAATTGATTTGGGGTTAACTGATTTATGACCTAAACTTTACTAAAAACAGTTTTTTTGCTACATTACCTTGGATTACAAAGATAATATTCAGAAGTTATCTATTTTATCTATTAACTTACAACTTCTCATTAAACATTGACTTTTAGCACAGTAATCATTGACTGTTTTCAAAGCTTTGAACTTAATTACAATTAGTAAAACATATATTTAGTTTACTAAGCAATAAGAAAATTTTATTTTGAAAGGTAAGGCATGGGCAGGAAGGTTTTAGACTTTAAGAAAGTAATCAAATAAATAGCACAGGAAAATTAAGTCTTACATGATAAGAAAGTTGCTAGCAAGAGAGAACACATATTTTTTTTTACTGAAATAACTGAACTATGCGAGTACTAACACATGTAAAACACAAAGTAATCAGTATTATTAACTCATACTTAAACTTACACAGTACAAGCTTATATATGGTATTAATGTTTTGAATCCCAAAATGCTTATTATGTCTATTAGATTCCTTTAGATCTTCAAATGTGGTGAAAATAACAGATTGTATAAGATATATTTATCACTGTTTTTTTTTTTGTTTACATAAAACTTGTATCCAACATGAATGCATGGAGAAGCCTTTAATCAACAATAAATGTGATTTTGTCTCTTAGAAGTCAATATGCTCTCCACTATAAAGCAGGAAAGGCCTTTACAAGCAAAGTAAAGTTTTACACCACAAGCAGATATTGTTTTTGCTCAAAAGAGGCATTTTTAGACACTCTAAAAGTTTTCTTTTTCAAAGTTTCAAGAGAAATCAACTAAGAGAGAGAGAAAAAAAAAATTAGCATGTAATACTCTATAATGAAAAAAAAAACCCGAATTAAATACAAGCATGTACATTAATTAAAACCATTGCCAATGTGGCAAGAGGCTACACGCAGTCGTTTCAACCGAATATTTTTAATCAAAGATACCACAGAGAATGAGAAAATTGACAAACATAGCAATAATTCATTAACAAGTTTCATTTAACAACTCTTACATATACCTCCCTTTTATTCCAAGGAGTATGCTTCTTTTGCATGCAGCCATACTGCTTCAGGATATTTCAATTCAAGACTACTTGTTATATGCTCCTCAAAAGAAAGTTTGGAAATCCAAGTTTGATTATTTTCCCCTTATAGTAAAAGTCAGTGCATGTTTTGCACTGTCACAAAGATTATTTTTTTGTTTTAAAAATGAACTTATTTTTTATGACTATGCCTGATGTAAAGGTGCATTGCTTAGGAATATTAAAGATTCAAAATTGAAAATTTCAAAGTAGATGAAGTTTAAAAAGTCACTCAATGGTTGACCGCCAACAGGGTTGTGGAAACTTTTTTTTTTCAGAATCCAGGTGTAAACTTAGTTCTGCGGCCTATGAATCAAGCACAATGCATTAATGTAGTTCAATACAGTTTTTTTTAATGCTCAGTGTCAGACATAGATTGTTGTTTGTCAATTATTACTCAACAAATATCATTTGCATTCAATCAAGAAGTGTTTATCAAACAATGCATTAGACCTGTCTTAACTGTTGCTAATAGACCTGCCAACTGAATGGCTTTAAAGAATATCAATAATATTATGATGGTACAAAATAGGCTCTGATTCCAATTACACATATCATTAAAAAAATCAAACCCCAATTTTTCAAACTTTTTGAGGAGTTTCTATAAATTGATTTTACTAGATTGACATGCACAACACATGCTGATCACAATGCACACTGAATGTATATGGGTGGTGTCAGAACATTCTCATCAGACAGGAACATGAGGGTGAGACAATGCGTACATTATATCTCGCTCCAATCTATCTGATCAGAACAATCCGATGCCATTAGGGGTAGGAGAGGCAGTTAATGATCAAGGTATATACACAACTCTATCATCTTCATCATATTCACAACATATATTCATGATTATATAGTTTGTTTTACCTGGAGCATGAATAGGGTGGGGTAATGCTGTGTACAAGGCATGCCATTGATTTATTAAGGAAAAAAAAAGATGGAGGTTACGGTGATGGATACAAGATTTAAACATTAAAGTATGTGTATGCAATTATTATCAACTCAATACAAAATAAGGTTTTCATTTGTGCATAAAATAACAGATAATCTTTAAACTGCGTTCTACTGCTTCAAGAGTGTGGTCTTTTAATATAAGTTTTCATTCAATGCATGTTACATAGGGACTACTGCCAGATGTTAAAGGAGATGGGTGAAAGTTTCAGCAAAATTGATGATCCAATCATTCTTTACAATTTGACTACTTTATATCAAATTTGTAAATATCAATTTTGTATTATTAATATCATCAATAACAATGTCTAATAATCAAATAATATAATATCCTCTTCTCCAAGCCGATGTTAATGATAATCTTTGTACAAAGTATATTTGTTCAAATGTTCTCAAACATCTACATACTGAGTGAAAGACGGACAGTGCATGTAAGTTTATAGTGCTACTATCAATCTGACTATATTAAGCTATGGTACATACAATTTAGATTTTTTTCAGACACCATGCAGCAAAGCCCAATAACAGTGTGCAAACAATGTCATTGGGATAAGAGGAGACGGAAATCAAATTTTTTGAAATATCCAGCAGAAAAGAAGGGGTATGGACAAACCCATTACATCACAAGTTTGTTCATTAAGATGATTCTTCCAAAGTCAAGCTTATAAATTGACTTTACAACTATGATCATTAAAAAAAAACAGTTGCTGAGCCTTATTGCACCATGTCAAAACGAGATCATTTAATTTTATTTGAGTCTTAAAATGACTCATTAAACAAACATACAAACAGACATATTCTTGGTGCTTTGAAGGGTGTCTTGTAAAGCTGTTCATAAAAGGTGATTTTACAAATGATTGCAGCGGAGAGCGCCAAAGTTTTTAACAACAATGGGGTAATAAAACATCTGTGTTTCAAGTAATTCCAGCTTTTACATTAAATTTTTTTTTACCCGAAGTAAGTATCTTGATGATAAAGATTATTATCAATAACTGCATTTCAATTCAAGACACCCATTTGACTTGCCATATCCATTCACTCATGAATAATGTTGTGCATGAATTTACGAACAACTTTATGAAACAGCCCTGCTAACTGGATAAACCACCACTGAAAGATATCTAATCTAAAATACCACTTCCTAAGGAATCAGTTCTGTGCAAAACAATCCATATAGATATCTCATTTTTTTTTCTTAACACCCAGCTACCCGTGCATTCAAACTGATTTAACCAATAACACATTCAAATCAATCTACACTGAACATTATAGTTCTAATATCGGGTGTTTAATTATCGATATGTATAAGGATGTATATTTTAAGAAAGCATTATACTGCAGAAAAGCAAGGCTGGTATGAGAACCTTAAGAAGAAAGAAATATGCAATTCTATACATGGTTTGTTTTTATTCATTACTTGATCAAGCAATTCTAAATTTAAAGGAAGAATCATTATTTTCATAACAATTTAACTTTAAGATTATTTTTCATTGAGGCCTCTAATATATGAATTTGGAAACAATACTAAGCCACTACTTATTCTCATACTAAAATATGAATTTTCTTCTTTTTTTAAATTTAACTTGACAGTTTCAAAATATTACAACATGGGAGACGCAATATCCCCCAAAAACCATAGAAGCTCACATATTTGTGAAAATAAGAAAAGTACCAAGAAAGTCTTGAAAAGTAGGAGAGTAAAAGCAAATGGTGGTGATGAAAGTGCGTGAAAAGCTGTAGACTTCCGCCAAAAGCGGTAGAGCAGGCAACTATGGTGAATTGTAAAAATAGCAGAAAAAAATAATGAAAAATATTGGCGAAGGTTTGAGGAAAATCCACCAAAGAATAAAAAAATAAGTAATTAGAAGTTCAAATAATTTGATTTGTGACGACATATACAAGCAGCTTTCCTACATATCGTATGGTAAAAAATCAATAAAATGTCGTTTTCTTAGAAAATTGAGAATGGTTTTTATTGTTCCTTCAGTATATCAATACACAAATCATTTCACACATGCTCCTAAAAAGAAAATGAAAAATAAGTCATTACAAACCATTAACAGAAGTAATTTATGCATTTTATATTACATAACATTTGGGGCAGCTGCTTGTTTATATCACAAATCAAAAACTTGTAATTCTAATAACTTTCTTTAATAATATTCAATGGATTTTCCTAAAAACCTTCACCAATATTTCTTGTTATTTTTCCTGCTATTTTTACAACAAACTTTTCGTCAGGGTGAACTTCCCCTTAAATGCGTACTACACAAAGTCATGCAACATTACCACTACTTTCATTGTTACTGTCAAATAAAAGTAATATATAGCTATTTTCCTTTGAGCCTCAGAAAAAAAGTTTCTACACTACCAACATTGCACAAAACTTGATTTAATATACATGTATGTAGCTCAATCAATGTAGTAAATTCTGCCAGCTACATGTAAAATGGAGTGCTCTCCTGTGTATTGTAACTTACAATAAAACTAAAACAGGTGACATGTGCATGATCATGTACACGTATATCCTTATGTATGCATCAAGAATACAATAGAATATGAAACAAATGTGATCAGATTACACGTAAAATGGTCAAATATGGAAAAACCAAGTCGCAACATAAAGGCACTAAGGAAATGTATTTGAAGATTATAGTCTCAACCGCTGACTATCATCTAAATATTCTTGGGCATTGCACACAGGTTCAAACCATGGTTGAATTTATAAGCTGTTGCCTCTGTAGTTGTTAGTGCTGTTTTTGTGACCTTGGCAGTGCGAAGTCACTAGCCCAAACTCTAACCCAAGCAGGTGTATTCATATAAAATATACAATAACAATATTTTGATAAAAAATGCAAATATACAGTAAACCTCAAGGATCTGTTAAAAACTTTCCCTCAAAATAAGAATAGGAGACACCATTCCAATTTTGGTTTTATGAGAATTGAAGCCATTTCACTATGTTCCATGCAGTATTCTATACATGTACATGTAACAGTTACACTATGTAGTTCCATACACACCCTATACAGGTAGATCTATTATATTCCTCAAATGAGCTCGTCTAACTAACCCCCTTAAGTCACGGAAGAATCTGCTATCAAACTAAAACTCTATCTAAGACCCGTTTGGAATTTGAAATGGACCGATGAAACATGTAAACTGCACTAATCAATTGTTCTAGGGGTGGAAATAAAAGTTTTGACGCATACATGAATAAAAGATAAGGCACAATCTGCAAAGAGAATACATCATTGCATTTGGATTTTAGCTGTACATGTATGTGTCTGAAGATTTCAAACATAGTGTGCATGAATGTAATATCACCGAATTTGGATTTTAGATGTAGTTGGGTTGAAGTATTTCAAACACAGCGTTATCTTATCAAAATTCACAGCAACTTTTTCATCATATCTTATATATATAGAGGGAAGGTATCTATTTGGAAGGGATAGAAAATGCTTTTTTTCTAAAGAAAGTTATCATAAAATGCACACACAGAAAGATTTGTCATATGGAGTTAAACCTCTTACATTTCAAAATCACATTGTAAGTTATTCAAATGAAATGGTAACAAAAATAAATGGATTTTATGGTAATTATGTACATGCATTCTCCGTGTGATTGATTACAAATGAAGCTGAATTTTTTTGTGGATATTTTGTTTATGGAGATTGGTACATGTATGTGAGTACAATCATAACAAAAATCAGGAAAAATGATTTGTGAATATGCAAATATGCTTAATAAAACAAAGTGATGAGAATATTTGGTATTGTCTAGGTGTTGCTGAAATGGTTTTGAATAGTCATACTTGCTTCATCAAAAAAAGGTTTGATGATAAAAAATGGGTTGAAAAAGCATAGTGGAAAAAGTCTGGAACACAACAAGAAAAGCTATGGTTAGAAATAGGCTTTATCAAAAATATGAGTTAATCGAAGCCGGTGGTGTAGGGCATGCTCTTCGTATGGCTACAAGACAGACACAAGTGACATAACTTACCTTTTTCTTGTCTTTTGACTACATATAATACCAAATCATTCATAGACGAATGAAAAAAGGGAAGAATAACAAAGGCAGATTGAGGGGGAGAGAGAGAGAGAAGAGAAATACAACAACATACAATATTTAACATGATATAAATGGGGAGGAGGAATATATAAAAATGCAAGAGACATACATGTACGGGTGGGGTGACACATTTTCACAGATGGTAAGAGTCTGTGTGAGAACAATGAACTTCACGACAATTACATGATTTACATCAAAACTTAGAATGGCATGCTGGACAAATTCACAAGTGTACTACATTAATTAAAATGATATGTACCAGCACAGTACCATTCACATATGTACATATATTTCACAGTGACTGATATTTGGATTCAACAATACTGTATAATGAAAAATTATTCATGCAATTTAACGAAAATAATGAATCCTATCCTATTTGGGATTATATATCTTTTATTTTGAATCAATAGATTGAGAAGATAATACCCCCCCCCCCAAAAAAAAGAGAAGACTTAATTTTAATTATAAGCGAAACTGTAAGACATCTCACAGACAAGTTGACATTGGCAAAATGATGTAAATGTGATATCTAATTTGCATCAAAAGTCTGCTGGTATTATAACTTTCACATGTCACCTTTCACATCACTGCTTAGATTCAACTATTCAAACCTCATAAATTGCAACTAATCTACACCATGCATATACATTTTGAATAGAAAATTGTCTGTGTAGAGGGTATCCTAAAAGAATAAATGAATACTTTTGAAGAGTTGGATGTACTACCACTTCTAATGAAAAATACATGAAGAGATATCAGGAAAGGAAATATCTGCATCATAATAAGTGGATAACTACATACAACTAAATTATCATTATTAAAGTCTGTTTCATGTTCTAAAATACATTTTCACATGATTTACAGATTTAGTAGTACGTTTCACATCATTACGTGAATTATATTTTCTGATTGTTAAAAAATTCTGACAGTTATTACACTACAAGTAACTACATGGGTATTGTTTAAATGCCATATCTATGACGATTTGAAAAAAGGGTTTTTGAAAGGATTTAACAATAAGATGATCATATGTATAAACAAATATCATTACTATGTGGGTTTCTTAGGGTACTATTTGGAACATATCTTTATTTTCATGCAATATTTCTCTCTGCTTGATCTATGCATAAAAGTGAACAAAAGGGAGTATTTTCAGAATATGAATTTATTTGATTCAATGTCAAAGCAAGAAGGCTCACCTAAAGTAAGTTTGATAAGCCTCTGGTTTGGTATTAAGAGGATTAAATACCAAAGAGAAATAAATAAGATGATTAAAATAAAATTTCAGGTTCCTTTTACATAAATAATAAAGTTCCTGTAATCTCTACTTTCCAGTCTCATATCATTGCAGTTTAGTTTTTTTTTAAATAAATTCAAATTATTGACCTATTCTGCAGTGAATTAAGTTGATGATTCCATCTGAATAATACAAAAATGGTATTGATGGTGCTAATAAAAGTGGTGCACAGTACTCCATATTGCATAATAAGGTCATAATTGAGTGAGGAGATAAATGGTGCTTACGGCTAAATGTGCTTGTCCAAAAAGTTTATTGAGTAATTTGAGTTGCAAACCTGTAATATGTTTCATACAATACATCACTGATGCACATACAACACTGATAACAATACAAATACATTCTACATTATAAAGGCCCTGTTACATTGATCTTTCCGATTGAACAAAATGATGAATGCAATCATGGACCTACTAGGTCCATGATACAATCAATCATAATGATTGGCCCAACCATCAATTGCTAAGCTTTGTGAAACAAGGTCCTTGACAACACACATCGATGCGAAACCCAGGCAATACTCAAAACCAAGCAAATACACATATGTAAAAACCTTTGCAGGCAGAACATGTGAGTCCACAGAGGAAAAAAAAAATGGCAACAACTCATGAAATGACCAGAATTTGTGTACATGATGTAATGTACAACATACAACAATATCGAATACAAGTACACGTACGACAGGTGTTTCAGATGCTAGGAGTGAGAATCTTGCAAACTGGGTATTAAATTGGATGCTGGTGAGTGAGAGACGAATAATGAACATTCCTGTAATTTTAAAACTTACCTTTTCCCCTTCATCATTCTATGAAATCAATGAAACAATTATTCAGATATCTTTTAATACCATGTTACCATACTGATTCTCATTTACTGCATTTGACAAGACTAAAAGCGTTGTTGTTTTATCCTCCATGTTCCTCTGACCCTATTCCTATCCTCTGAGCCTTCACACTTTTCACCATAATATATGTTGTTTATCATTTGCGAGTATGCAATATGCATTCTTTTATTATGTATCATTGTACAATGTAATGATCATGATTGGAAACACCTAAAACAGCATCAGCAGTACAAGGAAGGAGGGAAACTGCCCTTCCCATGATTTTTTGAGTTGTGAAAGAAAAAGGGGGAGAAACAAAATTAAGAAAACAACAGCAAAAAGATGAAAAGTATCAAGAAGAGAAGTCTGGGTCATGGACTCTATATCATCCCTGTTATTTAATTGAGGACAAATATTACATAAGCTTCATGTCCTCTCATCCTCCCACCACTGACTTTACGATCCCTGCATCAATTACACCATCGAAACACGAGTTCCACAAACACCCACATGTCAAAACCATACAATGGAAAGAAAAAATATTCATAAAGGTGTCTAAACATGTAACATCTTACTTATAAAAATATAAATGTCTTTTTAAACGATTTGATAATCTACATGTATTAAAGAAAATAAATGTATGTATAGTAAGTATAAATATATATTGCTGATTATTTGCAGTTATTTATCCTTCAAAATTTGCTGATAGATGTTGGATTTGTTTATTAATACTTAGCTGATAAAAAGACACCAGTATGAGTAAAGAACCACTTCCCGTCAGGAAATCATGTACCCTTAAAACTATGTGTAAAAAGCTACCCAAACATGTCCTAGTTTCCATATTAACCACTTTGCACTCGACTATATTCTTCTCTAGACTTTAATACGAGAACCATTAAATCCCAGAGATAATGAGTTAATAATATTGAAGCAAGATTACATGGGGGCAAGCAAGCAAGCGGGCCAAGAAACACCTGGACAAGCAAAATGAATGTTGAGAATCAGTGTTCACCGATAATATTGCACCAACAAGACTCGAGAGACTTGATAAACTTGAGATTGAGGCCCTCCGAAAACTGCTTTTTCGCCTCTGGAGAAGGATAGGAAAAGGGAAGATCCAGGAATCAAGGAATATTTTAAATCTTTTATTTTACTGGGAGCACTGCAGCAAAATAATATGAGGGACCGCTGAAAAATAATTGTTTTCTTACAGCAAAAGATGGAACTTTTGCAAAAAAGTTTTTTTTTCTTGTGCTATCTTTCCAAAGTTTATCCTCAGCAATAATATGTTGATCATGATTGTGAAATGCAGTTTTTGTCTCTTTAAAGAAAGGAAGCCTGTGCACATTTCATAAAATCGTAGATTGGTTTAAAGACCAAAATTCACTAGCTGATTTTCAAGTACATATTTGATGACTAGAAAACAGCTGAAAACATTACTTTGATATGGCACATAGCAAGAGTATTGTACATGTATGCTTAAGCCCTGGATTTCAATCCATCTTATCCAATCTATTTTCTTCGCATGTCATTTGTTTTACTTGCTGTAAGTTACTCTTGCATGGTTTAGGGCATATTCATTATATGTATCTCAACTAGAAAGCTTTCCCTTTTTGCAGCCATTTTGATATCAGTTTTTGACATGTGAGTAAATTAGTACATCCCTCATTGCTTCGCATTCATAAATTTCATGCTTCAATTGGGTATTTGTCCTGCCTTTCTCTGATAAACTGTATAATTTCAATGACATACATGACGTAATGTCTTGTAATATTTATACTTTATTTCCAGCACATACGTGCCAAGCTTGATATACAATACAAGGTCGAGTTGGGGCAATATGGATTTTAACACTTAACCTTTATGTTTTGCATCCAAACTGTTATGGAGATTCTATTGTCACGCATCCAATTTCAGTTCATTCACCTTTGGTAGATCACAATACCATAGGATATCTGACATTGGAATGATAGAAAACACATGTTGTATGTCGTTTTGGACCTACACTAGCACTAAATCTTGAGATTGATTAAAGCAGAACTTGGTCTGTATTAAGACAGTACCTTCTGTGTGGATATTATCCTTCCGCTAATATCAACTCCTCAGTTGGATGAAGCACCAAAATTGGATCTGTGGTGCTGGAATTATAAGGACCCTGGAAGTTGTCCCAAACAAGCAATTATCACTCAGATGGGTTTAAAGCATGTACATTTGACCTGCACTGCTAGAATTAGAAAGTAGAATCTTCTGTGTAGTAGTGTTCCTACACCAAATCATCAGATGGTACACAGCACATACACTTGATCTGTGGTGCTAGAATCACAAGCAGTACCCACGACAGTGACTTAACACTAACACCTAAACCTGAGGTAGATTAAAGCACCTAATAAAGCTAGAGTTATAGTTTACCTTGGAAGTTGCCTTCTTCTTCTCCAGCTCCGCCTTTAGTTGAGGATCTTCAGTGTCGATGTCAGCAGCCTCGTCTTCGTCACTGACTTCACCATCATCCTCTGCTGTGGTTGAAGGGGGAAGCCTCTTACCCTGATTAAAACATGTGATGCAATATTCAAATTATTGACTTATAAATTTTCTGATTCCTGTTGGCCTATTTTAATAGTGACCAGAATCTTCTAATTTTCAACCTCCTAAAATATATGGACTCCTGATTGCACAGAGTAGTATAAGTCTCTGCCATTGCCAGATGGAGATAGCACACAAGCAACTTAAAAAACGATTGAATTTGATAGCCCCAAAACTTATCAGCTCACTGTCACTCATATGCAGACTTGGATCAAGTTTAAGGTAGATCATTCAAACAGTGTTTTATTTGATATGAAAGTGAGACAGGTGGACAGACGAATGGGACATGGAGGCATAAAGATAAAATCTAATACTATTTCTAGGTCCGCATGTTAAATTTGTGATGCTTGTGTCTGCGTTTGAAATCTGTATACCTGCTATCCGTTGTGTGTACACAAGCTGCCACTGAGCTCTCCAAAACTCTTTTGCAAAATTCTTTCTACAAGGTCAATAGATAGCTTCATGTACATCAATAGATCAGTATATCTTCCTAGACAAATCTCACCAGAGATAGTAGAAACAGATATGTTGATGATTTAACAGTGATATTAAAAGAAAATATTATTGGAAAATTGAATATATATATGTGAATCTCAGGTTGTTTGTTGGGTGAAAAAAAAACAGATATTCATGCAAGGCTCTAAAGGAAGACTATGAGACTGATATATCAATCCATACAATACCTTGATAAGGATTTTTCCTTTAAGTTCCTCTGGTGATGGGAATGCTGCTGCATTGTGAAGGTTGTTATTGGTGTAAAGCTTGTCTGAAAAAAAATTAAAGGAATATACATGTTAGTCATAAAAATATCAAAGCAATTAAAATGCACTATTTGCCACACAATTTGCTTCAATTGTCTCTTATTTTGCCACTGTCCATCATCTCACTTTCATCAAGATCTTACTTAGGAAGGTATGAGAATTCAGTTAGTGGATCAATGACGATTGGCATTGTGACACTTATGTCTTTTGATAAAGGCATTAGTCAATCCATCCTCTGAGAGGCTATAAAACAATAAGTCCTCTGCTTTGCTTACAAGCACTCATGCTTAATGGGTATTTGCATCCTGATATGTATTATCACCTTCTGCTGGTCAACATGGTAAGGGTTCTCAAAGGACAGTATCACAAGATATCTTCATCACAGGTAGAGCAAGATCTTCCACATTCTTGTGTCTGACACCTAATAAGTAATAACTGCAACCTCTGCTTTAAAGAGTTATGTAGAAATGACCAAGTATCAACGTAGAGATCAGTGCCATCACCCATATGCAAGTCCACATTGCAAATGTTCTCTAAAGAGAGTGCAGAACACTTTTTCCGGGCAAGAAGGAAAAAAAAAAGTCCCTTCTTGTTTCTGACAATTTATAATTGCACCATTTTTCTTCTAAAGTGTTACCCAGAATTACCTTTGAGAATAGATGTACAGATCTGTGCCATCACCTTTTGTTGGTCCACACTGCAATGGTTCTCAAAGGACAGTATCAAAGGATACCTACAGTATAAAAGATATAAAAGATTTTGGTGTCTTAAAGCCACAGTGCCAAGACAATGTGTTTATTCCAAGTCCTATAATACTCAGAGCCCCTGATTCTTTATCCACAATGCAATAATCTGACTAAGTGTACAAAGTCTTGTTATAAATGCCCACTAGAAGGAAGTTATATTTTTTGCCACTCTACATACAAATATTTTGAATTATATTACAATTAATCTTACAAGATCATTACGGCAACTGGGAATTATTTTAAACTGAACTAATAATATTTGTTCCATAATACATTGCCCTCATTTAAACATCACTTGTTTGCATAATTCTGAGAGATGGTCTATCTACAGTAAATGTACATGTACTCAACATCATGCATTAACCACAGTGTTCCTCTTTCACTATGATAAAAAATACCATTTATACACTACAGTTTTTATGGGATCAGTTCTTATTAATCCTTATTCTTCCCTGCACTTGAAATTCCTTGTTCAGTCACATATTCCTTTCATTATTTAATTCTTACCCGCAGCCAGTGAATTTTTATATCTTTGGAAAGAGAGGTCGACCTGCTAGCCTCTCATGATAATTAATATTGGCAGTGAGTGTAATATGAAGTACGTGACTTGAAGACTTACTCTGAGGCAGCAAATGCATATTTGTCTACCACTTCAATGATGTCTCTGAACTTGATCTTGGATGTCAGGGTGTGACCGTGGTAGACGATTGGGTCATTATCGGGTCCATCCCAGCAATCCACTGAGGGTTAAAAAATATGAACAGAAGAAATATATACTAGTATTACATACAATAGAGATGTAAATGTAAATAGCATTCAGATCCTTAGACTTATTTTATTATCTTCCTTTGCAATCTTTTCTCCTCATTTTCATATAAGCTTACAGGATAGATAACGTAACAATGGATGGTGGCAAATTTGCATGTTGTCAAATACATAACAACAATTTTATGAATATGAGCAACAACCTTTTTAATATCGATTTTGATGACTGATTATTTTTGCCATAAACATCTGCCATCATCATCAACATCAACATCATCATCATCATGACCATCATCATCATGACCATCATCATCATCCTCCTCATCATCGTCATCATCATCATCATCATCATCACCATCATCATCATCATAACCATCAACATCATCATCATCATCATCATCATCATCATCATCATCATCATCATCATCATCATCATCATCATCATCATCATCATCATCATCATCATTATCATCATCATCATCATCATCATTCCTTCTCCTCATCGTCGTCGGCGTCATCATCATCATCATCATCATCACCATCATCATCATCTACATCATCTTCATAACAATCACCACCATCAAAACATTCATCTTCTTATTCTTCACTACCATTTATATCATTCTCATTAGAATCACAGCTGCAAACATTGTCATTACCATCATCATCACCTTTAGCACTCCATTGCCACCATTTCCCCATTACCTTCCCTCTTCCTTAAATGTCAGTATCAACATCACTCCCATCATCATACACCAATACATCAATCCTACTTTGACCCTCAATGACCCCATGACCTCTACCATGTAACTTACATTCTACACATCTGCATCCTCTTTGCAATGCACTAATGTAGGCTTCTGTACTGCTTGGTCCTCGAAGCTGATCCTCCAACAAATATCTGCCATCAAAATGATCCAGTAAAAACAATCCATAATTGAAAATAGGTAATACATAGTCATGTTGATAAGAATTTTTTAACTATTAATTTTTCTCGGATTGCAATGCAAATAAATCATTCTATTAAATTACAAAAGGAAAATTATGATGTTACAGACAATTTAGATGTACAGTGTACATGTATCTCAAATATAAAATATATATCTAAAATATACTTATACTTACAAGTGATGGTGGCATATTTTTTTTTACCTCATGAGACCAAAATGTTGTCTTTTCCAGATTATTAGATTATATTGCATTATGTTCATATTAAAAAAAAAAATAGCACACTCATTTGACCTTTGAACCAGGTATTAAAGTTGAATTAAGAAGGGGGTGAGTTTCCATAAATATAGGTTCTACATACAATATATAGTATATATAAGTTGTTCAAACACATAGCATGTCACAATAATCCTCTGCCTTCTCGATATTTTGCTTTGAAAGTCTATGAAATTAGCCACCTGTCAGAGCCCGAGAGACGAGTGTACAGAAAAGTCACTCGGAGTGTGACGTCACCGGGGGGAATTTAGTATAAGAGGTGCCTGAATGTCATACAGAAATGCTATGCAGAGAGAGAAAGATATTTTACAATTTTTTTTCAAAGCAACTCAAATCAAACAAATAGGACTGATATGTACAAATCTTTACTTTCCCTGTATAAAAAACAGTATGAATAACCACCATGAACTCTTCAATCATGATGTAAGATAGCAAACAGTGAGTTATTGAATGATATTTTCACTATTTCTCATTTATTTTATCACGATGTTCAATCAAGTGAGTAGCTGGAAAGTAATTCCGGCGGCTAGCTCAGCGCGCGCTGAACGCATAATACTAGTACACACAACACCCAGGCATTGAGTGTACTGTTATGGTCTGGTATGTCGACTTAGTTCATGGCCGTGCAGCGATCCCCTGGCGTTTTTTTCTTCTTTTCTTTTGTCTTTGACTCCACTTTTATATCCTCTGGATCATTTCCACTCATAGCTCATTCCACAGAACAATCTTGAACCAAACGTATAGTATTCTTTCTTGGCCTTCTGAGTTGTTTTCTATATTTAATTACGCTAGGGGTCACCGTCACACATACAAACGCAATTCGGAAGTGAGTTGAAGACAGAAAGATATATAGTAATTAGTATACATCTCTATGGTTGAAGACAACAAGAACGGTACGGTAGCTCGACAGCTAGCTGCGCCGGAGCGGGCGGCCGGTCGGCACAAAGCAATTCCGCAACCAACTGTGTTTTTTTGCAAGAGCCGCGTCACACGCGGATAAATATGTCATAATAACACGTCTGCTACGTTATCGACTGGTGAGAAGATCTCGATCAAATTTCATATTATTCACCTTGAAATTATTCCTTTAGGGTCTATGGTATCATTCTGAGGGAATTCACATATTTGGAATAATAGTACGGCCACAAATATTTTAATCATTTCCTCTTTGCAAGTTCTATGGCTCGCAGATACAACTTCAACTGCAGTTATTCCATATGAAGGAGTACGTGCATAGTACACAAAACGGCACTGCCTTGTTTACTAAACCGGGACCGAATACCCCCCCGGTGACGTCACACTCAAAGAACACCCGTCTCGGTAGGCATTGCAGGAGCGAACTCAGGGAAAATGGGTACGGATAAATCGTTCAAATTCACTATTTTGAAAAAAGAAAATGGGGGGTCGAATCACCTATTAGTGTTTGGGGGGTTGTAAGGTTGCTATTAATGTAAATATCTCAATATTTGGAATCGTCTTCTTAATTCAACTTTAAGCCCTTAAAGTGGTTTTTGTTTAATAACAATGAACAGGATGTGCTTAATTAGTGTGCCAACTTAGGGGGCAATCCAATGACTTTTTCTCACTTTATTTATTTTTTACCTCTCTTTGTCCCCTTCTCACAACAATGGGAGTGTATTAAAGTAAGTTTGCTTCAATGGACTGGCCCACTTTATTTAATAAACTTCATTAAAAGTAACATTCTATTGTAGCAATATGAATTAAGATCATCCAATGGTTGCAAGTTATACATCATTTCATCTCCTTTTTCAGAATGGAATTCACTTCTGGTCATTAATTATTAATTCATTTGTTTATATTTTATTTATTAATTAATAAATTCATTTATTCATTTTATTATGTATTAATTCATTCATTTATATATTTAATATTTTAGTCATTCATTTTCATCTAATTTTTTTGTAGTGCCTGGTGGGTGTTTCATAGAACTGTTTGTATCAAAGTTACAAATGACCTTCGACACAACTGATGTCCCTTCCTTGTCGGTGCTACATTATATAGATCTATGTAGCTGTCTTTGAGCACCTAAGAAATTGATTCAGCAATGTGAAGTCATGTGTAACCTTGCGAACAGCTTTATAAAACACCCACCTGGCTGGTGTTTCAAGTAAAGGTTAGGTGTGACTTGAATTCAAGCTTTATTGTCAACGCATACTGTACATGATATGTAGCGTGCAATCTTATTGATTAATATGCAGTAGCATGCACTGTCGGATCCAGGGGGGGGGGGGGCACGGGCCGGCTGTGGTTTTTGGTTAAAACCCTTTTTTTTTTGCTTTGTCAAATTTTTTGGTCAACGAAATACCCTTAATTTGTTGTTAAAACCCCCTTTTTTGGGGGGGGGGCTTGTTAAATTTTTCCTCAGGAAAATGTGCCCCCCCCCCCTTTCGGAAAATTCTGGATCCACCCCTGATAGCATGCATCCTCTTTATGGCACAATTTGAATATAAATGCAGAGATGCCTTTTGTAACACACAAGAACTGGGAATTAATAACAAGTTCAACTCTAGGTCACATGTAAATCTTTGTGAAACACCCAAGACGTCACAAATGCACTCACGTGTTGTGGGATGAATTGACAAAGTAATGAGCCAGTGGTTGCTTCATATCCTGGTAGACACTTGCATGGAATGGATTGAAGACCAGTCCATTAGGGCCAATCATGAACAAGAGGAAACCTGGTCAAACATGAAGTAAATCATTGTTATTCTGTGATTAAAAGGAAGATTAGTTTAATGAATTCTGCACCATTCAGGTGAAAAATTAATGTAAATACTTAGATTAATACCGACTTGTTTCATGATTTTGGATGAAACTTATTTCCTCTACATTCCTTATTCCTTCAAGTGCTAGGTCGTTTTAATGGCTGGAGCATTCAGAGTGTCCAGGGAAATTTTCACTGACAAATTGTTCTTTAAACCTATCAGATACATCGGTTTCAGTAGCTTGTAACAATACTCAGTAAAATTCAATAACTAATATGACGGATATAGGACCATTTGCAGTACATTTATGTCAGAAATATTTAGCGTAATGACAATTATGTGTATTTGTGATAGCATTGGGCAGTGTTGCGTGTGATGAGTTTACCATACAACCAAACTCACCAATTCAAATCGCACTGAGAAGACAGAGAGTCATGGACATTAGAGTATTATATTTCAACATACATGTACAGTTGAGGCCAGAAGTTTACATACACCCAGGAAATTTGAAGAAAAGTTGACATTAGCCAAACATCATAAAATTTACTGTATCTTATAAGATATTTGTGCTATCATGATGAATTTGATATCAAACAAATGAGTATGTCATGCCCCTTCATCATATTGCTTTGTCATCAGGGGCTGAAAAATACTTAGGTGTCATTTCCCCCCAAAAAAATCTTCATATTTTAGACAAAATAAGTATAAGAACTTGACAAAATCATATCATATTTGTGCTAGTTACTTCTCAGCACAAATATTTCAGATTACATTTTTTTTGTTAAGTGGTGACATAACATGATAGAAAATGTAATTAAAGTCATAGATTTGACATTTATACATTTCTATGAAATGATGTTTGAAAATTTGATAACAAACAATAGAATACATTTAGCATGAATATTACTCTTTCTTTTCTGAGAAAATTCCACTTGAAATATACTTAAATCCCAACAGCATCCCAATCATGTGAAAAAAATTAATTCGCTTTTTCATTTGATACCAAATTCGTCATGGTAGTATTTATATTTCTGAAGATATAGTAAATTTTACGATGTATGGCAAGCAAACAAATTTCTCTTAATTCCATGTGTATGTAAACCTTTGGCCGCAACTGTATGTTTAAAGCCTTATTTACACCGTCATGGATGCAACATGTATCATCCCAGATGGTCAATCTGGTGTCATCTTTGTTAGTCTGGGATTACCGTGTACATACTGGCCACATATCCGTGTCATCCTTGATGTACCAGCGTATCCGGGAGAAAATTTGAACATGTTCATTCAATTTTTCATAACAGGACACTCTAGATGTCAATAAAGTATACTCCACACATGCATATTGTAGACATTAGTAGACGACAGTGGGAGCAGAGTGCATGTATTTAAGCTTATTCTCTCCTCAAAGAACCAGGATAATTCACTGATATTGTGAAAGTATCATTTACACATGAACAATGTGTGAATTTAATGCTGTTGTATAGCATTTAGATTTTCCAAAACCTTGCATAACCAAAGTTAATTTTGAGGAAAATGCTAGACAAGAAGTGACCAGAATGAGAGAATAATCAAAGATTTATTGCAGCTTGTAAACTAGACACTAATAATTATCACGAAACTATAACCTTTCATAAAATACACCATGTATTACATGAACATTGAATTTTGCTGGTGTGAACAGCGTTTCTATCATTTTTATATCATCATTACCATCCATAGTGAGGATCTTCTTATCTCTGAGCTCTTGGTTGGGTTCATACTTCTCAATGTTTTTTGCACACCACTCTGGGGTAACCTCTGACCTCTGAGAGAAGAAAAACACATAGAAAAATATAGGTGAAAAAACTGAAAAAACTGAAAGAAAATATGCATATCTTCATGCACAAGAATGGAGGTTATTGATTCTCGAACACTAGGACCATGAAACATAAAAGATAGAATCATTCTTGGAATTGATTGTAAACATAAGACTTTGTGGGCAAACCATGTATAAAAATTTTCAATTAATTGCAGACAATGATTGTTTCTCATAATGAAACATGCTCCATGGCCGTTACACCTGTAAATAACATGTCAAGCATTGTAGAGACTGAAAACAATACTGGTGTACACTAGATGATTTGAAGCCCTCAAGTCTGAAGCAAAATAACCGTCAGTACATTTCAGTCACCTTTATAGGCAACCAGGTTGTAAGTTTAGATATATATTGTTCATCCAGTGAGGGTAGGTCAATACAGTATTGTACTGATGAAGAATAAATATTGATTAGGCGTAATGTAAATGACCAGTGACCAGTAGATGGGGCATGATATGATATTGCATTCTTTATGCAAACAAGATTTAATATGGGATTTATGACAAATGGTGGGAGAACAACCTCACTGGTAAAATTGGTCTGTGTATGTAGCCAATATAGCTTTAGGTGTACATGTTTTATTTTAAAGGAGAATGAAACCCTTGAAACCAGCTGAATCCATATCAAAGAGAAAAATCAAAGAAACATATTGTTGAAAGTTTGAGGAAGATTGAATGAATAATAAGAAAGTTATGAGCATTTGAATATTGAGATCACTAATGCCATGTAGATCCTCTCATTGGCAATGCGACCAAGATCTGTGATGTCACACACGTAAAACTCCCTCATTCCTTTAGTACTTATTTCACTTATATTCTCACTTTTATAGAGTCTATCACAAGGTGAGGTGTTCTCTTTATGAGAGGACAAGTACAGAGGTTTCACAACATTATATCATTGATGAATCGTTTGTCATATGATTAGAATGAGCAAAAAGAGATGTTTTGGGGTATATTTTCAGCGTCCAAAAGGGGAGAGTTGTTCATCTGTGACATCATAGATCTTGGTCGCATTGCCAATGGGAGGATCTCCATAGCATTATTGATCTCGACATTCAAATGCTCATAACTCTTCTATTGCTAGTCCTATTTTACTCAAACTTTTGTTGATCTTATTCTTTGATTTTTCTGCTTTCACAAAAGCTAACTTGCTCCAAGAGTTTCATTCTCCTTTAAGGGCGATATTCAATTTTTCTAGACAAACTGTTCTTTAACATTTACAATAATACCAGTAATTTATTTTCTTATTGCACCATGGTTCCACTGGGGAATACCAACACATCTTTAAATGCTATCAAACAGATTACCATGCTAATTTCATGACTTTAACGTTATTTTCATTAAAAAAATCCATACAACAAATGGAAGACAATGGATGAATTAAAATTGATGAAGTAAAATTGATGGGTGGGTCTCAATCCCAGCCATAGCACATTTTCCTTCAGCAAGAAATTAAACCATATTGAGCTGAACTCAACCCAGGTGAGGTGAGGTGAAATGGTACCAGGTAGGATTCATTCTTTGATCGAAAGTACCTATATGGCGGCTCAGCCACAGCCGGGGTAATAATATGATACTAAATATCACGAGCAGTAGAGTGTATACGATAACTGCACGATATAAATGGACCATATTATCATTATTAGGTACATGTAATGTACATGTATATGTGCGGACAAGGCTGATATATTACTCAGATCTTCAGTTTAGTGACATAATTCAGAGGTTTGAATCGAAAGGTAAAAAAATATAATATAGAAAATGATATTAATGGTAAGCTATGGTGCATGCAATGAGAAACATTCCCAACAATGAGGAGAGATGGCATGTGACCTTTAAAAACTAGTTTTAATGCATATTTATTGGGTTAAGTTCTAATGAAGTGAAATCTTTTATTTGCTGACCCATTTCCATGCTCTTCTCTTCCACCTTTATGCCATTCTGCATGTACAAAAGCCCCGGTCAAATTCATGGAGGGAAATGGAATTTAATTGACGACATGTCCAGCAATGAGTGATGAATGAGAGAAAATTTTTAATAGGAGTTCCACATGAATGGAGCGTGTCACTCATTACTCATGCTTCAATCTCCTTGTGTTTGGTGGTTGAAAAGAGGTAAACATGTAGATGAGGATTATATATTGGTGGATATATTCTGATATTAGAATGTACTAACATTTCAATGAATGCATTTCGTCTGTTAAATGCATGCGGAATTATAAAAACAAAGAGAAAAATCATCATTGAATCATGATTCTAATGAAACATCACTCAAATTAAGATTTTTATGTTATTTGTGGAACCAGTGTCCTTAAGCAAAGTAGGGATTTTTTTAACATGTCTTGGACTCTAGGACGTGTTTGAGGCGGAGCTTATGTGACTTTCTGGCCACTTTTGCTATTACCTGCCTACAATGTGCAACAGGTTAAAAACTGCATCTGCAATTATACTGCATGATCCATGCCTGGCAAATAATATGCTTTTCACACTGCATTTCCTTAACCCCATACTATCCTTACCCTAGACTATCCTTTTTGTTTCAGACCGTCTTTCTCAACCCTGTACTATTTGCTTTAATAGCGGGGGTTAATGCCCTAACACTTTTTCTTTTTATTTGTTTGTGTATTGGAAGACACCTCACCTTCTGTTCTTCATGCATGAACTCAGCAAACTCCTCTGGTGTCCAATAATCATCATCACCAGAATACCTGTACAACAAGTAGAATCAAGTATATGTATTACTTTTCAAGTAAAAAATATATAGACTACTAAATCATAATGATGAATTTAACATTTAACATTGACTCTAAAGGCATTTTCATAAAAGTACTTTCACTATGACTACTAAAGTTAATAAAACTGAAATCAAAGGGGTCACCCATCTTTAAAATTGCAACTGGGGAATATCAGTCACTATCTATATGGAGTCGCTATGAAGAAGTTACATGTGAGGATGCAGAGTGAAAGGATCCTCCCAACAAACTTCCACTTCCTTCCCCCCACCCACACAGAAGCAACCAACTACATGTACATTACATGTATCTGACTATAGAAATGCTTTTCAATCAAAATTATTTTCAAATGCCCCGTTCACATCTGCCAAAAATCTGGAGTGCCTCCGCAGTTTATGTAGACGAGTCATTGGATCCATCTAAACGGTCTCGGCACAAAGGACAAAGCACGAATCTGAGGTAATCACGAGGGAAAATACACCATAGACAGTTGAGCACGATCGCGAGATCACACGGTGGGATCCACTGTTGGACAGTAGATCTAAACGGTCTTGGCATAAACTCGGCAGAGAAAACGGAAGTCTTTTATCTGAGAGCATGGCCTCGATTGTTGTGCAGCGCACGCTTTCTCCCTTGATTGATATTTTGCCATGACAACACAATTTGCGAGTCCAAAGGGAGACGATGTACATTGGGATTACCGCAGATGATCTCAATGGGCCCTCTATTTTTGATAAGGAATTTCATGCTATGTTCACCGTACGATTGTCTAGTGTGACACAAGAGAGAGAGAGAGAGAGAGAGGTCTAAACTGGGTACAAGAGTATGCATTTAATTGAGATTTCTACATGAATTTCATCCCTGTTTAACTTCTCAATAATATTTCCCTTGCTGCACTATTCACATGTATGAATAGATTGTGAAGACATTCGAAGCACAATTACAGTATTAAAGTAAATTATCAAATTACCCCCCCCCCCCACACACACACACACTCAGTCAATCATAGATTACTTCTTGACAATCTCTAAATTATTTAAATGCCAGAGGTGCGCTGCAGGAAATGAAGAGCTTTCTTCACACTCTGACTCAACTGCTATCAAAGGGACACACAGCTTCTTATATCCATGAATTTGGTTGTAAAATATTAATTAAACTCATGAAAAATTGTAAATATATTTTCACAATTAATTCTATGCAAAACCATGAAGAGAAAGACAGAATTTTATGGATGAATTTACCAATACCCTGAGCTAAATTTCCTTTGGTTTGTACCTAAAATCTACTATATCATATGAGTACGCATCTTGTGGGATAAACTTTCTATTTAAACTTTTCTTGTCTGCAGATGTATTGATTTTTGTATGACATTTTATCTTCATTTAATTGTCAACATTCCTATCAGTGATGAATAAACTCAATTTAATTCTAGTACTAGTCGTTCTATGTGGAAATGGATTTGTTCTGATACCAGATGCAGTGACAATGATGAAAGCCATTAATTCAAATGTGGACTTCCTATTCATTCTCATTTGAACTTCTTCCGGATGGTTTTTTACAGTTTACTTGTAATTGCAATTCATCTCAAATAAGCTAATTTTTCCCCAACATATATCTTTCTTTCTAATTCCACATTATGTCATCAAATCGTGAATCCCTAGTGATATTCCTGTACTTCAAGTAAAGTATTTTAACATGGAGCTACATGTAGTGACAAATTTCTGTCTATAAATAACAACCTGCCATATGGATGTAAAAATATACCATAAAGAAGTTACCATCTGTGCATGAGTTAAATTGTTAATGGTATTAAAGACAAAAAGGAAAGTGAAGATGGGAATTCTGTATAGAGCTGGTCCAGTGCTTTCCGAGGATGTAAAATATGGCAAGTTGGAATAATTTACACCAGGATCAATGTATTGCATAACAAACATCCAGTGAGAAGTACATTTCTGTAAAAAGGCCCCATTGACCCAAAATACTATGGTAAGAATACCACATCTGATGGGAACAGATGTATTCATCGCAAGCTGAATGAAAGACTAGTACTACCAGGTGACCGTGAAAAGGAGAAAAGACCATCAAATCTGTGTCAGTTTTATTTCCTGCTGCTCTTCCAGCACTCATCAAAATGCAATCTAATTCACAGGGGCATATCAAGCTAGATTATCAATTACCACCAAACATGTAGCCTACCTCTCTGTGATTGAACTGGTCAGAGATTAAACGAAGCTACATGTATTTAACTCAACAATCTGAAACTTACAACCATGTGCATCATTGCATATACACCTGGAACTCAGAGGGGAATGGATTAGGTAATCCTCTTCTGTTACATCATCATCCCATCCTGACTATTATACCAACATGCATTTCATCTCTTAAGTCCATATCATCATGATTATAGATTGTTCTGTTGTGGTTTACATCAACAGTAATTATATGATCTCATTCTTAATAAATTCTTCTTCTAAAATGATTGGCTCAAAAATGATTTTGAAACGTTGCATTCACCAAAGGGACATACAGGCCTACTGTACTTGACCTCAATAAATATCAAACATGATATTTTTCACTGCAGCTTTAAAACTCATCATTGAAAGTACCAATCAGAACAAAAATTTCAAGTGAACAACAGAGGCAAGACTAAACATATGGAGCGAAGACAGAAAGGTGTAACAGTTTGAAAATCAATTTTTGTAATGACTCATGAAACAAACTCATGCATTACCCTGGTTCTGGTTGACTTGCTTATAAACAGGAGAAGTCAGAGAATCATTGATAAAGTTCACCAAAATTCCTTTATTTGTCCAGTGTGGAATTTTTGTACCCACCCGCCCCTGCTTGACTAACTACATTTTAGGGTGTAACTTTTATCATTCCTCACTTCCAGTCATATCTGTCCTTTAGTCTCCTACTATAGACGCCCACAAGCCACACACGGATTGTAGCAATATAAAATTGTGACAGCAGTAAATGGTGTATTTAATTCATGACTGTGTCATTTCCTTGGTGACAGCAACGTTTACATCTAGTTCCATGATAGAATAGTCCATTCCACAAATACTAGGATCTATTATTGAACAATAGAGTATGCAAATAATATGAAGATATTTTATACATGAGCACCCACACGTACATGTATCCCTTTTGTAAATATACTGTGCAGAACATGTATAAATTTGTTGTAATGTCAGATAAACAAATTTTATCTTGTACATATATGTACCTCTAAAGCATAACGGCTATCTAAACTGTAGGCCTACATACGATAGTTCAATGTATAATTATAGAGTTGCTTTTGTCATCCTTTATGACCATCCTTTCAAAATAATTTCAATATAACTTCAATGAATTTATGTGGAACCTAGCTGTACAATGAGTAGAAAATGTATATGATGCACCCCCCACAACAACACAAAATTAAAAGGGGTACAGTATACCTTTTTTCTGATTAAGATGTGATATATATGTGGGGGTGTCAAAAATGTCAGAAAAAAGTGGGGTGTGCAGAAGTACATGTAGAGTACATGTATGTTCTCTCGCAATTTCTGTCAAGATATTGATCAGATATTTGTGTTACTTAATATTTGTATTTAGGCCTATGGCTATGATAGAATACTATTTGAAAAAATGAAAATAGTTTTTTAATATCTGGATGTGTTTTAATACTTGTGGTGTGCAAATGTACGATGATATTAAGTGCCCCACCCCCATCCTGGAAATACTGAGCATCTAGTCATACTTCAATTGCAAAGAAATTACACTTCTGACCATCTAGCCATTGTAACACATCAAAAGCTAAAACCCTCACGTAGAATGTACATGTATGTACATATGATGCAGGCAATATGCTTTCATATTCATTGCATTATTTTTATAATCATAAAATTCATTTGAGTTTTGTACATTAAATGATAAAACTGGTCTGCAAACAACAAAACATTTTGGGGCAATAATCCCCATAGTCGAATTCATAAATGTAAAATTAAATAGTTCAGATTTAGTATTAGAGCATGCACGAAAGAATACATCAAGTGGTATTATTCTTTTAAATCATGTTTTGACTGGCTTCCCCCTTCTACTGTATCAGCAACTTTTATTCCTCTTTCAAGATTGTTTATCAACTAAACTAATTACAAACACTTCACCCATTGTAATCATTAACCAAGTAATAATGACGTTTTCACAAATATTGAGATTACAGAACAATTAGTGCCCACCTTGATGATTTGCTAATAATGACAACATGAAACAAACATACATGTAGCTCCCAAGAGATAAAGAGGAAAATGGTTTATGCATAGTTCCTCAAAAATATGCCAATAAATGTTTTTCAATGCACGATATTAATCATTAAACTCAGTGATGATGTTTCTAAATTAATTATTAGCTAGGCTTTCAAAAGAGTAAATTCTTTTCCATCTTGATATTTCGAAATCCGCATCATGTGTTTTTACATCATGCAAAATATAAATATAAAAAACAATTTGTTTACATAAATGTACCTGTCATAAACAATAAATAATTTCTATTATTACACTGAATCTGAAGCTTTATAGCATCAAGCAACTAGCACAAATACATGTTAATGGACTATTAATGAACTATTATTATGGCGAAACCTGGCTAAAACATTTAATATGTTCTTCTCCTGATCCAGTGCACTATGTAAAATGTAATAAATTGTACATGACACAATAACCCAAATATTTGGTGCTGATAAGATCATTCAAGGATGCATCTTTGCTTGAGATCACAGCTTTAATATTACATATTATGAAACCGCACACAATGAGTCATTTCCAGCATCTCTGTAAGACCTCATACAAGCCATAATTATTTATGAACCCCCTTTTTAATGTACATATACAGCCTGGATCACATAAACAAGTTGGCCCGTATTCTCAAAAGAGGTTTCAATTGTACCATGGTACAAAACCATGGTTTATGCAGATTTCTTGTATTATCGCGCTTCCCTTTTTATACCGTGCTTTTCGCAAAGCACGCATTTAATTGGATTTATTAGCGTACACATTGAAATAAGCGTAGTTATATAAAAAAAAATACAACAGAAACCTCTTTTGAGAATGCGGGCCGTTATTATTGAAGTGTAATATCTAAATTCTAATATATAAGTCATCACATTGAGTGATAATTTTAAGAGAAAGTCTACAAAATTTTATTGTAACTGTTTTCACACCATATCTTTTCTAGTAAGTTCTGTCAGTTTACTTAATACAACGCTATGAATCAATGGGATTTAGACTGATATATCAAGGAGAACATTGAAAACCACACGTCCATAGACAAGCACACACAGGCACATGTATGTATTTCACTACTAAGAGAAGACCTGTCATTTTCGATGATGCTTAATATTTCTCGGCAATTGCTCATTTTCTTCCATGCTCATTAGGCATATTCTTTATTCCAGCATATAAACACTTTGGTGATTGTTTAGTTGGATTCTGGTCCTGTTGATCTTATGATTGTTGCGACAACTGGAATTTATGTTCTAAATTTAAATTCCGCTTGCAATCAAAGTTCTTGTAATCTTCTCAAACTAAAGAATATTAATTTGTCCTCTGACTAATTACATGTAAGAAAATCTTTCATCATGAGCTGTAATGCTGTATAGGGGAGGGTGGGGGATCCAATACATTGGATTAATGACAGGGACTTGCCACTTTGACAATGCCCCTTTTCAGATTCTAATTTCAAGATACTCAGTTCCGCTCAAAACCTGCTCAGCATGCAGCTACTCAGCAACACTCTGAAGACCCCCAAGATGAAACATATCAATTTGCATGCGAGAGCTCAGAGGCGTGAGTCTCCAACCAACGTGGCTATATTGCACTCCACTGCCTCCACAGCACAGCCCCTCCGATAGCATATTTGCTACTAGTTTGTGTGAACTTTTGTGATGATTCAATGTGCGAGGCCCTCAGAAAATTAACTGAAAGTAAGAAAGTGCTGTGCTTGCCCTATCCTCCAAACTCCTCAAAATACAGATGAAATACTTGAAGATACTTGTGGCAAGATAAAAAAGCTAGTGCCCATTTTCAAAATTATTTATATATTGCTGCTTTTCTCAATATGCTGAATGTTTAATTTGTTTACTTTACCTTTCATATGACATGTATTACTTACTTTTTGAAGATCTCTTGTAAGTCTGGACGGCGTGTGATGACACGATAGAATTCAACAAACTCACTTTCACTGAGAGCATCGGTCCTTACTTTTCCTTTCTTTGTCGTAGCCCCCTTTGTATTGGCGAACTGAAATACAATCAAACTTATTCAATTAATATTGGGTAAATGCATTATCATCTCATTTGCGTAAATTCCAATGAATTCATGCAATGGTAACGTCAGTCATTTCGTTTTTTGGTTGAGTTGCCTTTGTATGGCATGAATTCCAGTTATTAAAATAGCAAATAAGAAATTAAATACAATATCGATATTTTGTGACACTTTCATCATACAAGACCTACAGATTTAATAAACATGGGGGAAAGGATAATCAAGCAATATTGATAATATTTAATTCAAGAAATAAGGTTGGGAATACAGAGCATCTTTCATATTGATGCAAATACACCTTTAACACTGCATTATCGCAAGCATCAATGGTGTAGTGAGTCTGACTGTATGTACCTAGCCTTCTGATCAGAGGTTCATGTGTTCAAATCCCACTACATTACAAGCATCTCTAGCAAGCATCAATCTAGGCCACAGTTTGCCTCTCTCCATCCAGGAGTCAAATGGGTATAGGATGTGAAAGCCATACATGTAGTATTTCCCCAACATTGTAAGAGCATCACACTGCGATTTAATTGCATACTCACAATTGCATACTTCTTATGAAAAGACAATAGGAAGTTGCAAATTGAACCAAAATGAGTCTAATTTAATGTCTTTGTTTCAAATTTTAATATCTGTACATGTATACTGTACAATCAAAATGGTTTCAGATTGTTAACATTGAACTCATGCATTCATATGTGTAAATAATTGTGAAAATAAAACCAAACCAAACCAAAATATGATGAAACTTAATAATTATTTGCCATAGCTGCAGTTAGACAGTGATTTGTATTGCGGAATACATCAGTATTTCTGGACAATTTAGAAATTTGAAAGTTTTGGCATGAGCGACTGATACTCTTATTATTTAATTTCCTATTCTCACTCCTTGTACTTATGCCAATTTATAGAGAAAACTAAGAAATGCCAACAATTCTATTAATGCTCAATACATTTATTGTGTACTGTATGTTACCATACTTTGTGATAATTACAGTAAAAAAGAAAGCTAAGAAAAAATATTCTTGATATATTTTGCAAACAATAACTGCCCCAGACTGTCCTGTCTCCATAATGGTAATAATGCTACTTCAATAAAAAAAATTTTTTTAAATATATATATATATCTATCTTTCTACATCTGCATTCAAGGCAAATTTCTTTGTCTTTTTTCAATGTTTGCAATGCGCCTTAACGCCCTCTATATATGTATTATGATGGAATAAACCCATCCATAGACTTCGCCCTTTTGTAGGATGTACATGAATGCATGTATGTATATATATTATACTTTATATAAATTTGATCTATCCCTTCCATAATAAATGTTTTCTTGTACAGAGGGTACATTTCAGATACAAATTTAAATAAATCATTATCATAAAAAAATCTAGGAACCTATATGTATAAATATTACCCACCACAGAATCACAATTTGATATAATTGACAAATTATAGAATGTTATTTTAAAGAAAAAATCAATAAAAGAAAATAGTCAAGTTAACAAATGAACAAAAACAGAATTACAATATTACCTGATTAAGATAAGAAACTAGTAAAACTAACAAATTTTTGGAGCATTAAACAAGAAAGAATGGAGAGTAGAATGTGTATATACATGTAGCAAATAAACAATTAGAATTAGGTATATTCACAAAACACCACATTTTCCTGTAAACACAATAAGTAATATCAATTCATCATAAAACCCGTAGAAATGGACAGTTACATGTAAGTTTAAAATAGTACCATAATATGTAAGTACTTACTGTAATCTGAAAATCAAGGGGGAAATATATGCAAGAATAAAATATTAGACAAGCAGCAACAATCACACTGATAATGTGAATAGCAAGAGCAGAAAATAGCGACAGAGATACATCTACATGTACATTGCACATCAAGCGCAAAAAATGCAACAATTACCTAGTCTGTTCACACACAAAAAAAGAATATTATTCAGAAATGGTGAAATGATTTCTTCCCCTTTTTTGATTGAGAACCAATATATTCTATAAAAAAAATTATACACAATGAAAACAAAACTAATACAGAGTGTAATATAAATGCATATATTTATCATTTATTTTGAATGAGAAAGAGGTTTGTATGATCAAGAGTTTAGGAAAATGTTTCACAGGGAGATAAAAAATATTTATCACTAGATATAAATACTAATTGGTTGCAACTTTACATAGCGAAAGACCCCCCATCTCCTTCCAAATATTTTATTTTATCTGCACATAACCCCAAACCAAATTAAATGTAATAATTGTAATTTGGCCACTTCAACAGAAGGAGCCAATCTAGAGAGTACTACCGGATTTGAGTGGCCATAGAAACCGCTTCTCTCCATTTCCAAAGAAATGAGAGTGGTGAGTAATAGATGACAAATTTTGACAACTGTTTTAATAGACCATGAGATTTCACAGATAAACAAACTTTAGTTATAGATTTGAAATATGAAAAAACTGTCTCAAAACTAGAAATATCACTGAAGGTGAGTTTTAATACCCCCACCCTATGTTGTTACCATGGCAACCCATTTTCCAACACGCTTGAAAAGTGAATCTTGCATGTCCTTACCCAAGATGAATGTTTGTGTCAAATTTCAGGAGCAACGGTAAAAAAAAAGTTTTCCAGGGTTTTGGGCAATAATATGCTGTTACCATGACAACAATTTGAAACACATTCAGATTTCCAAAGCATGCAAAAATGTGTCTTGCACATCTTTACTCCAAGACCAATTTCATGTGTTCCAAATTTCATAAAAATTGAGGAAGAAGTTTGAAAATTTTTGCCATATAATATGTTGTTATACATGTATGTACAACGGCAACACGATTTCTGATACTGTACATACACAAAAAATGTGTTTCCCACATCTTTACCTCAACCGAATGTTTGAGCCAAATTTCACGAGAATTAGTTGAAAACTGATGAAGTAGTTTGAATTGCAAGATTTTTACCTCATTTTCACCATATAAGTACTTTGTTACCATGGCAACACAAATTCTGACACATGCAAAAACTATGTCCTGCACATCTTTACCTAAAGACCAATGTGTCCGCCAAATTTCATGAGAATTGGTAAAAAATTGGGGAAGCAGTTTGAAACGCAAGATTTTTACCTCATTTTTTCCATAATATACAGTTACTATGGCAACACAATTTCCTAAACATGCAAAAAATATGTCTTCCACATCTTTACCCCAAGACCAATGTGTTCCAAATTTCATGAGAATCATTTAAAAATTGAGGAAGTAGTTCGGTGTGCAATATTTGCAACGGACCGACCGACAGACCGCCCGACCGTACACTCATTTCTATACACCCCCTTCAAACTTCCGTTTGGCAGGGGTATAATGATTGGGAAATGTTAATTTTAAGGCTGATTACAATCATCAGAGCATGTGGAATGACACAAATGACATACTCTAATGGCAAAGCTATTGTAAAGCAGTATCATGTAAGCACATCAAAAAACTAATTTTCTGAGTGGGTTGACAGACAATGCACAGTATTTCCATTTCAAACTAATGTACAGGATATACCGGTAGGTTTCCTGATTGAAGTACATTCAGTTTTCATGAAGTTGGATGTGGATGTAACATATAGTGAGCTGTTAAAACACTGAATCAAACTAATTTTTTTTTTTTGACTGCCCAGAAAAATCTACATGTATTTCAGAATCATTAAAACCTTATCTTGCTTTAAGAGTGAGAGAGTTCTCTACAGAAATAACACGTAAGAGACTGTTTCCAGGCAACATAAAGGTTGATATCATTGTCATAATTCTAAAATATTTATAAGATTATATTAACCTTTTCTGAGTTGTCCTAAAAATGTCCAAATTTTGAGATATGAGGTTTGACAGCCCCCAACATAATATGATCTGTTTTCATATTGTATTAGTTTAATAGTATTTGGATCCCTCAATCTTGTCTTCACCTCCGGTGGGCAAGACAAAAATACAATGCTTCACATGTATTAAACACAGTCGAGCGGGGGAATCTTCATAATGTTAAAACACAGCATGCAACAAAAACAAAATTATTTTTAATAGCTCAAGTAATTAATTAGCTATGCAAGCACAACATTAAACATATCATACCTGGAATAATCTCTTGGCGTGAGCCTTCTCAATCTTGATGTTCAATGTTTTGAGAAGTTTGACGGATTCGTCAAGGTCTACGGTTCCATCCTGATTAACATCTGCTCGTCTGAAGGCATCCATGATCCATCTGAATGATTGGCAGATCAAACGTTAAGGAATACCCACAATTCTTACCATGTAATATTCTGATAAATAATTTGAACCAATGTTTCACTCTAGACTAAAAAAGAATTTCAGTCCACACTTGTATGGAATGCTAGAATTTATCTTCTTTCTATGATATTGATGACAAAGAAAATGTGATCAAATAATTAATAGAAATTCTTTGTATATTCACATGATCAGTTTCTTGTCATTATGCACGAACAAATTGGTGTGTGTGTGATATGAAATAAACATGTTTTCAGAGGATGTACATGTACTTTTGTGATTTTACATTAAAGGAGAAATATATTGATTATGAATATGGTCTTATTATATGATCGAACTAGGATCTACTCGCTGACAGTGTGGAGAAATCGCACGTTCACTAGCATTCGCCATATGTTTTGCACACAAGTGGACCTTGATGTGGGAGAGACAATCACGTCTCTGCATGGTACCATCATACACGTCATCAAATTCAATTCCATTCAGAGACAGAGGCGAGGCTATTTCGGAGAGGCATTTTAGCGCTTTTTAATTGGCAATTTCCAACTTATGTATTATTTTTGTTATAAAATGACCTAATGATAATACCCACATCATTACCTTTGCACTGATATATATTAAGGCCATATATATAACATAAGCAATATATTTCTCCTTTAAAAATATTTTGGCCAGTGACAGAACTGTTATGTGCATCTTTTTGCTTTATAAACCCATTAATCAAGCATGGAAAAAGCTGACGATTTCAGGATGTAGGCGATCTATATGGCTGTTGCAAGAAACTTGCGATCTAAATTGCAAGTCTTCTTTTGGTCCCTAAATCAATCATATGTCTTGCAATTAATTGCAAATCCATGATTGAATGCTAATCTGTTCCTTGAAACAAGGAGTGTAATCTGATTTGCTACAGCTAAAATATTAATGTATCAATTTTAAAACTGCAACAGAATACTTGCAACTGATAGCAAATATTTACTTGAAACAAGGAGTGTAATCTGATTTGCTACAGCTAAAATATTAATGTATCAATTTTAAAACTGCAACAGAATACTTGCAACTGATAGCAAATATTTACTTGCAACACCATATGTCTGTATCTTCTTGATATATAATCACTGAATTTGTAAAATTTTCAAATTCTCTTTTTAAACAACAAAACAAAATAAGAACATTATTATGATGGAGCATTAAATTAAACTGAACTTTTCCAAACGAATAAACAGATGAAAAAAGTTACTATGATATACACTTTCGTAATATTGGTATTTGAAATGATGAATATAAATCACCAGAGAATTCACATTGATATTTTACCAAAGCTTTAGACAGGCTTTTTACAAGCTCTACAATTACCCTCTGAGAAATATGAATACATTTTCAATTAAAGAGCTCAGAGCTGGGTATATTCTGTATTTGTCCAATTGTAATGTGTGTTTTCTTTTCTTTGAAAATTATTATCTAACAACCCATTAAAACCTGAAGAGCTAAACTCTACAATTCATGCCACAGTGCACTCCAATACTCTCAGAAAAATAAACAAGCTAGTTGTTTTGATTGATAACATCTGTTGAGGAAATTAGGACTACTTTATATCTACTAATTACTTTCATATTTAAAGGCTAGTATTGATATAAAAAGGAAGGAAATGAATGATGCAAAACCATTCATTTGTAAAAATCAACAAAGATTTGAGATTATCATTTCATTGAGTTAAAACATACATGTACATAAAGAATTACAAAAAATGCAATGATACATACATGTATACTCCATTGCAAAGTAATATGATATCATAATAAATTTGATTTATATCCCTTAACAGCTAATCCTTAGGTAGTTTGAAGGTGTTTCTTAATGCATGTTGCATACTGTCTTAATTCCTTTATTATTATTTATTATTCCAACCATGCCAACATACATGTACAGTACACAGCAGGCATAGTAGCTCAGCTAGGAAGCAAAGCAGAGGAGGCACAGTAGCTTTAGTTGGTAAAATGGGGGGGGGGGGGGGGGCTCTTAATAACAGCAACCTGGGTTCAAAATAAATTTGATGCACTGGTAGAAGGTCCCTAGGAGGTAATAGGCCATTGGTCCTCTGGTTGCTTACTCAAAAAGCATTCATGATTTTTAGCAGTCAGATAAAATTACCACCACTAACTATTAAACATGGTTTTCCTTTTCTACCTTTTAAAAATCACATTCAATTCCATAATTTCTAGTGAATACTGACTGATTAAACTATATAAAAGAAAGCTTTAAAAATAAGGCTCAAAATTGATTGAAACAAGCAAGGATGGCTATTCAGATAGAAAAGATTACAGTAGCACCCCCCCCCCCAAAAAAAAAATAATAATACAAAGTATTCACTCATAGTGTAAAACAATAATGATGATGATGTCTACTGTACATCTTCATTCCTATTTTGTCGTGCAAACTTTAAAGTGTTTGAAATACGAAGTAACCTTTCCTTTTATCTCTATCTTTGTTTTCTTCCTTTATGAACATCTGTTTGTAATTCTTAAAAAAGGGAAAAATAAAAATAAAAAATAAATAGCAAGGATGACTGTATTTACTGTTTATTATCTTTAATGATCCTTTTACTTGTACTCCCCCACTTTGCAATTTATATCTTTTTCCTATCCCAATTGATTGTGCCTCCCATTTCCTTATATGGTCTTAAACCTCTTTTGATACATTTGCCTTGCTTCCTCTCAAAACTTGTATACCCTCTAAATACCTTCTTACATGTACAAGCAAATCCCAGTTCTCATTAGCTCAAGAATTTATAAAAGGAATATAACATGAAACAATATTTTTCATTCATATCCTGAGCATGTTGGAATGAGATTTTGATTAGTGATGGTTCATTGAGCAATGGCAAAAAGATAATAAATCATGTGAGACCTACATGTACACCCAATACTCACGTAAACATTTTGTTGTTGTAACATTTTCTACAAGGAACTCAATTAGTTGTGTGCCGATTCAAATGATTGGTCACCTATACATGGATGTAGACTTCATTCATTAAAAGTACAAATCATTTTCTTACAGTTTTCTCTGTAAAAAAAAAACCGTGAACCATTCTTAATAATTCAAGATATATATCTGAAAACATTCACATACATTTCAATGTCCCTTCATACAAGAATTGAACTAATTTTCATGAGTGTGAACTGACCGAAAGACCTTCTTTCTGTGGTCATGCCTCTATCAGGAGGAACTCCCTATTTCCCCTCGGGTTCAACATGCAAAGATACGCACCCCTTGTTGTCATGGCAACAGAGTTCTGACAACAAATTTCAGCACACCCCAGATCTGAGTCATCTAAAACTTTCTTTTATCTGCTTATTGCGGCTGGGATCAAACTCTTAACGTACAGAGAAGGTTTGGAAAGAAATTAAATTGTATTCAACATTAAATCATTGCACTGTGGTCCCTTGTACAATGAAGAAGGCTTCGCTCATGTAAACATTTTTTTTTAGCTTGTTAAAAGTTATTTCATATAAATTTTTATATATATACATCCATTTCATTCTATGCATTCTCCTTCCCAGTAAAAAGGTAATATGGTATCTTTGTGCAGTGAGGAATGCTATAGTGTGACCTAATCATATCATAATTGCATTTTTTTTATCAATATGTATGGGCACTCTCCCCCCCTTTACAGTTTTTCTCAACAAACATGTACATAATGGCCTACATGGTCAATATCTACTTTACATATCATATTTCTATTTTGTACCTTTTCAATTTTCATTGCACAGCGATTGATTGTTCAACCTGTTTGTCAACAATCCACATGTTTATATAGACCTGCAACTGGGTGAAGACAAACCTATAGTGAACTAAGAAAATAAATTCCTCTTGTTTTCAAGAGTTTATCCATTGTATGTATGCCTGGGGAAAACTAGGGCAAGGGCATTGCAAGGAGTGAATTCTTAAAACAGAGTTGGAAGGATTTGCAGCTCTATTTTCTCTTCTTTTTCAAAACAGAGCTTGCAATGCGATGTAAAGTATGGGCGGGATTAATTAACTTCCACAATAAATGATGCATGAGATTTAAAACAGAACACACTGTATAATATTAAAGGCATTGCATACATGTATCTTGTAATTAAAACACTTTAAATTATGGACTGTTGATATGTGTGTATCTCTGCTACAGTATACGGTTCAAAGCTGTGAAAATTGGCATTGGTTTAATACTACGTTCAAAATAATTTCAGCAAATTAATAAAAAGTCATTTTTTCTTCCATTAGTGTGGTTGTTTGATGTATTACCTACATGTACATAAGAGCAATATGATGTCTATTTAGATTATTTATCTTATCAATTTGTATATAGACAGGTCATTTAATCAACTTATCAACATGGATGAACAGATCAATTGCTCTGAATGAGCTAAGTCAACAAATTTGGACAATTGAGCAATCATATCAATCAACCAATAAAACAAAGCTAGTTTTTATAAGCTTGGAAAATAGCTTGTTAATTGGACATCTCAAATATTAGCCTGAATTTAGCTGAAGTTTCATCTTCATCAGCCTGAGCCTTTATAAATTAATTGAATTCAGTGCCAGGTACCTTGGGCTGATTGTAACGTACAGTTGCCATGGAAACCTAAAATGCAAAAAATCAAAGTAAAAGTTTTATATCACAGGGCCCAGGAAATGAGTAAAAGGTACCAGGAATAGTGACCTAACTGGATTTGTGGTAAGGAAAATGAAGGACTTCAAACCTCTGAAAATGATTGGAAGGCATTGCAACAGCTGAACAGGGAATATCTTCAACATATTGCTGGGTATTTCAAATTGATGCCCATGTGCATAAGTTACACCTATAAGGATAGTCTTGATAATTCCATTCAATAAAACAATTACGGTATAAATGTATTTTTTTAATTGAAAAATAAGAATGCCTAGAAGCATACGGTAGACATTCATTTCTTGGCATATAGATTATAGTGTGTGAAATGAAAAGAGCGGAAAATCATCATTCTTGTGGATGTGGACATATACTAGATTATAAAACTGTTGCATCCTGGGTAAATATCTAGGAAAATTATAGGCCTAGGACTTTATGCTGGTGCTGTGCTTTTTCAATTGGCTGTGCCACGTTGGCTTTAAAAGGATACGCGGCCTGTTTAGCGTGGATGTCGATATGCTGCGACTTCTTCTTTAGCCATCGCAATCCCATGACCCATGTCCTAGCGTCATCCTGACTCGGCGCTACAAGATTCACGGTGTGATTCTCTTTGCCGACGATGAGAGAAAAGCAACGTTCTTTGGCATATTTCCTTTTGTTCTTTGAGATGCGGAATGTGTCTGTCTCATGTCCACTTCGTATCTCATGGATCTCTGAAAGGGACACTGTAGGGCGGAAAGACAAAAAAAATAGAAAATATAAATAATACCTACATGTATAAAAGAAAAGACATACAAATTACAATGTATGCTATTTCGTCTCTAATTTAACTACATGTACTACATATGACAAGTACAAATCAGTACGTGAGAAATCTTAAGTTCTTCACCAATTGTATTGTCTATATTGAAAAAAAGTAATAGACGATCAGGACTATGAGACTGGAGTTTAAACAAGGTATTGATTTGCAAGATTCCCAGTAGAAAAAAAAATGACCACATGCAACTCTGTGCAGCATTTTGCAATAAATTTTCATCCTTCTCGACAATGCCCACATGTGAATAATATGAGAGTTTATTACAAGCACTTCAACATTGCATGATTTCCTGCAGGTTTTTAATAAACAAATGACACAAGGGCACGATCAGCCCAAAAGCAGTACTATAAAGTAATATTTCGCAAAAATAAGTAAAACTGAGTGATCAAATTTCTCTTTATAGATTCTGGTGTGCTCCTACAAAATAAGCAAAATTTAAGAATTCAATTTTTTCTAATTTTGTAAGTTCTTGACTAATGAAACTGCAAGTGAGTATGTGTAGAATGTACCTGATAATAAAAATGAATGTTTCAAACTAAAGTATGAATACACTACATGTGCATTACTTGTACAGACCTGTGTAAATCAGACAATGCCATATATGAATATCATTTACACTAATCAATAATGTCAATAGTTTGAGTCCAGAAGGTAGCAGACAATAGTTCATAATGACACCAATGACAGAAATCATCTTGTTCGACATGTAGTTGAGAATAAATGGGATAAGTATTGCTTGCTTCCAACATGTTAAACTTACTGTATTTTACTGTACATTTTTACTGTAGTACATTAATCTACATGTATGTAAACAAAGCAACAATGGACAGGCCCCTGTATTTTGTACTGCTGTCCATGTACCGTACATGTACAAACATGTAGTTACTGACACTAGAATAAAACGCCTATTTATCATGTAGGCCTATAATTTTACATTCATTCTTAAAAAAATGAAATGAAAAACAAAGTGCTTTTTTATATTTCCATACCATACATCTATGTATGAACAATGTGTACACGTAGGCCTACAGACAGTGTACATGTACATGTACTGTACATGTTCAAGAATGAACTTTTCATGACTTGACAATGAAAGGCAGCCTGGCTATTTCAGCTGGAAGCAAGTTTTGATAATTTAAAGCAAAATAGTAATCATGTACTGCTTGGCTTGTTATGATAAAAAAATAATAATTTTCTGCCCATAATCATTCTATTGGACTTGTTTTCCTTGAGTGTACACGCCCATTCAACACGTGTGGGTGGAGAGGGATCAGTGCCCTCAGGAATGGGACTTGTTAATTGCTTTTGGAGATTTCAGTGGATACAAGAATGAGATTAGAACAAGAAAAATGTCAACAAGTTGATTAATAAATCATGAGGGGGCAACAGAGAAAATTTAGAGTAGTCTGCAAGTTCAGACTCTATTACATGATGTATGCAAACGTAATTATTCCTGCAGGAGTCTAGAGTCGAGTCTAGCTTTGTTATTCCCAGGTACACATACAGTACATGTACATCACATAGTTTGCAAAACTATCATGCAAAAGTTAGCAATTGCTGGAGTGGTTTTGAATATTAATCAGCACAGAAAATGTTGACTGGACATTTTGTTGCATTAAAAGAGGCATAAAGTAGTTTTTCAGATGCTAAAATTTCAATAAAATAGAAATTTCTGAATGCTGTCAATATATGAAAAAATGGTAGCAACAAAAAAAAGTACACCAGGTTTATATTGCATTGAAATATGATCATATTAACACTTGTTAAAGGTCATACATTTAAAGCATTAATTCCAGTACATGTATGTTTTTCCTGGTGAAAAGAGACCTTTGAATATCATTTTAACTCTCTATGATGACATCTTAGATGGACATGTAGTCGTGTTCAGAGTTCCTACATTCACAACAATAAATAGTAATAATAATAATAAAGGACTTGCATAGCGCACATACATGTATCCACCTTGCTAGGTGTTCAAGGCGCTCCTATATTACCCTGGCTAAGCTAGTCTACCGATTCTGGTGCGCACAGCTTTTTGAGGAATTACTTCCTGCCGGTACCCATTTACCTCACCAAGGTCGAGTGCAGCACAGTGTGGATAAATTTCTTGCTGAAGGAAAACACGCCATGGATAGGATTTGAACCCACGACCCTCTGTTTGAAAGGCGAGAGTCAGAACCGATAGACCACGACGCGCCCACACAAGAGGTGTGCTTGAGGTGAACATCATGATACATAAAAGTACATGTATATCTCCCAGTCTGCTTGTATACGCATTTGCTTTCAAAGAATACCCATACTTTCTTCCTAGAATATTACTGATATGACACATACTACATGTACATGTATGTATATCTTAATTAAAGTGATGACAAATGTCCCATACTTTCTTCCTAGAATATTACTGATATGACACATACTACATGTATGTATATATCTTAATTAAAGTGATGACAAATGTTACTCCTGATTTTATCAAATTTTAGTGGAGAAATACAGGTGTATATACACAGAAGTAGTGTACTCACTTTTGAAACAATCATTATCTCAATTATCTAATCTACCATATTTCTGAAATAGACTCGTTGATGTACATGTAATTATTTCAAGCCTCTAGTTCATATCAAACAAAATACAAACAATGTCTAATACAGCATTGTGTTTGACTTTGACATGATTCCAACAGGGTTAGAATGAAATTATCACATTTTTTCATGGGGTGTAGGCTACTCATTTCTGTTGGATAGGCTACTGTAGGCCTACATATATCTCAAAATACCCTAAATTTCACAAAACAGTCGTAACATTTATATGCAAATTGGTTTTGATATCTATGTCACACACTCACTATATCTTAGGTATCGACTCTATCGAGTAATGGAGCAAATGAAATATTTTCATTTCTTGGATACAAATATCCTCTTTATTGAATACTGCTTTAAAAATGTAAGTTTATAAGGATTTCACAAGTTCTAAGGTGGAGTCTATTAAACTACATGCACATGTACAACCAAAAGAAGGGGAAAATGAAATATTTCATATTTTATGATATGATGTAGAAATAGTATGTGTCATCATAAATTTCCCTATTTGCACCCTACCTATGATTTCAACTGATTTGTTTTTCAGCATTATATTCGTCTGACTTTTCTCTATACATGTAGGCCTACTCAATCAACTTATTTTTGTGTTGACTTGATATTTGATGTGCAGGCCAATCAGGGGAGCGTTTCATCAACATTTTTGTCTGACAAGTCGTCAGATCTGACAACTTTCCTTGATTCTGATTGGCTGAGAAGCACTGTTACTATGGTAACTGTCGGATAAAATGGGACTTGTCGGATAAAATGTCCACAAGTCCTTTCGTGAAACGCTCCCCAGATCATATATCATAAAGGGGCTGCGGAACCAAGGGAGGGGGGGTCTGTTGTTGCTGGCCCCCCACCCCACTTTCAAAACCATTCTGCAGTCCCTGTTATAGAATGATAGTACAGACTGACCTGATGCTTTGTGTGATGCCTTCTTAGACGGGGTGTAGACAAGAGCAGAAGCATCATCAGTCAGTGTGAAGTTTCTGCTGTGCTTCTTGGTACTGTTAGGAGAGATCTTGGTGAACTTGGTGCCTAACTTCAGCTTATGCTGAATTTGTTCAACTGCAAAATAAAACAGGATAATTAAAACAATTATTTAAAGTGAAACCTGTCTATAAATATAGAGTCACTGGAGTTGAAAAGTCAATATTGGAGACTATGGAAAAGGGATATCCAAGATGCAAATAAAAATGTGATAAATCAACATCTTTAAAACAAAAAATAACCCCTATTCACCATCTACAAAACATTAGGGACGTTCCACAGTTAAAATGAAATCCATGTCATTCCATCAAATTTTACACAAAGTTACTTTCGCACCTGAATATTTCAAATATGCACAAACATAACACGGGCTTGATGTTTTGCTATTGAGCTTTGAAGTTTACCGAACTGGAAATTCCAGAGGATTGCACATTAAAAAGAATTTGGCATTTTTAGACCCCACAAGATCACTACTTGGAGGTTAAACCTCCATTACTTTTAGTCAAAATCCATGTAAATTTCATCAAATCTTACATATATAGTTCAGAAATATACTAAAGATGGAGAATTCCTTCATATTGCTATTCATTCGCCCTTCCACAAGGTGTGAAAGATGACAAAAAACAATTGAAAAAAAGTTGAAATTCCTATTGCAAATCTGTGAAGAACAATAAATGCACTTTATTCAAAATCCATGTCATTTTCACAAAAATTTGCAAGCTTGTACAGGAAGGTGTACTTATTAAAGCGGAGTAAACATTCAAAAAACAAGGGTTCGTGTGCTTGTTTTCAAGCTATCAGCACTTTTGTTGGAGCAAGTGTGCTATTTAAATCCCCAAAACACACCAAAGTCTTTGTATCTACAATGTATGTGAGGAAAAATTCAAAACCACTCTACCAATTGAGGTCATATTTGCCATACTTTGCAGTACTTCAGACTTCAGAGTATAGTATTCAGAAATTGTACAGATATTTAAAAAAAAAACATTGGTCCATGGATTATTTTCAGTTAATTAGCCAGGGCTCGACACTAGCGCCGGTCCGACGGTCCCAGACCGGTAAAAATCACTGTCGGGCCGGTAGATTTTCAGAAATAGCAAGATTTACTGGTCCGACATGACCAGTAAAAAATATCATTGTCGGTCAAGTAATTTTTCCAAAAATAGCAAGATTTATGGGTCCGACATAAACAGTAATAAAAACTATTGTTGGGCCAGTAACTTTTTCAGAAATGGTCAAATTCGCTAGTCCAACATAAACATGAAAAATATTCCATGACTCAAATTGCGAACCATTTTCCTCCCGTTAAATTCTGGCATTCACACACAGAACACACACAGAATGAATCGCATGCAATTTTTAATAGGGTAACATACAGTGTACACATGGCTAGCCAGCCACACAGCCCACATGGTAAATTTCCTACTGGCTGCACGAACGAAGCTTGGCTAACCTCTGGCAGAAATCTCTCATAGAACTGTCAAAATTCACATTTCACACTAATGAAAAGCTCTTATAATGTCCATATTTCCTAAAAAATTGCCAAAATTGGGGTAACTCTGTCATTTGTAAGCAGTAAAAGGAGAAATTTTCACTTCTGTTTTAGTTCAAAGAGATCGGGTTTCGACTGATATCGTCTGAATACATGATAGCCCCACATATGCATTTGTGTGTGTGTTGATACACTTGGTTTCTTTCGTAGCTAGTACTAGTATATTTTAATTGAGCCAAAAAGAAACTGATAATTTATTTATGATGATAGTTTTAGCTTTCTTCCTTTGTTTTCTTTCAATATTTCTTTGTTTCTTCCCTCTCTTCTTTTACTGTCTTTCTTTTTTAATTTTCCCTTTTTCTTTGTCTTTCGTTCTTTCATTCTTTCTGTCCTGTTAATATTTTTCTCTATTTCTAATGCTCTTTCTTTTTCTTTCTTTTTTGATTTCCTTCTTTCTTTAATTCTTGAGTCCATCCATCCTATATTTATCTCTTCTTTCTTTCTTCATTTCCTTCCTTCTTTTCCCCTTTCTTTCCTTCATTCTTTTTTACTTTCTTTCTTTCCTCATTCCATCCATCCTTTCTTTACCCTTTCTTGTTTTTATTCCTTCTTTCAGCCCTTTCTCTCTTTCATTCCTTCCTTTCTTCTTTGTCTTTTGTTCTTTCTTTTTCCCCTTTGTTCCATCTATCCTTTTACCTTTTCTTTCTTCCTTACTGCTTGCTTCCTTTCCTTTCTTTCTTTGAAGTTTGGTCTTTCTTTTTTGTTCTTCCTTTCATTTATTCTTTTACATTTTCTTTCTTTTTTTATATTGCTTGCTTGCTTCCTTCTTTATTCCTTCCCAACATTCTTTTTTCCTTCTATCATTTTCCCTTTTCTTGATTTCTTCCTTCTTTCAATCCTTTCTTTCTGTTTTCCTTCTTTCCATCTCTCCTTTTACCCTTTCTTTCTTTTTTTATTCCTTCTTTCCTTCTTTCTTTCATTACTTTGTCTTTTGTTCTTTCTTTCTATATTGCTTGCTTCATTTCTTTCCTTCTTTCCTTCATTCTTTTTTTCTTTTGTTCTTTCTTTCCTTCCTTTCCTTCTTTGTTTTTTTTCCTTCCTTCACATTTTTTCTTTACTTTTTTCTTCCTTCGTTTCTTTTATTCTTTCTTTTTTCCTTCTTTCCATCTCTCCTTTTACCCTTTCTTTCTTGTTTTATTGCTTCTTTCCTTCTTTCTTTTTCATTTTTCATTACTTTCTGTCTTTTGTTTTTTCTTTCTTTATTGCTTGCATCATTTCTTTCCTTCTTTTTTTCTTTCTTTCTTTCTTTCCTTCCTTTTTTTCTTTTGTTCTTTCTTTCTTATTTTTGTTCTTTCTTTCCTTCCTTTCCTTCTTTTTTTCTTTAGTTCTTTCTTTTTTCCTTCCTTCACATCTATCCTTTCTTTACCTTTGCTTTTTTCTTCCTTCCTTTCTTTTATTCTTTCTTTTTGTCTTTCATTCATTCATTCCTTCATTTTTTTTTTTGGGGGGGGGTAACAAGAAAGGACAGCAAAATAAACTCACACCTTTTTTAATGTTTTCTTTATTTTTTGGGACCAGTAGATTTTAGGTTCAGACCAGTAAAAAATTGAAAAACTGGGTATCTACTGGTCCGACATGAATAGGTTGGACCAGTAGAAAAAAAGGGTTAGTGTGGAGCCTAGCTTTAAAGAATAACATATCAGGGCCCTGTCTTACAAAGAGTTACGATTGATCCAATCAATCAATCGTATCTCTATGGAAATCCATCAGTGTCATAATTTTTTCTACCAGAAATGTCCTTGGTAAACAAAGAGAAGCACAGTGAATTTTCAAGAAAACATGAAATGCATGAATATAAATCATAGAAAATATTTTGAACAAACATGCATAATAGATGTTGATGTTGCTGGCCATCCATAGTTCCGATTGACCAGAATTATCAGATCAATTGCAACTCTTTGTAAGACAGGCCCCAGATTTGTAGTTAGAATGCAGATCATGTGAAAACCAGCTGATCCCTATAGCTGATTAATCACCTGTTCATCCATTGTGATGTCAATGTGCATAGCGTAAAATATGCGCAGATCATGAGCACACAAACATAAATGTACAGACTTCTGATCTCAAAAGACAAAAATTCTGCAAGAGAAAATTACTACACTGCTGTTATTTAATATCTCTTTGACCCTTTTGATCAACATACATGTATTACTATCATAGGCAAGGATAGTGTATTCCAGATGAAGTTTGTCTCCTGGATCAGAGAGTCTCTGATGCCATTCGCCTCTACTACAACTTCAATGTGTTACAATTGAATTTAAGCCTGGTTTTTAATGAATGTGTGTGGGTGGAGCACAGGCTTACTCAACAAAAGCAATAATGGGGGGGGGGAATGTTATGGAATTTTTCTGGGTGATATCTGCCCCCCCCTTGATTTTCAAAGCTTAACATTTATAAAAGTATTTTCCAAGCATTTTTGATTGATTTTGTATACAGGGTTCGCGACTAAATCCCAGTGCACACTATGCGACACGACAGTTGTCAATCGCATCCCAGTGCAATCACATCGCAGGCCAGCTCAAACATTGCAACAGCTCTGCAGTGCGCTGCATCTCATGACATCTTTTCTTTTGCATGTATGCTGTCTGCGCTGCAAAGTGTAGCGAATTGGACATGACGCAATCTTCTAGGATAGATCTGATTGGCTAAAGTTAGCAAAATCGCAGAAAGATTTGACAGTCAAATGTCTGAGATTTTATCTATGATCTTAATGCAACAAAGCGGAACGCAGTTGCAGCGCGCTGTAGGTTGGCGGCTTGGCGCACATTCTGTGATTTTGTTGCGATCGGATCTTGATGTAATTGCGTTGCATAGTGTGTGCTGGTGGGTGTTTCATAAAGCTGTTCGTAAGTTATGAGCGACTTTAAGAACAACTGGTGAACCTTTCTTACCCGCTAAACCATTGTCAATGGTGTATATCATTTACCAAAAGAAAGGATCACCATTCGTTCTTAAAGTCGCTCTTATCTTACGAACAGCTTTATGAAACACCCACCTGGACTTAACTAATATGCTTTTCACACTGCATTTCCTTAACCCCATACTATCCTTAACCCCGGACTATCCTTAACCCCATACTATCTTTTTTTCGATTCACACTGTCTTTCTTAACCCCATACTATCTGCTCAGCCGGGGATAATGCCTTAACCCCGGAATATCCCTCAGCTCATGAATATTGATGATTTTACCATACAGAGCGTGATTAACGTGCAATTCGACTTCCGTGATTGGCTTATGCTTAGCCCCACCTTCCTTAGCCCTTTTTTCGTTTTCACACTGCATCTCTTAGCACCGCAATTGTGGTGCTAGAGCCGGCTAACCCTGCTTTTTTGCAGGGCCAGATAGTACCGTACTATTTACCGTGCTAACCCACTTTGCTAAAACGTAGTGTGAAAACGAAGTGGGCTAAGCTAACCCCGGGAAATTGGTGGGGCTAAGACCCCCCCTTAGCCCCACCAATTTCCCGGGGTTAAGGAAAAAAAGTGCAGTGTGAAAAGCATATTAGAGGACTCACTAAAGAAATTAAGCTACATGTAGCTCAGCATGTACATTTTAATACTAGAGGTCCCTAGCTACATGTAGACCCTGTTTTTCTCTCTGCCTGATAGATCATAGTTCCCAAGACCTTGTATTCACTTCCTTTCATGAGGCACGTCCATGTGATATTATAATTTGAGTTTGAGCGTCCCCCCCCCCCTCCCCCACAGCCCCCCTGGTGCCCTACATGTATGTCTGAGCAGAGCAGTGCTCTCTTGTCTGCAAATAGATCTACTGCACAGGTGATTCTTCATAATTTTAAAAAAATGTCTGCCAAAGGCAAAGCCCAAGAACAATATCTGGCTAATATTTGGACTGCGCTGAACATTAGTGCAAGTCAAACTCTGAAAGAGCTGAACCTGTTGCTGGAACATACTCAATTCAATTTTCAATTCAATTTGATTTTTTTTTTTTTCACTTTCAGATAATGAACATAACAACAAACACATAAAGCAGAATAAACGCCATAATAGATACTTCAGAGTTACAAATAATATACAAAAGTGATCAGTAAATACATAAGTCGTAGTTTAAATTCAAACACATTTTGATAATAAAAAAATTGAAAATTACAGGTCACACTCACAGTTAAGATTGAAAATGAAAATAAGGGACTAGGGACTTATTAAAAGCAAAGCTTGTATTGGTAAGCCCCTCTGCTAGGCTCTGGAAATAAATAGTGATTTTATTTCTTTAATCAAGCATAAGCAATTAACAGTAGGGTAGGGTATATGATCAATTTTAACATAGGGAGGGGGTCTACACATGTAGGCCTACCGCTACCGGTATATCTTTTCTAAATGTTGCAACATTTGAAGGAATTAGTTTATAATATCAGATGACACAAGAAACCCTTCAACATTGTAAATGTTCATTTCTAACTATTTTGATCAGTGTCAGTGAGTGGCGCAGAAGATTTAACATTAACTTCATGACCTGCCAGGGTGGTATTCTGAGATCCATTTTATCTCAGATAAATTAAAATATTTTATCTCCATTAAAATAAGTGAGATAAAATATCCTTAAAATCTCTCCGAATTGGTATTCTGAGAACAATTTCATCTTCATTTTATCTCTGTAAGACACTCCTATTTTTTAATCAATATCCAATTAGAAACACGCTTTGATAGTTCTCTCATATCACTCAACCAATGGAAATCCATTCCGCCAGGAGGTGTGGTAAAGGAGTGAGATTGCGTCAATTTATTGACTTCAAATACGCTTGCACTATACGCTTGCGCATCTTTACAGAGATTTCTTTGAAAAAATGACAATACTCTAAACTTCTTTTTTGAAATCTATATCGCATCTTTTCAATCATCATTTCAAAGACAATATTAGTCAAGAAAAGTCTCATGAAATACTTCCTGATTGTACAGGAATAATGTTAAGGTGTTATTCTCATATAATCTATATTTTCTTCATTTTCATGTCAACATTTGGAGTTAATTCACCTAGAAATAATTATGAAATTAACGTCGTGGGGATAAAATAGCCCATACCCTCTTTTAATTTTATTTTATATTTTCTTCAAAGTAACATGGGCGCAAGCACATCATCCGCGTTGCAATGGCCACATACGCGATGGGTATGTCTACGCAGGTACTTCTCTGTTGCGTATCAGACTGTAGATACTTAAGATAAAATTCAAAATTTTATCTGAGAGATAAAATGTCATCTCAGAATACCAATTTCATTTTAAGAGATAAAATAAAATATTTAAAAGATAAAATGACCTCAGAATACCGCCCCTGAGTGATGTGGTGTCCATGCCATGCCATGGGCCTGGCATGGGCATGGCCATGACCACCCACGGCTACATCTCAGCCGCCGACTACAGAATAATTGAAGGCACGGCGCATTCAACAAATAACGTTAATTTACGAAAAATTAATACGAGGACTTACAGAATGAAGTCCTCCTACGAAACTTACGAAACGATGTGAAGTCAATTCCTCATAATTTGATGAATATCCCTCAAAATGCGTCATAATTTAAGCGTTGATTTTTCTTCTCGTTGACAAAATACGAGAGCTACCTTTCTAGCTCTCAAATTTTTCGTCTAATGAGCGAAAGAGGGCGCGCGATTTATCTTCATATCAAAGACACTACAATTGAAAGACTAGACACAGAAATTATCTTACACGTAAATCGATGCAAAGCGTTACGCGAAGTCGGCAAAGTGTTCAATCTTTTTACTGTAAAGACTTTGGTGGAACGTTAATTGACAAACGAACGGTAGCACTTGCGGGGCTTTGTTCAAGGTACATAGAATTTTCTATATTTTTTGTTTAATTTGTCATCGTTTTGAATATTTTCCAAAAAGTATTATCGTCAGCAAAAATAATAAAAAAGTACGTTTTTTAAGTTACTAGTATTGCATTTATTGGGGTCTCTATTTAATCAAACAATTATTGGAATTGCGCATACAATGAATCATGAATCTAGTTTTAAAAATACCACCAAGCTAAATTAAGGTTGTGTTCAAATTGTATTAGCGCCACCAACGACCTTCTTTTTATTTCCGTGGAAGAGACGTGCGAAGCCACTTTCCAGGCGGAGGTAAGCGATTTTGCTCTTTTTTGTGTCCTTTTTTAAATTAAAAAAATATGTTAAAAATTGATAATGGAACGCTTTCTACCAGAAAAAGCCCTGGTGAGTAGCGGAATGGGTTTCGGCTAACATCATTCACGTTATGAAGCGATGTTAACGACAACTCTAAAATCCACTACAAAAACACGTTGGTTGTGCGAGGTTCGTATAGCATATATACTAACCTCGCAATAGTGTGACGTGAGTGGGCCATGGCACAGTGAAAATATTATTATTAATATTACTGAGTGACTAGAAGTTAAACTAAAGTTTAAGACCTGTTATTAATCAAACCTCAGTCCAATTTAATGGAGCACAGGGATACATGTTATTAAATTCCCCAAATCGGCTAAATCCAATGAAATACTTGATCATATATATATATGAAACGTCAATAATGAACTTGCTGAGCAAACTTTGAGAAGCAGCGGTGCAAGTCTACCACGGTCCGGATTACAGCAAGCGGATCCCCGACCGCGCCCCACACAGCTACTCGTCCGCTTCCGACTCCCTCAAAAGGGATCCTGCAAAAAAAAAACTTTCATAATCACGACCTCTCATGAACCCAAAAAACTTATTTTTTGTAAAATTATACCTTGTCCTTGATTATCTCCCATCTTGGAAAACACTTCACTACGCTCTGTGTGATGTTATAAATTCACTTCGGTGAAAAAGGTGGAAAACAGAGTGCAATCCAGAACGAAATTTACATTGGCCGCTCTCTCCTCGACGCTACGCCTGATCGATCGGTTGCAGCTTTGCGATCGCTAGTCTTGGCTTCAGCCGCTCTAGCGCTAGTTAACCGGGCCGGGCTGCGTAGCGAGCAGCGCATTAGCTGATTTGGTGGGCGTGGTCGTCTGATCAAGCTTTATGATATTTATTAAATATGGAAGTAAAAAAGCAGGGAGGAGGAGGAGGCCCAGGGGCCCGTTTCATAAAGAGTTACAAATATTGTAACTTTGCCATTAGTGGTAACCTTGATTTTAATTGGCTGCTGGGCCCTGTTGCCATGGTAGTTGAAACGGGCCCCAAGGTGGAAGGGAGGAGAGGGTGAGGGGTGATGTGAGGGCGGCAGAAAGGGAGATATCTTCATCATCCTTCCTCCTCTACTTTTTTCCCACTATATCCATCAATTTCCTCATTTTAAGCCTGTTTGATTCCTTTACCTCCATCACTAGCCCCTATTCATTCTCCCACCCGGTCTCCCACCTCCGTCGATCTCTTCACTGACTTGCTCATCCTCAAGTTCCCTACTAAAATAAATTTTTACCTTTAGGCGTTATTCTTTTAGGCCCACCCAAAGGGTGGGCCTATATCATCCCGGCCGGGGGGCACCAGTATGTGTGGCTCTTAACCCCCCTTAAGCCTTTTCATTAACAAACCGATGCCATGTCAAGTTCCAGCTCCCAAGTACCCCAATCGTGGAGGGCCATCAAATTCTTAAGCCCCTCATTTTCTAGCAACTTCAAGGATGGTTTTAGATTTTGGGGCTGCACACCCCACCCTTTCAAAATCCAAGTGCCCCCACAGGCTCTATCAAATGTGCGGCTCACTTTCGCTAAAGGGCTGACTTTTTTTCGCCCTTTTTTGTCGCTGCATAAATTAAAGCCGGAATAGAGACATCATACTCTTTTTACACCCTAATTAATAATGATTGACAATGAATTTGGCAGCGGCAGTGCAATCCCGTCTGAACTAAATGTCTATTTGACCCGCAAGTCATCCTTTTTCATTACTCTAATAAGCATGCATGTACCCAGGGGCGGATCCAGCTTTCGCCAATAGGGGGGGCCGAAAAATATTTTCATCAACATTTTTCTAGATTGGACGCTATAATCTGAATTTTTGTTGGTTTTTCAGGGGGTAGTCCTAAAAAGACTGAAATTTTAAGTATATGTTAATTTTTATTGTTATAAACAAGATAAGGTATTTCATGTGGTCTTAATATATAATGCGAGCGCAAGCGCGAGCTTAAATTCTTTGATATTTTATGTCTATAGACCTGAAGTTTCTGAGGAGATTTTATAATCATGAAAAAAATATAAGTATCCAACTGAACAATGCGAGCGCGAAGCGCGAGCCGAAATTTTATTATAATAACGTGAAAAGGGACTCAATTAGGACCGTTTTTTAGTGATTAATGAAGAGGATACAAGTATCACCAATTAAATAAAGAGAGTGCGAAGTGCGAGCTCAAAAATTGTGTTATTCCGACCTGAAAACTGGACAGTCTAAGCGCGTTTTTATTTAAATAAAGAACAATTAAGCTGTGTGTCTCAAACAATTAAATGCGAGCTCGAAGTACGAGCTTATTTTTTTGATATACTGACATGATAAAGGAGCATTTTGACAAATTTTTGTAAGAATTTCCAAAGAGGATAGGTAACTCACAATTCAAACAATGCGAGCGCGCAGCGGGAGCTGAAAATTTTGATATATATAAAAAATTTGTGTAAATCAAACAAAATAATGAAAGCTTGATGTGCGAGCTAAAATATTGTATGCAAATCGATTTCAGTACTGGATATATAAGTGCCATTTAGTCCTCTTGAATGGGATTCATTACACAGGCAATGCGAGCGCGAAGCGCGAGCGAATTTTTTTATATAAAGTCTATTTTCCAATTCGATCCCCTCACCTTTTCTTGTTTCCTTTCGGCCGGGATCGGGCCGGCCGTTACGAGGCTGTAAATTACACATCATGGGTATGATACCTCTTTCTTACTTTTCTTTTCTGCACACTTTTTTCTGCAGGTTGTCAAAAAATAGGGGGGGCCGGGGCCGGCTCGGCCCCCTCCTGGATCCGCGCCTGTGTACCCCACCCTCACTAAGCCCCCCCCCAAATGTATATAGTGTGTGTGTGTAATACAATATCAGGGGACCGTTTAGATCTGACAACTTTCCTTGATGCTGATTGGCTGAGAGGCACTGTTACTATGGCAACTGCCGGATAAAACAGTACTAGTAGGATAAAAAAAAGTCCTTTCATGAAAAGCTCCCCAGCTAGGTTTTTCTGATTCAGCACTTGTTGTCTGACAAGTTGTCAAATTTGACATCCTTTGATTTTGAGTGACTGTGAAGCACAAGTGTCTGATAATATGGTAATTATAAAACAAAAGACCACAGTAGAGATACGTGTCTCTATATAGTTTAGTGCAACCATAGAGATGTATAACCTATGTAGGTCTATCTGACCCTACCGACAGGTAGAAATAGAGTCGATGAAAGGGGGCGCTCTTTCAAATATAGTTCTGAGTGACCTTTACGTTCGCCGGTTGTCGTTTGGCATATATGATTTTTGTATCGAGGCATATTTTGTATTATGCCAACCTCCCCCCCCCCCTTCTCGCTCTCTCTCTCCCCATCTCTTTCTGTCTTTCTCCTTTACCACCCCCTCTCTGTCTTTGGTCCTCCCTCTGTTCATAATTATTCTGTGAATTAAGTGTGGTGTTGAGGCTTACTTAAAAAACAATGCGCAAACTGTATATTGTTCATTATGAAAATAATGGTTGAAAATATCTTACAGTAGGACTTGGGCATAATACTACTGTCGTGCTGTCGTAGCTATTTTTCAATACGAAAATGGAAAAGCGTTGTTCTCATGCACTCGAGATTGCCGCCCATGGTTAAAGAGACCTATGTTTGCTTATACTTAGGGTTGGTTAATATATGCACAAGTTACATAATCGATATTTGTTTGTATGGAGCAATGACCAGTAAAAGTTCATTAAGATAATGGAAACAAGATATAATATTCCATTTGCTCGGACCACAACATTACTGATTTGAAAAAATTAGCGCATAAGCCTATACGCAGTACTTTGGAGGAAGGTAATATTTATTACTTATCCCAAGATCATTCGTTGGATATTTTCATTCCTTTTTTTTTTTCGACTGGTGATAGTCAAGTTGCTGTAATTATAAGCTATTAGCCTCCTGATAAAAAAAAAATCAGACATCACTTACTGTCGCCAACCATCCCCTAGCTCACATGCAAAAAAAAAAAACCAACTGAAACAAACAAACGAAAAAAGGTATACAAAATTGGTGCATGTATAAGTTATTCATATGCGAGAAGACGGGTGGTTGTGGTGGGGGGCTGGTTCGGGAAATGCTGGATCTAGGGAGGGCCCCCGAGCCCCTCCCCCAAGCAAAAATGAACAACAGATAAGAGGGAGTATTTTCCTTTTTAGTTATAGTCCCATACGTCGAAAGAGCTGAACGTCAGAAACGAAATTGCTGTTCCCTTGAAATATATATTTCTAGAACTGATATCATGAAAAAAGATCACTTAAATGACCCACTACAACCAACTCTGAGTGAATGTCAAAATCTACATCATAACAAAGGGCTTGAGTTCTCGCATTTTCTCATAGACCCAACTGATATTGTGGCCTCCACTTCCTAAGCCCATCAGACGTACTTCGGTTGTCTAGTTTCAAAATAATCGAACAGATTAAACAAAACAAACAATATAGGCCTATCCCTAGAAAAGACAACACTTTTCATTTCGAATAAAATAGTAGATTGTTTTAAGTTATATCCGGAGTTATATACTCACTTTCTTTCGGTTGGAGAGCTTCAAAGGCGATGGAGATGTCATCGCCGAACGACGATGTTCGAGGTCGGAAACAATTCATGATTGTCTGATCCGTTGATTCATGAAGACGACGACCATGCACATTAATTTGTCTTGATAAATACAGTCACAATAAGACTTGTACTGATTTCAGAAGAGTTGAGACGAAAAATCAATAATTCAGAAACAACCTTTCTCGTTCACTTCTGGGGTCTCCTTGCAGCTTGAACGGCGACAGCACACAACTGCGAGCCTTCAATGATAAGGGCGTAATATTAACCTCAAGTGGTGTATCAGATTCTACAATGTTATCAAGGGTGTTGGCACAGACCTAATGCAAACCAGACTTGGCGTAATACTGCTCCTTATCTACCATTCGTGGTTTAAACCAGGGGCAAACCACGCCAAAAACGAAGCTACAGATTTTGACATCCAAATATGTTCAAAATGCAATCGAATGCCTTTTATAATCCTAATCAACATATAGGTGTGTGAGCTTTCTAAAATACATTATGCAATTGCAGTACGAAGGTTAATCTCTGCTCAATGAAAACAAACTATTAACTGGAATTTTCTTATCACAAATAACTAGACCATAATATTACAACAAGGTAAATCTGGTGTCCCTGTATGAAAAAGCATACATGTATGATGAATCTTTTAGGCCTATTTAATAACAAATCTTATCAATCAAAATTTGAAATATACCATTCACATTGCATTGCTTTTGTAAAAAAGGGATACAGGCTTATAATGTACTCCATGCAGAATTCCAGGGTTAATATTTAACCATCATGTCTGGAATATAGTGCGTCATTATGTGTGTAAAGATACTTCAAAATTTTAAAAGACAAAAATCTAATCAAAGGGAATACCTTACATTGGGATGACATTGTGCATTGGTATGAGGGAGGGTGTGTGTGTGTGTGTGTGTGGGAGGGGGCGTATATGCATAGTTTGTGACGATCGACCATTGTGGTGCCAAGTTACACCCAAACTTTATGTCCCCTGTCTCACTTTTGCCCCCTTTTTTGGAGGGGTCCTTAAAATCTTTCTTGTATACCCTTGCTATTCTGAACGAAAAAAAGTGTGTATTTATTCAGATTTGAATAAAACTTGAACATAATGACACAATTGAAAATTCTTTTAAAAGGTTGTCTTGTAAAAAGGGGAAACACGTGGATAAGGCGACTCTGTGATTTGAGTTTGAGCAGGCAGAATGCAAGCAGTTCTCGTTACCAGTACAGTGCTAAATTCTGTTTGTTTTCTTCATGAATGTAATTAGTAGTGACTGGACTTTGGCCTTTGGACCGCCAAGAAAGCGTCAGTGACTAATATCATAACGTGATCATTGCATGCTAGCAATTCCAGTTAGGTTTTTTGAGAATGAAAATTATAAACATTTATGAGGCAAGACGCCAAGCTTATGAACGATATATACCAAAGGGCGGAGAGGGACTTATCTTGAACAAATGTTATCATAACTGCTTCACTGGAAAGTATTAAATCATTACCACATGGGGGATTTTTTTTCCTAAAGGGAGTAAAAAGACGTTAAAAAAAGAAAAAACATACAAGCGATCGAGGAAACAAAGAGACCATGCTAATTTGAGATATAATTTTTTTCAAATTAAAAAATTGGATGATCTGGTGCACACATCGAGGAAAATTTGTGCAATAAAACGGGAGGTTTGGGAAATTTCGACAAGGGGGTAGGGGGTGCCCCGTTGTGTAGGCTTTCTACCTGCGATTTCATGTTCAAAGTTATCCATAATTATCCATTTCATTTATTTAAAAAATCGTCTAATTTCTCTCGTTTATGTTTTCCGCTAGCATTTTTTGAGAAATAATATAATAATAACAAATTGGTCGCACTGCGTATTACGGTTAGGCTTAATGAGAAAGACAATGCAGTTATAGGATGGAAGTGCCAGTGGTGTATATGAGCCATAATCTAGAGGGTACTGAACAAATTCAAAGTTGCGAGCGATCGATAATATTGACCTTTTCCAAAACAGAATATAATTTTGTGACAGATTTTGATAAACATATTCGAGAAAAATTATCACACTTCACTCTTTCCCCTTCTTTCCTTCTCACTTGTGTGTGTTTGGTGGGAGCGGGGGGGGGGGCGGTCAAGTGCCCCAGCCAATTCATCTGTACACCAGTAGCCTAGAAACAGCCAAAGATGGAGAAAGTTAGAAAGGGGAAGCGTGGGAACAAAAAAATAGATTATGGAATTTATTCCAAACGGGGGAACTACCCGCATGTGACATTGACAAAATAACAATTATTTTGAGGATTTATCTTTTACCTTTTCTTAAATCTTTCTGATTTTATCAGAACATGTCTTTAAGATGACCATAATATTATAAGTTACTGTTTACAGGGGAAGTTCACCCGGACAAAAGTTTATTGTAAAAATGGCAGAAAAAGTAATAAAAACATTGCCCAAGGTTTAAGAAAAATCTATCAAAGAATAAATAAGTTATTAGAATTTCTCAGAAAATTTAAAATGGTTTTTACTGTACCTTAAGTATCGGACAAACCATTTCATACCCGTTCCGAAAAAAGAAAACAAAAATCAGCCATCACGAACCAATTATAATAATTTGTGCATTTTATATTACATAACATATGTGGGCCAGCTGATCGTTTATGACGTCACTAATCCAAAACTTAAAATTGTAATAACTTTCTTCAATTCATTTCAATTCAATTGTTTTATTTGTACACTTTCAATTTCGATTTCATATTTACAATTATCATACAATTAACAAAGTAACATAATTATAATCACATTTGAAGTATATAAAAAAATAATAACATTACAATAGACAATTATCAAATTGAAATATAAATAATTAAAAGGGAGGGAGGGCCAACTGAAAAGCAGAGCTTGTGTAATGTAGCCCCCCCCCCCCTGATATTGTAATTAATTCTTAATGTTAAATGGATTTTCCTCCAACCTTCACCAAGATATTTTTTTCCCTGCTATTTTTACAACAAACTTTTATTCAGGGTGAACTTCCCCTTTAACTGCACAACTATGTTTTTTTTTTTCTGTGTGTGTCTTTCAACACATCCTACACGCACTCTCTTCCCATGTCCACGTTGCTTCTATGTCACTACATGCATGATACATTCTATTTCTGTGAATAAACTTCGTTTTACTCACTCACACTCTTTACAAATTACACAAGATACAATTTCTTTCTACTTACACCAGTTTATTTAGTTTATTTACACGAGTCCAAAATACCTGATTGTTAAATGCAATATAAGAAGAATTCATTGATGACAATCATATTTCAACAGTTTGTTTTGTACATATAACTTTCGATATAAATATAGTTCAACAAAAAAAAACTATCATACAATATAAAAAGTATAAAGCATTATACTTTACCCTAATGATTAGGAAAATATACATATCAAACACGTAGCATTTTATAGCTAGGCTATCGAGCTAAGTTACAGAAAAATGGGGGCCTATATTCTATTTTAACCGGATTTAAATGGGGTCAATAATTCAGAAACTTTCTTATTTCAAGAATGAACACGGTGACAGTAATGGTATTGATGATGAAGAAGTTGATGATGATGATGATGATATTGATGATGATGACGATGATGGTAAAGATGATGATGATGATGATTTCGATGATGAACGGATATTAATTTTTAGAAATTAAATGAATATTCATTTTCAGAAATTATCGAGGGGCAAGTAATCCTAAAAAAATAGTTACAAAACATTCAAAATATTTCTTGAACTTTTTCTAATGGTTTTACGTTTATTGTATAAGGTTAAAGGCCATTTTGCTCTATTAAGTACTTCCCATGCAAGAATATAAAGGGACAAATGTCAATTTATTTCCCTTACGAGCCGAATAATAGGACTTAACCCTTAATCAACACATTTTGGGGAAATACAACAAATACACGTCATGAACATTATCGTTTGTAAACTTTTTATTACAATTATGACACAGATGTTGTACCTCAAAGGCCTTTTAATCTAATGCCTATAGACAATTTTATGCAAATACAAAAATAATTATATCTTATTACAGTAAAGAGCACCGAATTTACCATTATATACAATGATAATTGCTTATTTTGTGCAAAGTCAGAATCAGATAAATATGTTTTTCGTCTTGTTAGAGAAAGTCATATATCGTAGCAATATTACTAGATAATAAGGCAGAATTTGTATGCATTGGAATTTGCATAGAAATATAGAACATCATTCCAATAAAATGATTGTAGTGATATACATTAAAAAAAATCGGCACCCTAAATGTGACAATAACAACGCCCTATGAGGCACTCCTTTTTCTTTAGAATAAAACTCTGTTTATCAGTAAGACTGCAATGTTGAAAAAGCGTTGATTTTTCAATAAAGGCTTCATTCATGAAATGATAATAATAATACTGACATAAAAAGAAAAAAAGAGGAAGAAACTGAAGTAAATGATACAAGTTTTATCCTTTTCACAAAATATAAATAAATACTATTGAAAAATAAGTTTAAGAAAAGTGGCAAACGAATTTTGCCAATGAATACGTTGATTGACCTTATCAACGAAATGATAGAAAAGTGAAGCGGTCGTTTGATCAATTACAAATTAAGAATAATGTTTTACCTCTTGTATGTAATTACAATGAATTATGCAATTTGTTTTCACGTAGGCATACATGCAAAGAAAAAAGTAGCACATTGTTTAAGCTTGTCACTCTAATAACAAGTTGCTTTAACTTTTTGTAATTGTTTAAACTTTTAAACAACTTGTTTAAAAAGTTTAAACAGTTGTTTAAAGAATTTAAACAATAGTTGTTAGAGTGACGGGCTTAAACAACGTGCTTAAATTTTTGAACAGCGTTTTTCAGTGTGTACTTGGTTATCATGGAATCGACTGAACAATATAGCTATGTATTGAACGAGGTGGTGGATTTCAGATGTCCCTTTTCAGAAAATGTTGGTAGTTTTTGTCAAACAAGCGCCCCCTCCTTTTTTTAGAGAGATGATGACACTAGTCTAAAATTGCGTAGATTGATTGATACAGTCTTCTTCAGTATAATATCGTCATAGCAGTAAATCAAGCCACTTATTTACAAATGTCCAGTAGCGCCATCTTGCGGCAACAAGCATCAATATGCAGAGTTCCCATCACGGAAATAATTTATTTCCGTGGTTCCTTTTCCGTTGCCCAGTCCCCCGGGGGGGGCACTCAACATATAATGCATAGTGGGTATGTGCCGCGGAGGGGACCCCCATTTTTACACTCAAATTTCCGTTCCGAGGCATAGCATTTTTGTCTTATTGAGAAAAAGAACAAAGAAAGCCGCTCCAGAGCATAGCATTTTCTTCTTCTCGAGAAAAAAAGAAGAAAAAAATCCGCTCCAGGGCTTCGCATATTTTCCGTTACGCCGTTCCGGTAGCAATTTTGGTGAAAACCGGCCGCAGCTCGCTGTCCGACCATCGTCTCTGCGCTAGCGCGCACGTTAGTCGTGCCGCCGGGCTAGCCGCATGTACGTTCCATAGGGATGCATACGCACTCGCACACAGGCGACCCGTTCCAAGGACCCCCGTTTTCACAAACATTTGTAGTTCCGAAGCCCGTTCCGAGGACCCTCCTTTTTACATTTAGCCCGCTCCAAGGCCCCCGTTTTTTGTCTCGCCCGCGGCACACCCCTACCACTTTTTTTGGTCGAGTGCCCCCCCCCGGGCCCAGTCCGTTCCAACACCGCGTACAATTGTGATGAAAACAAATGAAAAGAAAATAGAGATTATAATGTATGGTCCCTGTTTCCTATTCGTTGTATAGGCAATAAATCCTTTACAATGAGTGCTATATTTTGAGCTAAAGATGAAATTAATAATAATAAAAAAATGTGACTATGGCACAACATGATTTTTATTAAGATATTCAAGTTTCCTTAATCAATTCATCATATACAGAAGAACTCTAACAATAGAGGCTTCACATTATGACAAATTTGCGATATGCCTTGAAATATAATCATAAATTGGCGGGATAGTTCGAATACCGCGAGCGTTTGAACGCTCGAATTACGGTTCGGTGGATGATCAATAAAAGTCCGCTTTAATCTCCAAACTATCGAAATTAAATTCTTACTTCTGGATCGTCACTGTCTTTATCCTAACAAAGTTTATATCACGTGTCCTTGTCTGTTTGTTTATTTTTCTTGCTATTTACAAGTGTGGACGTCGATAACCCGAACACACTCTTTGCAGACCACTTTGCAACACCAGACGAAGACGCAGTCACACCGTTCTCTCCTAACCACTGTCATCGTATTGTGACCACGGCCGCAGCAGAGCAGTTCGCAACCGTCAATGCCGTGAGAGGTCCGGTTACACTCCCTTCCTTGCGTTCCAAATGATCCTACCTCGGGGTCGAAATTGCAGTAGTCGGGAGACTGGTCGTAGTAGATGAGGTCATTGGACGTAGGTTCCTTAAAGTCGTCGTAGCGAGGCTCCAGCTCTTCGACGAAGGTTCGTCCTTTCCGCTGTCGTTCGACGGACATCTCTGCAGCCATGTCGTACTTTGTCTTGAGGGCGTCCCCGAGTTTCCTGAAGGGCGCCATCTCCCACCAGCATGTCTTAAGCTCACAGCTCCCAGAGACACCGTGGCATTTGCATCGCAATTCCATGTTATGAAGGACAGCCTGTGGATGTGAAAGGACGAAGATAATTAAGCAATTAAATTGAAAATGAGATAGAAGATGCCCGACAAACCTGACATGTTGGGGAATAAAAATAAGATAATCAAATTCGAATTCTAATCTCCATTCATTCCACTTCGGTATTTGAACATCTTAATTATTATATATAGTATTCAATTTCCAAAGCATAAAACATACCACTTTAATAATGGTCCTTTTGACGTAAATATTAAAAAGAATATACGAAATTTTTAGAAAGCTTTACGTGATTTAAATAAGTGAACACATAATCTATCCAAAATGACCCATCATAGAAGAGAAAGCTTAGAACAGCATTTCAACAACGTTGAACATGTTGAACGAGCAAAGCGGAGAATGAAGGGTCGAAATATGTATACTTTTCTGTTTGTTCTGTTCTCTTTTGCCGAACCTAAGATTAGATTCGGAAATTCGTTAGCTAGGTTTAATTGTAAAACGATTGGTTCTTGGCAATCATCATAATGACTTTAGCTTCTTACGTTTCGTCCAGCATCTGTATTATGTCGATCCATCTTTGTCCTCGCTCTCTTGGTTGAGGTTGGTTTCAAGAAATCCTTGGTAAGTTCCATGGAGTACCACACTTCCTCGCTGCAACCGCCCCATCTCCAGGTAGCGTTCGGGACGATACCGTTTCTACCGCCCGGTGGACCGCGGTGGGTGCGGTCACAACCGCATTCCAAGAAGTCCCCTCGTGAACATGCCCGCGTGACCGAGTGAGTCACGCCGGCGGCAAGGATGGCGTTGACGAAGGCTGTCTCCCTAGATGCTGCAACATGAAAGCAAAGAAAATTTAAATATATGATTGGTCTCACACATATTTCTCGTCTAATCGAGGAATTACTGCCAAGCATCAACAGAAAGATATGTGTTAAAGCAATGGATTCATTAGAATACATGATTTTAGAGATTATAAGCAGGCAAGGAACCCATGAATCGCAAACTGTTTTTTTTTTGGGGGGGGTCTTGTTTTTTGTTATCTAGGCACTCTTTGAGCGATTATAGGTCTATTTAATCTATGAGCATCATGCGATGGTATTTTTCTACTGCTTCTTTCGACCATAACCATATTCACAAAACCTAGGACCTAACACTTGAATGCATTCCAAATAAGCTGTGGAATCTATATCTGCTTGCGTCTCTGGTGCCTACAGACGTTCCCATTTTTTATTAATTCAAATGTGTTCTATTTAGTTTACTCAGAGCAAATCCCTTGAATAAAAGATATATATTCTCGTCACCTACCCCTGTCCAAAACGCGGCCAAATACAGACTGGTCGCCGTCAATCGTCGTACAGTTCCACCTTCTCCCTCTGAACTGGTGCTGGCACTCTTGAATACCATGATGGGCGCCCTCTGCGACCGTGGGCATCTTATTTTGGTTTTTGAGGCAAAATCGCACCTGTTTGCCCGAGATGTTGGGAATGCCCTTGCAAGGGATCTCCACCGGCTCAGGTGCTGTTCCATAAGCAGCCCCGAGGAACCTGGAATAATTGGATAAGATAATAAAAAAGAGACATGATTATTAATTACACACATTAATTTATTATATCATTTATTTTCATTTTTACAGATTCATGCAGGTCATCAGTTCAGAGGTGCGTGGTACTCGGATTTGGTTCGAACGATAAGTTTTGCCGAATCTTCCAAACCTGAATTTTTAATGGCAATTTTGATGGGAAGTGTATCCATTAATAGCACAGGTTATTCATTAAAAACGTGTGTTAAACGACAACATGAACATGGGTGGATATAATATTTTTTTAAAACATATTGGCCTAGACTACCAAATTCGCAGGCCTACCCCAAAATGGGTTTCCTTTTGCAAAACGTAACCTAGATTAGTACATATTCAGTGGCGTAACAGGCGGGGGGGCAGGGGGGGCAAGTTGCCCCCCCTGGCGGATTTCACCGGGAAAATAAAAGAAAAACGGGAAAAAGAAAAAAAAAGAGGGAGAAAGAAAGGGAAAGGGAAAGGGGAGGAGGAAAAGGAAAGGGAAAAGTGAAAAGAAAACGAAGAAAAAACTTTTTTTAAATGGAAAACGAAGGAAAGCGGGAAAATGTACGAAAGAAGAACATCTGAGAAAGAGCAAATCATTCCGAAATAGGCCTATGTAATGCAATAGCACGTACAGTGGGAAATAAATCAAAAGATGACAAAATGGCAAACAATTGCGGGAAACGAAGGTAGAATGTAATTAGTCAAAAGCTATATGGACTGCATACAACATTGTGCTTTAAGCTTGCTAAATGCGGGGCTAAATTTTATGCAAATAAGCTACCGGGGCTTTGCCCCAGACCCCACGCAGGAGGGGCTCTTCATTTATAACCTTCAAATGGCTCTATAACGCCCCCGTTCAATCACTGGCAGACAGGCGGGGGGGGGGGGGGTCTTGGTTCCACACCCAAGAGGAAATAAAATAAATTATAGGAGACAACGTATAATGAAATGAATGGAAACAATAAAAGGTGTTATTTGCTGAATATAATGGAAAAATCTATCACATAATTAGAATTTAATTTCAATAGGCTTTTTTTTCCAGCTCGCTTTGCACGCTGACGACTTTTTACAAATTTTTCCCACATTGCAATGTTTTGCTCCCTCAAAATATTTGGTTCATTACGCAACTGGGTTGAATAAATGTGTTGTGTAAAATTAAGCTATATTAGTATTTGCCCGCGATTTGATTAAAATAGCGGCAATCTGCGAGGTTTAAATGGCTTTGATATCAAGAAGTTCCGGGGGCTCCGCCCCGGACCCCAACCGCACAGCACAGCGTATGGAAGGGTTGGGCCATGGCTTCAAAAAGTTCTACAAACAAGAAAAACAAAAAAAAGGAGGAAAGAAAAGCAAAGGAAAAGTGTAGGATATGATTTTATTTACTGAATAAAAAATAGCTCAAAGTTAGATTCTCAGGAAAAGGTGATTTTTTCTCGCTGGCTTCGCTCACTCGGGACTCATATAAAGCAGCTTTTTAGCACATGTGCTATACTGCGCCCTTCGTTTTTTTTTTTATACTCTTCACGCTACTGCCGCAAAGAATCCTGTTCACAGTGGCGTACATACCACAAAAAAAAAGGAATCTAAAGAGAGAAGAGTGAAATATATTATTCTCTGGATATCATGTCAAAATCTATCACAAAATTGGATTTTTGTATTAGAAAGGTCAAAATTTTTGCTCGCTCGCTTCGCTCGCTCGCAACTTTTTTTAAAGATAAATTCTGCCTGATACGCAATATCTGGCTTTCTCAAAATAGTCGCCTCATTACACCATTACACCTTTTCATACCATGATATGACCGGGAAATTTTTGGCTCTTGCCCCCCCTGGCCACCGACCCCTGTTACGCCGCTGTACATATTTCGTATGTCAGTCACACCAACGAAACTGACTACAGACCGATTGATTATAATGCATCATTTTAAGTGGCATACCATTGTTTGGTTTGAAGTCAGTTTGATTGGTGTAACTATGATGTTATCTTGTTGAATGTATCGAATGTTTGCTCTACAGAATCAGCCGAATCTCTTCAAAAAAGACAAACTAATCATTGAGTTGGAAAATCAAATTATTGTTCATTTTGTGGTTACAAGGGATGCTTTGAATTAAGCTTTTGTAGTATACCCATCCTATTCATGACGGACTTGTTTTAATAACAGTATGTCAATCATTCTATTCTTTAGATAGTACCGGTTTCTTGATTTTCGCATATTCTCACTCATCCGAAACCTTGTAGAAAATTACATGCCAGCCTTAAAGAACAGTCTTCAGACCTTTAATGAGAAATTGCGATACAGCCTTGAAGGAAATCAATTCAAAGACCATCCGGTTCAAGGTCTAAAAACAAAACTGACAAACGTTGTCACACTTTCGTTTAAAAATCGAAAGGCTAATTTTATTGGCTGATTGCTTTATTGCTCCAGCAAACACAGGGTGCGGGTTACATTTTGGCTTTAACGAGGACTTTTGAGGGTGACGAGATACCACAACAAAAAATAGCGCCATCGGATATCGATGGCTAGGAAAAGACACTCCTATTGCTGGCATTGTAGTACATCGATCGAGAATTAGTGGTTGGTTCATTCGAAAAAAAAATGTAATCAATAACCGACACGCATGTGCTACTGCGACAGGGTATAGGTTCAACGCCCTTCCCCCTTGGGAGAGGAATGGGGTGATGAATACTGTGAGGGGGGTTTATTCAATTCCGCCCCAGAAGTCCATTACGTTTCGACGTCTGACAGTAATTAAGCACCTATGATAATAGTCACGGTAAAGTGGTACACTGCAATTAACCAATTAAAGCATTTGGATAACTCAAATCAGAAGAAATGACTCTATATATCACGATGTACTTATCATGATTACGTACGACTTTGATGAGAACTCTCTTGTCAAAAGGGGGCGGGGAGGGTTGACGAAAGACAGTTATTTGGTGCCTCTTGTCATGGTCTTAAATCTGGTGAATATTTGATTATCTAGTTAGATCAGTTGAAACCGGGGGGAGGGGAGGGATGAATATAAAGGAAATTTCAGACCTACGGGCAGAATCTGACATTTCGGTATTAGGTTTTTTTTTTCGGAAGTCAGTTATGCAAACTGTACTGATAAGTCGGATATTAAAGTTACTAGAGACTTTATGACACTGATTATATCATCATAATTCACCTAAACCTCCAACAACTCGAATCATCGACCCTTCGTGAAAGACACCCGAACTGACCGGAAATGCGTCTATCCTCCAAATAATACTCTTTTCTAGAGCGTAAAACCGCTCACTCGTCGCTCTTTGATCATAATGATAGGTCATCCTTTTAAGAATCTCAACCATGACGATAAAGAATAGGTGGAAAAAGAGACTGAAATTTTCATTATCTTTTCTTATTCTCCTGATAAATTGATATAGATCCAAAGACGAACGCTGAGTCGAAAACAAAATGGATTAAATTCGATCTTCTTGTTATTTTCATGTCGTTTATATCGATTTCGGTTTCTCCTCCTAATTTTGTTTATCCGTTTATGTTTGTATGTTCTGGTGAAGTATCGGGGTTTGGGTTCTAAACCAGTAGTTTTCTATCAGTGGTTAAGTAATCCTCATTAGTTCGTGTAATCTTTGAAAGTTAGAGTAATTCTACACTCAAAAAATTATAGCAAACTGGATTAAGTTTGGATCAATACGCTAATAGCTTCCGTACAAAATACCGATAATTAGGATATGAAGATAAAGACCTTAGTCAATGAAAATTATGATTTTTCTGTTTTGTGAGTTATTGTCGCTTTGAGGACTCTTTGAAAAGTATTGAAATATGGTTAATTATGTCATTCATCACGAAGGCTATTAAATGATTATTTAATTTCTGGCAAGATATTTGTACTCAAGCGACAAGGACATATTCAAATAGTTTCCTTATCGTTCTATTCAGTCGAACATGTCAAATAGGCTGACTTATGCAACAAAGCATGTGTACCCATTATCTTCAGACGTTTCAAGTTCCTTGGTTTTCCTGTTTAAGATTCCATTCTATAATATGTTCATGACCTAGTCGTCTGGTGTAAATTAGCAATAGTCATATTTCATGTTTGAATTTTGACACCGAATCGGGACAAGCTTCAGGTTGCTAAGCAATTGAGCTCATGATCTAGTTTAGGATATATTTTGTTGGGTATCATAGAAATATGGAGTTTCCATGAAATGTTGGAATGACAAGACGTGTACATTACGGAAGCACAGTCAGGATGCGAACCTCCAATCCAGCAATGTTAATCGATCAGATATTTGTCCAAGGATCCAACTTTTTTTAACAGTCAAGACCAAACTAGGTTGGGATTTGGATTGGCAGTGGAAACAAATTACCAAGGAAAGGGTATTTGAATTGGGGAAAAAAGAAAAGGGGGTCAAAATGATTAATAAAAAGACAGTCAGGTTAATAATACATTAATGCATATGAATACATCTCGACGAAAATTCCATGATAAAACAGTTAATTAATTGATATTTGAATTCATTTCTGGGTAAATCAAGTGGGGCTTCCCCTCATCGCTCCCCAGTCATAAACTCAAGAAAGGATATCAGAAGCTTCATCGAAGTAACATTAATCTTGTAAGTACCCGGTGTTAAGTGTATTGGTACAATCTCATTTTCATTCATTTATTTATTCATTTTTCCAACAAATTTTACAATGCAATAATAACAATATATAAAACATAACATCAGACAATATAAATGACATAAATATTCAAATAAACCAAATATAAAAAATATACACTTGATACAGAAGATAATATTTCCAATTTGATAATAATATGCAAGATATGTTGGAAAAATGGAGTGGCCCACTAAAAAGCAAAGCTTGTAAAGGGTGGACCACTCAAAAAGAAAAAAAAGTATAACGTATAACACCTAAATCTATTTGTTTAAAGGGGAATGGAAACTTTGGAACAAGTGGGTTTGTGTGGAAACAGAAAAATAAAAAAATAAGATAAAAGATAGTTTGAGAAAAATCGGACAAATAATAAGAAAAAAATGAGTATATGAATATTGAGATCACTAATGCTATGGAGATCCTCCAATCGGCAATGCGACAAAGATGTGTGATGTCACATGTGAACAACTTTCCAGTTTGATGGACTATAAAATACAAACTCTTCATCCATAATGCATTCTTTGAATATATGTATTATACGCCCTCCTAGAGAATGAATACATGATCTACTGATAGATGTGATAAAGGGGGCAGTTTAAGTGAAATATATACAAAAGTAATGGAAAAGTTGATCACATGTGACATCACCACTGATCTGAAGACATCACGCATCTTTGTCGCATTGCCAGTAGGAGGATCTACATTACAATAATGATCTAAACTTCAAATGCTCATAACGCATTATTTATTCAAATTTTCTCAAACTTTCGTTGACCTTTTTCTTTGATATTTCCGTTTTTTCGTACAAGCTATCTTGTTCCAAAGGTTTCAGTTTCCTTTAACATGATTAGGGTGTTAATTAACGTCATCAGACTATGGATATTTATTAGATGCAAAGCCACAACGCACTCCAGTTACCATAACACTATTGGGTTGGGTTTTAGAGCGCTTTGGGCCTTTAGGGGGTACAAGACTGTCCCCTATATCCATGATATCACTGCACCAACAGTGGCCTTCACTGATATATCAATTGAACACCAGCTCTCTTGAAATTACGAGGCGTTGGTTTTGCGGGAGGTAATTAATTTCATTTATGATTTTGTTGACCAAAATTGGAGGCGCCAGTGGTATCATCAATTTCATTCCCTGACCCGGATTTGAACTTGAGAAGAATCCAGATAGAGGTTAAGTGGTTTGAACTCTCCTAAAAACATTCTAATGCTCTCGAATAAAAATGGAATTATTTACCTAATCACTGACAATGCCATATTCAAGGCCGCGGTTGGCATTGTCATTGAGTACAAGATCTTTAACAGGATGATACAATAATTCCGCAATAAATCCATTATGAATATACCCCACGCGAGTCCATTCGATTCTTTAAATACCCCCATTCATATACAAGATCAACGTCGAGCTAGTACGTATTTTAAACCCATGCATGCAAAAATGAATAAGCTGATCCCAAACACTCGGATTGATTTCACTTGGAACGCAAAAATCTGAAAATTCAACCAATTCGTTGTTGAATGGAGTCAACATGACAACAACTTATATATGAATAAGACAATTGTTTTGATCCATAGACAAGAGGCCTTTACAGAGAATGTCCCCGTATTCTATTTTTTATTTTATGAAATCAACATGAATATTTTTCTTATGATACGTATACGAGTAGCATCGAACGTGTTTGTCCGGAATATAAAATGAAGAACTCTGATCAGTCCCTGATGTACACAAATACAAGTAGTAAGCACACTTTACTATGGATTATCCGATAAGCGTATCAATTTTTAATCCTTTAATGATATCATCATGGATTAAGCAGCGCCCTCATAACGTCAATTGCCTTTCGTTTCCTGAAATTAAGGAATGATACATGAAACTCCAATTTACTCATCCTTGAATCTTCAATAATCAGGCAATAAAACTTAATTACACAGCAACAATATTCTAGGTAAATCTGCAATGGGTCGAAATCGTAATGAACCTACAACTTTATTAATTATGGCAAATACCATGGTGACAGTGCTCACCTCCCAGTGAAATTCAAAGTTTCATGGAATTGACCAAAAACGGCAATTATACGAAGTTGTAAGTCTTAATGAAGAGAGATCCAGAAACAGTTTGGGAATAACAAATGGGGGGGGGGGGGGGGGCAAGCTTTCAAGACAGATGTTGCTGTTTGTGATGGTGTTCAATTCTTATTAAAAAAAAAAAATCACTACAGACGCTATAAATCTACGAAAATATTGTATCCAGTTCAAGACCATTTACCAATCTGGAAATCTATCGTTTGAGCATGTTTTGCTTTTTTCTGAAGTTTTAGTTTGTTGAAAGTAAACAGCTCGATGTAGCCAGAATCAACATTTAGGATGACAATAAGTGTCAAACCGATGGCAAAATTCGTCACATAAACCTCTGATCAAAATGACCGTGACCTAGACAAGCTAGACATCGTTAGTATGCAATTAGGTGTCAAAAACTGTGATTTAATAAATTTCAGACATAAATCATATTTTCGCCCCAGCCCCAGCCGTGAAATCCCGCTCAAAATAATATCTCTGATAATTTAGGCTTTTAAATCTTTTTTTCATCCCAGACAAATGCATTACCATCTGAGAAGCAGTAACTGAATAAGTATTGTCTGTCTGTACTTTTTCGCTTCTATTATACAGATATATCATTACCGGATAACGGAGTACGATCTACTTAAACAATTTATTAAGCCAGAGGACGTTACACAAACAAATGGAAATCTTAAAAGCACACATTAACAATAATATCCCCTTTTGCCCCTTTTGTTTAGGTTGGTCTTGAATAGAGAGGTACAATAAATTGAAATGAATGGGGGAAACAAATAAAGTTTATTTTGTGATTTTTCATTTCAATTTATTCGTTTCGATACGGAACTATTTAATCATATTCCCTTCCATTTCATACGTGACTTTATCTGAAATTCCCGAGAAGCAATTTTTATAGAACATTTAAAAAGTATACCAAATGGCGTCGAGAAATGGCACCGAACGTCTTTGGTGCTGTCGTAACATTTTAATCACCGGCTTTCGTTTACATTTTCTAATTCAACTAGCATATTACGATGGTTATATGTCGTGACAATGATTTATAAGGGCAATTTTGATAAACGGCATCATAAACTTGACCAATTGTCTGACCGTTTGATAGAGTCTCGAGATGGAGAATGCTTTTTTGGTAGGGACAAAATATTCTGATGATAATCTGGTGAAGTGGCGTTTTATTGAGACACGAAGGAGAGAAGGAGGATGGAGTTGACTTTAAAAAGTGGAGAGATTGCGAAGGAGGACAAAAATGGAAAGACGATGATAAAAAGATAACAGAATAGAGATAAATGAGAAAGAGAGGAAATAAGGGGGGGGGGGGGGTGTAGTTATAATAACAGCAGAATTGAACTAAAATAATACGTTTATACAACATTATTCCAGCTTTGTCATGTTTGATGTCGATTCGGTTCTCCCAATTGACTGATTGACAATAATTTATATGTATGTAAAATATTATTTCTTTTCCAGAATAATGCAACAGAAAACTAGATAAAAATATCGTTCTAGATTCAAGAATCAATTTACTTATTCTTCGTAACATCTAATCATCAGCAGAGAACTGTAATCACAATGGTTATTTCATGAAAAATTATTATTCATCAATACTATTTATTTGAATTATTGTGTAAAATACACAACATACCCCACATTCATCATATTTGTTTTACAATCGTGTATGTTTCAGGACCGGTATCCTAGCAACCATGTCCAATGAGATGAGGACAGAGGCAGGTGTAGAGGGATTGTGGTTTATATTGAGTTATGGAGGATTCGCCCAACAAGCTTCTTCCGCTTGTGTCTGAAGCAGTTAACTGGCTCTGAACTTGATATTTTCGACTTGCCCCATCCGTGATTCATAATATAATTATGAATTATTGTAAACTTTATAGTTAATTTTCGAAACGTAAAAAGTCATACAAATGGCCATTCAATAAGAATACACAAACATACAGTACATTTGTGTTAATTAGTACAGACTGATCAATGCAGTGTTCAAGGAATGTTTGCAAAGATTATCAAGACATATAGGCAGAAATATATAAATGTGAATGACAACAGCCATCTGCTCCCTCACAAAACCCCGAAAAAAAAAACAACAGCAACGTCTTGGGGCAAGGGGTTCATATAGAGATGATGATGAAAAAGATATGACACTAAAGATTTAAACTGGAAGCAAAAACATAGAAAAAAGATCAGAACATTTTAGAAATTACCAAAAATTGCAATGTACGATACGGATTGTGAACTCCATGAGAATGGGAAATGAAAGGGCAGGAGAGAGCGAAGGTTGTGAGAAAACTGTTAAATAAAGCGAAAGGAGATGACCTCATCATGATGAAAGCAAGCTAAGAAAGAAAACATAAGAGAGAAAGAAAAAAAATAGAAGGATATGAAAATAGAAATACATCCCGAATACATCATTCTCTTCTTCTACAGGATGGGGAGGTTGAAGAGGATGATGATCGTCCGTGAACTGTATCCTCACAACCTTGATGCCGTGGTCAATGATTGCCGGATTAGGTTAGTGACCATCCATGAAATCGACAACGATCCCAGAGGGACCTGTCCAAAGAGATTGCTCGATGTCATCATGGTTCACTGAATCAACAACCGATGATTTATCCAGTTTCCGAATTGTTCCCATACAAGGCGAAGAGGATGTATTCGAGTACACTCGCTGTCGTTTTTAATCGAAGTGATACAAATTGTTTGAGATTGAATAAACTCTTTGCACAATCATTTGTGGTGTATCTGCTTTTTACTATTTTGCATCATATAAATTTAAGGGTACCAAGTCATACGAAATACCTGTCTTTCATAGACATAAACTTTATTTCTGAGGCAAATCGCCTTTTTTTCTATTCGCCACAAAGTAAAACATGGATTTCGGTAATTTCCAATTTCTATATTTTTCTGGGACGGGGTCGAATTTGCAGGAATAACGCGACTTTAATTTTCAGCTGAGATAAATGACTTGAAAGTTATAAAATTGTACCCTTCCCTTTTAAAACAGCCAAACATGATTAGCACTTAAGGCTCCAGTGGTAACACACTATTTTGTAGAAAAATGTAATTTTACATGACAAATGATAGGCGCAAAGAAATATGGTGTCTTACCCAGGCAGGGTGGAGTAGACTACTCTTAGTCAAAGGTATAAATTTTCACCAAATCAAACCTCTCTTCTAAAAGTAATGCGTCAATCAGAAAAGGAGATAAATATGTATTAACGACTATTGAAATGATATCATAATGAGTATCTCTAATATAAATAGCGTGGATAGAATGTAACACATATGTGATGGGTGAGGGTAACCTGATGCAGTATGATGTTGAGCCTGTGCATGGGGAATGGACCAGTCGGATTCACAACTATCCATCTTCTCTTATAAGGAAAAATTATACCTCATTCAGAATTATTCCATAAAATGCCTATCATAATACAGATAAAATACAATGTAACAACCGAAGGGTGACGATGAGGCCTTTAAAAAAGAGCAGTTCGCAAATTTTGCACACTGAAAAAAAAAATTGTTCAAGTCTGCACCCTATATCCATCACTATACAGCACCTTTTGGGTACAATCTTGTAGCAAAAGTGGAAGAGGGGGTAAAATACACCTTTTTATTCTTACTGGCACCCTGAAATGCTCGTTTGCACCATAAACATGCCAATGATACAACAAAGGTACACATTAGCACCTTCCCTCTAAACTACAACTCTGCACCCTCAAAGCGAAAAAAATGTACAAAATGCTTCTCAGGGTGCAGGGTTGCATCCCCAAAGGAGCTTTTAATGTTTGAAGGGTTGTACCTCTTAGCGCGTGCGTGAGAGTCTCATTACTTTAATTGCATTAGGTAAACAAATTTCATAGGATTAAAAGGAAACGAGGTTAAAAATATTTGTCTAATTTTACAAAATATTTGGTAATTTCAGGATTAAAATGATGGATTTGAGGTAATTTAATGGACAAACGGTAATTACGTGGTCTAATCTTCAACAGATAATACACAAAGAGGAGGCGAGAAAAATAGCATCAGCGGGATAACTTGAAAATGCACTTTTTTCACATTCAGAAAATAATAACTGTCTCGTGGTTAGATACAATATCGGAATTTTGATTATTTGCCATATTTGCGGAGAGGAAATTGCAAAGCCAAAATATTTTTGAAGAAAAATAAACTGCACAGACAAACAAGTGTTCAGAGATAAAGAATGCCAATTGTCACAAATGCGTTTGGCTCAATCAACATTTATGACATACTTTTCGTGCTGAAATTTCAGAAAGACAATAGTCTTGTTTCTGGGTATCGGAACCGTCAAATTACCCTCTTCCCCCTCTAAAACAAACTATTTTGGTTGTGTGTCCAACCAACCCTTCTCCGACCCCCACCCCTTTCATCTCTCCCTCTCCTCTCCCCTCCCCTCCCTCTCCCTCTCTATTGTTAATATATATATCCCTTTCACTATCTGAAAGTCCCCCTCAATTTATCTGTCTCTTTCTACCCCCTTTTATACTTATTGCAACCCCTAACCCTTCAGCTACTTTGTGCATATTTACTCCTTTTTAAGGTGACGGTCGTGGTTCGTTAGCTGTTCGGCCAGGCGACACCGATCGCCAGAAGCAAACTTATTCAACAACTTTATCGACCCTTTCCTATCAAAATCATATTCAAACAATTTCCCACCATAATCGTTTAAAGTAATAAAAATAGTTTCTGTCATATAAAATGTTCGCGCCAATAGAAGACTAGACACATGAAAACAATTCAAATTGCCGCTTACTGTGTGACAACACATCAGGCTGAAAATCATACGTTCCCTTATTATACTGTCGACTTGGTAATGCAAGTTGTTGGATTCGCAAAAGAGAAAAGGAAAATAAAAACAAATTGCTCATAGTCATATTCACAAGACTCTACGTATGGGACCACACTCAAATGTTACTTGAATGTGTGTCCTCTACAGCTCAATTCAGTGGTTTAAAGATGAATGCTTTCAATGACACATCTTTCAGGGGCCACTTTAAAAATCTATTTACCCAATGATACCATTTGATTGATTGATTGATTTATTGATTTATTTCATTTCTTTTCTTTCCATTTTTCACATACAAGTCAAAAATACATAAATACAAATACATAAATACAATTACAAAAATGAACATAAGTAACGACCTTATACATTTGCAAAGATTTGGTAATTATACGAACAAAATACGATACTTATATATCCTCATTTTATAAAACTTAACATTCTTAAAAGCTTGAGTATTCTTGTGTATGTTAAAAAAAAAGAAAGGGGTGAAATGAAAAGAGAGACCAGCTGAGAAGCTAGGCTTGTTGGACGCTGATCTCTCGAATTCGTAAATAATGTAAATAACGTAATATAATGTAAACTTGGTAAATGATCATTCGAAATAAGGGAACATAAATAGTAGGAAAATCGCTGAACATATGGAAGATAAATGCATGGTCATGGTCATGGATGATATAACAAAAAACAAACAAACAAAACAAAACAAAACAAACAGAACAATGGACGGGGGACAAGAAAAACGATAAGGAAAAGACAAATAAGAAAGAGCGAGTAGGGGAAAGGGGTCGGGGGGGAGGTGGGATCTGTATGATTATCAAGTAATTGAGGTTTGTTGTGAGTAGGGGGCAAGTAGTGATTTTTTAACCTTAAATTTAAATGTACCTATACTTAAGCTCTCTCTCGTATTTAGGGGAAGGGAATTCCAAAATTTGGGGGCAGTAAATATAAAAGTGTTTTGTGTAAATGCTGTACGAGTCCTTGGCAGATTATACAAATTGATTTGTCTAGTTGGGTAACGGTGAATTTCATTATTTACTCGAAATATGTTGTTAAAAATGGAGGGTAACCCTTGGTTGTTATACTGATACATAAGAATCGCAAGATTCAATCGATAAATATCGTAAATTTTTAGAGTATTGTTTGATTGGAAAAGACCGTCTGTATGATGTCTAAAATCAACCTGATTTATGATCCGCATAGCTTTTTTTTGTAAGAGTAATACTTTATTTAACATATATGTTGCACTATTTCCCCAGGCGAGTATTCCGTAATTCAAGTGGGGTAAAACTAATGTTGAATATAAAGATTTCAGAATGTTAGGGGGGAATACCCATTTGAGCTTATTTATTACACCAACATTTCTAGATATTACCTTACATATATTATTAATGTGATATTTCCATGAAAGTTTGTCATCAATGAATGTTCCTAAAAATTTTGTTGTAGTTGCCTGTTTTATTTGTATGTTATCTATTAGAATTGGATAAGGTAGTTCATTAAATGTGTTGCTAAATAGCATGAAATTAGTTTTCTCTAGATTTAGGGATAATTTGTTGGCCTTAACCCATGTTGACACAAAGTTTAATTCGGAGTTGACTATCTGATAAAGAGTTTCTATGTTTGAGTGTGAAAGAAAAAGATTGGTATCATCTGCATACATAATAAATGAAAATAAGTCCGAGGATCTGTTAAAGTCGTTGATATAAAGTATGAAAAGCAGCGGGCCAAGTATGGAACCCTGAGGGACACCACAATTAATATTTCTCAATTGTGACGCATGATTTTCAATGCTAACATATTGTTGGCGTTCGTGTAAATAATTACGGAACCAGTCTAACACAATACCTCTAATACCATAATGTGACAGTTTATATAAAAGAATTTGGTGATCTATTGTGTCGAACGCTTTAGAAAAATCTAAAAACATTCCTATCGTATGGGAGCCTTTGTCAAAAGAGTTAGCTACTTTGTTGATTAGGGACAAGATAGCATGAGATGTATTATGATGTTTTCTAAAACCAAACTGACAACAAGTTAGAATTTCGTTATTATTCAAAAAGTCAATTGTACGTGAAAAAACTATCTTTTCTAATATTTTTGAAAAAGTTGATAATAATGATATGGGTCTGTAGTTTGATATTAAAAGAGGATCACCTTTTTTAAAAATCGGTATTATCTTGGCTAATTTCATTCTATTTGGAAAAACACCAGTTCTCAAAGAAAAATTACAAATATAAGTAAAAGGTTCAATAATACAAGAAATAATATTTTTCGTTATGGCATTATCAAAACCGTCATGTCCACAACTCCGTTTGCTATGTAAATTATTAACTATATCAAGAATTTCACTTTCATCCACCGGGGCAAAAAACATAGAATTTGGGTTAGGATTAGGTAAATATTCATGAAAACTTTTGTTACTGTCTGGTATCTTACTGGCTAAATTTGGGCCAATCTCTACCAAAAAGTTATTAAAGTGATCGGAAATTTCTTGTACATTATCAATAATTCTATTATCGATTTTTATCTTAGATACAGCATTTTTCTTTTCATGTTTATTCAATACTTCATTTATAATTTTCCATGTATTTCTTGCATCTCTTTTACATTTCGTGAACTGGCAAGAAAAATAATTCTTTTTTTCTCTTCGTAATAGCCCTGTCAGTGTGTTTTTGTAATTTAAATATCTTGATTTATTATTCACAGTTGGCTTTGCTTTATGTTTCAGATAAAGATTATTCTTCCTATTTATACATCTGAGTAAGCTAGTTGTGATCCATGGGGATCTGGGGCTTCTTTTCCTACTACGCTGATTAGATTGTCTTACCGGGAGACATTCATTAAATAAATTAGTCAATTTATCCATAAAATCGTTAAAACAATTATTTACGTCAGTCATATTATAAATATTACCCCAGTCTAGTTCATCAAGTCTTTCTTTGAATGTGTTAATATTGCCCTCAGAAAAAAATCGTGTGTATATTTTAGAAGGTTGTTGAGTCTGCTGTAAAATTTGGAAATTTGCAAATATTGGGAAGTGATCAGTGATATCAGAGATGACCACTCCAGCGTGTGGAAAAGGATGCATATTGGTAAATATGTTGTCTATTAGAGTGGAGGAGTGTTCCGAAATACGAGTTGGTTTAGATATAAGTGGAATAAATGATGACGTAAGGAATGTTCCATAGAACTCCTGAACAAAGGAATCAGAATCATATTTCAGTAGATTAGCATTAAAATCACCCATTAAAAAGCAATCCTTACTCCGTAAAATTGGATTAGAAAGAATGTTTTCGAGATTTAACAAAAAATCATTATGACTGGAATTAGGAGGTCGATATATTATTCCAATTACAATATTTTTTCTACCGACGAATTCAATTTCTACGAAAATTGTTTCTATGGAGTCATTGACATGGTTTAAGACATTTTTTTCAGTATAATTAAAGTCAGTTTTAATGTATAACGCAACGCCACCTCCCTGTCTGTTAGGTCTATTGTTCACTATTAAGTCATAACCTTGTAGGGAATATAATGAGTGTGGTGTATCTGAAAGCCAAGTTTCGGTTAAGCCGATCACAGAACAATTTAGATTAAGCCTATGGTCAAGAAGGTTACGTAGGCACTCGAAATTGCTATTCATACTCCTAATGTTAGTGTGGAACATTGAAAATACAGTCTTATCTAGATTTGAAAAGTGAGAAACAAGTTGATTTTCAGTGTAGTAAGAGGAAGGGTTAACCTGTTCTTGCTCATTTTCATCAAAAGGGGCTACAAAATCCAAATTATTTGAGTTGAGAGTAGAGATCATATTATTAACAAAATCACTGTCGCGATCGTTAGAGTGGGAATGCATTAATGATTGAAAGACATTCAAGAAATCGTCATTAGTTAGGTCAGTACCAGGGGTGACATTATTTGCCATAAAGGGTAATCATTGGCCACCTAAGGGGAAAAGGATATAATAGCTGTGGGGGCTGGGAGAAAGCTTGTCAGTACGACTAAACGTATAAACAAATTAGATAAAGCAAATACAAGCATACAATGAGTAATGACTTGAAAGAGGGAAAAACAAACAAACAAACAAAAGATCAACAAACAAACAGAAGATAATTCAAATAAACTCAAACGAGTCTCAGAAAATAAAGAATATAAGACAAAGCCGTGACCATGCATCAATCAGCGAGCAGTTGAGAAAGGATTAAATTAGAGAATGATAGAATACACCAGTTTTGTTTTTCAAGGGGAAACTATATATACGGTGTGTCAAAGTATATATACTCACTACGTGCGGGTGAAGGGACACCAGACAATCAAATCAAATTTAGAGACCAAAGTAAGAATAAACGGGGGGGGGGGGGGGGGACAAAAACAGAGAGAAAAAGCGAAGATATGCATGGGGGGGGGGGGCAAACTAACAAAGCATTGATATCAACTGTTTTACTTTTCAGCTCCTAGAATATATATTAACAGAAGAGATCAAATAGAACAAAAGAGATTTAAAAGGAAAAATACCGTTTAGCTCTTTTGGGTAATGTGCAATTAAATTCTTTTCGAGTAAAGATCGTTCAACCATGTCAACTCTATAGCTGGAACGATTGCATTCACAACACTTTGGCGGGAAAAAAACACATTACCAGACATGATTGTCAAGATAAATGTGTAACCCTTTTTCTTTACGAAGCATTAACATTTGAGTCTTATTGTAAGAAAACACTATAATCATTGACCTTATTTATATTGTTACAACACAGAAATCATTTTGGCGGGGAAAAACAATCATTAACGAGTTAGATCTTTGAATTGCCGTGTTAATTATCAATGCAACACTGGCTTGAAATTTGTATGGAAAAATAACGATGGGCTTTTTAGGGTAATGAGCAATTTAACTCTTCGAGTAAAGATTGTTCAACTCTATAGCTGGAACGATTTCATTCACAACATTTTGGCGGGAAAAAAAAAAAAAAACCATCGTGATGATCGTGGAAAGAATGATGGAAATGCTGGAGAACTATTATCACCTTAACGATAATTTGTTCTTCTCTTTAAGTAGTCCTTCCCCCTTTCACCATCAATGCAAATGAGATACAGTCCATTATGTGACACATCATATAATCTGATTTTATATATCCACCATGTCTGGTTCTCTCAATGTGATTTTTAAAATTTGGGGACCTGCCATGTGTCACCATCAAGTCTTCTTTTTTAGGTCAACATTCACCAAGGAATTTTGTTTAAGAAAGTTAAGGTTTAGCTGTAATATTTTGTTTCAATAAGATATCTTTGAATGCAACAATTTTCCACCGTCGAGTTACAGTGCTTAAATTGGAAGCAGTCTTACTCAAGACGTTACTTACTAATCATGATCGTCATGTTGTCTATGCCGTCAAATTTTAATGAATAATTTATTCAAAAGGTAAACTTCTTTGCTGTTGTTTTTGGTGGTGAGGTCGTAAACCTTACTGACGAAGTAATAAGATCAAAGAGCTATAAGTTAATGAATAAAAACAAGATTAAAATGTAGAAGCTGTTATTTCTTGACTTCATTTATTTCGAAAAGTAATGCGTACAAAATGAGAAGACAACAGCGATGTCAAAGGTGACGATTCTGTTACATTATCTTCTTCCCTCTTTTATTTCATTACGAGGGGGCTTGCTTTTAAACTCATATGTTCTCATTTTGACACAATAAATATTTTATTACATATAGTATCACAAGTCTTAAATATTCCTTCCCTTTAAACCGAGAGAATAACGCGCCACTTAAACCGCCAAAGGCGCAACACTTTGGATGACAATAACGAAATCGTTTGCAACAAATTGCATCGAAGTTTGATTGAACGAAAATGACAATTTGTAATTTTCTGATTGGGATTCAATGGCAATATTATTTTGCGCTCGTTAAAGGGTTTATTTCATTAATAATCCTGTTACAGGACCTGCGGCTATGCGATGGTTATGGCGTTTGGAATGAGGTAACTGTACTTCTCTGTACTGTATGAACTTTTGACAATTCGATTTTTATAGGACACCTTCATTCCGTTTTAAGGTAGGTCAAAATTATTCTCATCCCAATAAATCCCCCATTTGGGTACGGATATCGTCTGTTTTGTGAATTCAAGAACGGGGAATAAAAATCAGTGAATGGTTATTTGTATAAGTTTAAATATTTGACGGTTCGTCAGAAAATCACTCTTTCAAATCACAAAATTGAGATTTAGTCACGGAATTCTCCGTAGAATACACAAAACATAGGCCTATCTTTTTTGGATTTTCATAATTTCGACATTGGGAATTTCAGTTAAAGATATCAACAACAAGCATGACAAGAAATGTTGCTTAAAATTGTTCTAAATATCATTTGAGTAGACCTCGATGTACACAAATCTATGTAATGCCCCCTCCTTTATTTATTTTAAAAAATACTTATTTGTCTTTCAGAGAAAGATATTTGAATAGAACAGTTTATGTGAAACACATACACTGGTAGTGTGCCTGCTCATGATACAATGCATTTGATTTTTTTAGATTTCTTTACAAGGTACAGAGAAATAATTCCCCCCCAATGAAAATATGTATAATATCTACCAATTTTACGATAACGAGGATAAAACACCCAATTTAAAGAAAACTTTTTATGATTTGTATATGATTTTCAGGAGATCAATATTTATATCTTTTCACACGATTGGAGATATATTTCGACATTATATTTCTTCTATTCATTCAAGGATACCATACATTGCATTATGACGCCATAAGAATAATATACTTGCAATACCATGCATGATAACATCATTTTTCCTTTTACTATTTTCACATATTTCTTACTTCTTTGCACAATGTAATAGGTGATAATACCAATAGAGACCTGGCCTTGAATTGGATGGGTGAATTGTCAATTATGCCACCCTGCTGTTAAAACCTTTGGTAATCTGTTTTTTTATTTGTCGAAAGGCAATTTGAATCATCTCTATCCTTGGCAAAAAGTATCATTGCAACCTTGCTGAAATATGAGTAAATCTTGGTTGAATAAGAGCGATGAGATATTATGATGCGACTTCACGCAGTTCCAATGTAAATACTCCATTCTAATTTATTGTTCTATTTCATTACCTTGTATAGACAGCTTGATGGCTTCCTTTTCGGGTAATTTACCGTGACATATTTCATTATGTTATATCATTCACAACTGAAGATTCATTCCGCAAGAACAGACGGAAACTTAGGACAGTAACTCTCATCCATCGTGAAAACATATATTTTTCATCAATAACAACTTATGATTATATTAAAGTGGTTTGGTAATATATGTACATTTTGATGAATTCTCATTTGATACCTAAAATTGTATGAACATAGTTAAGTTCCAGTTAAAAATGACAATCTGAAAATCTCACTCTGTAATATTGATAGGAAAAAATTAACTAAAATATGAATACCTCAAAGTGTAATATTCATTAGAATTGTTTAAAAAAAATGGAAATCTGAGCACGTGTTTGAAAACGATACTAAACTAACAATAATTGGTACTTATCATATAAAAGACTGTCTCTCATGTTGAGAAAATAATCACATCGTTGTTTGTTTGCTATCCAATGCATTTTATTCAAATTTTGTTGTGGTTTCAGGGTCTTTTAATAAGTATCCTATCTGCTTATCCATATACATATGTCATCTAGACCTGGGATATTCCTTCAATTATATGCTAATGATCTTGATTTTTAAGGTGCATGATACGCCATAGTCAAATTCTTGCACATAGTACTGTGTAAGAATTATTGGACGATATTAACTACACAACTTTGGTAAATAATCAAATCAGTCTTATGGGCAACATTGGGTAAAATTCATAACTGAGCGAAATCCATTAAATGTTGGCTGGAGCTTACTCAACATTTGGTTTAACATGGTTCACTTTGGAAAAGGTTTGGTTAAACTTTAAGCAATGTTTTAGAGTGTGCTTGTAAATACAAATATAAGTATAAAAGCACTGCATTCCAAATATCCAGACATTTCCAAAGTCAAACAATGAGGAACTAAGTAATACCTAAGTATTTAATCCACCGTGTACATTGATAATCTTTCTCTGGAATAGGCAAACCAGTAAAATAATTTGTTGTCTTTATTTGCCAGAAATTTGCGGTTCACAGGCTTCTCTTTTGAGCCTTTCTTCACGGGTCCTTGCCCAAGAAGACATGCAAATAGGATTAGGTTAGACAGCAAAGGAACCACCAGAAAGTAATATGTTATCATTGAAAAACACCAGTTGGTCTTTAAAAAAAGCAGCAGGATCGAATAGATTAAAGATCCATGATGATATTTATCTCGGAATACAAACATGACAAAGGCAAAGCGCAATATAAGGTGCATAGATCGTACACTAGATAGAAATTGATTTAAAAGATAAATGAGATATTTAGTGCTCCAGAATTAGGGCTTTCCCAGATTGAGGTTAAAAGAATTTCAGATAAATTTTAGGAAGAAAAAGTTTTTTGGATTTCCTTTTCAAAATGTATTTACTCAGGTTAACGTTTTAGCTTAAAAAGTAAGACAAAAAAAAAAGTAACAGAGAGAGAGAGAGAGAGAGAGAGAGAGAGAGAGAGAGAGAGAGAATGGGTGTGCGTATGTGTGAGAATGGTTGAGAGAGTGTGTGAGTGTGCTTCAGAGGATGTGGGTGTGTGACAAGGAGAGAGAGAAAGAGGAGGTGGAGAAGGACAGGAAGCCTAACGATATAAAGTGAGGTAGCTGCACATTAGTATTACGGTCTCAAAAACCAAAATAATCTTAAAAGAATCTGCTTTGGGGGAAAACCAGCGTTAAACATTATGACCATGTTAAGGTACTATCATCATCTATCACAGCTTCTCTTCGCCTCCTCATTTTTGTGGTTAAAACGGATTTAAATCCTTTGTCGCAATAATGCGTTTGTTTCCCCAAATAAAACAATATCATCCAAAAACAAATATCAGGTAGCGCAAAGACACCGGTTTGTGCATGGAGATGTTGTTTGCCAGGATTGCGCAGTCGTAGCCTTGACGTCATACGAAGAGGTTAACAGAGTTTTCAGCAGGAGTTGAAGCAACCATTTAAGTCAGACGGTCTGAATTCCATACTCTTGAAAACAGCAGAGCAGTTCATGAAAACCAAGACAATTGGCGTTATATATTACATCATATATATTAAACTATATATTAAATCATTTAGTACTAAGTAACAAAGCGCATATGGGTGATATCAAATGACATGTCCAACATCTAAAGTGTAAGTATTAACATGACCTTAGCTTGGCGGTCAACACAAAATATTATGGGACTCAATAACTTTCCATATAAAACATCAGGATTGTCAGAGAAGTTATATGTCCCAATCGTTTCTTGGCAATCTTTGCACCATAATGATTTTTGCACCTTTATTCTAAGATTACACACTGAAGTTTGCACTCCTTTTTACGAAGCATTGACTTTCTTTCATCTCACAACATTATGTTTATGTTGGGAAGCCTTAATTAGATTCACCCTCGTAGCATGAAAGGTATTTAGAGCACGATTCCAGACTTTTCACACGCATTGCTTCCTCCCCGGGTGTGCTAACTCATAAAGAAAAATTGTTGGCTCCGTCATTATGATCATATCAACTTTTCTACATTCCTTTCCGATATTGGACTGTCTCCGTTCTTCATGCGACCAATGGTGTGCATCGCGGCATGGCGGGGGTTCATTAAAAGCCCCTTTTGGGGTGAGAGAGGGGTGGCGGTAAGGGCCGACATGCTATTGTAACAAATATCCAAAGTTTATAGACTTTATCGGCAGGAGCAATGCACCTGTCTGCCGAAAGAAAAAAGGTTTCCGGATCGCTGTTCTTTTTATTGTACACCTACTGACTTTAAAGCATCAGGATAAGCTTAAAGACAGAGCCAACTATTTTTCAAAATACACGTGAATGGGATAATTTGCTAAAATTAGACAATTTTCCATAAGAAGAAGTTAGAGCATAACGAAAATACAATTGTATTGAGAATGCCCGTTCAAATATTTAACAGAAAATTATATCTTAAACGTTAGCAAAATGGTCATATTAATCTGATTCACATGCCAATCGCAATGGAGTGTACCACCATTTTACTGCAAAGACCAGTAAGTACCAACTTACTTACTCGACGACCCTTACATCATGTACATGTAAAAGTTGGTAGCGTATAGCTGATCTGCAAATGTCAACATAAGCCAAGACAAGACAAAATGTCTTTATTTTGGGAACTTTTGGGGAATTTTTCTTCTTCATTATATTTTTTATACTTTATGGGCCAATGCGGTTTTAATTGCTTCGAATGCTGAAAAAAAATTCATCATTATATTTATTAAGATGGATTGTTTATAGGTCCTATAGATAGAATCGCTGCGCTTTCACTACAGCAGTAACAATATCACTACCAATATTTGCACATACTTATAATCCTACTTGTATGATTGGCCAAAAGTTAAACATGTGACATCATATTTTGTCATCACTCATTTCGGGTGAGAATTGAAATACACTCGATCATTCATTAGTGGAAGTCCATTTATACGCGGCTCTCGTATCTGCATAACACAGGAACAGGGGCGTGATGAATTTGAGTAAGCGCCAAATGAAAGTGCGTTACATTTTATGGAATAGATAACGAGCGGCCAATGAGTATCTTGTGGCGCATAAAACTACAAATGGTTCTTTATATATATATGTTTTTTTGTCCTTCCCTATATAGCAAACCAATATGCCACAAATAATTAATATTGTTTTAATCCGTGACCATCCCTAAATGATAATGATCTTAAACCATGGAATGTAGATCACGTACCGGTCCAGAAAAAAATAATTCCTTTGGTTCCTGCTGATGAAACAAACATGTCCAATCCTTGTCTGTATAGGTATCTTGATTTTTATAACCTTGAAATATATAATACTACTATCTACTTCCAATTTTCGTAACATAAAGCAAAGTACATCAGACATGCCTAAAAAGGGCTAGATAACACATGCAACATTTCATGAATTGAGAATAACACCTTTTCTGCAACATTGTTCTTGGCAGACTGGAAAAAAGAAAGAAATTGCATGTTTTGACAGTGAGCTTTCCAAAATAAAGAATGAAGAACTATTGAACAGTGAGTCATTCGCTAAAGAATATCAAGGTCATGCTTGGATTATCATACACAAATATATTTTAATCCAATGATGGTATTAAAGTACTCAATCCTTTGAAGCAAGGCAACCATCCTTGTGGTGAAATGAACAGCTTTTTCAGCAAATAAGGTGTGAAATATTTCGTTTATTTAATACAAAAATGAGGTTAAATGTATACTTGTTCTATATTGTTGCATGATATATCTCTATTTCAGTGTTTAATCATTCAATTTGTCATATTCGTTCAATTCATGATTGCTGTTCTTGTAAACATCTAACAACAAATATAATAAACTGAATTAAAAGCATAGTACTAGAAAGTGGAATTGCATCTATACATCATCACACATTTTCTTTATTTGAGTGATAATGACCACAAATCTCAGTCATCTGATTGCTGTTATTACTTGCAATATTTTTCATTTATTTTCTTTTTACACCAAACGAAAGTCGATTTCTTTGGGAGCCAGTAAGGTATTATTTCTGGCGGAAGAGTCCAGAATATGACTGATCAGACTACAAGAAAAAAGTGTATATGTAGGTTTTTCTTGAAATGGATACAAAATACTGCATATATATATATATATATATATATATATATATATACATAAATATCACCACAACTCTATTGTCCTTATCGTTTGAGGCTTTATCGATGGCAAATTCCAGTAATGTAACTTCCTTAAACACATTTGCTTGTGTTTGCACGTATCAGTGGTTTGCGGGTTTTTTGATAGCTCACCACATCTACATGCGGTTGCGAGATACGTAATCATAGTACTAAATATTCAATCGATATCTCTTACTTTATGCATATTTTCTTTAATTGCTCTTTCACAAGAGTAATATGGGAATAATATATAATATATGTATATGTATCTATTTACAACTTTGCACAGTATGTTCCTTGAAAACTATTTTCAATTCCATCATCTAAAACAATTTTTAAGCTAACTTGGCGTATAATTTCTGAAGCTCTATAGATTACAATCTTCGTTGACATTGATAACCAAGTGCAGTTTTATAAGAACCTGTATGGGAGGACCATTATTGTACAATACACATGCTTCGCTCCTCTGCGATAAGACCTCATCATCTGACTTACTCAGTAGTCATTCCCAAACAGAACTCCAAAGCAAACATTATCACCTAGTTGTTTGGTTTATTCACCAAGAAAGTTTACCTCAAACGGTATAAATCTCTGGGCTGTTCCCTTGAAAAGAACCGCTACGTTTACAGAGAGTAACCCAATAGCTGTTTTATTCCTTAGATGCTTTATAGAGAGAAAATCATATTTGCTTAGAGATTTACCCCATTTCGCGAAGCAAATCTATGGAGCTAAACAGAGAGGTGACGATGCGAGAATGTTAAAACGTCATAGAATGTTTGTGAAGATAAGGAGTATGTGATTTGTATCCAGTAGCAAACTACTTATATTCCCCGAAATTTTGCATCATTAACGACATTATGACCTCTTCCAAATAATCTAAAAATTTTTTTTTACATTTTTCTTAGCATGCTGAGTGTTACTGGTTAATAGAAATGTGAAATCAAATTAGAAAGTGAACAATGGTATTCTTTATCCTATTTATATTGATAAAACGCATTTTCTTCATTTGCTTCTCATGAGTGAACTATCACTACAGCATATACATTGCAAAGATTTTACAAATTGAATAAGAATTGCCTTTTGATTTAATCCCACAAAAAAGCAATACGTGAATAGGAAACCCCTTCCCACGAGTTTCTCAATAACTTTTCCTTTGGTTATCGCTCATCGATACCAGTCCCTACCCCCTTCCCATCCCTTCCTAAAAGCCTGACGAAATATTAGGAAGTTGCCCTGGATAATCTCTCACACGACAGCGATGTAGTGAATGCGACAAATCGGCTTAGCAAAGACAGGTTCTAAAAAGAGCAAACGCGGGACCTGTTGTACTCTTAAGCTATTAAAGAACTTTCTTTATTTAATCCGGCCATATATTTCGGCAGCACATTTTACTAACGGTGAACAGTAATTTGGTCATCAGGGGAGAGCTCCGTAAAAACGTGTCGCTTTTATCAATGGGGAGGTAGCTTTAAGTACCTTTATCTTGTTGATGAACATTAATACATATTACTTTTGCCCTCATGTGACATCAAAGGTGTCAAGTTTCTTAACAACAACTTAAGATAGGATGGTGATGTTTGATTATGTTTAGTTTAATAAAAAAATATTAATGATATTTGGTAAAATAGAAGCGCGAATGAGCAATGCCGTGTTTCAAATACATTCACTCCATGCGCTTCTCTCCATTAATGCAGGGAATGGCGTGTACAAACACATGGGTCAGGAACGGCATACCACCCCCATTTGCTGTCTCTTGATCGTTTGAACCCGTTGAAAGGTCTTATTACACGAGTCCATTAATCAACAAATTTTGAAACTTAAGAAATAAGAACAGTAATATTAAAATGCGATTACATCGTGAGAAAACTGATGTCTGTATTCCTTATCGACTGAAGTTGGGCTTGGTCCATTTAGCTTAATCTGTCTGCACATGGTGTATTCATATGCTCGAATATAATTCTACGAAGATGAATAGACTGGACACATAGACGCTTATAAATATATTATCCTATATATCGATTACGATCTCCAATGCACACTATAATTGGCCAGGAAGCAAAACATGATTGATTATAAAAATTCAGAAACCCAAATCATCAGGAACAAATACTATAATGATCTGTATATATTGCTTAAAATAGCCATTATTGTCCAACAAGCATTCAAGGACTATCATCTTGTCAATCGAAGCCTGAAGATGAACAGTATTTGTCGACAGGGGGTAATGCTCTGTCAAGTAAAACAAAAGTTTTTCATCTCTTGTTTGTTCTTTTTCCGCACCCTTCTTCAAAACAACCATTGTCCTCATTACAACTTCCATGAAACTCCTGACTATTATGGAAATGTCATGGAATTTGACACGTAAAATCCGCATTACACCTCAGACCTGTGAACATATCTAACCCATAGTCATCCTTTTATCGTATTATTGATTAGGAGTATTGGGAAAAGAGGGATTTTAAACGCCTGGTAACCCAGAAGAACTGGACTGAACCCTTCTATATTGATCCGTACACGCTTCATGATTTATAGGGAGACACAGACAACATACTATAATAATACATGGTGTGATTATTAGCCCTATTGTATTTATTGAAAAATCGTTTGGTGTAAAAAGCCCTTGGAAGACTATCCACTGTGTCGGGATCGGTCGTTCCTTAGAGTCTTACGTATTGTAATACTCTTTCTGTCTCGAAAATGCAAATATGAAATCAAGTTGGAAGGTGAAGTATATTATATAAATAGTGTACAATCTATTGTAGAATATACTGCATTATACGTACGACAAATATAAAATGATCCCGAGTGGAGGTTTAGTTCTTCTCGGCCTTCGGCCTTGGTGAAATAAACGTGCACGAGGGATACTTTTATATTTGATGTTCATATAGCGGCAGTAATATTGTATAATAGAACGTCCCGTAGAACAATCACTATTTATTACAGTAAATTTTACAACGCCTTCTTAGCTTGTTGTACGCGAGCAATGGGAGGCACACGTACCATCCAAAATGTATCGTCCATAATGTCAAGTTGCACAAGTCAGGAAAAGGTGACGTCAATATAAACAAATTAAGATTCAACGCATTGCATGCGCTTAGTAAGATGCGCAGGACTGACTGGCTAAAAGCGCATTGCCATTAATCGATATTCTCCCATAACACGGGTTTTACCCTCCAAAAGTCAAAGTTATATTGTATATAATTTATGTAAAATATAACTTTTTGAAGGGAGGTCACATGGTACCAATCTAGCCAATCACAGCTCGTATTTTACTACCACTATTTACTATAAATAAATATACAATAATACCATGCAATACGTGCATTACCAATGTGATGAGACACCAAAGGGTGACAAGGAAGTCTTTTTTCATCAGAAGTGTAAAACACTTATTCTACAAGTTTGGGTTTTTTTAACATGGAGAGCCTGGTGCAACGGGAAACCCTTGAAGAACTGTAATTGCAAGGTTCACTTTGCTTCTTTTGTTTGAAATATTACGTATAGATCTATAGATGTACATTGAAAACCCTACCCCAAAATACAACAAATTATCATACAGGACTCATATAAATCTCAACAAATAGGCAAGACAACACGAAATCTGCCCCTGATAGACCAAAAGGTTGAATAAGTATTCCTTAAGATGAAACACACCGGAAGAAGTCGAACATCTAGGAATAATTAGTGCCAAATCCATTCATAATCACTATTTATTTTACAAGTCAAGTCTACCACAGTAGATGGGCTTAGATATTGCAAAGACTCCCACTAAGTTTTCTTGATTTGCGTAAAGGAATTAACCTTTGGAACGGGAAAATCCTTCCATTGTGCCATTGTGACAGAGAAAGGAGTCGTTGAGATCTGGCAGAGTTTTATTTCTCCTCCGATCGATGAAATCAACAGTTTGGAGGACCTCATTAAGTGGGGTGTGATATCATACTGTGAAGCGGATCTCTCACATCGATCTATACAGTTCTGAAGCTAGTAAATATTCTGGGAGACCAGTCTACATGTATGTAAACCCAAGTGTCATTCAAAGCATTCTAGGTTCGCATTGGACGCCAAAAGTCCCACTGGCACTTGACACAGTTCCGTTATGACACTGAAATCAATTCACGAATGATTTTTCGTGGGTATACATTAAGTGAAAATTGACATTAACTGATTAATGCAAAGTTTAGGTTATGAAGAAACCTGTCACTGTGCATATACATACACCAAAAAGTAATAGATACATTACTATATTGGGGAATATTGAAAAAAAAAAGGGAATCCATATCTAAAGTTCATGTACTTACCTGCATGTACACAATCAAAGAGGCGCGATCGCAAGGAGATGGAAAAGCCAATGAACAGGAAGTTCAGATGATGACATGAAAATAAAACAAAGTGAACAATTTGTTAGAGAATAACAGTGAAATAAATCTTTGGATTACTTTATTACATATCGAATGAAAAGGGATAAAAACTTCTCTAAGACATTCAGTTAAATTGTGTTGCATGTTCATTATGTTTAAACAATTATCAAGGATGTATTTCTTTTTATATGAAAACTTAAAATGTTTTGTTGATTGTACTATAATATATGTTTTTTAAGAGAAATAAAACATTACTTTAAAATATAAAAAATAAAGAGGGAGGTTCAAATAAGAACGTAATGCGGTTAGAGGATGTTCATGATCTTGACGCCATTTAAATGTAATGAAATCATGTCATAGAAAATGAGTCATTAAAATAGGACAGAAGGAATGACATGTTATAAGAATGTATGGTAAAAGATTGGTTCTTCTTAAAAATAAAGCAATAATAAATATTATAAACCATCGATTCAGCATTATTTTATCCCACTCAGGTCTATAAACCCATATTCGGTAGACTTGTTGCCCTTTCCATAATGTAATTGTAGAAAACTTGTTTCTGTATGCAACTCAACGTGTGATCAATTTGTCTCCACAGGCGCTTTATTTTCATTTTCCATCAGGTCCACTTTTCCAGTTATCTTAGAAAAACAGCGGTAATTTGGAGAAGTCGGAAAAATATCCATTCTTTTCAACGCAGCCAGAGAGGTTAGCATGTTAATAGTAATTAAGGATGTCAGAATTGTTTTTTTGGTAAACATTGTGGTATGAGGACCATTCCAGGGTTCATACTGCATGTACTGATATATATCTGCAAATGACGAACGTCTTGGTTGTTTAAAATACATGCACATAAAATATGACTATTAAGCTTTTATATTTTTATGTAAACACTGATGTTTATGGTTCAACGTCTGATAAATGTTATGCGTTTTACTATACACACGTGTTTTTTTTAATGCAATGACATAACAAAACATGTAAAAGGAAGGATAACAATATACTGGTAAATAAAGATAATAGCAAAACAACCACATCAGAAACACTACTACTGCTACTACAACTACTATTACTACTACCAACACCACCACCACTACTTCTACTTCTACTACTACTACTACTACTACTACTACTACTACTACTACTACTACTATTACTACTACTACTAAAACTTCTACCGCTACTACTACTACTGCAACAACTGCTCATGGAAATGACAAGTTAATAACATAATCATTATCGATATCATTATTATTGCTATTATTATCATCATTATCATCATCATTTTATTTGGAAGATATTGTAAAGATGAATAAAAAAAATTGGTGAAAGTACAAAATAAATCTGCCAAGTGGTTAATATTGTGATGTTCAGATAGCATTCTATAATAAAGTCAAAGTATATTTCATGATCCTCCTGTAAATTATCATCAACTTAGATTGCGATCATCTGATAAGACAGTGATTAAATTGCCCAGGCTTAAAATGTCCACTTTAAGATAGATGGATGATTACATGTCTCTGCTATTGTTCATGTATCATTTGATTGTCAACAAATATACATAGTCGCCAATTTCTGAGAAAGCTTCCCTATGTTTAGAAAAATCTATCATGAACATTTCACAGACGCTTGCTTGAGAACCAATCGTGAATTGCGAACTCTGTGTGGTTATTTGTAGAAATCTTACAAAACGTATTATTGAGGACAATAGCTATCTTAAGAACACAAATCAGTAGACTTTTCGAACAACATCGAACATGGTGGAAGATGCGAAGAAACATCAACAGCAATACTTAGTTTTAGCTTGTATTTCTCTTTGGAAAGATTCACTGAAAATTACAGCACAAATATGCACCAAATGTCAAATAATAATTCTTTGATTGCCAACATATTAATGGTGTTCCAAGTAATTATCAGTGATTTTGTTGATAAAGCAAATAATGTTTGGAAATGGAAACCATGTCGGCAGACGGATGACACTATCCTTGCGAATAGGGTTACTTCGTGAACTTGGCTTCATAATCTCTAGAATATTAGGCTACCGAGAAGATTTTGTTTCTGTATTTCGATGTTAAAATCGCGTGCTTCTTCGACCGATTGGCAAAGACCACCCGAGGTTTTCTGCTGATTGACTGGACTATTCTGTTTGGATTACGATTCGATATAATAAGCTCAACCCACTCCGATGAGATTTTTCTCAAGCATACGATACACTCTTAAAAGTAATACTAAGCACTCAACACAAGAATGATCAAGAGATTTATCCTCGAGCATTCTACACAGGAGATGGTATTTGCGTATTCCCTACAAGGACCATATCGTATACATTGCAAAACGATTTGTACTTTTGCCACTTCCACGAGATCGAGCCAAACATAAAACCTAATTCTGAACCTATCACAACGCTAATTCTTTCCCAGTGAATTTAAGACAGATGTCACTGTCGCAAGAGCAAATATCAGGGATAAAGTTCAGCAATCCATAAAATCAACAGCAAAGACGTGCAAAGAGAAGACTTGAATTTCAAAATATTGTAGAAAAGCAAAGAAAAGAAGAAAGTATGACCCCATTCCCAAGTCTTCCACCTGTCCCATGTAATTTCTTATTTTCTTAAATACATGTACAGTATATAATAAGTATGTTTTGACTCAATTGTATCGCATCATCCTTATCCACCTTGAGTTTATTAATCAATCACGCAATATCACTTTCATCCGGGTCCTCTAATCTCAACGTATATAGGATAGACCTACCTGAGCTTCAAACTACGGTCTTTCTCATTTATTTTATGGGTTATGGTACAAAACCAATTGGGAGGCATATTCATTATGGATTATTCTACGCAACTTCGATCACAATTTGTATGTCATCCCATGATCCCAATCTGACCAGCTACAATTTATCACAAAATCGAATTTGTGGGATTAGAGATCTATTGCCAAGGATTCAATTAAGTCCTCTTCACTAACTCTGATTGACGAATAAACAATTATAGACTAGTTCGTATTTTCTTGGCAGTTAAAGGTCTGACAGTTTCATTTGAAGTAACGAATTTCGCCAATTATTCTTTTACAGAACAGGGTCCAAAAAGTGAACAGAAATGAATCATTCTTCCTTCTGAGCTGATCGGGTTAGCATCGTAATTAAACCACTCCTCCTGATACAGTGATACTTATTGGATTACAGTCAAACCTTGCTAAATTGCTACCCTGATGTTTCTTATTTCTTTGTATGGACAGGTCTTCGGTTACTTTCTTCAGAAAGTTAGTTGCAGTATAACCAAAGTAAAAATAAGCATTCCAAAACAAATCAAATGTACCGTTATCAATTGATCTAAACTAGTTTCTCGTTTTTGAATGTTATCACATGCAATTAAATGCAGCTACATCAAATTGTTACGATGTCATATATTGACTTTACCATGTTTTATAAGTTTATGAGGTTGGTCAAAACTGAAATAAGAAAAAAAATGGGCCAGATTTTCAAAGGATTTTACTTTGCCATCATGGTAACTAGATGCAAACTTACAAAGATAAAACATGTGAACTTATGAAAAATAGAATATGGACTATATATTTCGATAAGAAAATATCATCTACATTTAGTGAAATAAAGGGTCTTTATGAAAAATAGAATATGGACTAAGTATTTCTATAATAAAATATCATCTACGTTTAATGAAAAACAGAAGGGGCTATTCGGGACAAGTTGAACGCCCTTTCAATTTTGATAATGATAATTTGCCAAAATCAGAAACCAAAAAGAATATCTTGAAATAATATAAAATTGATCAACTTTTAGATCAATGGAGGTATAAGCAAGAGAAGATAGGGAGAGTGACAGAAAGAGAGAGGGGGAAAGAAATTAAATTTAACTTGGTAATTTTAGCCCAATCAACCACATTATAGAGGCGGTAGCGTTTCCTCCTCAGACAACAAATTCAGGACTGGCGACTTTTGAAAGGGAGCATTTATTTGATTTCAATCGTTTCACAACAATTCAAGTAATTGCGGATCAATCTAATTAGGCTATGAGGTGATTCCTATTTACATTATATGGATTCTTCTCTGAAAATCTAAAGCGTTTCTACAAAGATGGACAAATTTACTCAAGTTCCCCGATAAAAAAAATCATATGGCTTTTTTTAAAGGATGTTATGAAGCATATCATATAAATTTTTAGGTTATAATATCTGATTTAAAAATCACAGTTTTTATCCATAATTGCCCCTTGAACTCTAAACTTCTAAATTTGTATCTTCTTTATCTTTTTGTCTTCGGATCAATTACAGGCAAATTAGTGGTATCTGGGCATTTCCTTTGCAGATTGAATACGATCATGGTGATTTTGTTTTCGTGGGTCTAAAAAGCAATTTACTGAGGGGGGGGGGGGGTCAAACTTATGAAGGGGTCGAACTTGAGCAAGGGCAATGTCTGAGTCCTTTTTATTCCAACGCGAGTCAGGAGTCACGTGTTAATAACCAATTACGATCCTAGATGAAGTCAGGTCCCATGTGTACAAGCTTTGAGTCATCATGATGTATTATATACGTTTAATTCCCACGTGTTTGAGCAAACTTGACTTTAGATTTTTTTTCAGTTTACACCTCTTAAGTTATACAGAGTGGGTCAGGAAAAAATGAAGCCTACGCACATCAACCGAGTATTAGATTCATTCGTAATTTCGTAGGTTGGAATTCAATTTTTAAGGCTGCAATTGGATATCAATCCAAAATAAGATTCAGAAGAGACTAAGGACTTTTTACATCGATTAGATTGAGATTCTTAATAAAATTTTGGAACCCGTCTCTCATTACAGTTTAAAGCATCGAAACTATATACATCTAATGGAATGACTTTCAGACAATGCTCTGACTCAATAGTTATTTATCAAGCTCAGCAAGCCATTGTTATTTATTCAAATTCTGATACAAGGAATTTTTTTAATATATAAGTAAACCTAAAATACGATATATTTCATGGTAAAGTCATTATTTGGGAAAAGAAAAGACACTTCAGCTCACACGATATTTTTCAACATGTTAAATAGTCTTAATACTATCAATTTGAATGAATACACCGAAGACAAGTGATATTAGGCCTATTTATAGATTTCCCTCTCAACTAGATCCAATCACTAAAGTTGGAAATGATATGGACTGTTCTTCTGTGATCAATAGACTTTGTGCACACGCTATTTATCAGGCCTACATATTCCAAACAACAGCAAGTGTTCATGCATAGCATGCATACAGAATATTCTTTTTTTGTGAGACACCATGTAATGAACAAATGTTTGCAAGAATTTGAGTGGCCTCGATTGCTTACGCTTGACTTTGGTGCTTGATCTTATTAACGGTTCGATTTAGGGCTATAGACATGGATACATTCAGGTCAATATTTGTTCGCTTATTCATCGAAAACGATGGGGAGACCCAAGCGCCAAACTCTATCTGCAAAGGTTGACATTTAGAATAATGTAAAAAAGAGATCAAAGGAATCGTCTGATTACAGAATATGGGAAAATAGATTCAAATTGTCTGACGAGTGTTGGGGACTCAAACATAGGCGAGTTCACGGACAAGTTGCATGCACTTTTCTGATGCCGCTTCGCAAGCGGCGCCCAAACCCAGTTACATTGCCGGAATGATTCCATTCCATACCGAGCAAGAATCAACAGATTCTCACTCATGTGGATGTAATGAAATGTCAATTCATGCTTCCAACATCGATTGGGGCTGATTTTGTTTCAATGAAACGAGGGTTTCGTCTGACAAGTCGGTCGTCTTTCGTAACAATGCAATGTGTATGACAAGGTAGTTTCATGTTTTGTGGGTCGTCGTGGTTATTTCTCTCTATTAGCCGACTTGCTTTTATAAAGTCCAGTGACTGATTAATATGTCTCCGTACAGACAGCTGTGACTGAGGACTTACATTCGTTGACTATATAGCAAGTACATGGGCATTAATATGGTGTGACCTTTCGCTTGATGTTATTAAAATGTTGAGGGACGCCGATATCACCATCGGCGTAGTTGTAGGGGGACATCTAGCGCCCCTCTCCCAAAATAATGAACATTTAAACAACAAATCTTAATAGGTTGAAAACACATGAAACGACTTTTATCTCTGGTAATGTATGCTATAAAAAAGAAAACCGTACAAAAAGTGTGAGAGTTGTAAATAAAATTGTTTGGGAAATATTACACAACGTCGAATCCCCCTGGCATAGATTATTTTTATTCAAATGAAATATATTTTAAATTATACATTTATGATTGGGTATAATTTTCATTGGGATATCAGTAATATTGATCAGAGAAGTGCTTTGCAGTAATGTATGATATATATAACCCCCCCCCCCCCTCGTTGGCGGACCTCACCTTCCTTATGTTATAATCAAGAAGCCTTGTTCACGTACTTGGAAGTGATGGCAATGTCTGGTATTGAAAATATTAAAAGTTGCATTGAGTTCATTTTAGTTAACCAATGACATAAAATCATGCTACTCGAAGTTTTCTTTCACGTTTACCAAAAAAAATAAAATGGGGACTGAGAAATGAAGGTATATTTCAAGGGCCTCGGAACTGGGGGTGGGGCTGGGTGGGTTGAAAATTGCGCTTTTTGATGCTCTTTATGTTGCAGTGGGTTGCATCTTTTATAAGAGACTTATAGTTTGATTTTTTTTTAGCTTGCAGTTTTGAAAAATGAAGGCTTATAAACGTGGGTATATCAACTCTGTCTTAAAATGAAATATGGCAACAAAGGGGCACATAAGCATATTGCTTTACGTCTCAACATCCAAGTAAAGTAGATTGATAACAGCGTCACTGCATTTTCAGCAAAAAAGGGTACGTTACACTTTTACTGATCTCGAACTTTCACCTATTTCTCCCTCTTTCAATGACATTCTTCAGTGATTTTCTTTTTCTTACTGAAATAAAGAAGGTCTCAATATAGCATTCCCTGGGGTAATCGAGGTGGTCAATTGTTGAAAAGTTCCCCACCTTTGGAACGATCCCCTATCTCCCACACCCCAAGCCTATTTTTACAGTCGTGCACGGGGAATCTATAACAGATTCGATACCAGAATAGCAGTTAGAAATCCACCTCCCTGACCAGGAATTAACTTCGACACCCAACGGAACCATGTGTCGTCGACTCCGTTCTTTCAGTCCCATACGTAAGAAAAAGTGTAAGTGACCATTTTTGGATTAAGCCGTTTGTCAGCAGGATGTATGAATATGATTTCAGTGCGTTGCGAGTGCCGGTGGTATATGTTGCTTGCGGGGTGTATACAGGTGTGCGTTCCTGTCAAATACACGGATGTGCGGCGACTCTAATGAACGACGTGTTATGAATTCTGTATCAACACTAGTTTGGTTTTAAAAGGACATCGGTACAAAAATATCCATCTGATCAACTTTCCCTGCATCAAAGCTGGTCTCTACATGAGTCACTTTCGTGAATATGAAATGTCAGGCCTACAGAGGAAATGATAAACGAAGCAGACGAAAATTGTGTTGTTATCCTAGCTTAGTAACCTTACGAAGCAACTTAATTTGCCAATAATTAAAAGACCAACACCCATTCAACATGGTATCATGCCAATCCTTAATTACGATAGCTGCGAGAGCAGCGTGTGACGTCAACTTGATTTAAAATCTTCGTAAATTGAATTTGACAAGGCCAATGATAATATTGGGGATTATGGATTGATGTGTATACCAGGCGCAATAGAATAGAATAAGCTAATAATGACTCCTCCCTTGGCCCTTCACTGCTTATCGGTGATTCATGTTATCATCCAAAGACATAGATTTTGGCCGCCAACTAAACAAAGTCTGGATTTAATTTGAATACTTTTACGATTTAACCAAGCCTGTCTGCATTTAATCCACACACATTTGATACATCTGCCAGCTACCACTCCACTTAATTCATTTTTGCTAATTACCAAGATAATACGGCTGGTAAAAGACTTAAATGAAATATGGGCGCGAAGTTGGCGCCATTTCCTCGATCACACCTGAGACAAAGTAACCATAGTAGACATATAGGTCTTAGCATCTTTCTTAGGAGAGCTAATTAATCGCATACAGTTCACAAACCCTTATCCCTCATCTTGTTTTAGAATCCGTGTACGTCTAACACTTGCTCTAGTACCATTGCAACCAGAAAGGCAAGGAATCACCAAACTTGTAGGGCCTACCCATTTGGAGCATATCACACCCCAAACAGGATACACTTTCATTTTCATTTTTGTCAGTGTTCTCTAGGGGTAAGATACATCCAAGTTGAACCCCCATGGTGACGCATTCCAGCCCAGAAACAAACTCGATATCCCTCTCCTCTGTGACGTGGTAATCCACCCCTTGTAAAACCCTTTCCGATCCGTGATTCGATACCACTTTTCCTCATTTCACCAAATTTGATACCCTCCGATGTAGCACTCGTCTCGTCGGCTCTTTGAACTCCCAAGTTCAAAACCCGACCAAACTCTTTAAATCCCTCTGAAAACATTGACCAAAGTGGCTTCAAGTCGAGGGTTTGAAAAGTACAATAGACGTGCAACCATCATTGATCTATGAGCTTAAAGTGGATCATGTGTGCAAGCAAAACCTTTTGACACCGTTATGATGTTCATTTCATGTTCTCCATGGGAACGCTTCCTCAATGTTATACTTGGATCAGTTACCCGAATATGCTAAATGTAAATGATTATAAACCATATCACCCATTCGTTTTTAAGTAAAACTATTTTACTTGAGTATTCGATCTGATGATCATGATGATAAAATCAATTTCTTATTCGACGTTCTCAACGTATTCAGAATAATTAATAATAATAATAATTTACAAGTACATCATCTTTACAACATGTCTACAAGGTGTGATTAATAAAAGTCTTAGAACACACCATATATATCACATTATTGATTCACAAAATAATAAGTTAATCTAAGTAAAATTAAACAAAAGTATCATTAATACTACCAGGAAACAGAATTGGTAAACTGTTCCACGTAAATAATCAACTTCAATTTTGAATTTAAAGATATTACAACACGTCGTCGGAAATTTATTCAAGAAGTTCATATCTTTCATTGATAGTCGACTTTTTAGACAATTGTTGTTTCTAGGCTCATTAGACCATTTAAAGCTTTATCTGCTGCTTGTGCCACGCAATAAGCAAGTTAACGCAGGAATTCGTCTATGCGTGACACTCGAAAGTCATAAAACAAATTGTTGACCATATTTTCGTCGCCGAGTGTGATTCATATCAGTGGGGGTTTTTCTTCTCAAAATAATTATTGCTCTACCGCATAATACACTGACACAATTTTAAAGAGATATTGAACTATGTTTCCTGAGATCGTAAAATAAAACACAAGAGTTTCTTTTAATTATGACCAACTTGTTTGACATGTGTTATGAAATGGCAATAGGGGTAGACATTGTGTAACGACCATATATCTTTCAAAATATGGAAATCGGAAAATGAATGCAAGATTAATGACCTTGTTGATTGGCCTTTGTAAAATAAAATAAAGATATCAAGAAATGGAGCTAGCGAAATAAACATGGAAAAATTTGATAAACTGAATTAAAAACATCGGAAGCAAATACGAAATTCAAACGAAAGCCGACGCAACACACATGGAGATGGAAAGATTTAAATGTTGAGCTGTTTCAGATCTACGGTCTATTCGCCATTATGTATCCATAGGGGTCCCATATCTGTCACTTTAGAGGACATCCATGTTTCAGGGTTTATATAAAGACTATTCACCTTGCTGACTTGATAGTCAACAGGTTTCAAGCATTAGCCATCAGATGGATATAACGAAATTATTAACGATTTCATCGTTTGATATTGCCACGTGAGAGGACTTGCTCTATCATAAGTTTTGAAAGATATCAATGATCCTTTGATATTCTTAAAAACTTTACATCTTAGGTTTCGAATGAGAACTGGGAATGGAAATGGTATTTCAATATCTCATCCCTAAAAATCACCAACCAGGATGAAAAAGATGAATTAAAATCTGATGAAGATATACATTTTGGAGCTTACCGAATATCGCAAGTCACTACCGAACTTTATGAAATTAAAAAAAAAAGATCCAACTCCTGTTTAACCACGAAATTAATTTCTCACTTTTCTATCGACCCGCTGTGAGATGTAAAACATAATTGGAAAATATTTAAGAACAAGCTTAATCCTCGAGTGCAATTTCAAACATGACGATATCTTCGTAGAAAAGGTGTCAGAAGTGCAATAAATGCCATATATCATGCGGTTGAGAGGGCCATAAATTGTCTTGATTGTGGCAAGTCATGAGGGTACATATATCGAACTGGAAGGATGTCGGGACAATACTACCACTCTGGTCGTTAAAATAGTTCAAGTACTTTACAGGAAATATTCCATAATAACTGCCTCTCTGTACAAGGCCACTGTAAGGAAAGAAGGGAGAGAAATGTGATTAATTGCCCCCCTCCTTGGTTTTGCGGGAAGGGGGTTGAAAAGGGGATGATTTACGACAAATGATTCTTTCCGTTCTTACCCGGTATTTGTCAGATTTTTACAAGTTCATTGTGTTCAAGTTATTGTGAGTGAAATCAGAGCTATAGATGTTGCAGCCAATAATCGTCTGCTAGTATGATGAGTTTAGTTCAGACCATAGAAACTGTTTTCAACCCTCCTCCCAAATTTTCATCGTATGGATGTCATTATAATTTTCTGGTTGTTGACCTTATAATGATAAAAAACATTTATTTATATCGAAGTATTTAAAAAAATAACTTGAAAATTGATAATTAGGGTACAGGTGGTTTAACAATAGCATGCAATTATTTCTGTTATAACCTGTGAACGATTGGAAGATATAAACCGAAAAAAAGTGATTGCTTCACAGAAAACCATGACTGAAAATTTTCAGCTCCTCTCAATGACAGTAATTGAGTTGGATGTGAAATGCACGTGCATGTAAATCTAATACTCGGTACGTTCTAATGAAATAATTTTTTTCTTAGGTAATCGTACCTTCGTTATTAGGCAAATGTGAAAAAGATCTCTTTCGCATCTTTTCATGTGCATGCACTGAGAGACTCTTAGCCATTTGAGTTCACTTGTTTTCCTTTCACAAGCTGAACATTCAACATATTCAATTTCTTGTCCTTTGCAATGAGTGTGTGCGGGATATGAGGGAGGGTCCATGTGCGTGTGCACTGTGGGTGTCCGCATCCATTCCGCACCTTGTTGCCATACGTCTTCTGCATCGCTCCTGTCTTTGATAATCTTGTCATGTCTTTTCTTGTAAACGACTAATCTATGCCATGTATCACCACTTTTCTAGAGCATTGTTGTCTGTGTTTTCCCCTCCCCTTTTTATCTCTATCGCATGCTTTGGAACATTTGGCGGAAACCAGCAATTCCCTCACGAATCGGCCGATGGCTCGAGGTGAAGGGACGACTTTCAACCCTAAAACCTAAGAGGACATTGTCCTCCTTTTTGCTTTCTCATCATCAAATCATCCAAATCAAGAGCAGAATATCAATAATGATAATCCCATAGAACACAAAGATGTATAATATGTAGATAGGGATATATCTCTTTAATCTTTTCCCTTTGAAATATAAAAGTAGGCTCTATGTTAAACGAAGTCCCTCGAAAATTCTAAGAAATCTGTTTCAGAAATCTAGCGCTTATTACACTTATTGCACTATATCAACATAATTACATCATTTACAAGAATGGAATGATTATGACAAAAGACGATACATTCAATAATATGCAGCGCTTAGAAACATTTGCAGTAAGCACTATAAAAATGTTGCAAATTGTTATTATCATTTGGGTGCGAAATTAGGAAAAACAAAAAGACGGGAATTACTTTATTTTACCCATCACAATTTTTTTTGCTCTTAATTTTGTTGTTTATTTCATTGTAGTATGAACGACCCAGATTGTTTCAGGACACGGGTTAATCATACAAAAGTATAATGTCTATCACTCTGTCGGCGCAAACAGGTTCAGAACATACCTTACATCCATCAACTATCACGTCATATAAATGAGTCACTTTGAACTCCAAGAAGCTGATGATGTAAGTGTACATGGACACAGCTTCACCTGGTGACAAAATGTAGAGGAAGTTGAAGACCGTTGGGAATGGCTTCTTGCCCTTCGTCACGTTATGGAGGTCGCGGTTGCTACGGGAATAAACCTGGACAACTTCAAGGTACATTTACAAGTTTTGATTGCGTGAACGAAATTGTGGCAGGAGGAGGTCTTCTATCCGATGAAGTTTCAAGTTATCAGCTTGGAGTATAGGTCTGTATCAGAACCTAAATAAAGAGCCAACGAGGATCAAGAAATGATAAACATAGGTAACTTTTGATTTAATAAAAGTATCCGATTGCCGAAGTTATATGTTTTCATAAGCAACACCTATATTCCGTCCAACTATTGTGTTTCAAGTTGAAGAAGTGCTGTTTATACTAATGTCATACGTCAGGTAGGCACAATGCGGTCCAAACATCGATTAAAGTAGCTTGAATACCGCCTTCAAAATAGCTTCAGGTGGGAAAGAACCATAAATATGGCCTGAATGCAGCGATGTAAGGCCTAAAACAACTGTTAGAAATTATGATGTAGATATAATGATGCCAACTGCCCTAAAAAGAGTTCTGTCAAAGTTCATCTAAAGGAGCCCACCAGTAATATAATTATTATATTTATAAATTCGAATTGTGGCAATAGATAAAGCTCCTATACATGCTCCTTTATATTTTACTTCTACACCCTATCTCTTAGCTTGCAAGGGTTGACAATTCGGAAATATCAAATCTTGAAGAGGGAAATTGTTCCTCGTTTGCTGACAGACGACCAAACTTGGCGCGAGAGTTCGTCCAAACGGGAGCATAAAGAAATTTGTCAACAGCTATCCGCTAGAGGGGTTACTTAAAGTCCTTGTTAAAGGATTGGTCATATTCCATGTTTAATTACGTGAGTAAACTTGCAGTATACTATTAGTTCTGATACAATATTCGAAGAGCGTATGTACTTGACAATCTTGAATGAATTTGTCCCAGTATTTATTGTACTGTTAAAGACTATTGAGAAATAACACTGGATATCCACTCGGAGGCATAACTAAGTAATAAGGTTCAACGCAACAAACAGAAAATGTGATTATTATTATCATTGTCATCATAATGCCGATTGTACACAGGGATAATAATTGAAGGACTAATATCGCATCAATAATAGTCACCTTTGTTATAAAAAATACTGAAGTTTCCGACTGATCTTTTTATTAGTTGCTTATTCGGTGGCGGTGAAAACAAATATTAAAATTTAAGATTCAAAGGACCACATGCAATCTAAATGGTAATTCGATTAGATATCAATAAACATAAACATAATTCTTCTGAAGTAGATAATTAATGATAATGAAGATTAATAACAAAGGAACATGAATCGATGTTAATTTCTACATCTGTTCGAAACAGTATGCCTAATCCCTAATTCTAAAAAAGACATGCACACTGCAGTCACTAACCCTTTAAGCTTTATAAGGATTTCTTTCTCCAAAGACCTTTTTTAATCATTGAAATTTAGATGTCACTTGTAATAACGTTCTAGGATCCAAATAGAATTCTCAAAACTGAAGAAAAAAAAATACTTATTGAGATGTGTGGTGAATTAACTGGTCACCAATCATTGGTGTGTATCGAACCTTTACATGGTATTTTGAAATAGTTTATTGGTTATAATACCTTTGGACAATTGCAGTCTAAATAATGGACGTTACACATTAAGAGGAAGAATTGTGAAAATCCAGGTGGATACGATCGTAAAAATCACACCTGAACGGCAGAACAAATATTCCGATGTAGGAGTTGATAGCAATCCTGGTTTTCGCCAAGGCCTTTTGGATACGAGTGTCCAATCAACTGCGATTCGCGGTACCAACAAACAAAAGAAATCGACTTTTCTCTTGGAGGGGGAAAGAGTGGAGACATGGTATAATTGTAGATTTAATTCCCAAGATTAGTCATAAAGATCAATCCATCCGTATGATTCGATCCTTTGTTCCTTATGACCCATAGAATTATAGCTTTATGATTATTTTTCTAGCAAACGCGAGGAATTCAGCCCCTCAATGCTAAGCATTTCCATTCATATTTGTGTAATACCACAAGGTTGCGGTGAGACCCAGTCGGATCAAGAATTCATGGCAAATATCATTCCAAATTTTAATAATAGTTCGTCAATAATTTTGATTTCAAACGTGACTGTTGGCCCTGTAATTGATGGTGATAATAACACACGAGCAATTAAATACCGTTGAGTAATATACAGTATTCCAACCGCGTTTCCTGTGAAGAATAACGAAAAATGTAATTACTATGATATTATTTCCCTCTTCGTTTTGGATAAAGGTAGGCTTACAAGCGAGTCGGAAATGTTCGAAGCCGTACAACTTGACAGTAACGATGACGTTACGAGGATTCATTTTGGCGGGACATATTTGAAGAGTGTTATTAGATAATTGAATCATCGAGGTGAGGCCAGAGATTATATACATGTAATCTAGGCCACCTAGCTACACCACCATGACCAACATGACCCAAACAGCTCTTGTACCCAATCATTGTGCGTGTCTGTTAGGTTGATGATCCTTATGTTATATGGCTATAGGTTTGTCTTCCTTAGAAATACATCGGTTCAAATCTTTTGATACGTTGATGTTGGATAATCATAGTGATTTGATAATCTATCGACGGCTGTCTATAAATAAGCGAAAGTGACAACCTCCGCGCACAAAAAAACACGACCCCAAACGGATAAAACATAAAGTTTAAGAAAAATCGTTATTCTAGATATTCGTGTTACTTGGTACCAACATGAGTAGCATCCACGGTCATGACGGTAGGCAGGTAGTGAGTGACTTCAACAGAACTCGCTGCGCAATGACACAAAAAGATGGCAGTGTATATGTCAATTGTCTTTGATGACAGAAATATGCTCTAAATTCACCAAAATCAGTCGTTGAGATCATCAAGATATTTTCATATTCCATATCTCTGTCAGAGAAACCGTAACGTCTGTCAACTAACGTGATAAACGAACCAACTAAGCAGGCTTTTCCTACGGATCATACGAACGGCTGCGATAGATCATCAGACAACGGTGTTATTCGAATGAAAATAGAAAGTCAGCAAAATCCTCATCATCCTCATGATGTGACGAATTCGAGCCCCCGAGAAAACCACTTCGGTTATGATTCTCAAAATCGCGAAAATTAATTTATTTGACCCAAACCTGAACTACTATTCATAATCACGACATTTCCAGTTTCGTGTACAAGAATAGCTTGGGAGATAGTGAAGTCATTGAAAGCGCGTACTTGTATATCACATGTATCGGAGTCGTCGGGTTTGTTGTTGTTTATGACTAAAGGCTAAATCATTAACATTTCTAGAACTGACTGAACAGGGTCAAATTGTCAGAGAGAAATATATCCATGTATATATTGCATGAACATTATTAGAATACATTGACAAAGTGCCGATGTCTCGTTACCCCATCAATTAATGATAAAGGTGAAGTAGTGCACTGTCTCCCGGTAGATGGGTGCAAGTTTGCACCCCTCGGATACCAAACTAAGGGTAAACGGACGTGTAAATCACACCGGTGACCCCAAGGAGTCTGCCATTCGACTTTTATGAAGGCTACCCCTCGTGTTCATTTCCAATGATAGGGATGTTAGAAAGTCGTTAAGAGATGAAAACATGGAAAAACAGAGATGGTCATAAAGTCTAGTTTTATCGTAGATGTAGGAAATGCCCAATCTTGCTTTCTGAGGTAAACCTGGCAATTAACCTGGTATGTGAGTTACGGTTATGAGCTTGAACTTCCAACGATTGAGGTTGATGATAGCATGTCCATGGTGATAATAAGAGGATGAAAGTAACACAAAAAGTATTTTAAATAATGTGTTTCCTTTTATAGAAACATAATGCAAAAATACATCATCTACTTTGGACTAAAAATCACTGTATGTTGTATAACTATTGTAGGTCCTATACATAATTTCTTTTTAACCATATTGCCTCTAAGCAGATACTTTTAAGGCCAAAGACGCTGCCGTCCAGAATGATCCAAACATTCATTACATAAGTCTAAGAAGCATTATTCAGAATAGCGATAGTAATTTGGCCAATGCACAAAGAGAAGGGCACTATCTCGAGGTGAATAACAAAGTAAAATTTAATAGTGAAATTGTACAGGCCGCATTTTATTTAAAAAATCATCAAACTCGGACGGAAAATCTAGAATTTATGTTCAATCCTATAACTTTTACCTAACTAATTTCTACGAAACCGTTGTACATTATGCCTGTCGGTATGTATATGTATACTGAGTGAGCTGCTGATGTCATGTCCCAAGTTACATGTAAGTTTATTCTTTTAATATATTTATCCTGTCATTGACATGCATATATTACATCCCGTGCGACAAAAATGTCACAGCAATGATATTATGCATCGAATCAAGAGTGAACAGTTTATTCACATTTTTCTGGGTGAAAATTAGAAGATATCTAAAAATTATAAAGGTAAATGTGGGATATTACATCATCAGCTCGCTCATTGCATATGCATAATGAAATGTGCAACATTTCAACAAAAAAATTCAATACTTTAGAATTAAATATATATATAGAAATATATATATATTTATATACATATATATTTGTAAGTGTGTGAACTTACAATCTATTCATATCATATGCATGTATTTCCATCCCAGAATACCTCGCTAATGTGTGTATGAGAAATGAAGTGTGATAAGATGCGAGGGTGTGTGTGGTAAATGTGTATAAGTTTGTCAAGGTTAAGATTGGTGAGGGTGTGGTGTGAGGGGGTATGTGTGTTGGAGGTGCCGTGGCCGAGTGGTCTAAGGCGCCTGGCTATACATTGGAAGTCCGGGGTTCGATCCCTGGCCGCGGCACCTATTGCCCGTGAGCAAGGCATTTAATCTACAATGCTCTTTTATCCTACTTTCAAATAAATGGAAATGCTATATGCATTATTGGTAACTAGATGTGCACTTGTTAAAAAAAAGTGTGTGTGTGTGAGGGTGGGTGTATATATATATATATATATATATATATATATATATATATATATATATATATATATATATATATATATATATTATATATATATATATATATATATAGATGCATTCTACAGTAGTTGTGCTATATCTGCTGTATACATTATGACTCGAATAGATCATTTTTTAACATCAGCAATTGGATGTTCAGGATTTATGCTCCGAGATGACCTGCAGATGATTTGCAGTTATTCTAAAGGAGATCATTGAGGTGTAAAGCTTGTGTCATGAAAAAGACCTATGAATTTTCTTTTCACCGTTATTTTTCTCCCAAATTTTCGAGCACAATGCACTCTCTATCTGCTTACATTGGGTATTCATTTCACAATTTCTTCGTTAAATCAAATCAATATTTACTCGCAATCGTTTCAAACTTTGTATCACACTTCACCCAAGAGGAAAGTTCGATCTAGGGGAGAAGAAAGAGGAAGAAAAAAAATATTTCCCCCACACTGAGATTGATTTTGACAAACACCATGATTCTGGGTTTTCTCTCTCTCGCAACCCCCTCTTTTATTCATCTCCCCTTCTCTTTCAATCTTTAAGGTTCAATTCATCTGATCTATCTTGTTTCTTGTTTCACCGCAGATGTACAAATTTGAATAGCCGATTTTTTTTGCGTGTTTGGGAATCAATTGTATGAATAAAAAAGAGAGTTTACGAGAGAAGAATCGTTTTACATCGCTTGGAGCTACACTTTGAAGTTGTTATCGAGTATTACGCGGGGTCGATGAAGCTATTTTGAAAGACTTGGTACAAAATCAGAGCGATTTGCTCCTTTTTTCTCATTCTTTTCAACGATGTTACGAGCTTTTCCCCTTTTTCAAATTTGGGAACTAATTTTTTCCGCGCCTTAGGCACCACTCGACACCTTTCCACCAAGCAAAGTCTTATTAGTTGGTACGACTTCAAATGAAATACTTCTGGAACGAGCCTAAGCATTGTCTGATCGACTTAAAAGGAAAATGGAGTTAAGCCGCCTAAATGTGTCGATTGCCTTTAAAATCGTATGGTTTTGGTCATGAATACATTTACTGATTTTTAAAGCATACGAAGGCAATTTTCTTTACAATGTAATAAACTTTAATAACTACATAATTACGTGAAAATATGTCTGTTATTCGTCAAATACAGAGAAGAGTGCAAAAAGGCCAAAAGCACTGACTCTTGAAATAAACCTGTTTTATGCGCTTCAACTATATTATTTTTTAGTCATATTTTAATCATTATGTAGTTTCAGGCAATTCACATCACCATATTATTTTAATTTGATCGAATCCTGGAGTAATACATGCATCAAGATATTGTGAATCCAAAATTTTCTTTTGGAGTACAGTAATAGAAAATGATAATTAATTCTCATCTATTCTTCATTTTAATTATGAAAGGCTTATACCGTTTCATAAATCTGTTCATAAAACGACAAAAAAATAATACGTTCGATACGAATCGACAAGCCAAATAGTTTATCCAATAATTTTGAATGAAATTAGCTGAAGTTCAGAAGTTGAAATATTCTTATACTGATAATTTTCCCCTCTTGACATACATTTATGAGCATTATCTTTTTACCACGACTTTAATAACACTAAATAGTCTTGGGCCCATAGAATAATAACCTCAGAAAACATTTTGACTCATTTTGGCGCTCCGAAAGATTTTCATAAGGTCATACAAAATTATGAAAACTAGGACTTTCTAAAAACAATCTGGTTTACAAGAAAAAATCATGTGAACTTTAAACAGACCTATTCGAGGCCTAATCATGAATTCTTCATTTGACCCGAAATCACTTAATTTCTAGAAGAAACATAAGAAATGTACATGAAAAACATTGTTATATATAGGACTTTTTCATCTTTTGACTTCGTTCTCACACATTTCATATAAATGACATACATATTTCCAATGCTTTTACATTGTTTTCAAAATGACAGCCCACGAACAAATCTATCACCATTTTATGAATTGATAAAAGGGTTAAAGGTATCATAGCAGGTTTGACTACTGCGCTTTATCTCAACATTTTCTATTATTATGCTTTGAATTGCCCTTAATATATGGTGTATATTTCAGCAACTAATAACTCAACAGTAAAAAATAAAGAGGGAATAATATCAAGTCAGTTAATTTTCGCCCCGAATGTGTATGTTTTACACAAGTCGAGATTTCTAAGATCTTGAACATAGAATCGATAATCATAACCGATCTCTGCTGGTGTACTATTGATTGAATTTATTTTTGTATCATTGAAATTATGACAACATGCGAACAATATCGAATATGGAAAACGTCAAAATTCATTTACTTTTATATCATTAGGCCTACATACTATAAACATACACACTTTAATCGATAAAGAATGACTACTTCTCAATAATTTTATTTTCGTAAGACATGTAAGATACATACGTGATTTATTAACATTTTCCAAGGCGCTCAATAAATCGCTTTTTGATGATTTTACTCCATCATATATACAATTTGACAATACATCATCGTTAAGACATAAACTGTCTGACAGTTGGAATATTTTCACAACGCAAAAATGCAAATAAAACAAACTTTTTGCTGATGATTATAAAACACAATAAATCGAAGTTTGCTGATTAAATCATGTGAAAAATGAGGGTAATGAAAATCAATTGTTTCCATAGAAACACGTGTTCTGCCGCAGCATATTTCAGGGACATATATATTGTTGACTCGCAACGTTAACCCGCCAATCACCCAATAAACTATTGTTTCTTTACCTTTGCTCATTTTTCTTTAAGGCCGAAATCTATTTCCTGTTATTTCATAAAGGACCTCTATTAATTTTAAAGATTTAGTCAAAAAATTTTGAACTATTAACTTCTGCAAAGTACAAAAAAGAGACCGTGAAGAAATTATAAATGATTCAGGCAAAAGTTAGAAGACAAAATAAAACATGCGAAATCGTATTATTTTTTTTATTAAAGATAAAAAGAAAAAGATTTTGACATTACTGAAATAATAAAATGTGCTCACTATGAAAATATTTTAATTATTCTGTATCAGATAATGATTACATTTTTAACAATCCACTTACTTAAAAAAAAAATGAAGAACCTCGGACTAGTTGAAAAGAGTCAAATAGATTAAAATCGTGTTTTCGTGACTGAATGACTAGTGGTAGTCAAGATGCAAATGGGGAGACGGATGGAATTATACGGACATGTAACCTCGATGAATGCTGTTCACATAATTTTAACGATAACGTATAATTATGCAACAGCTGCATAACAAAATGGGGGATGTATATAAAGGCGGGAGAATGGTAAAATTGAGTTTTTTATATGTTTTGCTCCCAATTAACAAAATCAACATCATTATCAGGAACAGAGAATGACCGCTGCAATAGTGATATCTTTGATAATTGTCATGGTTACAATAATTTTCATGGAATATGTTTTTACCGTGGGAGTTATTATCAATGGAAAAATCATAGCCATATAATATTAATTTAAATTTTGTTAAAAAGGTTCCAGGCGTATGAGATTTCATATCAACCCTGGAAAGGAATTCAATTCATCGTAACTTCAGATCTGTTCGCATTGGGTCATGTTTTTCGTCGTCGGTGATTAATGTATACAAGGCAAGAATAAATGCCGAGTCTGCGTAAGTTTAAACAGCTGTATTATTTATCTGTCATTCTGTGGGTTCTCAAAATATTTGAATAAACTGCATTTTATATTCCTAATCCCCCTCTATCATAATTTTCATGGATATAGGGTAAAATGTTACGCACGGATGAATGTCAACTGCGCAATTTTATGGCTACACATTCGGCACGTCGCAGGTCAAAGTTTAGGGTAAACCTCTACAAATTATCAACTTGTTTGCTTGAAAAGAAGGAGAAAGAAGTCATGATGAAGAAAGATGAAAGAAAAGTGTGCCTTAGTTGGGGCATAATTGGTAAATTCACTAATTACCTTGTGTATTTTACATGATGAAATCTTTATGCATAATCATAGCTCTAAATTCATTTCAGCTATCATATCCAGTTTGATTCATGACCAGTCAAACAAAGCTAGGATTTTTAAAGCAGAAATAACGATTTTCATACATCATTGATTCGAAAATGCTATCTCAACATCTTTATAATCATAAATATCCTAACAATGAGAAACAATCACAATCAACTCTTTGGGCTTTGATCGTATCACATGGTTTACGGTCATTTTTCCCAAAGCTGGCATTCATTGATTTTGGGTGGGGTGAAGTGCAATGGACAAAACTGAAGGTTACACACCATACCCATTTGAATCACCCCTCGTGGTGAGTGACGAGGGGGGGGGGGGGGGCAACACACCATCATTGTCAAACGAAAAATGAACAAGGGTAAACTGTTACGAACTGATGGAAGGAAAGAGAGGAGTCCGTCACACAGATGCACTCCTTTGAAATTTGATGAGGGGGATGGGGGCGAAGTTAGATCATTTAATTACATAATGCATAGTTGTCTCGATCATTTTTCGCACATGACGTAGTGAAATCGATTCAAACTGTATTCCGCAACTGCAGAGAAACATTGGCGCCATTTCGAATCCTACCTTAGCTATGATTCGCAATGAAATTATGTATTAAACTGAATTATTAATTCATTTGAACAGAAAAGACCATTCATGTTCATGGAACCCATTTACTTTCCCGAATCAATAATCTTCATTTATAGGCTTGGCTTTTGCGTCCAACCAACATCTAAGCCTTGTTTTTCTTTACTTCACGTCACAGACCATATTTTGACATTTTTATTTCAAGTCATTAAAACAATAACCCGCCATGTTGTGTGACAAGTCAGTCGGTCATGTTCTTTATCTCGTAAATCGGCAAGCCATGTTAGAGGTCGAGTGTCAAAACACCCGGGTGTTTTTTTCCATAACATGATTGTGAATTCAGAAGAGTGAAGGTGAACTACGCCATGGAGTGGAAATTGCTGCTCAAAGAGTAGACGTATACTCTCTAATGAGTGATTTTTCACTCGCTTAGAGGTGAATTTCAAGTCCCTATTTCGCTCCACAACAACCATGACGATGCAATAGGAATGAAGGTGAGGGAGGCGAAATGTGGTGGACATGGAGGAGTGGAAGTGCAGAACATGTGTAAGATATGGGTTAACCAGTATCTTATACATAAACACACACACCCTCACACTACACACGCACACCCACACTCATTTTAAGACCAATATCGCACGATTTTCCCTTGGTATGCCATGGGACGGGGGAATCTGGAAGTACCCTCTCTCCAGAAGTGAATGTAAAGAAAGTGTAGTTACCTTCAATGGGGAGTTATATAAAGTGGGAGAAAGGGGCGTTAAATTTGGGAGTTTATTCTAGAAAACTACGAGAGGTGAACATTAAATGGCATCATGCATGTTATTTATAGGCAAATAAGGGCAAATGGTACCGATAAAATGTGGAGTTATGGCCGAAATAATGTGGTTCTATTTAACGTCATTATTCTAACCTCTTGCACACATCGTACATTTATTACACTTTCATTGCATTTTTGCCCTGGGAATTTTCCCGGAATGTCAGCATAAAAACTAAATGATTACATTTAAAAAAAGAGAAAATTATTCCAGTGACGAGGCCAAAACTATCCTTAGGAAAGGAAGATTGAAGTGAAAGGTTTTGAAAGGATTTCATCAAAATAATACCACTTTCATGAAATGATAAATCTTTTTTGTTACTCCCATTCAACAGACAAAAAGTATAGATAGGTGTATGCATTTTTATATAACATACAAGCCTTAAAAAAATTTTTTTGAATGAAATGGGATCCCATCGTCAAAATATCCCATACTTAATACAAGGTTTCAAGGGTGCAATAGCCCGGAAATATGAAATTTGATGGAATTAAAGTAGCCCTGATGACACTGCCAAACTCATGTCAGGCAGCTGCAGAATGTCACACATCAGCGGAGAAGGAGCCGTGTTTGTGCCACAACTGCCCCGACCAGTTGTGTCCCGTAATTGGAGTCAACAGGCTAGCGGTTACCCCCACGTCAATAGTCATTAAAAGCACAAAGCAAACTGGATTTGAGCAATTGTTAAAGAAGAAGTTTGGTAGGGAAAAACACCGCACTTTCGAGGGGAATATTCGAATCATATCCCATAGTTACATCAGATAGTACTGATAAATTGATGCAAATATCAAACACAATTCAACTTCTCGAAAACTCCTCTGAAAACAAATGTTTTTCATTCGACAATTATTTTGCGAAATCAAATCCCAGCCAAAAGTGTTGGGTTGTATACTATATTTATGTTTATCAACTCATGATTGCATATATTCTTTTCTAGATTACAGCATTGTACCATATTTAGTAAGCCCTTCAGGTGGGACATGCTCATTTGAATTTGCATAGTGTGATTAACATTTTTTACAATGAACAATGAGATTGAATAAAAAAAAAACGAATGGAAAAAAATGTTGTATATGTTCCACAATGATATCTTCTCTTCAACCTCATGTTGTGTTCTACATTGGAATGTCTATTCTTCGGTTGCGAAAAAGGCAATTAAGATAGAAATTCCTTTGAAAAACGCAGAAAAGGGAATATTAACCATTCGGGTCTATAATCACAATATTGCAACATCATCAACAACATGTGAGCCATCAACTAAAAAGACAATAATTTAATCATATATATAAATGAATGTTCTTCACACAATCGTTTAAACATTGGAAAAATTGATCCACATGACATTACTGCAACACGAAGATCTTTATCGTGTAGTTCTAAATCACCTTGGAGGATTGCTGCAAATGGTTATTAAGAGCATTTTTCTTTCTCGTTCTAAGCTTAGACTTAATGACTGGATTGATGACACTTGGGTGTCACAATCTTTCTGCAATTAGTATACTTCAGGTCGATACAGAATGATCTATTTTCTGTTTTATTTATATGTGTCAAAGATATCAATTTTACTATAAAAAAGGGCCAGACTCACCACCACATTGCTTCTGTTGAACACAATAGTGCAGCCGAAATGGCCAAAGTCAATGTTAATCCGAATAGATTCATAATTAAGTTCCTTTGCTATCGTCTGTTATAAGATACACTCCTTTCCGATTTGAATTCTGGAAAGTATAAGAAAGTGCTCCTGTTCTATTTCCGTCAATGTCAGTCGGAGGTTACAATAAAAATCCCCTTTGAAAGGAACAAGGTAAATGTCAAAATGGAGACAATGTCTGTGAAGAGTTTAACAGTGAAGACTGAAGATGTAGTTCGGTCTAATACTATATTCCAAGCTTATTTTTTCCTGGCCTGTCGGTGCAAAGTTTCTCATGTGGGTGTGACCGTTCGGCACCATCCGTGGGCATCCTCGCATCGTTTATCCGATCTTTTATCTCCGAGTGTCGTTTCTTAGTAAGTAAGACCAGAAAAACGAAGCAGTCTAATAGATAAAGTGAGAAAAGAAAGGCACTTTTAAGCTAAGTGCGGCTGCTAATCCGCATCAAGATGTCAGTATCGGTATCGAAGTAGGCAGCTCACGGCGAGGACACCCGCGTGGAAAGTTATGAATCTCCGTAGAGTGTCGGGTGATGAAAGCCGTGCCGATTTTTATTTTATCTTTTAAAAATCTTTTGTAAAAGTCGCACACTATCATTCGCGCGCGTGCGTGCCGCTTATTTTGATGTACCAAGTGGGTTGTACGGAAACTGTAGCTGCTGCCACTGGAAGGATGGTCCTCTTTGTCGTTCGCTTATTTTCCGTTCTACGGACTTGCACTCAACTCCCGTTGCGACGTTCGGAAAGTCACGCTTCATTGACGCCGTTACACTCCCGTTGATGAATACTTTATGATCCTCTAGTTTCTTATTTTCCGTCGTGCGATGAAGCGTGACTCCACGCAAGTTGTAGAAAATGAAATCCTTTGTTTTGATTAGTCGAATAAAGGATGCAGCCCCCTTCTACAAATTACTATTGATCACAATGACAAACTACAGCGTTACGTAGCCTAAACCACATTGTATTGGCAGTTAATAATTCTAAAAGACAAACTGCGGATAGTCGTAAACTATATTAAGGTAACTGTCTCCCTTTCAATCCATTGACATTTTGTATATATTGGGTTGGATAAGAGGATGTCGTTCCTGAATAGCCTGCCACCGACCTACTAAAGGTTCCCCACAAAAGGTGTAATGTCTCAAAAGAACTTCGTCAATAGCAAAAGAATACACATCACCGGCTTACAAGATCGATATGTGACAAGATACTTTTGAAAATATTGTTACCTGTCCTCTTTCATCCGATGTCTTCTTTCTTCTCCATTCGCTACTTCAACTCGGAGAAAAGGTGTGATATGTCTTTCACTGCGAAACTGTATAGTGGGTTTTCCTTTTTTACCGGATGACAATGTAGGAACGGTTAGATAGCTTTAGTAACCTGGTGTGATAATACAAGATACCTTTCATCCCTGTGACCTCGGTCTGAGATGGTTCTGACAAAGCATCGTGCGAAGGGTGATGTTAGACATGTCTTCCGCACCTTTTGAAGGATGACAAGGGTGTGATAGCGAAGTCTGGTGGTATAAAGTCCCCTTCTTGGGTGGGGAATAGGCCTGGGTAGGGGTGTTGGGGCCGAAGGTAAATGAGAGAGGCAAAGGGTCGGAGCATGGAGTTCCTGGACCAGCATGCTATGAGAGTGATATTCCGATTTAGACCTTTTCCCATTGTCTTGTTGATTTGTACTTATCTTCTTAAAAATTACTTACTTGTTTACGTTACAAAAAATAATCGTTTCGTAAAATCGTTCTGTTTTCTTGGAAAACAAAGAGATACTATATCGATTTCCGGTCAAAACACAAAGTACGATCGCCCCTCTTTGCTGATGAATTTTATGATAGATGTATGCGTCTATGCGGGTATCTATATGTGTGTGTGTGCGGGCGTGGGTGCGTGTGTATGTTTGTATGTATGTATGAGATATTGAGGATGTGTAGAAGTAAATGTATTCTATGATATATCATCAGGTTTTTCGCTCTATCTTAAAAACAAGTAATTGATCTATATTATATATACATACATGTGTAGTATTCCGCCATTTTATGAAAGCAACTCGTTCAATTTGATATGTTTATTTGTAGGCCTCTAAGTTTGATGGAAGAAAGCCTGATTAAATAGGATCATAATAAAGAGCTAGAACAAAATACATAATCTACTGCAATTAAAAAAACCCGTTCTTCTCGAAGCCAAATGAAACCGTAGAGGGCGGATACTATGTAGTCACAATACTCGACATTGATTTGCAAGCGTCAACTTCCAAGTAATTGAGATGCAATGTCCATTATGGCTGGGAGTCGTCGAAATAAAGAAACAAGAGAATGACGTAGGCCCGCTATCTGAAACTCAACAATGTATGTAACTATACATTACATTTCAATACAACATAAGTTGCATTGCATTATAAGAGTGCGTCTTTCGGATGGTGACGTTAAATGTCGGTCCCAGACGTAAATAATCATATCTGATTGATACACGTCTGACAAAACTCAAATACACACACATATGCATGCTTTACAAATGAAATTCTATGAGGAGATTTTAAAAAAAAGGTATATACAAAACTATTGGTGATTAAATTAACAAAATAGTCGATGACCTGTGGGATTTAATATCACATTTCAAGGTATAATAATTTAAGAAATACTCCTGTGTTCAAAATCATGATTTAGTATCAGGGGCGGCGGAACGTATTTTCGTTTGGGGGTGGGCAAAACCAAAAAAGGGCGCTTATATGTCAAAATTTGTATTTTTGGTGCAAACGGATATTTTTACCATGAGATTATCATCTGCGTGAAGTAGATGTGTGTTTTGTAATAATTAAGTTTAGCAAAGCCTTTTTGAAGTGATTCCTGATTGATAAAGCAGTTTGGAAAAAAATTAAATTCTGAAGTTCTGAAACTCGATTTTTGTCAATTATGGCGCTAATTATACTGTTAAAAGGGCATCCTCGCGAGATGTTGCGAGCGCGAATCGCAAGCTCAAACTTTTGGACATTTCTTTTAATAAGACATGAAAATTAAACAGTTCAAGCAGTTTCTGGTTATCAAGAAGAAGTTATGTATCTAACTAAAGAATTGACGCGAGCGCGAACTGAAAATTTGTGTTATTCCAACCTGAAAACTGGACATTCTCAGCACTTTTTGTAACCAAGAACAAAATTAGTACCTTATTAAACAACAATAGATAAAATATTATTATCTTCTAAAATGTATTATGTTTTACTTCAAAAAAGGTATTTCATTTTGAAAAAGGAGACATTTTATTTGGAAAAAGGGCACTTTCTAAAAAAAAAGGCATTTTTTTCCTACGTGGATTTTTTTTTTGGGGGGGTAAGTGCCCCCGGTTCCGCCGCCCATGTTTAATATTAGTTTGCACACTTTAAAAATAGTTCAAATACCGACTTCCGCCAAAGAAATGTTTATTGAAATCTTAAAGTAACCATTGGCATTTTCCCTTTCAATTGATTGGGCTACAGTCTTCTTTTTCTTGGTATTCTGTTATTGGGAGAAGTCAATAGGTCTACAGTGAGATAACTTTTATCTTTCTCATTCCTCTACAATGAAATCAAACATTAGCAAGTATCCTTGGCTAAAAAAGTAACAACTTGAATGTTGTATTTGAAATCCTCTTTCTTTTGATAGAATAAAGCAAATTATTGCACATTCTATCACATTATTATTATTATCATCATCATTTTATTCAGTTATTTATTATCTATTTAATTATTCATGTATTTATTTATTTATTTATTATTATTATAATTGTTTTATCTTTTAAATTTGGATTGATTGATTTATTTATTATTATTATTATTTTTTTTTTTTTTGGGGGGGGGGGAGATACTGAATCCGCCCATTGGTGTGCATGATTATTAAATGGACGGACTGGTAGTGGTTTAAAATGATTTCAAATTAAAAAAAAAGTACTTCCAAACTTAATTTGTCTTGACCAAACATTCTGACAACGCTTTCTAACCCATCAAATTATTCAACTCTAATATACTAAGGATGGGGTTCGTCATTTCACTGACAATTTTCTTCGCTGATATACTGTAGATTATATATTATATGTATCACCATTGTGTTTACCATCTGTACCATGAAAACCAACCATTATGCCTTTCGTCCAAAGTCCACTTTAAGATATGCATTCATTGCTGAGCATTAGAAATTGACTGACCAAATACAATATGATAATAATCGTTTTTGCTTATTTGATTTTAAACCTGGAACCTGCTGTGTTAACTTGTCAAACAATTACAGCAGGCAAACTTCTCTACGTTTGCCTATATGTTATGGTATCGCGAAAAATTGCTTCGCATTTTCGTCTAGAAGTGGCCTGTCAGTTTGATCGTTTACCCCGTCATCTGTCAGAATATTTTTCATGATGTCGAATCTTCTTTTCTTATATGGCACAGTCAAGTCGGGTCAGCCAAATCATTCGGCTATCCCAGTAGATGGTCCAGGACTATGTAAATGTCTGGGGACGGGACGGACCGAAACAAAATGGCCGTTAGTGATCGCAACAAAATACAACCTTCCCTTTCTGTTGGACTGCGAAGGAGAAGGATACGTAAGTATTTTAGATGAAACTTATATATAAAAATACATTTGAAACAACATGAAAGTACCCGATAGTCAATGAAACATGCAAAAGATGTTAACAGGGTAGATATAAATCTTCTGACAACGCTCCTTCCACCCATATACCGCACAAGCGCAAACAAATAATTTTGGGCCATTATTGGTTTTATTTCATTTGATTTAATTTGGATTGATTTGATTAAATGTGATGAATCCGACTACTGTGCCTCTTATATTTTACTCAATATTGTATGAAGGTATGTTTGTATGTATTTATGTAGTGCATGTAGACGGATTATCCCATTCATGTCATCTCATGCATTCACCAAAGCGAATTCATAACTACACTCATATTGGTATTGATCCGAATATGATTGTGAAAGAACTGTAACGAAGAAGATATTTGTTGCCAACTTAGTTCCATGTCTCATTTATTGCAAGCCCACCAAAACTGTGGATTTCCGAGCAAAAACAAAAGTTGACATGATCGTCAGATAATGATCCATTGTTATTGAGAGTTTTAAAAGATGATTTGGTCAGTCCATGAAAAATGTAACGTACTAAGTAGTGATCATTGTGCTTATGATTATTTAGATGATGATGATAATGGTCATGATCATCATGATCATCATCCCCATCATGGCGATTGATATAAATATGATGATGGTTATGATTATAAACTATCTCGTTTGTAATTACTTCATTTCATATTTACATCATAATTTGAATTATTACTTCTTTATTGCATCTGAGTATCTTAATCATCATTAAGATCTAAGGACATACCGTCTATGTCATCCTCACGACGAATTGAATTCTAAATTTTAACTTCTATAGCCAAGGTAGTATTATGCGGAGCTCCAAAAACATTTTTATGAAACCCTATGTTACCATCATATATATTTATTTTGTAGAACGTCCAAGGTGAGGTGTACGAGATAGATGACGATATCCTTGCTGACATCGACAAAAAGGAAGATCAATATGATCGTCGGAAGGTCAAGATCGTCATGGACAAAATGGCGGATGGCTCCGAGCCGACGACCTTGGAATGCTGGTTCTACCTGTTACCAAGGTAGATTTATTTTCTTCATTTTCGTTTAAGTTTTTTCATCATTCACAATATCATTGCAATGATTATTAATACCTATTCAGTCGCTATCAGTATTCTAACGTCATCATCCTTAACATCATCATTCACATTTACCACGCTAGGTTGGAACCATCGAATGATTGTGGATTGCGCGTTGCGGAATTTCTTCATGGCAATTTTTTTCGTTCATTGTTTCAAGGGATAAATCTTTCAATCATTAAAATGAAAATATTTTTGTCGAAAGCAAAACATTTCTTTGTGCAAACAAGAGGTGATATAATATGTTTAAAGGCGAAATGCCATTAAAAAGGGTTTAGTGGTATCTTTACAGCAACGCTTTAAATATCACGATGAATAATGATCACTTGGCCTTATAAACCTCTTGCAATTCCTTTTTGCTATTTTGATTTATATTTCAAACACAAAAATGATATAACATAATATCTAATTAACATAATTCTTTCAAAAAACCCTAAAATCTAAGGCTTTAGTCTTAGGCGACAGTAAAACATTTCAATGATATAATTCATCAGTAGTTATTCATAATTATTATAAATATAGAAATAAAAAATTATACATAAATGAATGTCATATACTAAAACACATTAAGAACCCACCCACAATATCCAAATTCCCACAAAAACGCACACACACAAACACACACATACACAATATACGGTACATAGGCCAATGATCTATACCCATATAAAAAAAATCAGAAAAAGTAACATCATCGCATCGAATTTCAAAAGAAATCGACTAAAAGTATAATAATATTGCATTAAGTTTTAATTCATGGCAATGAATAGAAATTCTAAAGCACATTATCCATATCTTATGTCGTGTGATTTTTTATCTTGTTTTTTGCATTCACCAATACAGATTCAGGCAGTCGTTACTGGCACTTGAGAAACATGAGAATTACGACAGTTATGGCGCCCACGGCCAGCAGTACATCCAGATGTACGATCTCGAGAACAGTAGATGGTTAGAACCCATGGAAACTGTACATAAAGAATTTGCCCTACTAAAAAGGGAAGATGAAAAACTCACCTAATAACAGTGGACTCACTATTGATTAGTCGTTCTCGGCAGTATGAATTTATAAACGGATATGTTAGGATCTGTCAGGCGGGAAATTCAAATCTTTGAAGAATGTGTCATGTACAGTCAAGTCCTCTGACATATTAATTGCTTTGTGAAATAATCTTCTAGTCGGGTCAATGTAAAACCAAAAATACCCCTTCTCCCAAAATATTGCAAAAAATGTTTTTCAACGGTTTCTTGTACTATTTTGAGGTCAGGAATTACGTAATAAAATCTATCGAAATCCACATCCGGAAAGCGGTTATTTTCAAGATGGCGTCCAAGATGGCCGCTATTCACTGAAAATAGACATAGCTCACTTATCATCTACCCTTTACATCCTGTTTTGGTGCATATTCCACGGTATGGGAGGGGGGTAAAAGATCAGTTGATACAGGTCAGAGTGAACATAAGCAGTCGAGTGTACTTAGAAATCCAAGATGGCGTCCAAAATGGCTGCCTAAAAATCCAAAGTTCATCTTTTACTTACTTTCGTGTCTTTAATTTGGTTTATGTGCAATGGCTTTAAGGGTCACGAAGTACATTAGGACAAGTTACAAGGACAGTCTGTGGTCCGGTATGTCCAGAATTCCAAAATGGCTAAAATGGTGAATAAAATGGCTGCTGATACTTAAAACTGACATAGTTCATATCATATCCGCATTGGAGATATGATTTGGTGTTTACATTATGGTTTCAACTTCCAAGTATTACACTGGGGCAAGGTAGGGCAGTCAGTGGTCTAGTATGTCAAAAAATCAAAGATGGCTTCAAAAATGGAGTCTAAAACACGCAAAATTACTGGTTAAAAATGGTCATAGTTCATACAATATCCGCGGTTGAACTCCATGTAAAGCACACAAAAAGTATACTTCCTTCCACTATATATATATCAACTGAGAGAAGAATGACAAAGGCAGTCGAATGTCTTTTCAAAGTTTCACTGAGTCCAGTGGCGTATCGTTGGTAAAACGGCATTGAAAGGGGAAGGGGCAAATAAAAAATGTAAGTCCCTTTATATTGAGCGCGCGAAGCGGACTCGATTACCAAGTGTGATTATGTCGAAGAGTGGCAATTTTCCTCTCCTAGTCTTTGACCTTCCATTAGCATTATCAGTCCTTATGACTGAAGTTGAGTTCTTTAAGTTAAGTTTTTAAGTTATTCGTTAGGCCTATATTAACTTGTAATGAAAATTAACTAGTTAACACCATTACAAAATCTAATTTCCAATCACTTTTCCATGTTCTTATGGACATTTTGAGTTATCTCATAGTTCATATATTAAACGAATGACAGAAGTTATCTGACCTACCACTTTGATAATCCCAATGATCTATGTCATTTTCTATAGTTAGAGTGTTTTATCAAACTCTCATCTTTTCCTTCTTTCCAACCTTACTAACCGTCCACTTATCCCCTCTCAGTCTATCTGTCTCCCACTCTCCCTTCTTGAAATGTTGTAGATTCTTCCCTTTTCATAATTCTTGTTTTGTAATATGCGAAATAACTAATTTTAAATCTGAAGCTGTAAATACAATATGCTTGATACGTTCTCTCAAATCATGAAAATAATTTACCCTATATTTTAATGTTTGTACCTCCTTCATATCATATTTGTTTTCATTCCCCAAACTCCACTCCTCTTTTCCCCTCCCCCCCCCATTTTTTTCTCTCTCTATATATATATATATATATATTTCTCTTTGTCTTTCCCTCTCTGTCCTATCTCGTATTCCTGTTCTATCTCGTTACTCCCCTGTTCACTTCTGCTAAATTATCCTGTTCTAGACAGTACTCTCATTACCTGGTTTCGTATCTTTAATTGGTGAATACCTTAACAGTATTTTTTATATAATGTTATTCAGCAAGCGTTATAATTTATTTTACTTATGGAAAAATGTAATGTGTTGTTCTACCTCAATTTATATTGTTTGCATATAATTTACATTTGCAAATGTCATTGTTATTATATATGACAATTTTACTTTGTTCTGTTTAAAATGAATTGAAAATAAACAGTTTTGAATTATAGGATTGCTTATCGTATCTAAATTCATGTAGTTGTTTCTGCAAGATTCTGCTGCGAATAGATTTTCCAGTAAATAATAATTAATTACAAGCTGATATTTTTTTATATGCTTGCCTGGAAATAGGTTATATGAGGCACTTTTATTGTAAACATGAAAACGATGATATTTTACTCAACAATAATGCGAGAGCGAAGGGCATCCTGAAATGTCTTTATTTTTGCCGAGAGGACACCTTTGGACAGAAATGGATCCGACAACGTTGGAACTGTCTGAAAAATAGATGAATGTTGGTGAAGTGAATATTCTAAGTTTGTATAAAATATATATAGACATTTTCTTATAGATAGAACATTACCAATCAATTAAAGTTTAACAATGTGTAAAACACCGAATTCAGAGACGATATATTTGGACATAAACGGCACCTCATTTTGGGTTGATAGTCCTTAAAATAAAATCATCTATAGGTTTTGGGGATTTAAGTTTTTAAACAATCGCATTTCAGTAATCAATTTGTTAAAACCATAGACCTCACAGCTCGATTGTCGAATGATTGTAAATGATAAAGATTAAACAGTAATTTTGGCCCTGAAATACCAGAAAATATTGTTTAAAAGTAAACGCGTAGGCCTATTTCACAACTCTTCTCTATAGCAGGTATCTTTTAAAGTGTCCAATATATACAAATGTAGATTTGAAATTAAAATACACATATTTTCTTTCATGATACACAAGAAATTTTTTATGGTATACCCTGATTGTAAAACAACCCCGAATGCACCAATTCCCTTGTCAAATATAGAATTGTATATCCGTGAATTCGTGTAGCTTTGAAGGCATTCAAATTTCGGAAGGCTATTTGATTTAACAATGATCTAACCTCCGTCTAAGTTCTTCAGTCAAGCTCTGGCCTTTTTTGTGAATTTTACAGAAATGAATCACTTCCTTATGCTTGTGAACAGCCTTCATTTTATCCTTGAGGGTATTTTCTTGTAGGATAGTTTTCACGGGTACATGAACCAATCTACCCAGCGGCATATTAATGAAATAAGTTATAATATCAGGTTGTCAATCTTTGTGTAACAGGGTACTTATGGTTTTTTTTAAAGACAGCCATATTGCACACACATGATTCTTGTGAACAGTTCTCAAAGCGATTTTAGATTGTCGATCTGACAACTATCCATAGGCGGCGGAAGCGGGGGACGGGGGGGGGGGGGGCCTGTCTTACAATCCTCCCTATATTTGTATAGTTGATAACCTTTTTTCCCCCCTTAATTGTTTGCCTTTCGCCGCCAATGCAACTATCCATCAGAATATCATGAATATGGAAGCACAAACCAAACTAAATACCGAAAATTACTCTGCGAACTTCACTGCATTCGCCTAGCTTGAGGGAGATACGCCAAATCATCCAAATAGAAATACGCAAGTATCAAGTCTGTATAGGCGTCATTACAGGGAACATTTTTCACAAAACTTTCAAACAATACAAAGAGAACAAGTAACAAATATTAGTAAACCAGACCTAAGTCTTTATATTTCGAAATGAAAAAAAAATACTTCTGTTGAATTGCCTCCACCAGACATTCTTCCAATGCATTTTTACCAAATAAATCATTTAAACATAAAATACGAATGGTGAATTTGAGTCATTTACGCGACAATTCTCGTCTTTCGCTTATCTTTTTTTTAATAATGTACCGTGAAAACCAGCCATCCTGTCTTTCGTCCGAAGTCCACTCGTGTTCTGCATTCATTGACGAAGTTCAAACATTGACTGACCAAATACGATATTAAAATCATCCTTTTGCTTTTTCGATGGAGGTGTGATAATCAGACTTTAACCTGCTTCGCTGCCGACTCGCAGCAACTGGTCAGACATTAAGAACGGATAGAATCACAACGTCGGTCCATATTTTTTAGTATTGCCGAGATTGCTTCGGACTTTCAATTTTGTGAAGTGGTCTGTCTGGTGTTAGAACTTCAACCTAGTCATCTGTACTATCAAAACCCTTTCCAATGATGTCGAATCTTCTTTTCTTGTATGGAACCATCAAATCAGGTCAGCCCAATCATTCGTCTGTTCCAGTAGATGGTCCAGGACTATGTAAATGTCTCGGCACGGGGCGGACAGAAACAAAATGGCCGCTGGTGATCGCAACAAAATACAACATTCCCTTTCTCTTGGACTGTGAAGGGAACGGATATGTAAGTAATTTAGAAAAAAAATTATTATAAGATATGAAAACAATGGACCTTTCAACGGGATTTTCCTGTTCCCGTCATTCGTGTCTCCTTTACGTCTGGTTAGTTTTAACTTGAATGATAATAATGATCTATCATTAATGTTCTCATATCGGGACCATGCATGCCCCTGTTTCACTAGCACAATTGAATTTGAGTTTCTCATTTCGTCTCCATGAGATTCATTTTGTAAATATTTTGGTATCTCGGAAGCACTCTTGACTATGAGTCCCAAGGTCCTTGGGTTTGAGTCTTGGGGAGAGGGCGATTTAGTTTACCTTTATCTAAGATAAAGTGTTGTAGATAATGCATTAAAAGGATCACGTTTTAAAGAAGTCCTGTCTACTTAGGCCTATAAATTCGGTTTGCATCATGATGAAAGCCATCATTGATGATGACTATGGAATTACAAATAACCCTGGTGATGGTTTTGAATATCATGATCATGATGCTGCTCTGGAATAACCATTATCACAATGATGATTATCTTAATCATTATAATTATCATTATAAGGGCAATGCTGACTGGATTGATGACGTTACACTCTAAAAACAGAGAGTAAAAATTTATCCAGTATTGGGTAAAAAGGGAAAACGCATGTTTGCTGGGTAATTTTTACCCTCAAAATTGGGGCAAAATGCATGTATAAAGGGTAAATTTCAACGCATCATCCGTAAAATTTACAAAATATTTGGTATCTCTTTACCCAACAAACATGCATGTCCCATTTTACCAAATGTTGGGTAAACCCCTTTTTAAAGAGTGTAATGATATTAATGATCATAATTTTGATGATGATGATCTTCATTGTCGCGCCAATCATCATCGCGATTATGTTAATCATGATACCACTCTTCTCAAAACTGCATTTCATCATTACATTATCACTTGAATTAATTACTGTATTATGATGACTACCTTTGAGACGATCATGATCACCATTAAAAATTGAGGTAATACCATCTAATTCGTCTTGAAGGAGTTGAATGTCTAGTTTCCAATATATCTTGTAGAACGTCCAAGGTGAGGTGTACGAGATAGATAACAATATCCTTGCTGACATCGATGAAAAGGAAGGCTACCCAGATCACTACGATCGTCGGAAGGTCAAGATCATCATGGACAAAATGGCGGATGGCTCCGAGCCGACGACCTTGGAATGCTGGTTCTACCTGTTACCAAGGTGCGTTAATTATTGGTTAGTTTTTCTCCTTTCAATCATCTTTCATCTATCAATATTTCACTCGCTGTTAGTATCGTAGCATCATCATCACCGTGAACACTACCATCATCACTCATTACCACAGGTTAGAATGTTGTTAAAATTTGTTATTAAAAAATCGTGACTGACGGTTGGAGGATATTCTTCATGACAGACTTTATTTTTACAGTGTTTTTTTTTTAAATCACATTAGAACAATTCCCACAAGAGTCAAATTTCTCAAATCTTACACACACACACACGCACACCCTCACACACACAGGCATACGAGCACCTAGGCTTACCTATGCACATTCTTGTAAAAACTTCAGAAAATAACCTCAGTACCTGGATATTGTTTTATGAAATGTTGTACATCAATATATGAATATTTGTAAATCTGTTATATCATTACGATGAATACTTAATTCAAGGAACACACAAGACCATTCTTTTACTCTCTAGATGAAATCAAAGCAATTTCCCTTTGTTAATGTCATGTAGCTCAGGTCGGATTTTTTTTTTTTTAAATCAAACCAGCATGATACTAAGCCATCAATTTCATATTGTTTTCTTCATTGACCGGCGACACAGATTCAGGCAATCCCTACTGGCACTTGAAAAGCACGAGAGTTATGACAGCTATGGCGCCCACGGCAAACAATACATCCAGATGTACAATCATAAGAACAATGAATGGCTAGAACCCATGGAGACAGTACATAAAGAGATTGCCTCGTTACAAGAGAGAGATGACGTTTACACCTGATTACATTCTTCTCACTGTTGAGACATTGTTCGTAGATTATTTTATTTTCTTTCGAACCGTTATTACACTTATGCAATTTATAAGTGTTCTCTAGAATTGTAATATTTTTGTAGGCCTTCTATCATGGCGGTTTGCAATAAAGTATTACTATCAATGATAATACTAGCTTATGAATTATAGCGGTAAACACTTTGACCTACTTTTAACACCCTAAGTAAGCCATCACGAAATACCACCCACTCATGAAATAATTTTATCGCATTTCGTGTAAATTTAGAAGGTATATGGGCATCATTTATTGAATATTTCCTCTCATATATCACTGGATGCTTTTACATGGGTACAACTGCATTATCCAAAGAGAAGAAGAACATGAATAAAAATACTATTAAATGTCACGGAGGCCTACAGTTGTAAATTCAAATGATTTGCAAGAATACTTATTTCGAGCAATAATGTTTAAGTGCAAGAGCGTTAATTGCCCATATAGTAGTTAATTGTCACAATGAAATATGACATGAGCTATCTTTAGAAAGTAAGAGTCATTCCAAGACTTAGAAGAAAAAAAAACAGAACATCGTACATACATTCTTTACCTTAATAAAAGTTCTCAACTTTGATACTGCCTTTATATTGCATGTATAAAATGATTTGATTAACGGTGTTGTTTTTCTTCACATTATAATACCCATTCAAATCGTACTAAGTACACCTCAATCAGCATAATATGGGGTAACTGTATGTGACATATTTTGTGCTCACTGTGGGAAATATTAATTGGTCCAAGTCCGATTTAGGAAGGAAACGGAGTAGCAGAAAATAAATCTGCCGCAACACCCTTCCAGTGGCATGACAGACACAGTGGTCAGGATGATGCAGTGGTAGTCATAGGATCATTTTATTGTCTCGCTTGCATAGCAGAGCGAGACTAGAGGCGCCGCTTTTCCGACGGCGGCGGCGTCAACATCAAATCTTAACCAAAGTTTAAGTTTTTGACATGGGTTTTTGAAATGTCATCATAACTTAGAAAGCATATGGGCCTAGTTCATAAAACTTGGATATAATGGTTATCAAGTATTACTGAACATCCTGCCAGAGTTTTTGAGGTCACAAAAAATTACACGACCAAGGTCAAAGGCCATTTAGGGTCAATTAACTTAGACCATGTTGGAGGGCTTAACATGAAAATCTTAACCGGAGGTTAAGTTTTTGAAATGTCATCATAACTTACAAAGTATGTAGACCTATTTCATAATACTTGGACATAAGAGTAATCAATTATCACTAAATGTTCTACTTGAGTTTCAGGTCACTTGACCAAGGTCAAAGGTCATTTAGTGATACTTAATTACTCATATGAAGAGATTTAAGTAAAGGACCGGGTTTATTGTGTCCGTCTACTTTAAAGATAATGCGGGCTACCCAGTTTTGTTAGCTTTGCAGCCGCCTCAAATACACTTGTGTAACAGAAGTTAAAAGGCAGTTACAGTATAATCTAATCTGGACAGAATATGACATCGAACAGCACTGTGACAGGTGTCTTTGGTTATATACTTCACAGTGGCGTATCTACGGGGGGGGGGGGGTGGGGCAGGGGGGCACGTGCCCCGGGCGCCACTTTCATGGGGTGCAACAAGGGGAAAAGGGGGCGCAAAAAACAGAAATGAAGAGAAAATTCAAAGGATTAAAGGCACAGAAAAGAAATACCACAAGATGATTACCCCCGACAAAAATTATTACCATGGTAATACGAGCTACGCATGTTGGGGATGATCTTTTACATCTAATTCTAATTAATTTATCTCGACTATTTGCTTCAAAAAAGGTTTTATCGTAATTTAAAAATAGTAGGTGTTACTATATTTTTATATTGATAAATAATTCCCCGAGTTTCGTAATTTTGTCAAAATAATGAGATAGAAATTATATCTAACAGAACGAGTGACAATTTATCCCAGCCACGTGAATATCGTCTGCTGCTATTCGTTGAGTTGATTTGCCTTCAGATTCGGATATATTCACTTGTTTGTAAGTACAGTTATATCATTATTTTCCTTCTTTAGATCCTTGACAGAGGGAAGAGACTCTGTATGGCTGGTCAGGCTGGAATTGTCATGGATTTATTTTGGCCCGCGGTAGGCCTACGTGCAGCTAGCACTAGCAGCTGCATGAGTTGGTAGCGAATCCGCATGCAAGTTGAATTGTCCGACTCATCATCATAGACGTAATTCCCCTAATTTACCTCCATCCACGTCACTAGAGCTAGAAATGTTATCATCATTCTCTTCATCTTCAAAATCATCAATTTGAAAATCCAAAATCTAGATAACTTCTGGGTTTTCTTTCATTTCGTGATCGAAGTATTCAGTGACAGTGTGGAGAAAACGTACCCTCGCAACAGGTTTTGCATGCAAGTGGAGCTTGACGTGGGAGAGCCAATCACGTCTCTCGTACACTCATACACGTCATCAAATTCGAGTCAATTCAGAGACCGATGGGAGGCGTATTTCGGAGAGGCATTTTAGCGCTTTTTAATTGGCGATTTCCACCTTATGTATTACTTTCGTTATTTTTGAATGACCAAATGATAATCCTTACATCATGATCTTTCCACTGATATATAATAAGGCCATATTCATAATCAATATATTCATCCTTTAAGCGTGACTTTCAGATAAACCCCACCTCACACTTTAGACCGGTCTGTGACCCGATTTCAGAAAGAATGGATGTTGTGCATAACTTGCTAAAAATAATATTTTCTTAAATGAGCTACCTACAAAGTACAAACTATAACAATACCAAAATCGGATTTTTTTGCAAATTACAACTTCTATGGCTAGAATAAATAAAAACCTGTTTTTCCAGGAGGTGAGGTGAGATAGTGCATGGTTAACTATTTTCGAGGTATGTTGATATGGAGCTGTATCAAAACAGTATCGATTCTCTAAGGTCAATCTTCAGCTTGCGATTTGCATCCGTACTTGTTGGATATATCCATGATATAAGCGGTAGGGTTCCCCCCCCCCCATTCCGAGTTTGAGCCTTCACAATTTCGAAAAAAGGACGTCTGGCAAAAGTACTTTCTCTCTGCTAGGTCTTATGCCAGCTCTTGTCAGGGTTCTCAATTGCGAAATGAAAGATCGCCTATGGTTTCATGAATCAAATACTTGGGGATGGAGGGAGGAAGGGAATGGATGTTTCAAGCTGTTCGTAAGCTATAAAGGCCCTAGTGACTTCATCAACAACTTCAATAGGGTAAGTCAATAGTGAACAAACTATACATTTTACCCCACTTTTAGCTGCAAGGGTTGCCTTGGCGCCCAAGCAATCGAGGAATTGCTTCCTATCGGGTGCTCATTAACCACTCCTTGGTGGATAGTGTCAAATGTAGATAAACGCCTTGTCAAAGGACGCCTTTGCTGCGGTGGAGTTCGAACTCCGGTTTCTGTGTTTCAATGGCAAGAGACTTATCCATTCCACAGAAAACATATGATACTATTTCAAAAATGAAATCATTGTAAAAATATTAGGACACATAGTCTATGCATCTTATTTGATCTTCCAGTTTTTTCATCCATAAAACCCCGGGGCTCCAAAGCCATGTATCACCGAGCGGTTGTATGTACAACGTTGCCGGAAAAGAGTTTCCAAAAAAATCCTCTCCGTGTCAACCGACATAGAGATGGTACACTGGAATTGTCAAAACTTAGGAAAGGAACTCAGTTAGTACCTTCTTTGCCACAAAGTCGTCTCCAGGCATCCACGGGAAAATGACAGAAAGCTGTCAAGATTCTGCTTACGTGTTGAATGGTCCTCTCTTTTCTGTTCATGAACACATAGATCAGAGGATCCAGTAAGGAGTTTAGGTAGGCTACCCACATGGTCGTAACAGCAAAGGGATGACTGACGCTGATTTCAAAGGGACAAAAGTGGGTGACGCTGTAGGGTGTCCAACAAAGAATGGTAGTGAGTACCAACATTGCTCCTGAACAGAGAAAAAAAATGGAAAAAGTTACACATGCCAAACCCCTATAATACATAAGAGGTATAGTAATTTTATTTTTCTCCACAGTGTCGACAGTGCATTTGGTTTTCTGGATGTTTTATTTATGTTTTTTCCATTGTTTGTCCTGAACGTTAGCGGTGAAAATATTTTTTTTTCAAAGGGCGTATATAGGCTGGGGCGTGCTCCCTCCCGCCGAGGCAGAGGAGTTCCGACACTAGCAAGCAAAACAAAGGTTGTACCCCTTATTCTGCTTTCAACAGCTGATTTCCCCAACTTTACAGTTCTACCTCCCAAGAGGTGCACCCCGTACCACTTTAGTTCCAACTCCCCCAGGATGTGCACCCCCATGTTCAAACCAGCCTACGCCCTTGGTTTTTCCTACTTTGCCGATTGATCGACATGTATATTTCTAAAATAACAATGAAGAAGAAAAAGAATTTCATGCAGTAAACTAGAATATAAGTTTGATTTCGACATCGCAATTTGTCATCATTATCAAGTACTACTTGAACATAACATTTTGGAGTGAAACTTAAAATTATTTGTGTTCCGCGGAGTTGCCTTTCAGTTAAAGCGAAGGTAACTTGCAATATACACGTAGGATTGCAATCCAGTGTCTTGGACTTGAAATCGATTAAATTTTTTTTTTATATGTAGGTGCAAAAAAAATCAGGAATATTCAGTATTACCCACTAAGGCAACTCGTTTTTCTCGGCTTAATCTTCGTTTCTTTCTTGATAACTTATTGCCGCTGCTCCTGTCCTCCCCACTGTCTGACGACGATGGGTTTATGCTCGACGAAGAACAGTTCTTTGGCTGATTGGAATCCGAAAGTTGCTGGGTGACACCAGTATGTTCATCAATTTGACCGGATATGGTATATGGCCCTGACGTCATGGTGTTCACCAATTGTTCGTCCTTCGTGTTAACGTGATGTGCAGGTTCATCGCCTTGAAATCCATAATTTTCTATTGCGGTAATTGGGAGATCGTCACGTTTTCCCCGATAATTATCAGCACTGTTGACACCATTCGTAAGCTCAATTTGAGTACTTGGAAATGAACACTCGTAACAATGCGGCCTTTGGTTTACATTCACCCGGTACTTTCCATGGGCGTGTGACGCAGAGAATTTCTTAGATTCATCGTTCACTACTGTGGCTCTTCTTGTTGCGTCAAAGGAACGCAACTTCCGGTCACTCTTTAGGATGTGATATATGATGCATACATAGCAGATGATCATCACAGGGACGGTGATTACGAAAATGACTGTGGCCCAGATGGTATAATAGACACACGATTCAACACCCCACTTAGGAGAACAATGGTGTGTATGCTCGGTGTATTCATAAGTGGTTAGAACACCGACTGCAGGAGGCAATCCGATGGAGATACAAGTAACCCATACGAAAATAATGGTCAAATACATCCGACGTCTAGTTGGCGGGAAACGGGCTTGCCAGACGATGGAGAGGTATCGGTCCACGGCGATACACATGACATTGATGAAGTTGCCAATTGTGCAAGTTGTAGCGAAGAAGCCATTAATCTTTAGGACAAAATTGAAAGGCAGAAATAAACAAGGGGAAATAATTATCTATCCTAAGCAATTGTGGGACAAGCATGCTGTCGGAATAGACGTTTGTTTAAGAGTGAACTACACTGTTTCTACATTAAAGAAACAAGCATTGTTCAATTATGTTAAGGTGAAAGTTGGTCAATATAATCATGAACTATAGAACAAATTGTTTGCCAAACAGATATATATCGAATAACTTATCAAGAAAAAAAATTGTCTATGAAATTCCCTTAATACAGTTTAGTTGTTGAGTGGGCCAACTTCTTAATGGCCCATACCCCCACCTCAAAAAAGGGGAAAATTGCAGACGAAGTGCAGCGTAGCCCATTCTGTTTACCAAAATTCACAGTATATTTTCAACGGCATAGTTAAAATGTATATGTATCAAGATTATCAATGAAGCACGTAGCCCCGAACTCGGAGTGTAATGCGTCCATTGCAAGACATTTCCCTTTTAAATTGAAATCCAACATTTTCCTTACCGTACAGACCGTTGCGTTGGTAGAAAGAAGGGTTCCACCATCAATGACGGCGACGACAGAGAAACTCATGCTGAAGAGCACAACACCGAGGTCGATGATGTTAAGGTTGGCGATCAGGAGACTGTGATGGTGTTTTGTCTTCTGGGATGTCAGTATCTGTGTCATCGCCAAAATGTTCGCAAAGAACGAGGCAATCATGATAACCACAAGAGTGGTTGTTTCGAGTATTGCTTCTGGACTGTTCGACTCGTGCAAGGGTTCTCTGGTGATGTTTGAGTGCCATCTGCAGCTGCCTCCAGAGGAAAATGCCGAAAACATGGCTCTGGTTTTTTTTATAACTCTTCCAAAAGTATGTCAAGTATTTATGAAGAAGATTACATGAACGCTACTTAATTACTGCTTATTGATCCCGTGGCCCTCAGAAAGGAATCTATAAAAAGATACACACCATAGCCTCCATCTCTCACAGCGGAATACACACCTATGTGATTGATCAGATTCTTGCTAGTTTGTCTTCAAAACTTGCATGCTGTCATTTCAACGGTACAATTAAAATTTCTTTTTATAATTGTATTGATAATCTGCAATGGCAGTTGAGGTAAACTCATTATAGAGGTATGCTAAGGTAATATATCGTGTAATATGAGATATAATTCGTATTATTGTTTTTAGTTGAGGAATGCGTTAAGAAAGATCTGGACAGAAGCTAATGACATCTCATTTTGAATAGATAACGTCCTGGTTGTAATCGTTACACATATCAGCTACAGTAGCGATCAATATGAAGTAAAGAGCGGATAGAAAAATGGATGTTTAGACGTTCCTCAACCTGTGGTGTGCAAGAAAATACTGTCCTACCGGCTATCACGACCCAATTGATCTTTCTTTTAATATCTTGCTGTTTATATACCACGGCACCGGTCCAAATTTGTTTCATGTTCACATTTATCACTTTAAAATTACGTATAGATTCCTCCATTGTCATGGGTCGAAGGGATTAGGCTGATCACATCTCGATTCATGTTAAGAGCAAAGGGTAATAAATGTCATGATGAAATCATGGTAATTGCTGGCGTCAGACAACTTTTAATATTAACTTTCCTAATCAGCTAATTAATAGAACCTACCCAATACAAAATAAGCTGACAGCTACAGGCATATCATATCAAAATGATGAATGGTCTCTGCCAAGCCGCCAACAAACGCTCATCAACAAATTAATGTACATGAAAAACCTACTTACACTCTTGCGCAGACTGTCTGTTGTTGGGGGAGGGGTGGGCCCTTTGCCCCATTTGTGCCCATTTTGTTTTAACAAAAAAATACTCTGAGGTATGCCGTGCCTTATTTGTCACTTTGCGTCACTCATTTTTGTCCATTCAATTTCGGACTGATGATCCCAAGTTTAGTTGACATATACACACAAACAGCATGGCACGTCCTCAGACAGATGAAGTTTTTCTGATTGATATTATTTTGTTCAATAGAAACATACTTACAAACACTTAGTGTTGAAATGCGTGTTTGAAATTCTTAAATTCATTTAATGATGGTGATATCAATGTCAAAGTATGTCAGGTGATGGAAAATGGGATAATTATTACGTTAAGTTTCTTAAGGATTGAGTTCCTCTGACTTTCCATTTCGGCATAGCCTGGATGTGTTCAGTCAACAAACTCTAGTCTTTAATATTACTACTACTACTACTACTACTACTAATCTGTATAGCGCTATCTATCTAGAAATATTCTATTCCGAGGCGCGTTGTTATTATTATTATTATTATTACCCCGGCTTTAGCTCGAACTGCCTTTCAGCGCTCATGCATTCAAGGAATTAATCCTGCCGGGTACCCATTCACCTCACCTTGGTTGAGTGCAGCACAATGTGGATAAATTCCTTGCTGAAGGAAATTACGCCATTGGCTGGGATTCGAACCCACGACCCTCTGTTTCAATGTCAGAAGACTATTCCACTGGGCCACAACGCTTCACATGTTATTCTTTCTATGTTATGACGACGTGATCATAGTGCATCTCTTCGTAGAGCTCAGTTTGGTTGGAACCAAGTTCAACCAACATCATCGACGTTGACCTTTGTTAAAATTGCCTTCGTACTTTGCCCCTTGGCTTTGCCCTTGAAAAGGGGCTTTTACTTCAGCAAATAGTGATAACATTATCGTGAATATAAACAAGGAAGAATGTGCCCGGTTCGCTGTATACGCTTACTGACGGGGACTGACATGAGCTATCATAGCCAGGGGCCGCGGAACCGGGGGGGGGGGGCTGGGGGGGGGCTTCAGCCCCCCCACTTTTTTCCAAAACCGTGTACAAAAACGTAAAAATGACCATATGATTGTGTTTTTTTGCATGGTCAGCCCCCCCACTTTGAAAATCGTTCCGCGGCCCCTGATAGCGACCATTCGACCATAAAGGAATCTCTTATCATGTTGTCGAACCGACTGTTCTTGTATGGAACTATTAAATCAGACCAACCCAATCATTCGTTTATTCCAAAGGAAGATCCACAAAGCTGTCGATTTCTTGGCACGGGAAAGACCGAGACAAAATGGCCGCTGGTGATCGCAACAAAATACAATTTTCCATTTCTCTTGGACTGTGAAGGGGAAGGCTACGTAAGTAATGGTAGTTACTTTTTTTATCAGATATTTCTTTGCCTCAATATCGTGGTGACATCTGAGAACCAAAGAAATGAGCTGTAATAAAGAACATCACTGGTTTGATTTTATCACTGATATAATAATACTTGATGTGGTCTTCTGTAAACAAAGGTGGTTTAGTTTTAGCACTATATTCTGTAGTATATTCGATATGCTGGCCTGATGATTTGAAAAGAAATTACTTTTCAGTTGTGATTTGTTTTCTTTTGGAAAGAATCAATAATCATCAAATTATTGGTAATATACTCAGCACAAAACTTTATTCCGTACCGATGACGTATTTTATGGTTGATAATGTCGATTAGGGGAAAGCGTTGGTTATACAGTGTCAACCTGTGAATGAAGTACTCTTTCACGATTTTCTCGCATACACACCCACACACTCACACACCCACCCTCACACACACAAACACACCCCCACACAAACACAAACACACACACACACACACACACACATATATATATATATATAAATATATATATATGTTCGATTCCCGGCAGAGACATTTTTTCGGCATCACCAATTTTTCCAAAGGGTAGATAGCTCTGGGGAACCTTGATTTAAGCTACGCGTACCATTGTTCTCTTCATCCATTTATTTACAATATATAAATATATATATATATATATATATATATATATATATATATATATATATATATATATATATATATATATATATATTAAGCTACGCCTACCATTGTTCTCTTCATCCATTTCTTTACAATATTTAAATAAAAAGAGTTGCCAAAGCTGTTGTACATGTATAACTTTACACACACATATATATATATATATATATATATATATCCATGCTGTCTTTATACAGTTCAGTGTTTGGAAAATAAAAAATGGGTAAGAATACAGGTTGTTATGTGCGATATTGGGGATATGAATTTTCTTTCATTCTTCTATTATTCAGTAATATTTTCTCAATCTATATCATAGAAGGTCGAAGGCGAAGTGTATGAGATGGATAATGGTCTCCTTTCCTATATCGACGAAAAAGAAGGTTATCCAGATCACTACGCTCGTCGTCAGGTCAACATCGTCTTGGACAAGATGGCGGATGACCCCGAGCCAAACACCTCAAAGACATTGAGGTGTTGGTTTTATCTCTTACCTAGGTATACACAAGTTTCAAGTTTCACATTCTTATTTATTTTTATTTTGTAGTATATGAAAATTTAAAAAAATGAAAAATTCAGAACTTGATGAAATAGGGTTAACATTATCCTCCGAACAGTTTCTTTTACTAGCTTTTATCGTCATTCATATTTCATTTGTATAAATATTATATTTAATTTCCAAAAATATTTTGCATTTCAACCTTCAGCAGCCATGATATAGATTCTATAAAGTATATTGATATACTTAATGTTATTCGATTACATAACTAAGATAATTAATATATACACTCCACTTTTAAAATGCAGACCAAACTTATCCTTTACCATCACAATCATGTTCTTCTCTTCTTTGACCTATACAGGTTTAGCCCATCTGTACTGGCACTCGAAAAATACAAGAGTTACGACAGCTATGGCGCCCACGGCAAGCAATGCATCGAGGTATACGACCACAAGATAAAGGAATGGGTAGAGCCCATTGAGAAAGTGCATAGAGAGATTGCACTTTTACATGGAACTGATGAAAAATGCAACTAAAGCCATTCGGCCGACAATTCATTTTCTGGTTGTTTATGATGTTCGGCACTGTGGTAATTCGATCATATTGATATTTTATTGCATCTTAATGCACACTGTACTGTAGCTCTTCATTAGGGGACACGTCACAGTAACAAAATGGTGACATATTTTGCACAAGCATTTAGACTTTACGCCATCATAGTGAGAAATAATAGCTGGAATTTACTTAACATTTTTTTTAGTTCTTTGTTAGAGACAATAGTAGAGCCAGTAATGGCACTCGTTGCGTCGACTGTATTTATGCGAAGATATGAATCTTACTTTGTCTTTTGTAGTTTCGCTTGTTTTATTTTCGAAGGGTTGAAAATCGTTTGTTACGAAAAGTTATTGTATGCAGCATTGATTAAAGCTATTTAAAAACATTTTTGTGTTAAAAAATCTTTCTCATCCTACACGAATATTCCTTTAATTCTACAACTACAAGATATGAATCTGCCGGTATATATACACTCGGCAAAAAAGTTATTGGACACTTATAAAAGTTAAAATATTCCATATAGATATTTGATTAAAGGCAAATTATTGTATGCCAACATGACCAGACAATATTCCTCTTCCAGTATGACATGACATTTTCAGGTGAACAGTCACACATGGGTGGTTAAATGCTTTAAACAATAGCAATGTCAGTAAAAGAAAATTGCAAGAAATGGATCAGTCAGTGCATGGCTGGTTACAGGCATTAAACAATAGCAATGTCAGTAAAAGAAAATTGCAAGAAAACGATCAGACATTATTTTAGTTGTGAAAGTTTGTGTGGCATAAATATCCATTAAACGATAAAAGCAAACTTAAAGTCAAATACCACTCTAAAAGTGAATAGAAAGTTATCCACCTTGGATGCATCACTATTCCACTGGAATTTTAAGTCAAAGTTAGTCGATGAAAAAAATGTCAAATTTTAGTATCTTGGCATAAGTAAAAGAAAATTATTCCTATCCTCCTATCTTCTGCAGGGGTGGTGGCCCTAGGTCGACCACTCCTAGGGCGGTCTCTAACTTCATCAGTAGCCAAATATCGCTGGTTCAAATTTGAAATTGTTGTTGGTGAAACTTGGAAATATCGAGCCACTTGTCTAAATGACTGCCCAGACTGCAACATTCCTATTGCTCTTGCACGCTCTTGGTTGGAAACCTTCATCTTGAAAGTGAGTGTCCAAATGATCCATCTAATTATGCATCCCATGATGCATCCCTAAGCATTCAATTCAAATGATAACCACCTGTTGAAATTGTTGAATGTATGCCTACAGGATGGTCATGATCATTAGCATTTGATTGGTCAATTTCTTGCAATTTTCTTTTACTGGCATTGCTATTGTTTAAAGCATTTAACCACCCATGCGTGACGACACACAATAATTTGCCTTTAATCAAATATATATATGGAATATTTTAACTTTTATAAGTGTCCAAGAACTTTTTTTGCCGAGTGAATATATAAAGCGATAGCGCCATATTCATAAATGGGCAATCACAAGTTTATTTCAGGTAAACACAAACAGTATTGCGACTTGTGAAGATGAAATTGAAAGAGAGAGATTTATCAAAGTAATTTAAATAGTCCTGTCTTGAAATGATGAGAATAAAGAAAAAATATCATAATTTGCATAATAGCATATAAAATTCCTGCTGTCGCACAGTATGTTTATAGTGTGTAATTCACACAGTGGACTATGTGTAGATGTGATTCACACTGTTAAAATGCTCAAATTCAGCAGTGTAAAAACAATTCTAAACTGTGACACCTCTAACGTGTGGGGTTCACAGTGTGTTCACGAAGTGAAATGTTTGAAGATGTGCTTCACACTGTTCAAAACTAAAAGTTAACAGTATACCAATGATCTCACACTACGTTACGCAATGTGAGTCACACTGTAAACATACTGTGAACACGCTGTGGACACACTGTGAACACACACAGGCACAGAGTTACACTCTTTCTTACTCAGTGTGAACACACTGTGAGTACACTGTAAATGTGAACACACTGTGACACACAGTTACACTCTGTGTTACTCAATGTGAACACACTGTAAGACACTGTGTTCGTTCTAGCAGGGATTGTTCCTCACACTATAAAAGAGATGTCTTTTTATGATTTATGATGATAAACTTTGGCCTAATAATGAGATCACAAACACAATAACTCCGCAATACTCTAGCACCTATATGTATTTATTGGGATAATGTTTGTTATCATTAATTAGATAAAACAATATCAAAATAGTTTTCCAAGACACATATGGCCAATAGAAGAGACGTATGGGGTACGGTTGTGCAAGGGGGCACGAGCCCTCCCCTCCCATTTTTATACGCTATAATAAAATGTGAAAGAAATATTCTCATTAGCAAGAAATAAAGAAGTGCAGGTGTCAGAATTTTGAGGAAGTGCTTTGATTGTGTTTTTGTAAAACGTACGCCGCTATGTATGTAATTTTTTCAATGCTCAAAGGGTTTCAAGGCAGCATTCAAACATGGAATTCGCTTGCCAGCCAACATTTCGGTAAAATTACGAATTATTATGCACCGTACAATTACTACGTTACACATGATATTTCTGTCTCTTCAAAAGGAAAATGAATATATTTTACTATTAACAATATGATTATATGAAATACAATCGGGGGCAGTGCTACATGGAGAAAGGGGCGATCGCCCTTTCCTTACAAATTATATAAAATTATATAAAATAAAACAAGGGGGAGGGTAGTCCGGTTCAGTTATAAAAGCTGCTTTACAACGGAGCCCCCACCTGTACAAACAGATATAGAACATAAACATGATTATCAAATATGCACAAAACAAATAAAAATTAACATTAAATATTACAAAATGCATAAAATAAAATAAAATGAGTGATGAAAAAGAGGGAGGAAAATATAATACAATACAGCTATGAAAGAAAATAACTTATCTTGGATCATCTTGTCCCTCCTTCTCATCCCTGTGCCACCTCTGACACCGTAAGATATAAATAAACAGAAAATTAAAATTAAAATTAATTTACTTGACTTGCTCTAATTTTCAATTCTATTTTGATCATCTTATTTTTATATTATGATAGAAATGGTTTCTTAAAAGCAGGGATCCGATGGTGTTTGTAAAACCCCTTTTACTACATTTTGACGTTTATGGACAGCAGTACCATACCGTACAACTGCATGGTTCGAAACAATGCAAATATGAATTCTCTTAAAGAGGAGACGAATATAAACATGCCAGAAAGGAATCCACGGCTCCTTGTAACTGTAGTAAATCCACATGATGTGTCATCGTTATAATTCTGAGGGGTACAGATGTGTTAATACCCTAGTAATGTTGTCTAAAGAAAATGGTGGTATACGTTAAATTTTTTATATTTCAAGGTAATAAATTATAGAATGTAAAATGTTATAAAGGCGAAAACTAGAGCTCGTAAAAGAGTGATATCATCTGAAGATTTTAATGGTGTTACTATTATTGGTCGAGGTACTTACATGTATATGTTTATACCTCCTCGTCTCTTTAAAAGACTACGATTCTCATGTAGCAAATTCCTTTACCTTCAAAGCCTGTCTAAAAATTGGTATGTGTTCCATAGTTTGAATAACACTGGAGTATCGTCTTACATTCAAAAATTACAAAAGGATGGCAATAGTTACATTTTTGATATCGATTTTTTATTGTGAAAAAAAGTTGATGCTACATTTTGAAATTCATTTTACATTTCAAGATGTTACAATCTTGAACGTATATTCATAAAATTTGTAAATATTAATTTAGGGATTCTCTTCGTTTTGAAAAGATATTTTCTTTAAATATGAAAACCTAAAACATTTAAAGGAGAAAATGTGTCAAAGAATCACATGACGTAGTGTATCTTCAACTGGGAGGTATATAGGGTCCTCAGTATTAGATTATACTAGAGAAACGTAGGAATCTCAATTCTGGACATTAAGTATCTCCAATGTAAAGTTGAGAGAATGTGGGTCTTTTTTTTATTTTAACATTCAATGTTATCCTGTCTTATTCATTTTGTCCTGTCAAGGATGTTCATAAGATGTTCCACTCCGTATGGAACGTAATGCTTTGTCGAGAAAATACTGCAAACCTCTTTGCGGATGACATCGAACTCGATCACAACAACTGGACTCATTTACGAGTAAAAGTCAGTACTAGTAAAAAAACACTTCCAATTGAATATTTAACTGTTAAATTTTAAATAGAGGATCTTGAAACTATTGTATTCTCTTGGCATACAAATGCGTCTCGATCAATACAGATTCCTTGGCCTGTATGATATGGGGTCTATCGTGAAGATGAGGCCAACCAGTCGACAGTCTTTTTAAAATACATTCTAAGTGTCACCCTATGAAATTCCATGCTCCACAAAATGGTGTTTCTTTCATTTTTCTGATCGTTCCTTTTCATCAACCCAAGACCGCCGCGTCTAGACCTTTCATTTTGCCTATACCTAATCCAATTAGTCTTCTTGATAAAGGCAGATGCTTTGACTTATGTAGCAAGGACTTGACGGGTACTATCCACAGGATGAGTTTTTGTCAAAGAAATAAAGTCACCTGTCAGTGCCCCGACAACAAAGACGGCTCCACGTCTTTCTTGGTACATTGCAGCAGGTTCTTACGATGGTCATCAGGTGTTGTACAGTGCTCTCTTTCCTATTGATGAAGACATAAACAAGCGGATCCAAAAGGGAATTCGCGTATGCCATCCACATGGTGACGGCAGCCCAGGAATGACTAGCGGGTGGGAAATGTGGGAAGTGTATGATGCAGTACGGTGCCCAACAGAATATCGTGGTGAGTATCAGCATGGCACCTGTATTGGGGAAAAAGCAGAGTGTGGAGAGTTTGTTCTTAGCCTCTACATGCATTTCCACTGCGAACATTAGTATATTCATTTTCATTAGAGAAATTGATTCTTACCCATTACACGACTAGCAATTCTTTTCGGGGTGAAGACCGGGGGCCGTTTCATAAAGCTGTTCGTAAGTTAAGAGCGACTTAAGACGACTAGTGAACCTTTCTTACGCGCTTAGCCATCGCCAATGAATATACCATTTACCACAAGAAAGGATCACCAGTCGTTCTTAAAGTCGCTCTTTAATAACTTACGAACAGCTTTATGAAACACCCACCTGCTTGTCAAAGCAATGTCAATATATATTATTTTTCTGAACAATCATTTGACAAACATCAAGCAAGCAACGCCTTAAATTCATTGCACTGTGTTCAAACGACTGTTTGATGCTTGGGTTTCTTTCCTTTCAGTCATGGAATCAAAATTAATATCTATAAAGGTCAATTGCAATTTTATCAAAATTGCAGGTAGGTCGATCAGCAAGCAAGGTGTCTGTCAGCTACTGCTTAATGGACTACTCTTGGCTATATCCCTGAAAAACAAAACGTTAAGAGCCCCATGCTGTGCTTTAAACATCTGAATTAATTTGTGAATATTTACCTGTCAGTGCCACCCGTTTTTCTACGCTTAGTTTCCTTGCTGACATCTTATTTAGGATATTGTCATGATTCACACTTTGGTCCGAGTCCGCGTGCCTCCTCGTACGCTGATCATGCTCTTCTGTCTTCGATTCGGTTTGAGCTGAACCAGTCCCACGCTGACCATTGGCACTGCTGGATGCCTGGGTTCCTGAGTCACCTATCGGTAAGATCGGTAAGGACTGTGTCGGTGATAGACTGCACCTCTGTCCAGAAATTACATAGGGTCCTGGTCCCACAATCCTGGGTTCATACTTGTCTACGATAACATCACGAAGATGGAGACTGTCGCCGTGAAATCCTCGGTTCACACGTGCTTCAGAGATACCGTCACTGTTGTGCTTCCCTAGGTTTGGATGCTCGGCGTTTACATTCGGCTGAAGCATTTGATTGTGATGTGTGGGGCATCCTGCATTCGGCCTAAGATTTGTTGAACCCTGCGGGCTTCCGCTGGATCTGGACCCTGATAGTTGCTTGGATATTTTCCCGCTGGTTTTCATACCGTCGTAAACGCGGAGCTTCCGATCGCTCTTCCGGATGTGGTAGATGATGCATGCGTAGCAGATGATCATCACGGGCACTGTTACACCGAAAATAACCGTGAACCAGATATAGAAGTAACTATGCACGTTCCAACTCGGAGAGCAATGGTGGGTATTCTCGGTGTACTCGAATGCAGAGAGGAACTCAAACGTCGGTGGCAAGGTGATTGTGACACTGACTACCCAAACGAAAGCAATCATGCAGTACACTCGATTTCGAGTTGGTGGAAAACGGGTCGACCAGACAATGGAGATGTAACGATCAACGGCGATGCACATGACGTTGGTGAAATTGCCAACGCTACACGTGATGGCACAGAACCCATTGATCTGTATAGGAATTACGAAAAGTAGATAATGTCACGACTCAATAGAAATACTATAATGATCTACATAGACCACTTTACGGACGTTGTTGGATGATTCTTACTAAGATCTAGTAATCATCGTAATCAGGGTTGGGAGATCCCTTATCTTGAACTGTTATTAGTGATCCTTTGTCTTCAGTCAAATTTACAGGCATTGCAAATTTCTGATTAAACGGACAAAACAAAATTTTGCCTATTAGTTAAATGACTTTTATACCAATCTATTTGGCTTGGAGTAGATGAGGAGTTGTTAAGGATCGGTGCTGACTCTATTAATATTTGATGTAAAAAATTGTGTGAGGTCAGATTTGAGTCGTAGGGAAATCGTTGTAGAGTCGGTTTAGATTCAGTAAGGATTCGATGTATGAAAAAAAAAATATTGGTAACCATTTTCATGTTTTTGGAGTTAGTTTTAGTCATTGTATAATGGGTATAGCGTATGATAAACAGTATTAAGAGGATATGTGTGGTCTGGACTCGATATGACGCTAATAATGTTTTTATGTTGCAGTGGGATCATTGTTGAATAACATTTTGTCGACGTAGCATAATAAAAACAAAGTTCAGGTTCTTGCATTATCCACCCTCGTATTGATATTGTCACACTGATATATTTTCTTCGCTGATGGTATTGAAACGTTGAGTGCTGGTTGTCAACATCCTGTTCATAATACTATTCAAACCAATTCCTGAAGTATGGGAATAACGGACAGAATAAATGCGCAGTAAATGCCTTTAGATATTTAAACTTTTATATCAAAGCGCAAAATATTCACTTAACCAAATGGCCAACTCGAAAAATGAGTTTAGTTGAAGAGTTCATTTCATTTATCGTAGAATCTAAAACCTCACCTTTTTACATTTAAATAAAAATACATGACATTGTTTGACAGTGTGAGTGTGGGATGGAATACTTAATACCAATCGTATTAAACTATTACCATAAAACACTCCTAAAAATCCGAAAAGCGGTCGATCCTTACATGCTGATTTTGGTACTAATATCAAAGCACCTTTTTAGTTATACATACAATTTATTCTTCATTCACATCATATCGCTCAAAGGAGATTCCGCGAGCTTGTTTACATACCATGTGTTGGAATGCTCCCCAGGGAGTGGAGAAGGTGCATACATTGTATGCAGGCATGCAATGATCCGATGACCGGGGTAATAATATGTCTGTAAAAGCGCTTAGAGACGTCGTTCCGATGTATTAAGCGCTATATAAATGCGTAATATTATTATTATTATTATTATTACCATAATCTCATTATGTGTATAATAAATGTTAATGAAATTTAAAAACTTCTCATAGACAAAGCTTTTGACCAGCAAATTAAAGATATCTTCGATAGATTACCGGTCAAGGAACTAAGTGTAGGTTACAATGTATCAGTGTAGTCCATAGTTAATTAAATTAGATATTAACCCATTAATCAATTTAGAAGGACTCTGTTCCGGTTTTCACAATAAGACAAATACAGTCAGAAGTGAAAGAAAAGATTAAATTCTTTAATTAAGTCTTCTGCAGAAAACAACGAGAGTCTTATTTCCCTCTACGGTTTTCCGGTACGAAACACATTGTTTCAGGGTGTTTATTTTATATAAAGAAGGCCTATTCATTATGGACGTTTATGCCAGCTGTATTGATATTGATAAATAAGTTGATAATCGTATTGACGCTGTCCGTGTCAATACAATTACTAATAGACTCAAATGAAAATACGAGTTTCAGTTTCAGTTTAGTTTATTTCACTTCCATTTTCTGATAATAAACATAACAAACATATATACATATGTATGAATGTACATGACAGAATAAGTGTCATAAGAATACTTCAATAATTAATTAAGAAATTCGTAGGAAATAGTCGGAGTATATATAATTCTTTTTGTTCCAAACACATTTTGATAATTAGACAAATTATAGATTACAGTTAGCATGTGAAAATGAAAATGAGGGACTTATTAAAAAGCAAAGCTTGTAATGGTAAGTCCGTTGGGGTAAATTTATAGTAATCTTCAATCGTATGTAATTGACCCCTTCTACACTTTTTCCCAAAAATGCATTCTTTCTCAATACATTCTTATGCACCATCACTTTATTGTATATATATTACATCATTTACGCAAACGAGAGTTTTTTTTTCCCCATTAGCCATTCCCCATTTAAGAAATGAAGACATTCTTTAAAAAAAATCTCAAATTCACTATTTGAGAGATTTGAGAAATCGGCAACATAAATCAATAATAGTTCAATGCAAACTCTTTTTTGTTTTTAAAATTGGAAACCCATTTCCTCAGTTATATGTGCATCTAGTGAGTTCTTCAAAAATCACATACCCACACAATAGCACACCCAAAGAGCATACCCATATAACAATGCACATCCCACACCCACAAATATATACATCAGACCATTGCATCAGACACCCATACACGAATACACAAGCACAAGACAACGCTTGTTTAGGAAACTATTTTTAAAGGCAAAGAACCAAAGTCCTAAATGTCTGTAATTGAATTTTTTAAAAGGAAACAAGTTACCAAAGAAGGGAGGGGGATTCTCAGTGGCAACTAAGGGCTAACAACTAGACTCACGATTCACGATTCTTTTTATTAATTTTCAAATTTTCGATATCTATACTTCATTTTTTTAATTATGTAATTCCATTATGAATGTCTGTAAAGTTTACCAGTTCTTTACTCTGATCAATATTGTGATATTTTGAGATTCTTTAATGCGATTCTTATCCAATCTGACATAGCTGTTACACTTACTTTTGAAGATTATGTTACCAGTTTCAAAAAACCTGTTATGATAACAAATTTGCAATAACAGTTAAAAGCTACTGAAATCATCCAATCTGATTGGGTAAAAGACAATTTTTTATAGAGGTTGTGCATTTTTTAATCATAATAAGCCTTTATGAAACACGACCCTTATCTTTTATTTAACCTGAATTGAATGAAATGAAACCTACCGTGCAGATAGTCGCGTTATTCCTCAAAAGGTACCCATCATCGAAAATGGCTGCTACGGAGAACGTCATGCTGAAGAGAGTGATTCCAAGATCAATGACGTTGAGGTTGGCGATCAGGAGGTTGTGATGGTTCTTCCTCAGCTTCTTCGACGTCAAGATCTGCGTCATGGCCAAGATGTTTGTGAAGAACGATGCGATCATGATGATGACGAGGGTAACAGCTTCCGATATCGCTTGGGGACTGTTCGTTTCGTGTAACGGCGGTGACTCAGGGGTGGCATTTGTCACGTTCAGGGTCTCAAATTTGAGACTATCCATTGCTGCAAACTCTTCTGATATAGCACTTATATTTATGGGATGAATCGTAACTTAACAATTACTTGTTTAAACATTCTTTCTTGTTATACCGATATAGATAGCTCATAATCCGCAAAATCAAACTATGGTTTATTTCCAACTGAAAGGCGTAGACAGGCCACTGGGGTATATTCTCTCAGATTCGGGATCACACGTTTTCCTCATTTTGCTGTTAGTCTGTTAATGTCCACGATCCTGATCACATGCTTGATGTATAGGTATATTCATTGATCCTTTATCCTCGAGCAGAGACCCAATTTACAAATGCTAGCTGTTAAATTACCACGTCTTTGTATGGGTTTCTAAGGAAATGTAATATTTTAAGAGTCACACCATGGAGGCGGACAAATAGATACCGTATTTTCGATCGTATATGTGACAATGAATCGAGTATCAAGATGTGAGATCAAAATGGATTGCAAATAAAAATGTCATAAGCCGCTACCAGCGTATTGCGTTTCTAGTAAACCGTGATACTGAATTTCATCGTTATTGTGTTTATTACTGGCGTCCATTTCATGACTACGAGTAATTATTTCAAAATCCTGTTTGCACAATCACTTGTGTGGAGACATCGGTTCTTGTCGTGACTAAAATGTCAACTGTCCTTCAAAGAGCTACACCCAACGTCGATTTTAATCTGTACGAGCAACGAAAAGATGAATTAAGTTACATTTGTTTTCTGTAAGCATTTCCAAAGATTATTATTTAATCCCATAAATTTTCAGGACAAATAAACCTTAAGAAACGAAACATTAATCGGTTAACGAGTAAATAGGCAAAGAACATTTGCACTGTAATATATATATTATATTGTGAAAGAAATGAATGGAAAATGGTAGGCGTAGCTTAAATCAAGGTTCCACAGAGCTATCTGTCCTTTGGAAATATTGGTGATGCCAAAAAATGCCTCTGCCGGGATTCGAACCCAGGCCCCCAGCTTTGAACGCCGGTGCCTTAACCACTAGACCGCAGAAACGGGTTATGGCTAGGGCGACCCCGATCCGATTGACCGTCAGACAAACAGATTTTCGACACCACCAATTAAATTTCCTTTGTCTGAAATTTATGTATGTATCTTTATATATATATATATTTTTTTATATATATATACAAATATATATATATATTTATATATATATATATATATTATATATATATGTATAAATATATATATATATATTCGACTGTGGAAAACGAACCGCAGCACGCCACAAGAAAGTCATCACTTGGACAACAGACCGCCTGAAGATCGCTATACGCGTGAAACCCAGGGTAGCGGATCCAAGGTACGCTCAACATGATACTTGCTCTACCCCACGGTATTGAGCACTTTCCAATACTCCAATGAACTGAATTTATCCTTAATTCCATATATATATATATATATATATATATATATATATATATATATATATATATAACATAAATAGTCTGCTTTGGCATATAAGGAATAAAAATAATCACAATTGGTTTAGTAAATGCCGTAGATATAAAATCGAAGATTAAAAAAAAGGAGAATAGCTCTCAAAAATGAAAGGTAAAGTCACACTCTTCGTCAGTGCCCATCATGTGGCAAAAAAAGATAATTAAAAATCCGTTTCTGAAACAGTCGTGAAAAACATATTTGTTCATGGGCATACGGATTGTGAAACTCACCTTTCAAAGAAACGGATTTTGAATTCTCTGTCTTGCCTTTCAATTTTTGAGAGCTATGCTCCTTTTAAAATCTACGATTTTATTTCTACGGCATTTACTAAACCAATTGTGATTATTTATTCCTTATTATGCCGAAGCAGGCTATTTTTATTTTTACTCAGGTACTTTTACTGCTAAACCTGGACTGTTGGCGGTGAGGCCCTTTTCAAATTTTCCTATTTTAGAGCCGGAGATTCGCTATTGTCATCTTGCAGTCATGGCAACGCGTCTTTAGATGCGCCTTTTACAGTGCACTTCCTCCATCAATCGTCTAAAAAATGTATTATGATGCAACAGAAAAGAGCGGTATGATGAAAAGTCGTTGCCAATCAAATCATATAAAAATTAAACTTTAGAGAGGAGATCTAAGCCTTGGTTTAATGATAACTGTTATAATTCGGTATGAAAAAACTTCAAAAGAAAAACAAAGTTTCAACCTAACTGAAAATCTTGAAGAAAAGAAACGCATGTATGGCAGTGAGTCCAAACTTCGCGTGTGTTCATACTTTGCGGACGGCCATTATCTAAAAAACTAGTCAATGTCCTTAAAATCTGACATTATCAACGTAAAAAGCGACCTAAAATTACCCTTTGGCGTAAGTTTTTTTAGGATGAGTTCAGTATTCATGAAAATATTGGCAAAAGATCGGCAAAATTGTCACCGCTAGCGCCAGTTCCGAAGAAATCTGAATTTCTCATCAAGCATCTTGATATCATCATTTTGCAAGCAGATATCAAAAAATTGTGAGTTAAATGTGGTACTAACCGATTCTATAGCTTTTTGCCGTCAATCTGATATAAACCTTACACCTTTTGAGCTTGAGTTTTTATTCAAACCTCCACAAAACTTTGGTCCGCGAAGTTAGGTCACACTTTTTCAGAACGGATTTCCAGCACAGCGAGCATTCGTCAATAATTTTATAGTTTACGATCTTGCCGTCAATTTGAAAGCTATTATTTGAATTGGTTTTTGAATGAAATGTAAATATTTTTGAATGAATTTTAGCCTTATTGATATTTTTTAAATGTCCGCGAATTTGGACCCCCCATCATATAAGAAAGCGAAAACAATTCCAAATCAGAATTTTATCATAATCTGTACCAAGAATTAAGAGGTTTGAAAAATAAACAACCACGTGAATATTGGAAACTTATCAATGCATGACCCTATTCACAGCTGTTTTAAATCATTGCCTGAACTCATATCTAGAAGACTGAAAAGATTGGAAATGAACAAGCTGGGTTTAGGAATAATCATTCAACTCTCGATCATATTTTTACTTTACATTCGTTACTTGAATTATATCTGGCATAGAAAGGGTATACTGTGCGTTCATCGATTACCGTAAGGCATTTGATATTGTTGATAGGAAATCACTTTGGAACAAATTACTTTTAAGTGATATAAATGGAAACTTTTTCAAAGTGGTCAATAATATGTACACACGGGCTAAATCGTGTGTCATCAAAGATGTTTTTAAAAAATCAAGCCTATTTGACTGTAATATAGGAGTGCGTCAAGGAGAAAAATTATCACCTTTACTATTTGCTATGTTCATAAACAATTTTAAAGAATTTATCAGTGAACGATATGATGGTCTTGATGTTTTACCCGACTGGGCGTTGTGGCGTGCGCCTGTAATCCAAGCTGTGTGGGGGAAGTTACAAATTGATGCAGAGGTTCGGGGTTCGAGCCCTGGTCACGTCTTTCGGATGGTGACGTTAAAAGTCGGTCCCAGACGTAAATAATCATATCTGATTGATACACGTCTGACAAAACTCAAATACACACACCCGAGAAGCTCGAGTCATTATTACAAGATCATGGAATTGATGTGTATACATGAACTTGTTTACATTACTTATGCAGAAGAGACCATTGTCCTTGTCAAATCTGAACAAGAAATTCAATGTGCCCTCAATGCAGTATCAGATTTTTGTGAAAAATTATATTTATGAATAAAGACAAGACAAAAATTGTTATATTCTCCCGTGGCAATGTGAAAAAACTTATTTTTTACATCTAATAACCAGGCTCTTGAAGTAGTAGATGACTATGTATATCTTGGAATTATCTTCAATTATAATGATTTATTTCGAAAAGCTCAAACTAAACAACTGAATTAAGCAAGAAGAGCAATGCAAAGCATGTTGAATAAGATTAGTGATCTTGATTTACTAGTGGATATACAAATTTAATTATTTGATCAACTTGTTTTACCAATACTCCTTTATGGGTAAAAAATAAGGGGTGTTGAATTGATTAGAGATCGAGAAGTATTTCACATGAAATTTTGCAAGCAGATCCTTTAAGTTGATTAATCAGCGACAAACTGCATGGTTTTAGGCGAACTTGGAAGATTCAAATAAGATTCAAAAGATTCAAACAATAGTAAAACAAAAATGTCTGGTAAGAGTAACGAGATTGTAAAGATACTTTTTTTTATCAAGGTATATATCAGACAAGTTGGTTAACGAAGATAAAGCAAACTCTTGATAGATTGGGTATGACAAGTTTATATGACATGTCTGATTCCTCGAGCAGATTTTGGTAAAACAAGATGTAGATTCCATAAAGGATTCACACTTGCAAAGTTAGTTTTCGTTTATATACGAAAACTCTCAGTGTGTAAACTACAAAACATTTAAAGAAAATCTTCGTCCAGAAAGTTACCTCATTAATCTGAATAAGAAAGATAGAATTAGATTCCGTTGTGGAAATCATCGACTTCCTATTGTCTCAGAAAGATATGAAAACAGTCGAAGAAACATGAGGCTTTGTACATTAAGCAAATTTCATTCAATTGGGGATGAATTTCACTATCTATTCATTTGTCCTTCTTTTGCTGAAAAACGAAAGTTTCATTTAAAAAAATATTACTCTGAAAGACCGAATACACTCAAAATGAATGAGCTAGAAATCCGTTTCAACCTTGTAAAATTTTAAAAGAAAATTATTTTTCGTTTCTAAATAAGTTATGCTCGAAATTCAATATTTTGAGCTTTAAATTGAAATGAAATAGTAGTATCACAGCCAATGATATGCTGATGCCATTACTTGCCTTCTGTTAGACATATGTATATGCTAATTATAATTTTAAAAAGCTGGATTTTTTAAAGCTTCAGTGCATTAATCCATTATTTCAAGTGTTGTTATCAAATTTGCTACTCTCAAAATAAAATATTTTGAGAATTTTAACTGGTATAATAGCCAACGATATAAGGATGTCTTTACTTGCATTTCTCTTTTTTTGATATGTAAATCTTGATTAATTTTTGAAGCTTCCGGGTAGTATTTCAACCGTAATTATCAAATTATTTTCGATGATAAAATTTATGTTTTTTTTTTTTTTTTGGTTGAACTTTTTAGAAAGTGTACTCTAAATGATTTTGTACACTTGTATGATTGTTTTCTCCAATACTCACTGCATGGGTGACATGGAATAAATGTCATTTTTATTGTCATATCAGTGCATTGATTTCTTTTAAATGTGAGTTTTTAATCCGTATGCCCATAAACAGACGTGTTTTTCACCACTGTTTCAGAAATAAATTTTGAATTCTCTTTTTTTTTGTCACATCATGGGCACTGACAAAGAGTGTGACTTTACCTTTAATTTTGGAGAGCTATACTCCTTTAAAATCTACAATATTATTTTTTTACGGCATAACAATTGTGATTACATACCTTGGAGGTAGCGCATCCAAGGTACGTTCAACATTCTACTTGGACTATATACCCCACGGTATCGAGCACTTTTCCACTATCCAATGAACTGAATTGTTCATATAGAAATGAATAAATATGTATATATATATATATATATATATATATATATATATATATATATATATATATATATATATATATACAATGTCGCTAGAAATTAATGAACCCCACCACAAAATTTACTCCTAGTGTTAAACGTAGACAACAACACTACTATGTCCGGCGAGCCCAGAGAAACAAACTACATGAAATGTAATATCTAATTACCTGACTTCACAATCAAATGTTTGAAATATGTCAGAATTTGAACACTTTTAACTATGTCCATTTTCTGGTGGGGTTCACTAACTTTTAGCACCAATGTATGCATACTAATGTATAAACGCAAATGGATACAAATAAAATTTTATACATAGAATAAATGAAAAGATATCATAAATTTATTTTAAAAAACGATGAACAGTTTTTTTTAATTTGATGAATCTCTTTGAGATAGAGAGACACGCACACACAGTTTCAATGCATATATATATATTTTTTCACGTGTTTTGAAAGTTTTTAGTATAAATATTCCCCATAAAAGTAATACACCATCAATCAACCACTCTGAAAGAGTGAGAAATCTTACAATATTGACCCATTCACTTTATTCTCATTGAAGGTGAGCATGATATATGGTATCCAAAGTGTATCCACACGTCTAGGATTTCTAGCTTGCAAACACGCAAACATGGGAAATAAGAATATCGAGTTCCTTTTCAAATGAAAAATATTAAAAAGAACGTTCGTGATCATGTATGTATAATCCCTGTTAGTTGTTGGATCGAAGACGCACGTGACACAATATCTTAAGAAGTCTAAAGAATAATCTTGAAAACTTTCATGATTTTTGCTAGAAGTTTTTAAGTTATATCCCACCCCTCCCTTAAAAAAATTGAAAGGACTGCTGATTGATCTGCGGACGATACTTTCAAGTTTTCTTTTGGTAACATTCCCCCCCCCCCCCAAAAAAAAAGCCCACCATTGTACTAAAATAAAAATTTCGGCCCTTTTTCTCCCGTTTTTTACAAGGTTTTATTCTGCTCATGATATTTGATATTTATAATACATTCCTCATTTTGTCTTCAATTATAGCTTCAATATCACCCAATTAAAAACCATAATGTTTTCACACTGTATTCCACCAATGTAATAATCCATATTGTTATTTCCCCTAAAATCTTAATAAGCATGCCTTCAGTTGAACACGAGTTTGTCTTTCATAATTGTAGGTAAATCAATATTGAATGATTATGATTATAATATTGAAAAAGGCTACTTCTATATAAAAAAGAGAGATAGATTAAATACACTTACAAAACAAAAAGCAAATACAAGCTTACCGTTTAGCGGGAGTCGCCGCAATCTCTCCAACACCACGCAGAAATCTCATCTCCTCTACTCCGACGGGCAACAACTCATTTTATGGACGCATTTATAGCGACGTCACAGATTATCTTAAAAGTAAGTTACTCAGCTTCATTAACTTTTGAACCTTCTATAGCTGATATTGCCCTGATAATTTGAGCCGTCCAAAACAAACATCCTCAATGAGATTAAGCAGGATTTGTACACAGTTATGAGACGTAGTAGTAGTAATTAAATTTTGTGTTTTATGTCAATTCCCCAATTCCAATTTACTAATGGTACGTATACATCATTCTGATGTTCACATGGTCTGGTTTTACTTTTAAGTTTTTGAGCAGGTGTAAAAGTATACAAATTATGATATAATGTTGAATTATTCAATTATTAAACATTGATATAAAAAAGCAGTTGGAAAAGATAGATTTTGATTTTTTCCATTTTTTTTAAAATAATTTTTCTTGTTTTGATATGGTCAGTGACTTAATTTCTAATCTGCTGTATGTTTTAAAAGCAAGTTACCAGTCATCCTCTTTATATTTCATGATTAAGTCGTTGCCGGGCAACTTTGCTATTGGAAATCAGAGTGACACAAACGAATTTAGCTTGATTTGATTTGACCAACGACGGAATGAGTATAGTGAGAAGAAGCTTCGAGCTAAAAGAACGTGTCCGCAAGGAGGGAGAGATTTGGACGGCGACGGTCGAGATGCACTTCCTGTTTTAAAATCATCCTGCGCATGATTCCTGGGGCCCGTTTCATAAAGAACTTACAATTGTTGTAACTTTACCATTATGGCAACTACAATGGTAACAGGGCTCATCAGCCAATCAGAATCATGGTTACCATGGTAGTTGGCATAATGGCAAAGTTACAACAGTTGCAAGTCCTTTATGAAACGGGCCCCAGGTTTTAATGACATTCGAATGATGTATGTTTATGGGCCAGGTGTTGTTAACAGAAGCTTCGAGTGTACTTTGTGTGTAGGGAATATTTGAGGATGATGATGTTGATGATCATGGTGATGATGATGATGATGATGGTGGTGTTGGTGGTGATGGTGACAGTGATGATGATGATGGTGGTGGCCACAATTGAATTGTGACTTGTGACTGTTGGGTAGTCATCATTGCTTAGTTTTCGCCGATCCATCGTCAAGCTTTCGTCATAAGTCGTAAACGCCCTTATTCTCGCGCAAAATACGGAATAATGCTAAGGTTGGAGATAATTAAAATTTTCGATGTACTTTACAGGTCATACGTGTGAAGCAGCATTCCAAATCTGATTCTTGTATCAGGCTAAATATTTACTTGTAATAGACTGACGTTTTGTTTTAATAAAAGTAACCCCCGATATGTTATACCAAAGTTAGCATTTTTCTCCAACAATTCAAAGCATAATTGAATAGATTAAAACAACTGATTAGTTTCCGTTTTGTAGACTTCCGGTATGATTTAAAAATCAAAACGGCTAACACGTTACAAAGTCACTAACCCACTGCATTATTTCACTTATTATTCATGCAAAAGCTAGCAATTTGCACACCTGGGTGAAAATAATGTCAAACCAAGCGATAGGAAGTTGAGGAGTGCCCCCATGCAGGGATCAATATTGGACCCTTTCTTGTTCCTATTTTGCATTAATGATAAACAGTAAAGCATACTATCTTGCTGTATATTAAACAGGACATTATAGACGCAGAGATGAAAATATATTATGTTGGGTTCATAAATGTTAAAGAACTTTTAATAACTACACAAATAAAGATATGTGACACAGACACGGGATACACTGTAGCTCTTTTCAATGAGTTAAGGAATCTAATTTGTAGGCGTATGTTAGTGAAATCCCTTCCATGGAACCGGCACATTTAAAAAATGTGTATAATATTAAAAAAGCTTAGGAATTATATTGAAAGTAACCCCGATGTGTTATACCAAAGTCAGCATTTTTTTTCTCCAACAGTTCAAAGCATAATTGAATAGATTAAAACAAGCGATTGGTTTCCGTTTTTGTAGAATGTCAGTATGATCAAGGAGATATCACCTCTAACATCTCCTAGGTATGATTTAACAATCAAAACGTCTAACACGTTACTAACCCACTGCATTATTTCACTGATTATTCATGCAAAAGCTAGCAATTTGTAAACATGGGTGAAAATAATGTCAAACCAAGCGATAGCAAGTTGTGGAGTGCCCCAGGGATCAATATTGGACCCTTTCTGGTTTCTAATTTGCATTAATGATAAACAGTACAGTATACTCTTGCTGTATATTGAGCAGGACATAACCTTATATCTACCATGAAAGTACCGGTGGAATATAGACACATAGATGAAAGCACATGTTGGGTTCATGAATGATAAAGAACAGGCAAGGGATACACTGTAGCTCTTTTCAATGATTTAAGGAATTTGATTTTGTAGACGTATAATATATGTTAGTGAAAACCCTCCCATGGAACGTTTCAAAACTGTCTAAAAATAATATTAAAAAAGCTTAGGAAATATATTGAAGGAAAAACAAGGTTACTAAATCACTTTTTTATTGTAAATCCGGCAATCATTAAAATTACCTATCCGACTTTAATTGAACAAAACCTAACAATCTTTAGATTAATCAAGTATATATATTAAAAACTATTATCAAAGATAAGATAGTGTATAACTTATAATGTAATTGCTAGAATATTTGAATTATATTGATTATCAAACACTTTCTGACCTAATATAAAACTCTTTATATCGTTTCAAAATTATGGATGCTTTTAAATACCCACTTTTCTTGGCAACCCGAAAGCTTGTCTGACATAGCAAACCAATATTAAGTTATATGGTTATTTACAGGTGATAGAAAATCATCATTACTATGTTCCAATGAAAGAAACACGCATAAATATAGATTATTTTAGTAAGAAGCCTATTAAAGTCACTGTAATGAGCTTCTGATACGTGTCTTTCTTGTTTTTTGAAGGTTTGAATTTCACATTTTCCATCACTTTTTCCTTCAACCATCTAATTTTTTTTTCTTCCTCCTCCTCCTCATCATCTTCTTTTTCATTTTCTCTCTCTTCTTCTTGTTCATTTGACACCTTCATTAACTTTGTTCTCCTAATACTAGTCGTCTTTTCTCCTATTCTCTTTCCCCATTGATTTTGTCTTCTTCTCTCTTTATCAATCATCTTTCTCTAGAGTTTAAAGGAGCAAGAAGATTTCGTTACATAGATTTATCTTGAAATATTTATACTAATTCTGATTCTAACTGCACTCTGGACTCAGAATTAAATCTTTTTCTTTCGAGTCTTTCCTGTTACCTTATTGGTAATGACCACTCATGAAATGGTTATGATGTAACGCTATTCAGCGTACAGGGGACTTCCCCGATGCATGACGTCATATGACTGATGTCCGTCTATCACATGCTTTGAAGGGGGAACATCAGAGGTGTGTCTCGTATCAAAGTATTTGGGGATTCCCCTCTTTTCCGACTAATAATTATTTTATAAATGTGTACGAGGTATATATACGATGATATTTACGAAATAACGTCGGTGTTCATTAAGCATATATTATACGGGTATCCCACCTATATAAATGAATAACTGGATGAATAAATTGACCTAAATATTTGGAGATAATTAAACAGGAAATATTAATCATCATCATCATCATAATAATAAACAAGAATTAGGAGGAGGAAGTACACCAAGAACAAAAAAGATGAAAAGCATAAGAGGTAGAAAGACAACTTAATACAAATGAGTTGATTATAAAAATGAATTAAAAAATGAACTCCTCATTCAAAAACCAGAATACTAGATATTGAAAAATTTCCTTAACAAATATAGCATTGTCTGTAAGGTAGGCCCTACATCATACAGATTACATGATCAAATTTTCGACAGCCTGGAAATATCTAGGCAAGGACCAAATTCCAAATACGTTTATCATTTTCAAAACAGTCACAAAGTATAAACATTTACTCGTTCCAACAATCCTGAAGCCTCTCATTTTCGAAATAAATGATGTATTTGTCATTTCTTAATTAAGGCTGACAAGTAATTTGATATCAAAGAGACAAGGTCCAGTTGCGTTAATCCATGTAAAGCTGTCAGGGTTCTTAGTACAGCTCGAAATGTTTGATTAGTAGTATTAACAAACTCTGATTACATAGTGACGTAAACGATATGTGTACCGACACTTCTTTCCCCGCCCTTTCCCTGTTTTGCTTTCCGGTAAATCGGTCAATACTTTTTTTTTCAATTAAAAAACACCATTCATTTTCTTCCATTTTCACAAAATATCAATTTTCAATATAATCCATACAAAATAATTTATCATATTACCACCACTAGGACAGTGATTCCACCCATCATTTCCAATTTTCCTTAACCTCTTTCTTCCCAACGCTAGATCTGTTCCCCCCCCCCACCCCCGTCCCACTTAAAAAAAAATGGGTGGAAACGCTCTCCTAAATCGTTTTCTCGCATTTCATATAATTTCATTATCAATTCATTCGCGTCTCTACCTGTCTCCCTCAAACACGGACCCACTCCCATCCAACCGCACGCACAGTTCGCCAACCTTACATAAACACTCCACAACCCCATACACACTATTCCCTCTTTTGCATTTCTCTCTCTCTCTCTTTTGCCTTTCGATTTTGTTTTATTCCCTTTCTTCGCCCTCTGTGCCGCAAATCTGATTTTTATTCAAACACTCGAAACATCTCGAAAAGCACCACTTGGTAGGAATTTCACGATTTATGTATGAACAGTTCTCCAGCTCCCCCTCTCTTCTTTAGTAATACTATATATAAAATGCAATATTTATATCACCTCAGAGCTTTATCAACCGTAATCAATTGCACGACCATTCAACAATATGTATCGGGTCCTAAAAATTACGACGGGGAGTGGCCAATGATGCGAATATTAGGATATGAACCCCGGACCATATTGTTAAAAGTCCAGAGGCTTATCCACTGAACCACACAACACAATAATGGTCATGAATTTTATAGTAGGATTAATGCTGTTGTTACCTCCATTTTGTTTCTTCTCACAACATTTGAATTTGAATTTATTGCTTAATTTACTTTCTGTATCAATTTTTCTAAATGCAAATAAAAAATGCAGAATTACAAATCAATATTATTATGAACAAAAATAATGAGCTTACAGTAGCAATTGGGTAATATAAAAAAAAAAAAATACAATAAAACTCATATCATTTCCTGAAATAAGGAATTAAACTTTTTTTTATGAATAATTGAATGTTTGCTTAAAAAGGAATAGAAATGAAAAAAGAGACCATCTAAAAAGTCATTCTTGTATTACGATGGTCTCTCGAAAACGTACAAAGTATGCATTACTAGGATAGAACGCAAGTATTCATTCAATTAAACAGGAACTTAATTTGGAGGGTAGGAAGTGTCGACAGAGCAAACGCTGAGAGTGGGTATCAGGGTAGATAGATGCATGGTCATGTATGATAAAAATAACTGAACAATATACATGTAGCCATGCTCAGAACCATTATCATAAAACATCAGAGAGCTTCCTGAGAAAAGGTGAATATAATCATCTCAGCACGATGGAACAGGAAAAATGCCACAACCCATATGAAAATGAATTCTGACTTCATTATGGATAATAAAACACCCTGGCTATTTTAAACGAGCCATCGATCTCGCCGACTGATATCAAACATAATTAGGGCAAGGACCGTCGTTATAGGTGCCATATTGTTCCTTGAAAATAAAAAGTTATACGTCATAAAATTAACCGACTTTAAAAGAAATTTTTGAAATGATCATTAAAAACTATAAATATTTTTAAAAATTCGACACGACCTGCTCCTACACGATGTCATCAAGCCCAAACTGCCTTAATCGACGAGAACAGACGATGCTTGCAAGATTTTAATAAAACAACATGAAAATAAATATTCACGTCATTTCTGACGTATTACCGCTTTCGCTTACTGTAATCATGGTAATGTGGTACTGAGTGGCATTTATGCCAAAGGGGCGCTTCAAGAAAAGGAGAGGGGACGTTTGCCGGGGAAGAAAATGACCGAATAATAAACATCGTCAAAACAATCTTTCACGCTTGTCTGACTATAAGGGTCTTATTAATCGAAGAGATTGAGACTCTCTTAAAAAAATTCTGTCATGTCTTTAACATGGCCAAAATAAGTTGTCATTTTACCCCATTTTACAGGCTTTCCTTTTTCAATCCAACACTCTTAAAAATGTGGGGCAACAAACTGTCCACACAACAATTCGTTAAACTTTATCAAATTCTGGTTAGTTTTAAACCAAAAATGTGTGCTTTGGGTGAAAACTAAACAGTATTGGTTGAAAACTACCCAGAGTTGGATACATTTTGTAACCAGCTGTTGTGTGTACAGTACGTTGCCCAACATTTTAAGAGTGAAGTGCTATATCGTATCATCAGAAAACGCTGTTGCCACGATACAAAATGCTTTATTTTCATCCTCCCTACTTTCCCGCCTTTTAAACCCTGAACATGCTGAAGGACAATCAGGAAAATGCACTTTTTATAGTCACATTGGTTTATGGAAGGTTCATAACTTCTTGGCGGCCAAATAAAACACATTTACATTATTCTAATTAATTTCCGGTTCTGACATTTTTATTTCCGTATTTTTCCCCAAGTATGTTATAGAAAATAATATTTAGTTACGTAGTGACATGTAATATGGCATAATAGTGCACCGTCTATTGAAATAAACATTGAAAATAACAACTTCAACGTAGAAAAGATGTCATATCATTAAGTATAGCTTTATGTAATTATGTATTGAGGTCTTTAAGATGCTGATTAAGATTCAGGACAAGATTCTTAATCTGGAGGTCGTTGCATGGTAACCGATGAGTATTTACTGAATGGAAGGGGATCCGAATTTCGGATGGAAGAAAATGGTAGTTTACCAGCAGCTCATTGGGGTCAACCGCGATGGCAATATCAACGGTTTGTTTCCAATTTGTCTCATGCAAATTCGTCTAATTACCAACTCGTATACTAAATCATCAATTCGTCCACTATCCACATGGTCTAATTGCCATTTCGTCCACTCACCATTTCGTCTAATAATCAGTTGGTCCAATAGCCATTTAGTCCATAAACCATTTGGTCTAATTGGATAAGTGTTATTGGGCGAAATGAATGAAAAGAAAATGGGTATTAGACCAACTGGTTATTATAGACGAAATGGTCATAGACGAACTGGTGATTAGACGAAGTGATTATTGGACCAAATGATTGTTAGACGAAGTGTTGATGGACTAAATGGCATTAGACTTAATGAAGGTAGACCATGTGATGAGTGGACGATTTGGCAATAGACGAATCGGCAGTTTACTATATCACCGGGGGGGGGGGGGGTGCAAAGATGGCCCGTTTACATAGTTTGATATGATACTGAGGAAGTCGCGTTTAGAACATTCTTAAAGAAAGCCAATTCTTCATGTCATCCCTCACATTCCTCTTCCAACTTGGGTTCGTTTAAAAAACCTTGTTATAATAACTAATTTTCAATATCAGTTTAAAGCTTCAATATTATTCAATTTGATTGGCTCAAAGTAGAATTGTTATATAAATTGTACATTTGTTACTATAACAAGTCTTTATGTAACAGGACCCTGGTCGAGCTTTCTTTTTATTTTTTAATCTGGGACTCGAGACCACTTTCGAGTTATTAACCCCCGAATCTCGGGACCCGGGCCCCCGGGTAGGCGAAAAGGAGGGCGCTAAAAAGAGGAAGGAAAGAGAGGAAAAGAAAAGGGGGAGAAAAAAGAGGGAAAGAATAAAAGGGAAAGAGAAGAAAGGGAAAAGAAAGAGAGAAGAAGAGGGAAGGGGGAGGGACGCCGAATTGATGTTAGACATAGGGGTGCCGAATATATGTTCGACATGGGGGGGGGGCGCCGAATCGATGTCCGACCTGGAGGGGCGCCGAATTTATGTTTTACTTAGGGGCGCCAAATTGATGTTCGACATCGCAGGGCGTCAAATTAATGTTCGACCTCGGGGGCGCCGAATTAATGTTCGACCTAGGGGCGCCGAATTGAAGTTCGATATTGGGCGCCGAATTGATGTTCAACCAGGAAGGGGGGAGGGCCGAATTGATGTTCAACCGGGGGGGGGGGGGGGGCGCCGAATCCATGTTTTACCTAGGGGCGCCGTAGTGTTGTTCGACATAGGGGGGGTGCCGAATAGAATTTCGACATAGGGGCGCCGAATTGATGTTCAACCTAGGGGGGGGGGGGGGGGGCGCCGCATAGAAGTTCGACATAGGGGCGCAGAATTGATGTTCTACCTAGAGGCGCCAAATTGAAGTTCGACCTAGGGGCGCCGAATTGATCGATCTTCAACCTAGGGGGGCACCAAATTGATGTTCTACATACATGACCTACGGGCGCCGTATTGATGTTCGACATAATTATGGTGCGCGCGCCGAATCGAAGTGCGACCTAGGGGACGGCGAATTAATGTTCAACCAAGGGGGCCCCGAATTGGTGTTCGACCTAGGGGCGCCGAATTTATTTTCGACATAGGGGGCGCCGAATTTATTTTCGACATAGGGGGCGCCGAATTGATGTTCGACCCTGGGGGCGCCTGCAAATTCATGTTTCACATGAGTTTGGCGCTTGCGCTCGCATCAAATGCATAATTAGATGCCCATTCTGTCCGTGATTACCAAAAGTGCTTAGAAGGTCAAAATTTTAGGTCAGAATATCAATTGTTTATTTTATTTATTTATTTATTTATTAGAAAATATTTATTCAGGATAAAAAGATCAGCTAAATTGCTGTTTTACATCAATGATATATTAATAAGGTGACGATCCTGTTCATGGCTAGATAAGTGCTAAGAATGTCTAGTTTTTAGTCGCGCTTCGCGCTAACATAAATTATTTGTTAGGTACCCATTCTGTTCATGATCACCAAGAGTGATTAGAATGTCCGAATTTTAGGTCAGAATATTAAAATTTTGCGAGCTTCGCGCTCGTATAAAATTATTTGTTAGGTACCCATTCTGTTCATGATCTCCATGCAAGTGACTAGAACGTTCAAGTTTAGGTCAGAATATCAAAAATTTTCAGCTCTCGCATCAACATTTTTTATAGATATATACTCATCCTATTCATGGTTACAAAATCTGCTTACAATGTCCAGTTTTGAGTCGGAATGTCAAAAATTTTAAGCTTGCGCTTCGTGCTCGCATAAAATTATTTGTTAGGTACCCATTCTATTCATGATCACCATGCAAGTGATCAGAATGTCTAAATTTTAGGTCAGAATATCAAAACTTTGCGAGCTTCGCGCTCGCATTAATTGTTTAGATATACGTTTACCCATCATGTTCACGATTACAAAAAGGGCTTAGAATATCCGATCGGGAAACATATACATGTAGATGAAAATATATTTCGCGCCCCCCCCCCCCCCATTTTAGCGAAAGCAAGATCCTCCCCTGGTAAAGAAACGTCAGCTCCCGCTCACATAAGTTAGTAAAATTGAAACCCTAAAGTGCTTAAACTTCTATGCTTTCAGGGGACCATTTCATTAGACTGATCGTAAGTTATTGACCATAAAATGTTCATTGGTGATTATTTAGAGCGTAAGTTACGAATAGCTTTATGAAACACCCATCTGTATGGGGGAGCGTTTTATCCACTTTTTTGTCCGACAAGTTGTCAGATCTGACATCTTTTCTTGACTTTGATTGGCTAAAAAGAGACATCGTTCCTATAGTTACTGTCGAATAAAACAGGAATTGTCGGATAAAACGTCTGTCAAGTCCTTTCATGAAACGATCTCCTGGTCGCATTTATTATTTTCAAAAAGTGGTATTACAACATATTCATGGATATTTGTTTTCATAAACATCTTAAATAAAAGTGGTCTTTGATTGCCTTTGTTCACGTGATTATAAAATAAGATAATTCAACATGCATTTACCTATGTTTGACGGGCGGGGTGGGGGCGCCATTTTCCGAAAAGTTCTAAGGGGCGCTAAAATTAGGTCGGGGCCCCCGGGATGCAAAACCTGGATACGCGCCTGAAAATGGTGAGTAATTTTAATTCAATTTTCAAGACTTTATTCCAGACACAGCTAAGCAGAGGTCCATATGAACAAATATCATACTATACATTAAGACAGACATATATACAGAGATAAAACTGGATTAAACAAAGAACAAATAATTATGTATAGAGAGTATCGAACAAGGTATAAAATAATCACACTAAAATATTACTAGAAATAAATAATTAATACATAAAACAAAATTACAGCAATGTATGAAAAGTACAATGGAAATATTTACAAATGGTTATATGAGAAACTTGTTTCAACAAAAGACAAATATACGTAACTATTTTAGTAGATCAAGACTCATGACTCTGCCATTAGATTGTTACATCAATGCTTCCACAGTTCTGATGTATGGCGTACAGCTCTGCAGTGGGTTTAAAAATATACTTACATTAGTATTTTGAGAAATGTCAATTCTCTCAATAAACTTAAAAGTTAAGTTTCTAAAAACTGCTTGACATGAGTGTACATGGGCATCAGCAAACATTCTACTAGCACTAGAGTGTCTGAGTAACCGAAGGAGCAGTCTCATTGCATCGTTCATAATATAAGCTACCACAAGTATCCTTAAACTGCTCTTCTCACTATCTGCACCACAGATGTGCAGCAAACAGCGGAGTACACGATGCTCGAAATAATGCAACCTTAAACCCGTGAGAGCACATATGGAACTTTCTGCCCAGGCTACAAACGCTTGCCCTGGTAAATTATTCTTTACTATTGACAACACGATGCTTTCCTCACATAATAAAACTTACCCAACTCGAGCTGGCGCAATTCGCTTGCTCCTCTGGCAAATTCTTCATGCTTCAAATTGGAAATAAGCACGACTCCAAATGTGTTATCGTTCAGAAAATAATCATTATAGAAGCAAGGTTGTTTTGAACTTTAAAATAAATGGAGTTAAACATTATTGTCGAATTTATATGCTTGTAGCCTATTCTAATTACTGGGGCAAGACATGCCATTTTTTCTCAGTTGAATATTACTGATAATAACCGACACCGATTTCTCTGTCTGATTCTCTTCTTTCTTTTCCCCTTATTTTTTACGACTTAAAAATCAAAGTGTCGCCCTCTGCCTTCCCATAAGAGAGCGAAGAACGAGGAATACGCGGGGTAAAAATCCATAGCCTTATATTAATAGTTAGGCGCTTCTCTCCTTGCATTATACCGTGCGACCCACAAAAACGAACCCGATGTTAAGCGATGATTTATCATAACTTAATCACAAATACAATAAACAAATGACCTATCATTGTAAAGCTTAGAATGTCTTTTTTTTTTGCTGGTATAACATATAATAGTTTTCATCCACGCATGAGCTCGTGAGTAAAAACATTTTGGCGGAGGGTATTAAAATTTCAAACAGAAAATCACATGCCTAAAAAGTTAAATTCGTGCTCTTTAATTTGATAGCTAAATCGCAGAAAATGGTCAAGAAATAACAAAGTTAGGTTTCTTCGAAACAATGCTTGCATTTCCATAATTCCATGAAACATACGTGTTTTCACCGGTTTCCCACCCAAGCTATATCGCACAGTTAATAAAAAGACTTTCTGCACGGCTGATCGTCAACAAAACGGAGTGTCGAATAAGTCTAAAAGCTATCCTGTAAAATTATTGGAATTTAAGCCTTATTTCCATTAAACAGAACTTAGTTATTTCCCGACCGTTTTCTGTAATTGAGGTATCAAATTAAAGAGTAGATATTGAACTTTTTAAAAATGTGATTTTCTTTTTGAAACTCAGATACCGCCCGCCAAGTGACTTTTTTTTTTTCCAAATTGTTTTTGCTCATGCACTCATGCATGAATGAGGAATAATCTAAGTTATTTCAAATGAAAGAGGAAACCCTAAGCTTTACAATGATAGGTCATTTGTCTATTGTATTTGCGATTAAGGCATGATAAGGCATGATGAGACCAAAAGTTTACATACACCCATATTCAGTGAAATTTGTTCGCTTGCCAAACATCGTAAAATTTACTTCAGGTGTATATCTTCAGACATATAAATACTACCATGAGGAAATTTGGTATCAAAATGAAAGAGCGTCTTTTAAAAGCTCTTTCACATGATTGGGATGCCGTTGAAATTAATTATTTCAGGTAGAATTTTTTTGAAGAAAATGAAGTAATATTTGTGCCAAATGTAGGCCCTATTATATTGTTTTTTTAATTATATTTTCAAACAGCGTTTCATATAAATAGATAAATGTCCCGGATAAATGTCAAATCTATGATTTATATTACATTTTCTATCATGATATGTGATCACCACTGAACAAAAAAGTGTAATCTGAAATGCTTGTGTTGAGAAGTAACTAGCACAAATATGAAATGCTTTTTTTTTCATTATTTTTAATTTGTGTAAAATATGAAGATTTTTTTGGGGAAAAAAATGACACCTAAATATTTTTCAGCTCCCGATGGCAAAGCAATGCGATGAAGGGGCATGACATACTCAATTGTTTGCTGTCGAATTCATCATGATAGCACAAATATTTTATAAGATACAGTAAATTTAATGATTTTTGCCAATTTAACCCAATAGGGTTAATAAATTGAACACGAAACACATGAAAATTGCTAAAAAGTAGATTTTACATCATATCTGATGTTTTTCCATTGAAAATTTTAAAAGATTTTTTTCCATTTTTTCTAAATACGATTACTTTTCGATGTTGAAGCAGCTAAATCTAAAAAATGTTCATAAAAATAGTAAAATTATGTCATTTCTATAAAATATTCACAAATGGTGTGAGCTTGTATAACAACATATAGGCCTACCTAAAATTTGAATGCATTACTTTATGTAAAGTAGTAAAATTAACCAATTTTAATGACCCGGTAGTGGATTTAGCTCCTTTAGGAATAAAACTAAAATTTGCAATCAAGTTTTATCAATCTTCCAAAAAAAAAATTCATATGCGAGGTGGTGCATTGGATTCCCATGTCTAAGATACATATATTTAAAATAAAAAAAAATTTGGTCAAAACTGGATTTAGCCCCTTTTTTGGAATCAAGCTCTTTATCTGAAATACCCAATATTTATTTATAAAAATAAAGCTAAATAGGTCTATTACTTATCAGTAACTTCAGTCTAATCGCGGATCCAGGGGGGGACATTACGGCCTGTGTCCCCCCCTTTACGAGTCAAATTTTACGTTGGACACATTGACCTTCTCATTTTTTAGTGACAACATTTTTTTTTTTGCTTGTCCGATTGGGAAAATATGCCCCCTCCCCCTTTGGAAAATAGGAAGCACTCCTCTCTTCATTTCTCTGAATATTTTTCACCAGTATTTGTTATTGTTGTAGCTTCAAATAAATCGAGAAAATAAACATGACTAATTAGCACCTTGGCATGAGCGAATGTTCTGTTCCCCAACAACTTTCCCAGCTGCTTTCTCTCTCTCTCTCTGTCTATTTTTATTTTCTAGATTTCTTTGAAGACTCAACAATACCATAAGCTTCAGACCAATTTTAATTTGGTTTGTTTTGTTTGGTAAGAGCAAGAGACATGTTTTTATCAGGGACCATCAAGCCATAGTTCTATGTTACTTCTTCAATTCTACTCGAAGCTGGTGCAAATAATTCAGAGAAATAAAGAGAGGTGTGCTTCCTATGCAATTCACGTGAGTGAGAATAATGCAATCAGGCTGTAAATTTTTCCTAAAATATAAATATAATCTATCCGGGAGTACGGTACCGGTAATACGGTACCGGTAATACGGTATAGTAGTCTGTCATTCACTTTGCGCTCGCTGCATGCCTTACCCGCTGCCTTTCTCAGTCTCACACTCACAGTCACATTCACATCTCTCTCATCAGTCTCACGGCCACGGATCGATTCTTGTGCATGTCGCAATATTGCATTTTCTTTTGCAATGTCTAATAGAAGTTTTTGGAGTTAGATTATAGATATTCAAATTGTAATGTAGCATACTCTGTTGAAGAGAATACGTCGTATTGAACAAAATTATGAGCCAAGTTAATATAATTATAAGAGGGGGCTAACGTATTACTAATACTAGATAGATCTAACTCTAGTCAAGTTAGATGATAAATTAGAAATGGAATAGATCTAGAAAGACTAACGTTAGAGGCCGATCTAAAGTTAGATCTAACGTTGGGCCTGCTACAACGGCTGGCGCGTTGGCGCACCCATACAATAGTTACATGCAACCATGCACAGGCACAACGCTAACCCAGAGAGCTCCCGCCCGCTGCGCGGGCGGGAGCCCAGAAGCTTACCGTGTATTTGACCATATTCACCGGACTAGGGTGATTTATGGTCAAAATATTTCTCCAAATGAATTGTGAAAACAGAAAGTATACAATTACCACGATTATATATGGATGAAGGTCTAACAAGTGGCAGTTTCCTGACATCTGGGCACAGACTGGAACCTCAAAAAAACGAAAAGTTCTCTCCTTCTACCCCCGTTTCGATCGGCCATTTTTGTTAAAAATCGTAACATGGGTTAGCACAATGCATGCAACACTTCCATTGGATTGCGCGAAGTTTATTTTTATTTTTAAATCAAATCAAATTTTGGTACCGGTATGAGACTTCCCAAATGATAATATGAAGCCACTTTTCCCAAATATTCGTCAATTGGGGAAATTTTAACAATTTTTTCTTCTCTTTAATGAGCTTTGGAGGACATCACTAGCAGATTCTGAGTTTTTTGTCTAAGGGTAAGAGGGCATGCGATTTATATTCATATATCGAAATCGATGCGTTAGCGAAGTCGGCAAAGTGTCCAGTTTTTTCATTGTATAGACATTGATGGACCATTTGTTGGCAAATGAAGGCTTGCACTGCTGGTCTAGTTCAAGGCAGAAAGAATTTTTCTATTTTTGTTTAATTTTGTTGTCTCTTTAAATGATTTCCATCAGCAATAATAATCTAAAAGTATGTTTTTGAAGGTATTCTATTTATTGGTGTACGTGTATAGACCTATAATTTATGAAGCAATCATAGGAATTGCGCAAACAATGAATTTTAGACACAGTTATTAAATTACTGATGAGCTGAATTAAGGTTGTGAATTTTATTAGCGCGACCATCAAGCTTCCTTTTATTTCCGTGGAAGAGACATGCGAAACCACTTTCCAAGCCGAGGTAGGCAATTTTGCTCTGTTTTGTGTGTTTTTGATATATAAAAATGGTAAAAAAATTAAAATAGTATAGCGACTCACTGGGAAGAGCCCCGGTACGTAGCAAAAAGAAGTTTCGGCAAACATTACTTCTGTAATGAAGCGATGTTTGCCAACTTCTTAAAAATCCACACCCAAACACGGGTGTGCAAGGTTAGTCTAGCATACTAACCTTGCAATACGTGTGAGTGGATATGGCGTATCGACTTTCGCGTAAAAGTTATAAAAAGTTGCGAGCGAGCAAAGTGAGTGAGCCAAAATTTTGACATTTTATCAAAAACCCAATTATGTGATAGATCTTTTTACATGATATTCAGAAAATTATATATTCCACTCTTCTCTCTTTCCTTTTCTTTTATTTTTCTATTTTTGCCCCTTGCCTTAGTCATGATTTTTTTTTTGGCAAGAGCTAGAGCCCTCCCAAGCCCCCCCCCCCCCCCATCTGACTTGCCATGACTTAACCATATAGATCTACATGCACTCTTTGAATATGGCATTAAAAATATCAAGGTACTTTCTTCTTTTATGTCCTTATTGACAAGTCCAACTGAATGTAAGATATATAGCCCAAAATACCATGTACTTGTATATGGTGCCACTAAACTACCCGAAACACAAAATATTCCAATATCATATGCATAATGAGGATATTTCTTTATTTTTTGCAAGCAGCTCTGTTTATCGTTTTGAAATGAATTTCTTGTATCTTTACAGTTAATGATGATTACTCTGTCAAAGAAATTAAAGGAAGATGCAGCCAGGAAGTCAACTGGTTCAAACTCCAAATCCACAGACCTTAACAATTCAACAAAGCGAGTTTCCATACGAGACAGATTGCTTGTTAAAGAAGTGCCTGAAATGACATCCAGCTTACCAAGTAAGGAAATAAGTTTATAGCAAACAAACTACAAAAAAAAACAAGATAAAATAAAAAGAAAAGCTAGGAGAGATTTACTTGTAATATTCTCTTTCAAAGCTATCCTAAATCTTGCACATGTGATGGTCACTATTTCAGTTTGTAATATATATCTTTAAACTGATGGTAAGACTGATAGGAATAATTCAATAAAAACATGTTTGAGTGAGATTATTTTGGCAATTTTTTGATATATGTCAAGTTGTTATGCGTGGGATCTTGACCAAATATTTGTTTGTACGTTGCACTGGCTATCTGATATGTAATCTTTAAATTTTGTTCCAATTAATTAAAGAAAAAGGAAAACATTATAAAGAACTTGAGCTTAATATCCAGAAATCTGAATTTCAAATTTCACAGGTGAATAAATATTTTACAGGCACTACACTTATCATAAGCTTGGAATGTGAGGTGGTACTCAAATATAATTCACATTATTGAAACCTTTGCTAAAACTATACATGTAAGTGCAAAATCTTATAGTACTTAAAAAAAAAAAAAGTTAGATGAAGTATTAACCCTTTCCACGCGTACTTTGCACCAATGCACACTCGGTGCCGTGCGAACTTCGCATTTCACACTCAACAAACAATGGATTGTTTCCCTCCCTGAAAATAATTCAGTACAGATGGGTTCATGGTCCAGCGCACAAAGAGTTAAGTACTGAACGTATGATGCTTACATGTACTGTACATTAAGAAAATAAACTGTTATGAGCCAGATCCCTTTGATTTTCAGAATTTGTGCATATTGTGCATTAAGTGATTGAAGAAATGTTAAAATGTTCCTTCTGTGTGTTTTGAAAATATGACTGAATTATGTATTTTCATATTTAATTCTTGCAGAGACCTGTAAAGTGCATTTTCCTGATGTTCATAAGCTCCACCACAGTGTGTTAACAATATCTCCAGAAGAGGGCTTTTGGAAGGGTGGAAAATTTGACTTTGAAATCATACTATCAGAAGAATACAATATAGCGGTAAGAATACCAAAATTGTGTTTTTATACACAATGGCCAAGGAAATAGAAGAGTGGTTAAAGATATTTAGTTTTTGTTATGATTTTTCATATGGGAGGGAATGAAACTGTTTGAAAGGTATAATAATCTCGGAAATTATGTTTATCATTTTAGAAATGGCCAGATTCATTACACAAAGAAAAGCATGTGCTATGACACAAATAGTCGGCCTTACATTTTCAGAGCTGTTCAATGATGTGAGGGCATTGGAAGAGTACTCCTTTGCAGTGAAACAATGTTATTCCCTAGAAATATCATGAAAACAATATCATACCTTATTTGTATTTCCAACTTTCCCACAGCTTTACATGTACATGTACATGTACATGTATAACTGTTGATTGAAAATTGGAGTACTACAATACAACAAGGAATCAAGTTCCAGTTCAAAAGCTATATTAAATGAAACTTGCAGAGTATTTTGCATGATTTGGAATTACCAAACTCATAGTTATTTCAATACTTTTCTTTTTTTTATTATTCATTTTCAAAGTATATCACCTTCATGTTGGTGATATGGTCTTGAAGCTCAATAATTTTATCTGAATTATATGAAAAACAAGTTAATTGGTCATGTTGTGTATGAGATTTTCCAAATGGATCTCTCCATGAACTAGTTAATTTGTCTTTTTAATGAAGTCCCTGCTAATCAGCAATTTTTTATTTGTTTTGTCTCACCAGCCTCCAAAAGTTCGATGTAAAACAAGGATATGGCATCCCAACATATCAGAAGAGGGTCAAATTTGTCTCAGGTGAGATTTAATGTAGAATATTCTTAGTAAATATTTTGATCTTTTTTTTATTTAGCTCATCTTGCATGAATGGGCAAATAAACTTAGGCAATGATGTGATGCCTGTCTTTTGCCTTATGCCGTCTCCCATTCATCCACAGTGCTACAAATAAGTGCAAACCCAAGAATTTAGCTATACAATATCAGTTAAGATGTCATATTTTATAAGAACATGATAACTTTTTCTCTCTATAATTACATTGTTTCAGATGTGGAATGTAAAGCAAATAGCTTTCCTTTTGTTTTAGTAAATTTGTTGTATATCAAGTCAAAATATTCTTTTCTCTGCTTCACTTTGGAAAGATAGATAACATCCAAATTGGATAGAAAATTATAGCTGAGTAATTACTTTTACCAACAGTAATTTTTAGTTCATTTTCCTTGAAAATTGATGAAATGTCTACACTGTAGATGTATATAGAGAAGAGAGAAGGGGGGGGGGGGCAATGGGATAAGATTGATATATATGTACATGATTGGCATACAAAAATATCAGAGATTATTTGTTTTGAGAACATTGTACAAGTCAGAAAATCATGTTTTGTTATTTATGCACATGAATGTGAATCGTGAAATAATTGAAATGAAATGAAACCAACTCAGAAGGAATTCAATGAATAACTACTTGATGTTGGTTATTATTGATATCTATCATGTCCCAATATGCTATGGATCCCTCAAGAGAAAATTATTATCAATGTTTTCTCTTATATTGTTTAAAGTCTTCTACGTGAGCATTCAATGGATGGGACTGGCTGGGCACCAACAAGAACACTGAAAGATGTAATGTGGGGACTAAATTCTTTATTTACAGTAAGTGCATGTAGACAGTAGATTTATAATGTTATTATCAGGTTAAAATATAAATCAGCTGGGAGAATTGTTTATGCCTCAGAAGGTGGTTGTTTAGGACATTGTGTTTTAGTGTTATCTGTTCCTAAAATTTTTATTCTTGAGTGAACTTAAAACTTGTTGAAGGGTCAACTTAAATCTTGGATGTGTATACTTGCATATATAGGAGTTATGGTGAGTTGATGAGTTAGGGAGGCATCAAGGTCAAAGTTCATAGAGGTTGGTATATGCCTGAAAATGGCTTGTTCTCAGCATTGAAGAACCATTTGCTGAATAAACTTTAAATATGACTTTATATAGGTACATGTATATGCATAATTATACAAGTAGGAGATTCCCTGGTCTAAGGCCAGTGCATAAATAGTATTAAAATAAAGGAATCATTTACAAATAAAGTTATAAATATATGTATTCAAAATAAATTTTTGAAATTCATTAAATTCTTATTCTTAATACAGTCAGAGACTTGTTTCATTTTGGAATTTATGGTTAAGGTAGCTACCCTGCTGGAAACTTTATTTTGATATAGCTGATTAGCAGTGTTAGCAAAATGGCAAACTTACCATTTATTGTAAGTGCATTATGCCTGTCGGTTGAAACAGGCCCTGTATATGGGTGTCATCCTCTTACAATCCAATTTATTGCTGATTGGTTGCATAATCTAAACTTTTATTTTATCTTCTAAAAATCAGTAAAGTATTAGACCCATAATACACATATTAAATTGCATGAAAGGCATAATGTTCACTTTAAACTGGAAGAATTAGAATATGAGAATCTTCAAATTTGTTTTTACTTCATACATACTGATTTTTTTTCTTTACATGCTCTTTTCCTTTATATCTAAATGAAGGATCTTCTCAATTTTGACGACCCGCTTAACATCGAAGCAGCTGAACATTATCTCCGGGACAAACGAGACTTTGAGATGAAAGTCCACAAATATGTGATGAACTACGCAAGATGACATGCGCCCCTGCTCCTAGGAACCTCTCTTAGATAGCTGTAAATAAAGATGCACATTACGGTCGTGAAGGATAGTCAGGTCATTCAGATGTATCTAATAAACAAATATATCAGGCTTTGAGAAAGTATAGTGGAATTATTTATCCGAGGTTGGTCTGGCAATTACTATTTTTTCCCGAGGGGCGAAGCCCCGAGGGAAATATAGTAGTTTTGCCAGTCCAACCTAGGATTAATAATTCCCACTATGCTTTCGAATGAAACACCTGATATATTTGCTTTATATCCTACTTTTAATAATTTATAACCAAAATCAAAATCTATGCGCTGAGCATGCAAAGTCCTGTTGAATTACCTACTTTTCTCCGAGCCACCGCGCCCAGCGGAACGCAGATTAGTGTCTGCGCTGACGCATCGCGCTGGACTTGCGCGCCCGGGAGAGAGAGCGCGCAAGCCGGTGCGCCGAGATATCCAGTTTTGTGAAATAATGACGTCAGAATATTGGTATATCCAAAAATATATCGAGGTCTGACGTCACGCAACATCATAGTTGAAATATATTCGGTCACATGATGCTACTTGAACCAATCACTATACAGGATTTACTCTATGTAGGATATAATATTTATTGTAGACTAAAACGTGTGCGAGTGTTTCTCTTGAAAAACCATGTGCTTCTGATTTAGAATTTTTTTTCCGCCTGCAAGAAGGTCGTAACTGCAAGTAGTTTATCTCACAAGTGTAGTTACCATATGCAACCGTGTGTGGATGTTGCCGTCTTGAGGGTTTTTGCAAATGCACACTCTATGGGATGAAAGCACAATTTCACAAGGATGATATTGTTATCATGTCAGTGCCATTTGGAAAAAAAAGATAATAATATCATATTTTACCCGGGGTAGCCACTTCAGTTCCGAAAGCTGTTCTCCCAGTGGGCCCTGCTTAACATGATTATGTTATTATTACCCCTGCTTAAACATGGCTACCTTCATTAGCGCTCGAGCATGAACCTCACCTGGGTTGGGTGCAGCACAATGTTGGTAAATGTCTTGCTGAAGGAAAACACGCCATGGCTGGGAATCAAATCCTCATCCCTCAGATTGAAAGACGAGTCTTAACCACTAGACCACGACACCCCCAACAAGATCACAATATAGGATGTCTCTTTAGTAGACCTATTGAAATTTTCATGAGGATTTTATTAAATCTTAACAGTAATTTTATATGATGATTTATATGTGCATGGGTATACATGTACATTGTCTGTGGATTCTGGAGAACCATTGTCAAATTGCTTCTCCATATCGTACGTTATCCTGACATGAGCTGTGATGTACATTTAGGGGGGGGGGGGTAAATGATCCCTGATGGCGATTGAACATCATAATTGTTGTAGGGGGAAACACTAAATAGCCTAACAGACCTTCTTGCCGGCCAGCGAAGAAATACTTATTTTCATCATTTATTATTATTATTTGTACTGCACTTTTCCCCATAAGGCTGGAAGTGCTTACAATCGGTCTTAGTACATGTACTCTTGTATCCATGTCCAACTTGCCGGCCAGCCAAGAAATACTTATTTTCATCATTCATTATTATTATTACTTGTACTGCGCTTTTCCCCATAAGGCCGGAAGTGCTTACAATCGGTCTTAGTACTCTTGTATCCATATCCAACTTCTTTCTTGCTCTCTTCAGTAGCTTGCTGCTTAAATAGTTATTACAATCCTCACTGGCTAAGATTGCGCAATCTGTATGATATCCATCCTTGGCTCTTGTGTGCAGTTCAAGTTTTCTTCCATTGAATGTAGTTTGGGGTCTCTGGGGTTGTGCAACTAACTGGGAATATTTTATATGTACTTTTATTAGGTGTTTTGCATAATATACACTTTAGAAGCAGGTATGATGTTATTTGAAAGTAAATCTCAGTTGATAGGTTATGTAGGAAGGAGTTTGGTTGATTTGGTGCATGTATGTTTAAAGAATCTGCAGTGCTTATGCAGCATGAAATATATTGACTGACATGTACTACAATACATGTATACTGAGATACCTCAGAAATAGGTTCATGTTTCATGTCATAATTTGACTCTGATGTTTATAAGGAAGGGGAGCTAGGACTATGAAGGTTGTTTCACAGGAGCAAGATGTATTGCTTTATTGAAATGAGGATGATTTTTGACTTGTAACCAATGGTTAGATCTGTAAGCAGAGATGCCAGTCAGTCAGTTTGGAAGCATTTTATATTTTATATTGCCAAATGGCATTTGAAATAACACAGATTTCTTAAAGATATATGCAAACTACAAGAAACTGTATGGTAACAACAGGCCTACAATACTTGTACATGTCTCCCTTTTATGTTTTATTACCCCTAAACTAAAGCATCCTGACTTTATGAGACAATGATGATCAGCAGCAATTACATGCAGACATGGTGAAGGGAATCACCCTACTTATGCTAATAATTATGCATTATTCGCTTCAACAAAACGAGATTATTCAACGAATGTGCGGACAAATTTGAGGCATGATCTCATAAATCGACCACCTCATGATTCATCTTAAACAATGTCACGAGTTCCAATGCAAACTCTGGCATAAAAATCTTTCGAGTACACTACCTTGCAATGCCTTGAGTCAATTGAGCCCGTATTTAATTCTTTAAATAATGATTACTCTTTTCCTAGACATTCAATAAAAACATTTAACTTTTTGAAAACTATTGATGATTGAAATAAAAACATCTTCTAGTTTGCTTATGCATCGGTCTTCCACTCTCAGTATGGTGGAGGAGAACGGAGGGATTGAGGTCAAAGAATGTGCAACACAGTGAATCCTGCAGATAAGACTAGACATGCTCTATGGAAAAACAGGTTATTTTTAAACACAGTAACATATCAGATAGGCATGTAGGCAGTTAGATGTTAAAGATCTAGTCTGCACACATTTTAATGTTTTAGTTGATATCATAAGACAAGGCACCAAAGTTTTTTTTGACAGCTTTCCAAGCTTACCACTTGGAGTTTTCATACTCCCAGATTAAATCTAAAAGTCCAAATTCACAAGGGATTTTAACCAGAAAGAGGTTTAAACCATATAATATGGAGATCTTGAGTAGCCTGGGTGTAATTTGCTCAATTCAGTGCATTCACCAAAAATGTTCTAATCATAAATATGTATTTTTTACAAAGAGCACTAAATCCAAATGGTTTGTTGCCATGGTGTAGTCCTTGGTGTTTTTAGATTAAATTCTATAAAAGCATGATCTGAAATCATAGCAACCAAATTGCTTGTTACCAAAGCGCACATTTATTACTGGATCTTTCCTTGTCTGTGTGCTGAATTAAACACCACATGCTACAAAGTCCATGGTTCAAATCCTCCCTCGGGAAATTAAATCCTAATTAATGATTGAGGGCCAATAGCTCATCTTGTTAGCATTGGTAGGAGTGAGGCAGTTGGTGATTTCAAGGTCTGTCTCAAAAATATTCAAATGTTAGGGTTTCTTTTGTACAGATAACTTGTGGCATCTCAGGAATCCTGTACATTGTTCATGATTAAATGTAATCTGGGCCCCGTCTTACAAAGAGTTACGATTGATCCGATCAATCGTAACTATGGACGGCCAGCAACATCAACATCTATTATGCATGTTTGTTCAAAATATTTTCTAGCTATGATGTATATTCATGCATTTTTTGTTTTCTTGAAAATTCACTGTGCTTCTCTTTGCATTCAAAGGACATTGTGCAAATTTTTCGTAGAAAAAAATTATGACACTGATGGATTTCCATAGAGTTATGATTGATCAGATCAATCGTAACTCTGTGTAAGACGGGGCCCAGTGATTAAGTGATTTTAGTGTGTAGTAGACTTCATATATAGATAGGAGAGTTGCTGGAGAACCATTGTTGATATGAGCCACACTATATATCCCCAATGGATAAGCTTGCCATTCGTGTCATGTGCAGAGACAGACGGAAAGAGAAAGGGAGGGGGGGGGGGGGGGAATGCTTTGAAGGGGAATCCAACCTTGGTCATAAAAAGTTGTGTGGGAAATGAGAGAAAAAAAAACCAGAATGGCAAAAGTTTGAAAGAAATGGGATGAGCAATAAAGAAAGTTATGGCTGTTTTAAAATTGAGATCCCCAAGGCTATGCAAATTTCAAATTGGCAACTGGATAAGAAAATTATGACAAGGGGCAAGGATAACTTTCCCATAGGCCATGTACTTATTTGTCAGGGATTTGTGATTTCCTTCCAATTACCTATTCCCCTGGGGCAGTAATAACAAATAACCCAGGTAGTATATTGTTTTATATCCTCATGAATGAAAAATAAAATTTGAAGAAATTTTTTGAAAAAATGACATTCTAGCAATTATTTGTATCGGAGTACATGGAAGAGTAGTCCTTACTTCATGACATGACAAATGCGGCCAATTTGAAGTCGCCATTGGTGTAGTGATTACCAATTTGTACAACCTTTTTAAATTCATAACTTTATTATTATTTGTCCGATTTGGTTCAAACTTTCACCTATCAACTTGTCTGATTTTTCTTTTTTCTTTTTCTTCTAAAAACAACTTTTTATTTGGAATGGATTTCCCTTTAATAGGAATACATGTATTACTGCATGCCTAAATGTTTTTGTATTATTGTAGTGGTTGTATAAAAATGAACAGAACATTGAAAAAAAATCTTGGAGAGTACTTGTGCTAGCAATTAGAATATCCCATCGCAAACATATTTCAGTGCAAATCTGCAAAGTAGCGCAATATTTATAGATTATGTAGGTCTTAATTTTGCGGGATATCAACTCATATTTTATAATTGTTAACAGGGATTTTGTTGACGTGAAGAGAAAGTAATCACATGTAATGTGTATACATGTAATTTGTTATCGTTTCCCAGAGTTATTCTTGAATAAATACAATTTTCAACTGAATTTTTGTGGTTAAATTTGTGTTCCGGGCCCCGTTGCATAAAGGTTACCATTATGGTAACTTTGCCATCCAATGGTATCTTGCCTGGAATCCTTGATTTTGATGGGATGGCAAAGTCACCATAATAGTAACCTTTATGCAATGGGGCCCTGGTGTCTGGGTTTTGATATGATGCTCTGGGTTCTGTGATTGATCTTATGCTTGATTTTTATGATTGATTGTACATTATAGTCAATGGAATCAATCGTAGAACAATGTTCTACGATCATTGCTAAGCTTTGTGTTACAGGCCCCAGTACTGTACATGTACTTGATCAAACAGCGCCTGCTGCTGGTAAGGCGCTATTTGCACGGCGATCTTAATTTTATGTGACAAAAGTGCATAAAACATGTGTTTAATGTCCAGATGCTTTCTAATTGTTCATTAGGTTGCTTAGAGTAGCTCTTTGTTCAGAAGAAGTTTTAAAAAACTTTTAAATTACTTGTGACTCTAAGCGACCCCTTCAAACCAGTGGAGAAGATTCCAAACATTAAAGCACAGGTTTTGCTTACTTTTGTCTCATGCTGACATTTTTTCATTTGCATCCTTGCAAAACCTTCACAAAATGTTTGTGGCCCCTTAACAACTGCATGTAAAGGGACTGTTCTTTTGTTTGATAGTTTTGAAATTAATATCCTATTTATCTTTATCAGCAGCAGCATCATTGTCAACAACATAAATATCATTTTTTGTATATCTTTCATTTTCTTCTATGTATTATTCCTCTTATTCGTTCTCCCTATCTTTCTCTTCGTCTTCTTTTATTCTCCTATTCATCCTGTTCACTCTGCTTCACTTCTTGCTCCTCATTTTCCTGCCCCCCATGATTGCCTAATACCGTAATGATTATTCCCCATTTCCATTTTTATATTCCCCACCCTCTACCCTTCCTTCATTTTCACTTATTCTATTATTTTCTTTTTTCTTGTCAATTTTCTCTTTCCCATTTCTCGAGCGCTCTTTCATTTCTTGTGAAGAACCCTTAACCACAGCGGCCCCATTTTCTCCCCATCCTTTATATTCCTTACAATATACACATAGGTTTGTATTGAAGTAATGATTCAAGACATAAACTTGTACATGTACATACCAACTGTCCGTAGTTAAATTATATATGCAGGAAATCATATGAAGCACAGCAGATCCCTTAATTTTTTGGGAAATGTTTTATCTGATTACTTGTCAATTTGATTGGCAGCATTGACTACTGGTGAATTTTGATGACATTGGTCATTACAATCTTCATCATTTAAGGCCATGCCATCCAAGGCGTTATGATTGGTTGAATTTCAGAATGAGATCGATCTTGATTCCATCTCTCAATTACTGAATTTGTTTAAATCAATGTTTGAATCAATTATAACTCTGTAAGCCAGATACAGGTGACCTCAACAAAAGGCATCAACCATGGAATCAGCACCTCTGGTTATATATCAATCAATTCATCTATCCATCTACCTTCTATCCACCCAGTCATCCATATGACTTCCCACCCAAACATCTCTCCCTTTAATTATCAATGAAACCGTCTTCACATTCATTTATCCACCTATCTAACCATTTGTTCCTCCAGCTATCAATCTGTCCAAACATATCTTTGCCCTTACCTCTATCGTCTTTTTGTCAATTAGCCATCCATATGTATCTTTCCCAACTGTGCTCGCCACACAGACATGTTTTTAGTACTAACAGAGGACCAGTCACCCAGTGGAAGTCATGTGTTTTGGATTGCGATATCAAATGATGATCCATAATGTAAATAACGTGCTGTGACATCAGGCATCACCGTGACATTACTGGTTGTAACAGGGCCTCTGTTAGCGCATTTAAGTGATAACTTTTGTGCGGCCAGTACAAATGTCGTCTCATCCATCCACTTATCACACTTTCAATCCAATTCTTCACCAAGCTTTCCACCCATCCAAATATCTCTCCTTCCATCCATCCATCCATCCATCTACCTATCCCTCCATCCTCCTTTTGACTCATCCATACATTATATATACATCCTTCCCTGTCCTGTCCACTGTACATCCAACCAAAAGTTCATCAGTAGTGCAACTTGCACAGTATCAATATAACCTGCTTCTCCATTTTACATGCAGTCCCCTAACCCAAGTTAAACGCAAAACAAATAATAACACATCCTTCTATTGACTCAGTCATACATTATATATACATGTATATCCATCCATCCATCCATCTATCCCTGTCCACTGAGCAATCTCCTATCATTCATAAGTTCATCACTCCATCCCATCTGTCTATCTACCAAAGTCCCAATCCTTCTCTCACTTCATTATCTTTCCATCCATCACCCATCCAGTAGTGCAACTTGCACAGAATACTCTTAGCCTACTTCTCCGTTTTACATGCATAGTCCCTTGACCTCAGTTAAACACACAAATAAACAAAACACCAGCTCATGTTTTTTGTAGGCATATAATGTTTATTTGTAAAAGAAATCACTACATTCCGTCCATAATTTATTCATGAGAATCAAATGCTGTGCCGTACGTTATATACCTAGGATAATGATAAACTTGCCATATCATGGTACTAATGTACACAACACTGTATCATTCAGCGTCAGTGTGTTTACATATTTATAATAGTATCAATGATATTGATATAATGTTAATAATAATACATAGCATAGTTAATATAACAATGATACAGTATACTTTCAGTCCATCTCACCGAGTCAAAACTACATGTACTTGTCTTATAGAATATGTCGATTTTGTTAGCATACTTAACATCCGTTCAGCATGCTACTACATCTGTTTCTTGTCTTTTATCTACTGCTTCGTGATAACATGGTTAATAAATGACGTTACACTGGAAACACGTAGGAATGAACTCACAAAAGACGTGACACATCAACAATAAAGGGAGAGCTCTAACAGTCGACGTTCAAAATACTCGACCAAAATGAGCGCAGGACTTGCGCACACATTGTCATGTGGAATCGTAACGTGCAAAGAGAATACAAAAATTAATAACTAATGGTGCACTTTGACTATTTAAAAGCATACAAGTTTAATCAAAATTATAAATGACTTACATGACCATTTTGTAAATAACATGCTCTGTACCTTGAGTAATAAGAATATTGTCTATTTTACATTTCATGACTGCAAGAAATCATCACCATGTATTCTTATTACCAATTAATTTTACATTTTCTTTTCATCCCCATATTAATAAGGTGCGATCAGTTAATGAAAAAAACCCTGTCAAGTATTCTGTTGATTTAATTTTGATTCATCAAAATAACATTATGTTTTGGTGAATCCATTTCATTCCAATCTTAAATGTTTCATTGAAAATTCACGTACATCATGTACTTCTGTTCACAGATTGGTAATTAACTACAAAATAAAATAAATATGTATTCAGTCCATTTGAATTATGACCCGATGACTTACAGGGAATCATACTGGACTAAATGTTCTGTAATATTTAATTTTTAAGGGAGTTATGTTGCCTCTATACCTTTGCAATTCTTGTTGAATGTAAACTTCAGAAATTGAATTTACATGTAATAGATTAGTTTTAGGAAGTTGCTTTATATATTGAAGCACGGGGGGGGGGGGGGGGGGGGGAGATACAAGAATATAGCTTTCAATTCCAGATTGATGGTGCCACCAATATCTAATGAAAAAAAGAGCAAAGTTTACTTCCATTAATGGAGGGGGGGGGGGAAGGGGGTAGGAATACCAACAAAACAAGCCAAGAAAGGGGGTATTGTACACAAATATGCCAAGTGGGTATTATCCGCTGTTTTAAAATGAAATTTTTGAAGACCGTGGTAACCCCAGCAAAATTCCAATCCAGGCACTGTTGGCTACTTTTTGGCCTTGTTTTGAAGAAAAAAATAAAATAAACAAAGAAAAACAAGAAACAAACATAAAACATAACAAAAACATCAAGTTACTTTTTGTTCTCACCTTAAAGAGTGAATTGATCACATAAATACTGATCAATGATTTTTTTCAAAGGAACTATTGCACCCTAAGCAAAGATATTGAGGTTCATGGCCCACTTGACTACTATTACTTGCCAGTTTATGAGTTAAGAATACACATCTTGGCAGTTTAATAGAATACATGTCACAGGATTAGGGTCGGGTTAGGGACAAGGGAACAGTGTCATCATTCTACAACAAAAGTCAACAACTGGAGGAAAAACAATATTTCCCTTCAAATTTCTCCTGAAAAACTCACACACAGAACAAAAAATAATTGAAAAGAAAAAAAAATACCTTGCTGAAAACAATCCGTAATGGTATGGCTTGTAAAAGTCCGGTGTTTGGCAAAAAAAAAATGACACACTTCATTCTATACCCCGAGTGGCTTCTCGGTGAAGTGACGTCCGCAAAGAGTCATATCGGAGAGGAACCCTCCCCACAAATTTAGCATTTGCACAATGTTATAACATACAATAGGGTGTCAAAGGCACAAGCTTTTAGCCGCAGTCTTCTCTTGAATAAAAAGGAAGATAATAACTACAAATAACTAATATGACTGACCCAGTTTTTGTAGCTTTGATGTCAAAACAGTAAATATAATCAAAATTAAATATTATAGACATTTATCTTATGTATTTAGAAAACAAATTTGCTCAATCATTTGATGTATACATATGTATATACACATATATAGCTATATGAATATATATACATATATATAAACTCATACACAAATCAAGCATTAGCAACATCCAGTGTTGAAAGATAAATTGCATCAAATTGTAAAAAGAATGAAAAAATACGAGCTATAATTTCTTCTCAAACAGATGCTTCCGGAGAGTGATATCATTCTGTTTTTCCCAAATTAGCAAAATAAAATGGCACTTAATAGACAGACAGGAATATTGGTGCACTTTTTTTCAGGGGAGGTAAAGGAAGGGAGACTCAAATTGTTTTTTTTTTTTAATACAAAAATGTAAATGAGATGACACAGTCTTTTTTTTTCTGTGATATATTCAATATATACACATGCTGGAAGAATATGGCGTAGTGTGTATCTACCCCATTTTCTTAATCTTATACAACAAGAACAGCGGAGATTAAAATCACACAGTATGAACGTGTGTTCGGTCATCTCTATCTATCGCAGCACAATACGTACATATAAAATACCTTCTTCAATCAGCTATGGTTGCCTTTGAGCAAAGTCTTAAATGAAATTCTACATTATTCAATATTTTTACGAGTAGAAATAGTTGTGTCAAAATACAACTTTTGGGAGCTTGCTTAAAAGAGACAGTGCCACATGTGTATACTAAGCCTATTCATATACAAGCACTACACTGAAATAATGACCAAAAAATCCCTTGATAGCATTGATATATATCACACCCATGTCTATATAGTATACAATAACTACCTTCTTCACAAATGCATGTAAATATTTGTGCATTCGTAAATACCATAATCCACTTTTATATAATGTATTTACAGTAAAAAAAAAAAAGAAGCTTAAAAGTCCATTCGCCCATGCCTACACAAGTTCAGTACAACCGAGTATATACCATAGTCCACTTCTGTCAAAGTCAGGAATTGTATATCTTGTAAATTTAGAGGTATAACTGTCACTTTTTTGACAGACAATTAGCATGAGCAGTGTATACAATTGTACTTTTGAGTAAATATATGATACATATTAACAAACACATGCCTACAATATGTAGAAAGTGAGTGTTGGATATAGTTTATATTGATAATTGTACATTATGCTTTATCACAAGAATACTAATCTACTACATCGTACACAGAACTACATTGGACTTTCTACTTAGATGGGCATTTGGTATTAGTCCACTCATATTCACCACCTTATCCTGATTTCTAGAATATATTATCAGTTTAATATATAATGTGAAATAGCGATATATGTTTCTGATTAAACACTTTCCAGTTTATTTGATGATAACGTATATTGAATACAAACCGAATCATAATTTTCTTTCATATAGTTAATGTGATAAACAAATCTTTAAAAGTTTTAATGCATAGATTTATGAAAGCATTTTGTATTTCCTATATATGCTTCTTAAGAGTACATGAAGAGCGGTACAATGGAACAGTTTCTGACCGACCATACTTTTTTTTTCTCTGATTAGACACTTTAGAAACTCGTAAATATTGAAATGTTTGTCTCAAAAAATTGCACATGAACATTTTTCTTGAGCATGATGATATCACTGCTCAGTGGCAATAGTTGTAACATTGATTTAATCCAGCTAAAATGATCTTTATGGCCAGATTCAATGTTTCAATTAAGAAGAAGCCATTCAATATTTTTATTAGAATATGGATTGCCTACATATATCGTCTCTTCATTCAAATGTCTGATAATATGAAAAATATGACGGGTAGTAGGTTGACTTTCTAAAAAAAAATTCTACCCTCCATATCATACTACCATATCGGGCAATATTCAATCCCATTAAATGGCTTGGATCTCACTAACATTGATTACAGCTACCATTTTGTGAGACATTTCCCATTTCCTTCATCTCTTTTTTTTTGTATTTTGTAGCAGATTTCGTAGAAAAGTGTGACAAAATCCAACAAGCACTAGCTACCAGGAAAAAGAGTCTTGTCGTTAAAAGACCATCTTAGAGGCATTACATTCAATTACAGAACAAATACATGAAAAGTGACAATTGTAATACATTTACTTCTCCAGTCAACGCAATCTAAATTCATAATTACCGTATACTTATATGTTTACATATGCATGTAAATATAGCGAATATGAAGATATGAATATATAAACATATAGATATAAGTATATCCAATAGAGAACTATAATGAAGAGGCAACAACATTGTGGAGGTGCCGAATCTACATCATGTTAGATAATTTTTTAATAGATAGAAATTTTGTTGGTATTCAATTTACAGGTCTTGCACAGCAAGTTCAAACCAAGTCAAATTGCAAATTCTTCTGTGATCAGATATATCATAGTATATTTTGGATTGAGTACACTGACCAAGAGAAAGTCCACTCAAAACCACCACAAAGACCCATTAAGAGATTTTAAATTTTACCATCAGTCGCAAGAGATTGTCGCTATTTTTAAGAAACAAAATCAATAGTGACAATGTATCTTTTTTCTTTTAACCAGTCAATAGAATGTGTATGAAAATTATGGACTTGATCCCCCTTTTTTAGATTTTCATTTATAATTTTCCTATTTTTTTGTGCGGACAAGGTTGGCATTGGCAAGTATATCAGATTTTTCTCCATTAACATTTGAAGTTCATCATGATCCTTTAACTAGAAACATTTTCATTTCAAAACTGTTTAACTTTTTTATAATGTGTAATTGTATGAAACCAGGAGGTAATATCGATAAAGTATAAACCAAAGAGTTACATGAAGTAAAATATGAAATAATATAATATGTTATTAATGTGTATGTATAATAAGAGAAAGGAATATTATTATGACTATATGAAATTAATAAGAATGAAAACCAAATAAATAGGTAGTTATAAACGAATGAAGGAATTAATAAATCAATCAATAAATAAACAAATAGTGGGGAAAAGGAGTGAATAAAAAAAATCTTTGTTCTACAATAAAACGGGCTATGACTTTGTGACATCCGAAATCAGGATTCCAATTGTATGTTGCATTTTAAAAGGCATTGTAGTGGGGATCAGGTTCACGGTGGCCCAAGGAATGACCATACAAATGCTCAATTCATCAAAGATATTCATTCATGTATGACCATATTTTGGGGCCCCTGCAAACTGATTCTCATCAAATTTTGGATTTCATCATGCTCCACCGAGACATGGTATACAAAAATGCTGATAAGCAAAAGGAAAGTATTTTGAGACATCATCATTTCAGTACTTCACCCTTCCTCACAATTTAGTTTTTTTTAATTAATTTGGGACAGACCAGATCAAAACCCACACCCATTCAGATGAGATTAAGTTGAGTTTGAAAGAACAAATCCTAGAGCTCTGATCACCTGTAAAGTGGTAGAAGTCTTGCAATCTGGAACCCGGGGTTCTAAACCAAGTTGGTTGTTAAGGTATTAATCCTCATTACCTGGTCTCTCTAAGGACCTTAACCACTGGACTTGTGGTATGTAGCTTATGAACCAGGGTTAATACTTTTTCGCAATTGGTGGAATTATCATAAAATTTTGGAAAGAGAATTACAAAATATGGAGAAAAAAAGGGTTTGAAAATGTTGGTTCACAAGCATCAAGCATTTATTCTTCACATGATCTCTTAAAACTCAGCAGTTTGGGAAGAAATGGCCTTTAAGAATGCTTTCATAAATTTTTCATTTGATCTAAAGACTTCATATTTTAGCAAAATGGTAGAGGAAGATTCACTCTTTCAGAGAGGCACATTCTATGAAGTTTCAATATGCAGCTCAAATGACTGATTTGGTACGGTATATGCCTTCCAATGAGGTTTTTCACTGAATGGACACATTTTTTAAATCAATTTTGAAAATGGTTCAATAAACTACTCATGGGATAAGTCTATGTGCAGAGATAAGTCAGTGGGGCAGAGATTTTTAATCCTGTTAAGTAATTTAAAGTTACCAATGCATGATCCATGGTACTGTCATGATTATAGTATGCCTCTTTTTGTGATGGAATGAATTACAAAACTTTGAGAATACAATATTTTCAAAATTGTCCTCCTTACCCCCTTCCATTGTTAATGATTTAATAAACTCTTAATCGCTTTGCATTATTAGAGTCTTAAAATGGAAAGTAAATTGGTTCTTCAGACTGGCTGGGTAAAAACTTTGCATAACCTACAAAATATGGGTCATGAGATGATGTGGTGAAACTTATCTCTTGATCTTTAATTATGTCATTTAGTCCTCCATTGGATAATAATATTATACTGTTCAGAAGTTGAAGAGAGACTCAATCTCATAGAGCTATTTCAAACAGGTTATCCATCTGAATAGCAAAAGGCCTCACTTTGGAGGCAAGCATTCAAAACATCTAAACCATCTCTCTAATAGTTTGTCTTTTACTGTTTAGTTAATCACCCAAACCATTGATAAAACTGATATATTTCACTAGCGATGATATAATAAATGTTATATGTATATATATTTATATATATGATTCTTGTCTCTACTATGCACACACTGTTTTAACGATAAAATTGTAATTTTTATCATGCAAAGATACACCAATCCTGGACCTCTTATCTCAACCATATTATGAATGTTTTAGAACACTGTCGTAGGTATGGAAGAATCTTGTGCTTTCTACTAAACGACCATGGCACAAACATGTATAATATTATAAACATGTACAATTCTTCTGTGTTTATGAATGTTTCGCAGGAAAATATTTGAAGACAGATAGGGCAGAAATACATGACAACCACAAAAAAGAAACAGGATACAAAAAGGATAAGAATTGATCAATGGGAACAGACAGAAATCAGACCAAAAAAAAATTAAATTCAAGAAGTGGAAAATAGTTACAAAACACACACAAGTGTGATTTTATACGGTGAAATCGTAGGGGAAAAACGACAAAGATTTGTTCTACATTTTTGAGATACAAGCTCAAGCAAAACAAATTTGTTTCTATAGCATGCATTTCTCACACATCTATACAAAAGTTACAAAGCTTGCGGACCAACCGTGGAAAAAAATGGAATTGATACAGACTGGTCATGTGACCACTGTGTACTGATCATGTGATCACCGCATCATAAATCATGTGATACAAAGAACCCTGCCTGCAGAGGTTAATTATAACACCCACAGGATGGTCTGTCAAATCTCAACCAATCGTCAAATATTTTGACGATGTGGTGGTTCAAAACCCCTTCTCCAAATACATTCACTTCCTTCTAATTCAGTGAATTACAATTCTGTCGTTTACTCCTTTTTTTTCTGTGTATACTACACATAGCCACTGTGTGCTGACTTATCTTCATGATATTCAAAACACTTTCAAAGTATTGTTAGTTTGTCAAACACTACCTAACATGAGCTCTGTCCAAGTAGTCAAGTCATGATATATGTCTAAATGTCAGAAGTATAGAAATTTGATCACCCCAAAAATATGCTGAATAAATCTTTAAAAACTTGGAAACAACAAAATGATAGAGAAAAGAGAGAATGAGAGAGATAGATCACAAACTTCCCATTTCACCAGAACTTCTTTAGAATTCTATTGAGGTGAATCATCTTCTTTTCAAAAATCCATCAAAAGTTTGACACCGTTGGTTAGTAAATAGATGTCATTTGGTTGCAGTGGTCACTTGGATAATAAACCGATCTCTTTCCTAACTCTTATCAAGTGGTTCTCAAATGACCACTGGTTGATACTGTCAAGACCCAACACCAAGCTGCTGCCACCAAAAATGCTTTCTTTAGCAATTCAATGCGCTACCTCTCTCGATCACGCGATACCATATGCAGAATGCTCTGATTCAAAAGATCTGAAGTTATAGAGAAGCGTAAAAAAAAAACTATCAGAAATCAGGCAACTCCAACATACACAGCCATTTTTTTCATAGAAAAAAGTAGTAGAAAGAAGGCTGGACTACTACAACTGCTGCAGGAACTGTGTTGAGAGTACAACTTGGCTGGAACACATAAATTCAATGCTCGCAGTACGAGATATCAACTCCACGTGGAGTTAGGTTGCTCTACTGGCATTGATGAAACTTCCAAAATAAAATGAGACCACCGTGATAGGCGGAAGCAGGAGGTCAGCGTCAGGGACGCCCCATGCGCTGGCGAGGACCCGGTGAGGCATCGCGCCGTACCCTTTCTCTAGAGTCCTGGTACCGTTGATGGTACTGCTCAGGGTATGTTGGACCCTCGCGACCTCGTCTGCCAAACATCTCCTCCATCTCGATCTCGTGCTCCCGACTGTGTCCACCGCGAGAGCTGGACCCCCTCTCCGGCGGATACCGCCCACGCTCGCTGACCTGACCTGACCTATCATCATAGCGATCACGTTCTCTGTCTGCATAGCGATTTCTCTGTTCTTGTCTACTCGGGTATTCACTCTCGTACCTGACCGCATCTCTTTCGGTATAATGCCTATCCCGGGGTCCTCTATCATGAGGACCTCGTTCGACATCACGAGTCCTGTCTCCCTTCACATGTTTCCTTCCTCCATGGGAATCATAGTCTCTATCCTTGTCACGATCCCTCCGATCATTATCAAAATATCCTCTACCGTCTGTGGGCGAGACGGGCCTCTGGTTATAGCGAGCGTCCCTGTCATCCCTTATGTAATCGCTTGGATGCTCACGGGAATCACTGCGGTATCCGCTCTCGTAAGGCTCGTTGGGGTCGCTTCCGTCGTTCTCGTCCTTGCCCCGTTTATGATGGTGGTAGTCCGCTTTCTTGTCCTGCTTCTCTGAATGACTGCGGTGCGAGCCTACCCGCTGTAGAATGTTATGCATTGGTGAGTTGTGTTGGGGGCCTGCCTTGGCGGGGACCTCTACCTCTGGCCCATGGGTGGCCCGCCAGTATGCTTCTAGGTATTCAGCCATGTGCTCACAAGCATCTTCTAATTGATTCTCATCCAATATCACATCAAAGAGGTCCTTCAACAAAAACAACAAATACAGGATGTGAGATATCGGGTCAATGAAACCAATTCAATCAAAGATTCATCAATAAAAGAGATTCATGTCATTTGTTAAAATTTAAAAAAAAAAAAAAAATCATAATTAAGAAAAGTAGGTCCTAAACTGGTGGGATTTTACATCAATTGCTGTAGGCTTCAATAACCATCTGAAAAAGCCTTCACCGCAATGTCGATGCAATATCGTGGGAGAAATTATACCCAACTTTCTTAATAATGTAGAAAAGAAAGATCTTGAGATGTTCATTGATTTTTTCAAATCATTATTGAAGAACTTTAACTTCATATTCATTACAACCAATGTGCTTCAAATATGGGAAATCCTATCATCATTTAGACCATTGAAAGTAATTGTTTCTTTTTTCTTCAATATATCCTGCATGAATGGACTTAATTTCATAACACTTTATTCAAAATGACAAAATATATAATGAGGAATATAAAATTAATGACACATGTTATAAAATAAAACATGAATAACTGTTTCTTTAATAATTAATTTGTAGTGATTTTCTTTCGCCTATGTACAATATCCAAATAGGAATAAATTTCAACAATTTTTTGCATTTTTCTTTTCTTCTAACCTGAAATCAAAACAGGGATTTTAATGGGAAAGAATACTTCAACCTCACATTCATGAAAAGGATACTGAATCTCAAAATCTTCACAAGAATAAAGACTAGAAATACTTACAGGAGGGCACTGAGCTAGTTTGTCGGATGCTACTAGCTGTACATTCATGTTTCTACTCTGAGATTTTGAGCGGGATTTTATTAGCCGTTGTAGTACCTGAAATATAAAAAACCAGACACATACATAATATTTATAGGCCTATATAGCATTTATAATGCTCCATTTATCTAGCTGCTTACTCAAAAGAGCAAATTACTTGGCTTTAGCTCCAGCTACTGCTTTCCAGCAATCAGTGCTTTCAAGGAATATATTCCACCATTCATAATCAGAAGTTTGGAATTTACTTGTCCCCTTGCAATGAAAAAAAAAATATGTATGACCTCTACAACAATATTCTGATACCCCATGTCCCATAGACATTGTACACAATAATATTGTCAAGTTTTGTTGCTGAATTTTGTTCCTGGGCTCTGCTGTGCCATGAATGAATGAGTGTTAATATTGGCTACAATCTCATACTTATATCCAACAATTTTTATCCCAACAGGAAAAACACTAGCAAAAAAAGTGATAATGGAAAAAAAGTTCATTTTTTTTGTATTAAAGATATTACATATCTCTTGTTTTTATTAAAACTTGCAAATCATGCCAAATATCCTGATTAACCCCCCCCCCCTAAATTTGAATAATTACTGTTATGAATAGACTATAGGCAGCCTGAAAAATTCAATGTTTCACACTATAACAACACTTGCACATTTTAGGCATGGCAAATGTGCATGAATTCAGTTCATTCTGAATCGACTAAAATCATATTCAACGTTTGTATTTAAGTTATGTGATTGCTGCTGCTCATGGAAACTAATAATTGATCAAATTTCAATTTTTAAAGAATAATCAACATCTACATAAAACTAAGCAAAACAGATAATACTTCTGAAACTCTCAGCTTATGATACCACCTGCTACAGTGAAAGGATATAATTTCACATAATTGCATACTGAATCAATCTTCTGATTCACAGTCAATGAACTTATAATCTAAATGAGCTCATGTGTTTCATTTGATACGATCTCATTGACCTTTGAAGACAGACAGCAATTAAGCTCAGTACAACAATACACTTGAAGCCCAGGCTAACATCCTCATTTTGAAGTACAATGAATATTAAATCAATCAAGGGCTAAAAGGGCAATAATCTTTCAGGTCAATATTCAGTTTTTATTCAATCACATTTTAATCTTTGAATTGACAATAAGATTGATAGCTTTAACAGTGCATCATTAAAAGATTACAATATCTCAAGGAACGTTTTATTCTGTTTTCTAATCCTGCTTTGTTGTTTATCAATTCAGGGTGTAAAAACTGATTTTCCTTCATGGTGCTATAAAATGCAAGCTATTAAGCACCTACATGTAACAAATAGAAAGATCAACTTGTATATATTTTTTTCAGAGTTCTTGATCAAGAGTGAAGATAAAATCGGGAAGTACTTATGTCAATTTGCACTTAATTTATTTTCCTTACACTTATTTTGCATTATATGTAAATTTCTGTAATTAAAATATGTAAGTTCAATTGTGAATTTATTTAAAAAATCATAACAAATTAAAGCAAGAGGTAGCGTATCCCCCTCCATAATAATTCATAATGAATCAAATCAGCTCAATTGACATGTGCATGTCTCTTGTTTTATGTCTGTTTCTGTTTATTACCGTACTGTATTCATTTTATGTTATCCTATGTCATATTGGTTTAGAAGAGGTAACCTGCGCTTATTGTTATGATGGTTTCCCTTTTAAATAATAAATTATGAAAAAAAAGGTTTTGTCATAAATATGTACCTTTGGAGAAGAGATTTTGACATAGACAATGATAGGGGCAAGAGACGTCTTAGCAAGTTGACTAGGGTGATTGATGGTGTCGCAATCCAGGATGACAAGCTGCATGCTACGCGCTAACTCAAATATTCTATCTATCTCCGCCTGCACTTCAGCTGGAAAAACAAAATAGAAAGAAAAGAATTGAGAAATGGATGACAAAAATGTGAAGAAAATGATTCTGAATGTCATAAATTAAAACATACCTATCATGTATTGTATTAGAGATGGATTAAATTTCTGAATATATCAGGAAAAGCAAAATAATTTCTATTTCCTAATTGTAATGCAGTAAATGGTTGACATAAATTAAAACAAATGTACGATGGTGTATGAAAAGCAGCAATATGCTAATGAAACACCTGCGGCTTATTCCTCATTAAAACTCTCCCACTTTTTTTTCTCCAAAATTAGAACAAAAATGGTTTCCTAATTAATTTCTCTCATCAACACACTGTAATTAATTACAATCAACTGAGCGCCTTTGAGCTAATCCACAAATTGTATACTCTAGCAATCAAAGCATTCATAATGCAATCCACATGCCATTTAATATAAGCAGCTCTCTATGGAATGGTACTGACATAGGACAATATTACTGAGGGGGAGGATCCCTAAATTTTGGATAATATATTACCATTTTAATAATGAGTGAGTTGTGCTTATAGGAAGTTAATTAAATATATTCCAGTATACCATGACACATATGCATGGAAATATTAGATTCACAATATAAACAATATGTAAACATGTATACTAAAATATTCCTATATTAAATGGCATATATTTCAAACAGAGTGACCTACATATAGGTTGAACTGGAAAATTCCACATGTGCCTCCTTTCTTCCATGGACTTTAATATCGCATACATGTACACAGCTTTGGATCTTGATTATACATGTAGTATTACACATGCATATCATAGAAAAGCTGACATAATTAATAATCATACATACCGGTACATGTATGCTTAAGGGGCTGGTGAACGGCAACCATAAACATGTAATTACTAGATTCAACATGTTGTTTTAATGCAGAAAAGCTTGAATTTTTCACTCTCTTTTGCAAATCACATGATATTCAATCTTATCATATTGAAATAAGTAAAAAAACAGCATGGCAATTGGTGATATATGTTTGTATCTGTTTCCCAGGCAAATAATTAACAATAATATAAAAGGTAGGAGTTCTCACACAAAAATCCCCTGGACATCAAATAAAAATCGAATGAATAGGAACCCTTTTTTCCAAATGTTAAATTACAACTTAACCATTACATAACCGATTTGAAATGGCCTTTTTTCTGACTATCTCCACTCCAATATGCAGATATAGAATATATACTGTACATGTATCTTGGAAAATTGAATGAATATGTGCCATCATTTTCAAAATAAAATTACAAAGATAAGCTTTCATTATTTTTATTGCTATTCACCAATGTTCTTTTGCATCCCATTCTGAAATGTAAATACATCTTCTTTCGACCTCAAAGAGGACCTCCTATCACACTCAACCAGCCAAATATCTCTCTTTTAACAGTATATCAAATTTGACTAATTGGACCTGCTATGGCATTGTGCATTGGTATCCCTCACTGGTTATGGCCTTGCGTTATTCATTTTACAATTAGAAATAAGAGCCCGTGAAATCAAGAGGCCGTTAAGCGATAATGGAAATAAAATGACGCTCCAAATAGGTGGCGAGTGAAGGGCATCTTTTCCGTTTATTTTATTTGAAATTGTTAAGAGGGAAAAGGAAAGACACAGGGAGGGGTATCTCTGTTAATTTTGATATGCATTGGGTATGATGCCATTTTTTTCTACCCGACTAGCGTTCCCTCATTTATTCATTACATTTTCACACGTTATTCACTCTCCCTGGCAGCACTCAATAAATACTCAACAAAATGCATGAACTGTGAAGATCAACCCTGGCATGTACTATGCATACACCTCAATATTTCCCCCAACCGTTTGTCTATCTACTTCCAAAGACATCATAAATCATTTTGTACATAATAAATATCAAATTGAAGTGGTATATTTTGAATGCCTTCCTACATAATCATTTGCTTACAGCATGATAACTTTTTGGTTCCGCCCCCACTCTAGGGTAGGACCTCATTTTCATTTCTTTTACTTTTCATCTTGACATTTCCTCTAAAAGGGGTCGTTATTCTCTGTCTTTCTTTGAACTACTGATAATTCTAGTGGGGGCAACACAATCTTGAATATCATCAAAAAATGGCCAAGCTATGATAAATTATTGTTTTCATGCCTTGGTGCACCAATTTGCTTTTCACTGGTGTTAACCTCCATTGTGACATCATCATGGAAGCAGGAGAAAAGCTGGCACTTTTTTTTCTCTCAAAGGCCTTACCTATACTGGATGAGCGACTATTAGACCGTTCAATGATCTGCCGACTTTTAGGATTGTTGAGAACTGACCGCTTGGCAAGGGCAATGTCTGCTGTCACACGTGTGATGCAAATCCTTGATGATCAAAGAAATACAAAAAACAATACATATAAAATAAACAAAATAACATGTGATCAGAGTTCATATGCAACTTTGTCAAATTTCCCTGACCGCTGATGACATTCCATGACCTATGCAAAGACTTTCTATGCACCTGTGGTTATCATAATAAAGTTTATCACATAACATAAGACGAAATAATGCTTCAAAAACTGTTCATTGATAGATTACATCACACACTGATTACATCATATGGCTAGGTAGTACTCAATGCATATTTTTTATGTGTAACACTGTAATCACACTGACAAAACTAATTCAAAACCAACTGATCATATATCATTGAAAATAACATACCAGGTATAAGCTTTTGTCTATCTAAAGTCAGTTTTGCTGGTACGAATGAAGCATCCATGCCTGTTTCATTCCCTAAATACAAAGCAGGTAGTATGGTATTTCATTTCAGCTATCATATTATCATTTCATGATTTTATTATTTTATCATTGAAGTATTGACAAGGGGCCTGTATGTTGCACAAAACTTTTGCCATAATAAAAGAACTCTGGCAAACAAAATTACGCCATTGAGTTTTTCTTTTATACAACAGACCCCAGGAGGTAAGGTGCGTAGAAAGGGGACATAACTTACCTTCCTTCAAACTTTCTTTTCAAGTAATCAAAGAGTGCTTTCTGCATCATATCAGTGACCTCATAACCCTTGAGGGAGGGGCCGACCAGTACAACAGGTCGCATTGATGGCACCACATCATATGGAGGAACATTTTCCGTCTGAAAGAAATACCATAGATAAATGTTATAGGATGACGAAGTGAATTCTAATGAAATAATGCGCTAAAAACAATAATATATATCGCAATGAAAATTATAAATAATCTTTTAACAAAAGTCTGATAAAAATCATAGTGGACTACTGAACTCTTCTCAACTTTTACAAGAAAAAAAATGGTATCAACCCCATTTGAATTTCACATTTTATGAAACATTATCTGGAGTACACCTGCACAAAATGACAGAGTAAGCACTCGCAAATCAAGCCTCCTCGAATAATACTCCACTTATAATTATGTAGACAAAACAGTTTCCTGACTGCTTCATGAGCAGTACTTTATAGAATGTAAAGATTTGTTCGCTTTATCATATATCTGTAAAATTTTAGTAATAATTTTACAATTTACATTCCCTCATTTCTATAGCCACATCGGGTCAGGCGCAATTGATGACAGCTATAACAGTAATGAAGTGGGACACCATTTATATCATCCAAGGGTAGAGGGGTCTATTTGTTGTAAAACTGCCCCGGTGTTTTGAATAATTGTTATTTTCATTTCTTTTTGCATAAATCCTCAGAACAATGCAAAATGATCTCGGACACGTGCCTTTATTCTCAAGGTGGATAATTTGACATATTTACATGTATTTAATTTGGTTCCGATAACTTTTCAGTTCTTTCTAAAACTGGAGATAAAAGATACTTAGAATTTATAAGTATACGGTAATAACAATCATTATTTGGTATCAATTAACCATGATACCTTAAAATTAATTTTAATAAGGTGATACCTAACTGAGATGTAAAACCCCATAGAAAGATTAATGTTGAAAACCTTGTGAAGTTAATAAATTGAGGTGTCTTTTGACATTCATAGAATAGTGCATTTAAAAAGGTGCCAGCAATAGGTTCAGGAATGGCATAAAGCTACTGAAGTTTTACAAAAAAATCTGACTTTTTTATACATTCCTTTAGAGTTGCCAAATATATAATTCACATGACTTTCACAATTATTCCCCTGAATGTTGACAAAAATTGCTAAGATCATATTTGAATTGTGATGCAAAACACAGGTCCCGATTTCCCGAAAATATATTACAAATTTGGCATGACACACCTATAGTGCTCTTACAGGTGCCTTGTTTAAATTCCAAGCACAATGAATAAAAAAACACCAGAGAGATTCATGGAAAGGATACAAACCTTCTTGAAGAATGGTTTACGCTTCTCCTTAGGCTGTGGCGAAATCGTGCTTCCTCTTGACCGACTTAGCGTATCGCCTGTGTCCTCTTCTAGCCCGTTCTGGTCCCCATCTGTAAAAAAGAGAATAACTTCATTACTATATCGATTTACATGTCATACCTCTGGAAGGATATACCTACGGTGTCCCACAGGGATGTTACTGTTCCACTGCTTTATTCATTTAACTGGCAAGGGTGGACATTGCCAACATACAAAATACTCTTTTTTTTTACTTCAGGTTCTAGCTAGTACCTATTCGATTTCTATAATTGTACTGTTGGTGAAGCTTAATTAATGGATGCAGATAGCAATATTCAGAGTGATATTAATTACTTTTGTATGATTGATGAAATATGACATTTTCACATTCTTTATATATTTAGAAATAATTCTTTATGTTACCATACAGGCATGGGTCCCCAATTTTTAATGCAAAAAATTTCTCAATATATCATGCAATATGCAGTTAGTGTCGCTTTAACTGATCTTTGAATGTTCTTGTCAAGTTATTCTAAAAGTTTGGAATCCTTGCATCATTTGCATTCATCTGCTCTCCCTGACAGCCCAAGGAAAAACAAGAAACCAGAGAAAGCCAAAATGGTAAAATCAAGAAGGGTGGAAAGAAGACCTGACATTCTTTTCCAATGAGTATCCATGTTCTTATAATGTCTTGCTTTACCCCAGGAGGCTCTGCTAATCTGCTGCTTTCTAGTCACTCTTATAACTGACATTTCAGAAATGTCACCACAGGAAAAACAGTTTTTGAAAATATTTTAGAGAGAAAAGAAAGGGTAAAAATGGAAGGATTGTGTAAATGTCATGAAGGATCATTAAACTGCTAATCAATCCATTGTGTGTGCTTTGAGTGGATACATTTTGCAGTTTAAGTATTTTTATATTCCCCATCGGAAGCAACATTATCGTCATCATCATCATCATCATCATCATCATCACAGTCATCATGACTCAATATCATTTCCAGTATTATTTATTTTTCACCACTGTCAATTTCCAGAAAACATTTTTCCTTCCGTATGTGTTTTGCTAAGGTTTTAAAGGCTAATCAAGATTAGCAGAAACAGGTTTGGAACTGACATTTATTGAAGCCTTGAACGAAACTTATTTATGCTAATTCATTGCGCAAGAAAAGATATTAGGATGGGAAAATCCCCTTTTAAAGATTTGAATCTTCTTTAACCTTTCATATCTTGTGCAAGCTTGACAGCAATGCCTGCATGTTTATTCTGCCGAAGAATCCATCCAAACTAAAAGCAGCTTTTGCCTTCATGAATTATTCAGTCATGCTTCTAGAGTCTTTAGGTGTCTGACATGAGATTGGAATAGCTGTAAAGTGTGGAAACCTTTACTAAAATGTATTCATGTATGATATGCACACAAATGATAAAGGTCTTCTGCATAGCTGTGAAGCAAGGTTGTCTTGCTTTTTCCCCCAATTTTTAACAGCTACAGTGAGTCTCATCAATCACCTGCTGATGATTTCATTCCGTTTTCATAAAATGCCCAAAAGATTTTTTTTTCCCACGATATCTTCAGTCTTAAAAATGCTAAGCTAATTCCTAAAGGTGAAGTTGAAAAGGGGAGTTAGATATCTAAAATAATTGACATTTCTAGTTATAGTGGCATAAAAAGAGATCAATGAGCACCTTACCAGAGGCATTGCCATCTTTTCATTCATTATATCATTATAGACAAAAAAATGGGAGATTCCGGAGAAAGCCGCTGTGAAAATGTTAAGTGCCTTAGCAGCAGGAATGTCTGAAGATTTGACTAATATAAAATGTTGCAAGGAATTGTACCCTAATTCTTTTAGCACTAAAGATTCCCAACACTGTAAACCTTTAGCTTTTAATATATTTGACTCTGCTGTTTGAACACATAATGTTAAAGTAACCAAATGTGTCATAATGACATCAATTGATAGGTGTTCAACTGACACCATAAATTGAACACTGGAGCAAGATGCTTAAGTAGTGATCACACCGCCAGAACAGTAGGGAGAGGGGGTCGCATTTCGACAACGCTCATCACCGCGCACGAAATGGAGAAAAAAAATTGAAAACACGGGCGTTGCCTTAGCGGTGCACCGCTGAAGCCGGTTGCGAGCGTTGGTTTAGCGGTGACACCTCTATACCTTAACCACCACCAAACCAAACAATAGTTCATCATCGAAATGGATCGCTGCCTCAACGCCAGACACCGTTCCAGCAATCCTGTGTACCCTCGTAAAACGCATACAACCGCTCTACCAAAGTTTGTGCAACATTTAATCACCGCAGCGGTGGTCCAGCTTGCAAGATTTCAGTTGGCCTAGCGGACCCAAGCGTCCAGGAACTTGCGTCTAGCGGTGCCAAACTTTGACTGGGCGTTGTTGGAGTGGGGGTGACTTTTACGGGAGTGGAAAATTGCCCGCAATATTTTGTGCAGCTCAAATCTTTTGGAGCGGTAGGAGGGACAATCAGCATTGGCCGAGCGTATACCGCGTTGCTGTAACGGTGGCCAACTTCTGTTAAACGGTGGTGAACGATAAGCAGCGGTGATGATTTTTTTAACCGCTCCAGCAAAGTTCTGGCGTGTGACCACTACTTTAACGATGTCCTCTGGAAACCAGTGGTGTACTTTTAAAATTTCAGTTTTATCAGTGAACTTGGTTTGAAAGAATAGCTCACCTGGAGTTGGGGGAGTAGAACCTCTTGAATTGGATGACTTTGAGTTAGGTAGTCCGGTCGGGAAGTCGCCGAGGTTAGAGCTGGAACTGAGACCACTGGTGGACCTGCTGTGACGGGGGGAAGCCAAATGATGGTTGGTCTTACTAGCGTTAAGGGGGAGTGTGGCGGCCTTGTTCTGGAGGAACGACAGGCCCGGGAAGCTGGAAAGGCTTCCCTTGCTACTGGGGGAGGAAGGGATCGTCATGGTGGTACTGCTACTCAGGGGTAACATAGAGTGTATAATGGGGTATGGTATGACCGGTATCCCGTGTGATGGGGGGTAAGCATATCACACACACGATGAGTATAATGACCATGTCATGTGAGAATAGGTTAAATGGGGTTAAGGTATGATCAGGTTAATTACATTTTAGTTAATTTAATAAAAGGTAAAATGATCAGTGTATTTTTCAAAATTAGATTTGGGTAAAATGTAAGGATGGATGAGAGTATAAGTGGGTTAACACACGTTAAATAAAAGGGGGTTGGTAAATAAGAATGGATGGGTCAAAATTTAGTGTTACCACAGGGTTCCAGCCGTAAAAACAAAACACAGATCGGTAAGGTTCGCGAGGGCAAGCACAAGGGAAGAAATTATATGTTTAAGTAAGTGGAGATAACACGTCAGAAAAAAAGCAGACAGCAAAGAGAGAAAAGAGAAATAGGAAAAGAAATGTAGGAAATAGATAGATGATAGCGATATTATTAGAATAAATTAGAATTAAGGATATCAGGAAAAGTTAAGGGATGAGTTGGGGCGTGCAAAAAAATAACACGCAAGATTCATTTTCACAGCAATATAAAAATTGACGTTAGTACGAGTTACACGTAAAGTCAATTAAACATGGCAAATGGAAGGAAAAGGCAAAATCGTCTCATTAAAAAATAATGATTTCATGAAAGTTTTGTATAAAATGTAAAATAAAAAAAGTTAATTGACAAAATTGATCAAAGGGAAAAGCGTTGATTTTTATGAAATCGTAAGTTTTGTTAAAAAAAAATAATTTTTAAACATATACGGTAACAGAAAATTTGTGTTCAAACAAAAGGGTTTTGTTATGAAATGATAATAGGATGGAAAGTAATTGGAATATTGTTGGTGTATTGAGAGAAATTATGTAAATTATTCCAAGATAGAGGAAGATAGCAAGGAAATTATTAATAGTTGGGAGGTAGTGGGTTCATTGGGGTAAAATTTCAAGGTGGATGGGTAGGAGAGGGGGTGTAGACGACCCCAGACAGCCCCAATCAAGTAGCAAATAAGGTCAATCATTCCAGAACAAGGCAGTCAAAACATCAAATAATGATCAATTCATTTATGAGTTTGAATATGTCATGAGATCAGTGATAATGATAGGAATTTTCAAAACAGACAAAGACATAGTGCATACGAGATAATGTTTTCATCAAACAACATCATAATCAAGCAATGTTGATTGTGTCCAGTGACAGAAGATAGTTATTTAAAAATATGAAAATGAAACATGCATTACCAAACACATATCACAATAGAAAGCAATTGCAAAATCATCAAGGCAGCGAAAAACCATAAATCCAATTTTTTCAGTCAAAACATGCAGATTCAATACAAAGGTTTAGCAGGTGGGGTGAAAACAAAAGAACAAAAAGGGTGTGGGAGAAGAAAGGATTGTAAAAAAATAAATCAGTTAGTTATCATCAAGATGATAAACCAAATTCTGTCAATATGCCAGAAAACAAAATCTAGAGTAAATCAACAAAATTATAGCACCACACATAAATATGGTTGGTTTATTTCTTAAAATAAAACCAAATCAAATGTAATTAGGGTTAAAAGCAAATAAAACGAAAGAAATCAACCTATTTCTATAAATCATTAAAAATCTAAGAAACGAATGCTTTGAACAATAGGAGTTAGAAAGCAATATACTCCAAAGTGAATCCTTGAAAAAAAAAAAAATTAATAACCAATTTATTGTAACATGCTTGACATCAAGTAATCCACTTGGGTAGCAATATCCTCTGTAACCTTTAGTTCATATATATATATATATATATATATACTTTGTGTGTGTGTGGGGGGGGGGGGCTTTTACATATTAAATATCTTTAAAAAGTAAAAAACAATGTTTAACCAATAGTTTTAACTGGAAACTGTCCAGGAATGCCTCATTCGAATGAACTGTGTATACATGTATTGGCAACATAAATGTAAGTGCATGTATTGTGGTCAAATGGGATTCCTAGGGCTGTGAAAAAATCAGTCACGCTTCAGGAGGAAGGAGGAATTTGAAATGGGCAAATTCAATAATAAACATACATTGAATAAAATTTTTACAGAAAAATAAGCCCTGTTTATTCCCCCAAGATTACTTCCATTCAAATCTGAATCGGCACTTCTACATGTAATCATGGCAGAAAACAGCATCACCCCCCCCCCCCATTTCTATTAAGGCTAAAATGAAATGAACATGATAGGAGACTATTTGTCAAGTCTGCATTGATTGTCAAGTCAAATAAAAGATCTTCCACTTTTTCATGGCCATGTATGTTGCCTACACATTTACCTTACATACATTAAAACTAAACTGATCATTTAATTTTGTAATTTATATCAATCACATATTGACTGTATGAAATTGATCAAATGCATGATGTGAAGAGGTATACAAATAAATGTTCTTATATCATGTGAAGGTAAATAATTTCAAATGTCACAGTGTACAGATGCATGCTGTGTTTTTCAAGATGATGATGATGATGACAATAATTTAAAGTAGTGTGGAAATACTAATAATCTAGCTATAAAACAAATAATCATTATTTGTTTAAAAATCTAACTTTAAGGAACAATGTTTAAAAAAGATTTGGTAGAAAAGGGATAACCCCTTAATGGAAAATACAATCAAATCTGTTGGAAAAACAAAACCCTGAAAATTTTCACATTTCAAAATCATTAATGCAGAGGAATATGACATGAACTTTTAGCCATAATGGTCAGGGAATTCATTGAAAAAACCTGTATAGTGTGCGATTCCTATGAATGTAAAACAAATATAAAAACAATGTGGATGTATTCTAGGTATCCATACTGAAGATATGAGCTCGGTAAAAACCTTCTTGAATGAATGAGAGTAGTATGGAAAACCCATCAGGACAATGCATAAATTAGAATTGGTATAAATATATCCCATCCAATATTTATACTCCCACTCAAGCTAAAAGCATTTCTCAGAGAACGGACACTCCCGCTGCGCCTTTTAAGATCCGAACAGTCCCATGCACTCATTAATATGTCTGTATTCCATAAACGGTGCACTGTATGACGTTTGCAGTGCAATGCACAGAAACAATCGTGCATAATGCAATAATATTGCATTGAGCATCTGTGTCCAGTGTCCGTAGCTTATGAAATGAATATAAAGCTTACTCTCAGCTTGAAGAGGAAGAAAGTATAATGGACATCAGACCTTTTATTTGGTTTCCAGCAAGCAATGAGGCACAGACAACTAGTGAACTCATTGATTCTATAAAATCATAAGCTTCTGAACCCTATTGAGTTTCATCAAAGTGATTCAGTTGAATACTTTGATTCATAAATATGGTATAGTGACCATCTTCCATGAATTCAATCAAATTCTTGTTACTTAAAAGCAGAGGTATAATCAAGAGTCTATATCAATCCTTATACTTTATTTCGATTTTTACAAATGAACTGCGGCATTCTAAACTATTTGATTAAATCCATAGGGTTATGAAGCTATAAGTGTTCAATCATAGAGTAAATTTTAATGAATTTTAGTCTTATAATTGGAGAATTCATTTCCATGACAATGATTCAATATGTTTCAGTTATTAACATCACCTGGTATTTTACTTAATAACTTTGTGTTTTAGATAGCAAATCTGGAAAAATATGCAGTAAACAATCAAACTATCACTTTGCATCATGCCATTTATATGCAAAGAAAAGGGTAAGTGCATGCAGATTCTGGAATCAAGAAAAACAGAACAATAGTTTACATCTAAAGAATTACCCGTATGCAAACAATTGTTTTTTTAATTATATTTTTTTACTTCCAACTTAAAGAAAGCGTGGGGGAAATACAATGGAAATAAGAAACTGGAAGAGGGAAACAGACTTTCACCAACCTGTTTAACTTGCAATTTGAATTTGGAAAAGCAGGTCGAATGGGGAATACATATTTCAAATGACTTTTGAAAGGTACATTTGGTAACTTAAAGATACAGCAAACTGGAATCAAAATAAACAAAAACATATGACAACTGGGAGCATTTGGCACCATTTTTACTTTTCTCTTATTTACTTGCAACCACCACAGCGCTGAAAAGAGACCATAGTATTTCATAAGGGTTGGGGCAAGGGGGAGGGGGGGGGGGTGACTCCAAAGGGGCAATTTGTCACATTCACACGCCATAGGAACCAATGAAGCAAATTTCCCTTTTCTCCATTAAAATTTGCAGTTTTTACTCTATTTCAAAGTCAGAAAGAGTCAAATTACTGATGAGGAAAAAGTCCTACCTCCTCATGTAATCTGTATGCAAATATTCCCTTGTGGTACAAAAAATAGGGAAAAAAGTGGAAATTCTTGTTAGGGAATATCATGGTTGGGAATGATAATGGCTGTTTCAATGTACCTACATATCTCTTTCATCAAAACCCTAAAACTGACAGAGTAATATCAGCAGAAAAATCCTAATAGCTTTTCATTTGGATATTTATACAATTCCTCTATCTGTCCTTTCAGATATTTGTATATGGTTGGTAGCTATTATGCATGAGTTCATCAAATAATTTCATTTTTTGAAAACCCTAACGAAAAAAGATGTGGACCAAAATATACTTCAGACAATACAGAAACACATTTCACAATGCACAGAGTAAAAGGGACAATGACATCACAGAAAAAAATTATACAGATAAACAAACACAAATAGACAAACACCTACATAAATATAAATATAATATATTGATAATGAAACATGTATTTTGTGTATAGCTTAATAAATATAGGACACAAAAAGGAATAATTTTGATACAAATCGCTTTTTCCTCTATTGAATTATAATTATGGTAACTATGGTAGCAGGGCTCAGCAGCCAATCAGAATCAAAGTTTCCATGGTAGTTAACAAAATTGCAAATTTACAATGATTATAAGCCTTTATGGAATGGGCCCCAGGTGAATATCCCCATTTAAAAATAGGGTGGGTCTTACAGAGAATATTAGTATTGCTGATTAAAATTGAACGTTGCTATGGAAACCAATTAATGCCAGAATAAGCTATCTGTCCTTATCATTGCAAATCAAGACAATTGCTTTTTCAGAGTTGATTAAAAATACCCCAAACCTACATTTACTGCAAGAGCAGTACGTTAGTGAAAACATCAAGAACCTGGCATTAACTACATGTCATCTGTCAGGGCTATTGTTACCCCCCCCCCCCCACTTTTGAATATAAGACAAACTTATGAGCTAATTGCAGTCCCATCCCTCAATACATATATCATACCTACAATAACCTATAATTTCTTTCAAGTATTTTTTTTTACAAGAAAATATTTGTCTCCAATTCACTTCACTAGTAGAATCAGACAGTGAAAGCCAATAGTGTGAGACCATAGGAACTGTCAATTTCATAAAAATTGTAACTTCCTTTATGTTTTTTTTTCAATCGGGATGATAGTAAAGAACATAGATAAAATCATTGTGATCATGAACGCTACTCACTTTCCAAGTCTATTTCTTGTCCCTGAAGCCTGTAACCTCATGTTCTCTAGCTTGGCTGGACTAGGAATGAAGCCTATATCGGCTCCTTCTTTTACTAATTTACCAATCCACCAGTCATTGTTGTATTTCTATGTAGTAAGAAAAGACAATCAAGCATATAAATATATTTGTCCTCAGGGTTTTGTCCTCAGAACAACTCTTATTCAACTTCAAAACTACAATTCATATTTTAATATTTGGCTTGGAGCTGTACGTTTCTTTCGCTCCATGAGATAATTCACCCTTTGAATAGTTATACATGTATTTTAATACTTTAAAGGACCTAAATGAAAACTAGAATGATTATAATTAATATCATCACTCTGAGGAAATAAAGAATGCAGGCAGTCCAGCAGAAGATATTCAACACAAAACAATTTTCAAACATTCACATTCCATATTTGTTTGTTTTAAAAATGTTATATCAATTTGATGAAACAAAATTATGTTCTTTACGGGACTTATTGTTAATAATAGTTCATTGCAAATAATAATTTCATTTCTAAAAATAAAAATAAAGTAAAATAGATTATACTTAAAGGATAATCCAACCTACCTCTTTTATATGTAGGAAGTCTTTTACTTCAAAAGATATTGCGCATCCTTGCACAGGGGAGTCGTCATCTATAGAACCGTCATAATTTACATTTGTTCGTACCGCAAAGGCAACTGGCTTTGTCTAAAAGAAAGAAAGACACATATACATAAATAACAAAATTCACTATGCACAATTACTAATTACTGATGTTACATGAATATAGGCATGTTACCCAGTTTCCCTTAATTTGAAGAAAAAAAATAATCATAGAACATGAACCTTAAATGAATTGGATTTTTTGTTTAATTCCTTCCGTACATATTTCAAAGAATAACATTTAAAAAACTTGGAGAAAAGAGTTCTTAGAAATAAGAAGAAACATTCAATTATGCAAGACATTTGGTATCATATATGATACACTAAAGCACAGTTGCATCTCAGCTCTCATGAACAAATTGGACATAATGTCTATTTGGGATAACTTGGTTTATAAAGCTGAGCCTTATGCATGATTTGAAACTACAGCATACTCTTGTTAACTCTTTTGCACATATTTCTTTCCTCAAAATTTTCCCTCCAAGCCATAAAAATTAAGACAAAGATAATGCACAAAATGCATTAAATTTTCATTCATGCATACGTCACAAATGTCAAGAATTGAATAGAAAATTAACCTTAATCTTAATCCTTAAAATTAGAAAAACATTAAAAGAAGCAATAAAGTTATTAAGATCATAAGATCAATACTGGCAATTGCTCCTACTGCTGGATATATGTTTTTATGTGTCAGAGCTATATACAGATTCAAACATGTTACATGTAGGTAACCTACCCTAGCTTTTTCTAATTGTGCTAATGCTTGTCTTTCGGTCTCTCTTCTTAAAGCTTCTCTCTCCTCATCCAATGACAGGTCTGAATCAGAGGGCCGGCCGTAGTTTGAATCCTCAGAACCCTGAAAAATATAACCATATAAGTACAATTTAGGAAAATATATGACAAGTAGAGAGTGGTATGCTTAACTTTCAGAATTACAAAATTGAGCAAAATACATAAAATATCTTGATTTAAATTTTTTGAACAATTTCGTGGAGGCACAAGTGATGAAATATTGATACCATATAAAGATGAAGATTATTCCATTATCATAACTGAATATCACTAGTTACAGGGATTTAAATCAAGTCTTGATTGACAGTGGAGGATTTCAATTTACTTTAATATTTTAATATTTAATATTCAAATTCAAATCTGTATATAAGACTTTGACACAAGTATGGTCAATATTCACTCCAGGGGCCCGTAACACAAAGTTTAGCGATTAATCGCTAAATGACATGGCCTATCAATATCATCCTTGCATGCACATTTTGATCAGTAGACTGACTAGGAACCAATCAGAATCGCTCTTTCAAATTAGCGATTCATTGATAATCTTTGTGTTACGGAGCCCTGGTCTTTGTTTTCTTTTTATATACATGACATCTAGAGTGAATTGACAAGCTGGAAACAAGAAACTTAAATAAACCATTATAAGGACAAAAAGACGAACCTCTAGAGTAAAAAACAAGATACGTAAGTCAAATAATAGCAACTATTTCATTTTTACTACAAGCTGAGGATTTTCAGCTCTTGAAAATATCACCTTCACCATTAAAAACTAATTCATTAATAATTTGTCATTAAGGAAATGAGTAAAATGAAATTCTAACCCCTAGACAGTATATATCTATTTAAGTACCCCTTATTCACCGAAGTAGACCACCACTTCAGTCAACGGCATAAAATATTATATGACTTTGTGAAAGCCTCGGTATTTTACCACCACCGAGGATGGAAATGCTTGAAACAAATGGAACATAATGTTCGTAATCACCCATTAAGAAGCCTTTCAGGCGCAGAGTCTGTTTTCTATAAGCCGGAAGATCAGAACAATGACCTTTTCTGGCATTTGAAAATGCCAGAATGGAGTCTCAATTGTGAGTATCATACCCAAATGCATGCCTTTCCCCTCGTTGCCTTGCACGTTAATTGGCTGACTGACATTATGGGATCTTATTGGATGAGTGAAAGCCTATATATCATCAAGTGGTTGCTGTATAAACCATTAAAGTCAATAAAAATACTAGGTCTTCTTAATTTTTTCATTTAGTATTTTGACCAAGAAGTTTGACATTCTAAATATAAAATACATTTATTTGGGAAAAGCAGTAGATCGATGTCACTGATGAAACGTGAATTAAATGTATAGGGGGAAGAAGTAGAAGTTGGCCTCAACCCTGTGTGGGCAGAAATATAAGAATAAAAATCTTATGTGAAGAATTAAGTATATGTTATATTGATGGCATCAGGGTCAAAATTTTCCATGACATTTGATCCTGCAACAATTTAACCTATAATAATCCCACATATGATTGCAGCCAAACATAAACCCAAACTTATAACCTTAATCCTAATCCTCACATCACTCAGAACCAGAAACCCCATCACAACCCTATAACTCTCATCAATAAGAGAAATTAACAGAGTAGCATTAGCTGCAGTAGCAAATGTCGTGTTACAAGAAAAACAATGCAAAAATGTTAAATAAACCTGTAACTAATGGCATGTTCTTTGGAAAACATTCCACTTCAGAGATTCATTAACTTTCAAGCATGGCACTGAAGAGCCTGGAATAATGCTTGAAATCTAAATCTCCTGTATTCAGCACGATCACATTATCCCCCAGCCCTCCTGGCCTCTACTGATTAAACCTAAGTTTAGAACTATCCCTCCAAGCATTCAAAATGTTTTATAATGAAATGCTTAAAAAAAAACAGAAATTGAACTGTTATAGGATGGTGTCATGCATGGGACACACAGTTTTGCAGCAACGTGTTGTTTTTGTCTCCAGACGAAAGTCAGATGCGTAGGAGGAAATATTAGATTTGGTGGAAGTTAAAAATAGCCGAGGCTAAAAACTGAGTGGGACTTAGGATGAGAGGGGCGGAAGGGGTCACGAGGGATGGTTTCACAAGCAGTAGCCTTCCAATGACAATTTGTTGAATAATGAAGAGCTGTATTTCTGCAAGGGTAATGATAGCCTCTAGGATCAAATATAGGCTTTGCCTTACAGAGGGAGGACAATCTATCTTCACTTGAATAATGTCCTCCTCTTTCCCCTTCATCTCATCCTGCCAAGTACTTGAAAAACGCCTTTTTAACATTAGACCAACCTAAATATATTTCTTCTTGTTAGTGTCTGATGCATCTTTTACTCTTCCTGCTTCTATTTGCCATTTCCTACTTACTCTCTCTATTTCCATCTCTTGCTCTTTCATTTACCCCTTCTTACCCCCCCCCCCCTCTCCATCTCTGTTTCATTTCGGGCTTGCCACAATAAAAAGGGGTTGAGTTTGACTGAAATGTAAATGCTTTGGATGGGTGGAAAATTCTTTTTAGCATTTGATATCATTTGAACTGGAAAATTGTTTACCTCTCTCACTCTCCCACACATACACCCAATCTAACCTCCACCCACGCACTAAAACACCCCCACAAATCCCACACACACTCTTGTACACATGCACCTTCTCAGTTTTGATATTGAGTAATAACATTTATCTTCCGTGTTATCGGTAATGATAATTAATATTTAATTACCAATGAAAGGTTAATCTTCATCTGACTTTCTGAAGTTCAAGTCGTTATTCGATTGAATACATGTACATAACAACGATGCAATGGCTTGCTTTCAATATTTGGGTACTAGTATGAATTTCAATGTGAAACATTGTGTACTGACAGTTCTGTGACTCTGTTGCTGCTGGATACATCTGGTACATGTAAGGATACCTAACTTCGAATGAAAAGAAAGAGTGTTTTGTTCAATTTGGAGGGAAAGGGGCACATATCCCATGTAGCAAATTCATCAAGAAAAATGAAAAAAAAATCGCAAGTTGGAACGGTTGAGGTTCATTCTTCTAAATGACTGAGAGATCAGGGTCTCTTTAGGTGTGTAAAATGAGATCTTGGTAGGAATTAAGGGGGGGGGGGCAAAACTGGGGTATGAAGTCCAAAGTCCTTTGGAAAAGCATCATCACATGGAAAAATTAGTTCATGTACAGAGAGGATTCTTTAGTTCCAGTTTTCTATTTATTTCATATTGTAATCTAATAATATATTTCAAACAATCTTCTGTGTTAAATGCAATCTAAATTTAAAGAAGTTATTTTGCAACTTAGGGGGAGATACTACTTTGGACATCTCTGGGGCTCAATTGCCCACAACACCTGAGTATATATATATTTTTTTTGCTACTGCATTACAAGATGATAAACATCATAATAAGAAATAGGATATCCTTATCATCAAGTACCACAAGCAAGAGGCAAGATATGTACGCCTACATGTATGTGTGCTCCAGCACAAGAACAGGGTATCATAATCGTCATTAGAGCTACATGTACAAGCAAGAGACGAGGAATGCTGGTACCCCTTATCACTTTATCATGTAAATGGCATCCTAAGCAAAACCGGAAGGCCTCCTATATCATTTTAAAATATTTCAAAATAAATAGACAACAGAAGAGTTGACCAACCCTATTGGATTTAGGCCTGACCATTACTACATTGTACCTGCATATATGAGTGCATTATCTTGTACATGTATGCATCTTCAGGGATATAAGGGGATTAACTGAGCTATAATATATGCTTTTACAACCTTACGACTTTAAAAGATGTTACAGAGTTAACAATCTCCTTGCCCTACGAACAGAACATGTGCTAGGCATGTGGTCTTCATTGAGATCAATCTGAAAATATAATCACAATTAGCCATGCTATAACCACCAATTATTACATGGTCATATACTGCATTAGAATTAGAAACTTATGTGATGATCATTTATTGTGAGAAACACTATTGATTTCTAAGTAATAAGATGAATAATATAAATAAAATCAAGAATATTGAATGAATGAGTAATTTGGACTTTGGTTGAATTACTTTGTATCATACCCTGGGCACAACTCAATTAAACTGAAGTTGAATGGAATTGAATGGCGATCTTGCAGTAGGTGAATAACAGTAGCACATACCAATCGGGATATATACATGTATGTATCAGAATAATGCAAACAAAAAAGATACTTATTTGCCTTGCTAAGACAACAGACAAAAATCTCAGAGAATATTTTCTTTTTCTGTAGAAGGAAAGACAATATTACCAACATCAACATCACTGCCATCAGTGGTATGAAAACAGTGTGTTATGTTCACAAAAGAGAATAGGATGCACAGACACACATTAATTGTGTCTGGGAGGCATTTTCTTTGTATCTTCTTCTAATCAAATTCACAGTCCATAAACACATTTGGTTTTCAAAAAAAGATGTAATGATTACTAGCTATAAAACAGAGGCTTAACTTGGTTTTTTTTTATATACAAAGAATACTTACAGGGAAGATTTGTCTTCTTGTTTATCTCAGTACCATTAAAAAAACAGTTTAAAAAGAGAGCACAACACCCACATGTCAAGGCTGATATGTAATCAAATACGTCAACTAGAAAATTTCACTCCTTTAAATGTATGTCAGTAGGAATTAAGAGAAGAGAATTAAGAGAATATTCAAAAGGAAACCTTTCATTCCTAATATATTTCTTAGTAAAATATATATCTTTGTTTACATACTCGTGTTATTGATATACAATTTTTTACATTAAGTATCTGTTTTTCCCTCTTTACTTTTAGAAGCTTGGGGAAAGGATAAAATTACAAAACAAGGGAATCGGATAAAGGGTACTACACACATCACAAAAAACACACATTTTCTTGAAAATATCTGTTTCAACTTATAGAATTAAATATCAAATATCAAATTATTCTAAACTGTATAAAGATTTTTAAGCTTGATGATAAAGAATGCTTTACCGTGTACCAGAATGTATTCAAAACGTACATTCAAGTCTGCCAATCACTGTTTTGCTCTGTTTGTAAATCGAGAGGGGGAAATGTAAGTTTTACAGAAAAGAATATTCATTTAAATACTACACAGGATTAACTTAGCGCCATATCGCAGTACACCCTACATCCTTTTGAACAAATTGCACTTGTTGGCAAACAAAACAATGGCTAGAAATTAGGATGCATGAGGTGATAAAAGGGCTTGTTTTCCTCATGTTAGAGTCCCTAGGCTCATCTATTTTGTGACCTATATTCTAAATATATCACCACTCTTCCAAAATAATGGGTTTAAATAATGGTTACCAACGAGGCAGGAGGTGAATACAGATTAAATCAAATTGCCCAAGGACCGCCTAAAATATCAATAGCAAGAGCAAAGACTAGGCCCTCTTTGGCAGCCCTTCATGCACTCTGGTCAAAACACTTCCTTTTCTCCCGCAACTTATTTTGAGCTACCTGAGACGGCGAAGACGTCACCTCCGCTTTTAGGGAGAGGCTTCAATTTTGTATGACATCCTTTTCGTATCTGTGTATCTCTGCTGTTGGGGGAAAACAGATGTCAGTTAATGCTGGCTTGATTTCCAGTTAATGAAACTTGTGAACTGATATATTTTGTTGATATCGTATCACCTTATCAACACAGTAGTGAAGGGTGGCCTACATCAACAAAAAAGCTCCCCAACCTTAATTAGAGTTCCCTTAAAAAAATGACAGTATTACCTGCACTACCTAAGTAATAAAAAGTAGCAAATATTCTTATTTTTACAGTCAATATTCCATGATGTACTTGATAGATCAATTGATCTCATTTTGTAACTAGTTAATAAATATGTTTCAAGAGTGCAAAGGAACAAAATAAAATGCTCAAGTCAAATACTATAATTTGGCAATCGTGCTAAACATCAAATCAGTCGTATAACATGTAAATCATCTTCATTGTGATAGATATAAGTTTTATTACCACAATATGCAGTGGCGGATACAGGATTTTGAAAATGAGGAACAAATAGCAAATTTGTAAATACAGGGGGCGCAGATGACAATTTACCTATATTTGGCTGTTTAAGAGGCAAATCTCAAAATACTGAGGGGGCGTATGCCCCTTTTGCCTCTGCCTGGATTCGCCATTGATTTAAAATCAATTTTCAAGTAGCACTGTGTTTGCTCCCAGCCACATAGACGGTACATTGGTGTAAAACCATTACAGGTTAACACTATCATGGCTCCTTCAAATTCACATTTATTATATTCACAAGCTATCGGTCGTACAGCTGCAAGAGGAAGAATATAAAGGGTTTAAAGGGTTATTTATATCATAGGAAATCTGAATATCAAGTGTTATTTTTCTCCTATCAATGAACTTTAAGATCATAATGGGCCAAGCTTGACTGTCACGTTTTTATCTGGCTCGTTCATTTCATATATGATAGTCAATTCAAAATTAACATTTTACTTTTGCTTGTTGTAAACTCATTTTTTCCATTAATTAAATGTAAACTTAATTTTTCTCCATAGATATAGACTGCCACACCAAAAATGAAACCTAGTGACTGCTAGTTACTTTGTTTCCTTTGTTCTATGCTTCATTATCTTTCTCTAATCTCCTAATTTGCTTTGCTTTGTTTTGTAGATATTGTTTTTAATTTTTCCAGATAATATGCAAGTGTATTTCTGGCTACTGCCATGTATAAAAATACATTTACTAAGTCATAAAAAATAAGTAAACTCATCTGTATAGACATTAAAAAACTTAAATCGAATACTGACATTAATGTGAATAGAACTGAATAGAGTAATTCATTCAACCTCGTATGTTCCTAGAATTTAAAGTTATCAAGGGTAGATGTGAACTTAGTCATGAAAATTTCTGTCATTAATAAAAAAATATATACCACTATGATACTAAAAATACAAGGGAAATACGTGGAACAAAGCCTTATCAATCTCTTGCGAGGGCTCAATCAACTATCAAAATACAAAAAGCCAGTTGAATAACAGTTTTGTGTAAAAATAATGAGGAAGAAAATCACTTTTACAAAAGGGTATTACTAATTCTAACCGCTCATGCCAGTTGCAATTAAATAGATGAATAATATCAAATTCATCTTAATTTGTAATTGCTAATATGACATATATTACTGTACTGTTCCATTTTAGTTACAATGTATCTTTTTTTAAAGGCCCCTTCGTTGTTCATTTTGATTGGGTTAATCATGTAAGGAACATCATGTAAAGAAACCTTGCAATTGTGTACATTTTTACCAAAGCTATGCCTACATACATGTATGAGTTTTTAAACTCTGTAAATGAATGATGAAAAAATATATTGGCACTCTGCAAATTGAATGATTTACTTTAACTAAAAGAAACTTGTGTACCTCTCCATTGGTACATGTATATCAATAGTAGATGTAGACTTGTTGATAAAAATAGAATCAAAATATTGCTATCATATAATTACTGGTCATTATGAAATGCTTCATATATTTATGGCTTCATGAGAAAATTATAAATCTGCAGATTTTGTGATAATGAAGACAGATTATTCTTCTTTATACATTTATTATGAATTAGAAGTACATGTAAATGAATGTATGAATTACACTGGCTGTTCACCTAAAACAACATTTAGATTATAAGTTGCCTTCTAATTAAAAGGCAGTCAATACACGCAGGGACCAATTGATAAATCTGTAAAATAAATCAAAGAAATAAAATGGGGTAAATATGTAAATATTTTGAAAATCTAAGATTTAATAAATAAAGTCTTGTCTACCAGGGACATTAACTTCGAATCAAACACTTTCTCGACCATCTGTACCATCAAGAGTTTCAATCCACAATAAATATAGTCATTAATATACTGTTTTGCAGTAATAAAAGGGAGCCTGGAGATTAGATGACGCACATTGCAAGAGGGAAATCGAGAGACAGAGTGACAAATTCAAGAATCAAGAGACATAGAGCGAGAGAGAAAAGGGGAGAGGAGGCCAAGCTGAGAGAAAGAACCCAGCGAATAGAGCAGCTAAATATAGCATGCAAATAGAGTCAAAGAAAATGGCGGACAGTGTGAGGTACAAGTACACAGTGTTTTTCTATACGCATAGTCAGACCACTATATTGAGTGTGTGCACGAGTGTGTATGGTAGTGAGTGGAAGTATATAAAAGCTGGATTGTTCCCCGGCTGCAGAGGGGGAGAGTGTGGCTATGAAAAAAGTGTGTTCGACACAGGGGGAGTCTACAGATGAGCCGTCTACCACCGTGGTGAGGCAGTGAATAAATTGGCAGCCAGGCAACGATTTCACACAAATAATCAGAACTTGCACGTTGGCTGGGCTGTGCTTGCTCCCTGTAAACCTCGGCATGGAATTTGGTAACGGTGCTGTAATAACCCAAACGAATGTTGCCTGCGCCCCTCGTCTAGCGCATTACAGGGATCATTCATAATGACAGAACACGTCATGTCCGCTCTCTCATAAACAGCGACCATGAATTCATGATGAATTCAGAAGCCAGGGAGAAAGAGAGAAAGACATAGTAGGTGAAATGAGAAAGATTACGTGCGACATGCATGGCCCAAGGTCTCATGAACAAAATGCTTCTATATACAGCAGAAAATCAATGCACTGTATGGTTTATACAAGTTGATCTTACTAGGTCAAGTACAAAAAAGGTTATCATGTTTGACATGACTTCGTGCTTTAAAAATGATACAATCATTTGAATAGATCACTTCAGAACTGAAAGGCTATGATAAACAGTGTAAGAAAAGATTGTGATTGATTGTAAATAGCGATGGCATCAATTTATGCTACAAGGCCTAGATGTTAAAATAACTGAAAGATTTTATTATACAAGCCATGCAAATGAAAGAATAACTTCGGTCATTTCATTTAATATCATCTTATCATGACATGGCAAGGCAAATCAGAGTTACAGAACCTACACCCTGCCTGCATGGAGGCACTTGTATGGATACCCTCATTAATTCAATGCTGGATATTATAACAATCATGTGACCATCCTAAACTGGTCACATGTCAACTAAATCACCCATCATAACACATAATATTGCGTAATTTCCTGCTTAGGTAATGTCCTGCTTGGAGATGGCATGGCACAGACAGGTCAATTGCAATGTATGCTGGGTTATATACTTTTTAAATAAAATACCAGTACATGCAGATAGATTTACACTCAGATATATGTTCCATTGGAGATTCATCTTCACATCCCATTTTCTATAGAAATACATACAAAATAATATTTTCATTTATCATATCATGTGAACAAACCCTAATGGATTTGCTTTTATATAGGTCTACACAAATCAATACAAACTATGCGTGTTGATTTAATGAAGCAGTACATGGTGCACGTCCAATGCATAGAAGAGTCATAATTCCCCTTGAGCAGTGGAGCTGCCAAATTTCCACAACATGCAATTTTAAGAAAGCTTTACATTAAAATATATCAATTAAACTTCACTTTTAATTGTCAGAAGAGCAACACACCAGATCAATTAACGCACGCTGCGCCGTGAGACATAAATGAATCTCCATCAATGTCTAAGCAATTAATGGCATGGGAAATAAAATGCCCATCTCGCTCACTTGAATGACACATGCAGAATTTTTAATATTCTATTGCGGAACTGAGAGTCCATTGTGGAAAGGAAAGTAAAATGACATGACAATGAACTGTCTGGTATGTTTGATCAAAGCGTGACAGTAATGAATTGACAAATTGATTTTTAAAGAAATATTCCACTGCTGGGTGTTTGCATAGCCTAAAAGGTTTCGTGCAAATTGGTTCAGATGAACATGATTTCTCCATTCATCCCCCAGTTCCCTGTCTCTGCCAGAAGTCGGAAGCTAGTACTACCAGTTAAACTGGTAAAATCATAGCGACAGTCACACCAATGAATCAAGACTCCAAACCAACTGAAGGTAGGTCATTTGAAATAACATAATAGCATTGGTTGGAGTGGAGTCTGGTTTGTCAGTATGACTGCGTCATAAGCGTTGTGGATAAAGGAGTCGGCACAGGGTATTTTCTACAGTGCGTCCCAAAAAAAACTATACACTTTTGAAATGGCTGCCAAATAAAAAGTATATCACTTTGGGGGGAAAGACTTACATACATGGAAGCCTATAAAGTCAACTTTAAAATGACACCAAAAAGTTGGAAAACTTTTCATGCTTGAGCGAGCACTGCACACTAAAACAAAGGGTATGGAAATTAGGGTGGGCAGGAATTAGCCTTCCAATTTCTTTCAGTTTTTGAGATGCGAGTACCTTGGAACTTGCAAAGTTGAGGATGTTTTGATAAATCAATGATCAAGCATTATCAATTTAGGTTTTTAGAGCAAATTTTAAGAATTATTAAATTGAAATTTAATGTATGAGTGAACATGAAATACAATTTTTCACTTTTTAAGTGGATCTCAGCAATGTGTTCATGGAAGTCAGAATATGGATAGGACTTAGGTGGGGGAAGTAGGTTGACGGGATATGGGTCAACAGAACACTTAACCCCCCCCCCTCTCTCTCTCTCTCTACCCCTTTCACCCCTCCTGAGAGACTAGCCTTTGCTAGGGTGAGCAGGAATTAGCCTTAATTCCATTTTTTTTTTGAGGTGAGTCCTTTGGAACTTGCAAAGTTAAGGGTGTTATGCTAGATTACTGATAAATGGAGATCCGTTTTGGTTTCTTAAGCAAATTTCACGAGTTACTAAATTGAAATGTAATGCATGAGTAAACAGGAATTGTAATTTTAGTGTAGCATTTTTCGTTTATTATGTGGATCTTAGCAAGTGTGCTTGTGAGAGTCAGAGTAATGTGATGATACCTGTTACATGCAAGGGGATGAGATAGGGTAAGACTGGGTTAAAGGGGCATTCTTCTTTGTGTTCTCTTACAAATTACATGTCATGTACTCACCCCGCCCTCCACCCCTTTCTTTCTCTTGGTTGGTATTTAAAACTTAAAATGCCAAGTGACTGATGGTTGATGGGTCTTTCTTTTCCATTGAATGATTTATTAAGAACTTGACTAATTATGATAATTTATGAAATCATTTATTGAAAAAGCTGAATGTTTGATTGATAATGTATTGATAAAGGTGAATATTTGATTGATGACATTGATTGAGTTTATTTACTAACAGATTGTTGATTGAATGATTGATAGATAAAAGTTGATGATCTAATTTTCAGAATTTATTATCAAATTGACAGTCCGCTTTGCACTTAATGCGTACATGTAATAGCAATCAGTCTCAATCTCAACAGGAGGGGGGAGGGACGGACCTGTAGGAGGGAGGCTAAACGTTCTGTTGACCCTTTTCCCATCAGCTTACTTCACACACTGAAGTCATTTCTTACCCCTATTCTCCTGACTCCTATGAACACACTGCTGAGACCCACATTGTAAGTTAAAATGCTTCACTAAAGATTGCAATTCATGCTCACTCATGCATGGAATTTCAATTTGATAATTCATGAAATTTGCTCTAACAATTTAAATTGATAATGAATGACCATCAATTCATCAGAACACCCTCAAGTTTGCAAGTTCCAAGGGACTCGCCTCTCAAAAACTGAAAGAAACCGAAAGGCTAATTCCTGCCCACCCTAATTTTCATACCCTTTGTTTAAGCGGGTAGTGCTCACTCAAGCATGAATAGTTTTCCAACATTTTGGTGTAATTTGAAAGATGACTTTATCGGCTTTCCATATGTATAAGTCTTTCCCCCCAAAGTGATATACTTTTTATTTGGCAGCCATTTCAAAAGTGTATAGTTTTTTTTGGGACGCACTGTATGGCAATCTATTATCATGTACAACATGTTCTACAGTATCAGTGAAAGAGATAAAGTGAACACAGCAAATAATGTTTTTTTTGCAGTCATTGCTTTAATGTATTTATGTTTTCTTTTTAAATATAATGTATTAGATATTTCATATTATTATTCTTTCTTCACAATAACAAAATATACAATCCTAAATCTATATGATTGATTGATAGCTTCAAAGAAGATGATGCCTTTGGGTATTCAAATTAAATGAAGAGCACTTGCTAACTTACTTAAAACATTAATATTTCAAAATAAGTAAAAACAAAGCTTTACTCTAATCATTGAGAGTTTGTTTAATGAGATTTGTCAATCCAACTATAGTTTTCAGTAGTGTAATCTCTCATGGGATTATATGCAGTGAATGAACTTCTAAATTGCTACCAAACTCTGCAACTTTTTATTTTATTTCACCACACAATGACAAATCACAATATGCAGTGTTATAACACTGACAAACCACTTCTACATGCTCTCTACATGTGCAAACTGGCTTTTTTTAATGTCAAGGATCCTGCTTTCACAGTTAGATGCCGCAAATCAGCACAATATACTGCCAACTATGTTGATTCATCCATTGTCATGGTAACTACATCTTTCATTTTGTATGAGTTTCTACACACCCTCTGTCTTTCAAAATTTGATGACAAGTGTATGATCTATTCTCTATAGGTCACAAAAGGTTTTTAAGAGGCAGTCATTATGAATGAATCTTTCCTTACAGTGTATTCAGTGAACACAAAAGATTTTCCTGTTTAGTGATGAAAAATTAGAAATTGAATTATTTTCCATTGTTATCATGCTTAAATATATAAGACAGTGTCATTGGTTTTTACATGGCAAAACCAGTGCTTCGTTAAAACTGTATATAGTCAAAGATTCCAAGCTCCAGTCAACATTTCCTCTAAGATAACAAGATGTTAGGATAGCAATTCTCATCAGTTTCATGAAAGAAATTCAGGTGAACATTGATACATTTGGTCAACCTGTTGAAATAGATTTCTTAGTGATACTGAGTGACAAATGAATTGGTTATATTTGGTTTGGTGATATCTCTAAACTACTTCATACAATCATACAAGAGTAAAAAAAAAAACATACAACAATATGTATAAAGGATGTGTGTGTATGTGCATGTGTACAAAACAAAACCTTTTACCATTTGAATTAAAAGGAATATGTTTATTTTTCACACCTGAATGAAATAGTTTGGTATGTTAGAGCACACAGAACACTGAACCCACATTTTCTCCAGTAAGGTCAAAGTCCTATTGGTTATTACGTCTGGTCATTGGCTACATATATTTCAGTAGCCACAGTAAGGAAGGTTTACACCTGCAAACCACTGATAGCTGAATAGAAAGAACTTTATTCATATCATTTCTTCATCTGCATGATGGTGTTGGAGGTGCCAATCTTATATCATGACTCATGCGCTTCGTGATGCTTTCCAAATAACTTGGGTCACCGGCGTCCAACTTAATTATATGCAATCAAGGACACATCGGCAAGAAATTTTTTCTTCGTTCTGCTAACCGTCTTATCATTACAATAAGAGTAAGAATATTATGAGGTTAATCCAATGTGGGGTATAAGCTAAACTGATTTTCTTAAGCTTATATCACAAGCATAAACTGCAAATCATAGCATAAACTGCAAATCATACCGTAAACACAGAAGAGAGTCACTGCTGGCCAGGGTGAAAGCATTTTTAAAAGCTTATTCTTCCCATTTTCAAGCGAACCCCCTGTGCAGTTTCCAAAATAAAATACGTTAATATGAATTTTATGCAATGCATATCTAAACCAGTAAAGGACCCATTGTAGAACTATGATTAAGTTCTTGGCCGTGTTAAATTGATTTTAACATTAATATTTGCCTTTTTCAAAGACAATCAATTTACAACCAATGTAAAGTTGCTTAAATGCAACCACGGTTCAAACCTAAAGTCTTGAAAATAAACACATTTCTTTGCTACAAATTAGTGTTCATTGAATGTATCAGACAAGTTGTCCTGGGAAGTGCAAGCCAGTGAATGGGATTAAAATGTTTTAAATGGAGTGCTTTAAAGATTATGAAGCACACTAAGTGATAATCCTTATATATAATAATTTGGCCAGTTTATTATCGCATTCCTTCATTCCCAAAACTTTGTACAGGAACCTTCTGGTTGCAGTAGCCAATTGGTTAAATGTATTGTATGGTCAGTACCCTACTTCAATTCAAGATTCAAAGCCTTGTGTGAAATCAGATAAGCTTATACAGAATGAATATGGCCATATGAAAACACAAGCCATCTCCCCTAAAAATAGATTAAAAACAGGTGCAGAAATGGTTTCCTATTTGACACATTTTAGCTTTTGTTGTTCTAGTAACAGGATTAGGAGACAGATGTGTTGTTATTGAACATATTATTCCCCTATATAATGTACACGGTCATTGTAGGTTAATGGTTTAGATTAGGAACCGGATCACTTGATTCTTCATGTTTTGTTTAGAAAATGAATTTTAATAAGTAGAACAGTCATTCAAACACATCCCAATTTAACCTGGATGTTAAGATTTCCTATGAAATATGAATTACTTTTTTTCATCCAAATCCAATAGTCCTAAAACTAATCCTACAACTCATAAAGGACCTATCTCTCCTTTATTATCCATGTCAAATGATTTTGCAATTTCATCATTTGAATTTATAGAGATGGATCATAATATTCATGCCCATGAGTTTTTGACTTCAGTGTTTTCATATCAATGACGCCAATACTTCAAATCTACAAACTAAATACATTTGATAATGGCGTGATGGAACCTGTATCATCTTATCCATAAGTGTTTTAACTTGTATTCATAAATGCTCATCATATTCATACCTCTCATGGGCAATCATGTGGGATTACAGTTCTTGTAAATTCATAATTGGTGTTTTCTTTCTAAAGAAACTAGCATTCTTTTCTTTTTCAAATTCATTTTGTACATGGACTTTTCACTGTTAGGCACAATGAGACAATTACTAATATCTTTTCCAAGCTTCCCTTCAATATTAGCCATATTCTGATTACTTAAGAATTAACATGTTACCTATACATCTATTGCATCTATTCAACAATGAAGTCTTAGTTCTACAGATTTTCATATCAAAACCTTATAAAGTCTTACAGTTCTACAAGATTTTCATATCAAAACCTAATGAATAATGGAATAGAAAGTATCTAATGATCATTGATTGAAAATAGAATGGGAACTGGTTTAAAGACAAAATAGGACAAGACGAGCCTATGCATAATGGAGATGATGCAAACAATGTAAATAGAAAAATCTTAAAGGATTATGCATACATGTAGTGAAACTTATTTTGCAACTAATAGTCAATTTCAGCAAGGTGGAATTAAAAATGTATCAAAATACATTCACTCTAATCCTGACAAATTGAATAATTTGAATAATACATGATGTCTCGAGTTGAGAGACCGTGAAAGGGAGAATCAGGCATAAACGATTCCCATTCTTAGAAAATTTATTATGAAATGAGGTGGAAAGCAATAATCCAGACAGGAAATACTAAATGAGAAAGGAAAAGAATTATAAAGAAGCTTATACATGCAAGAATTTCAGGCTTTTTGATTATGTTTAATTTCAAACTTCTAACTCTAATCTTTAAGAGTGAAAAATGGATAAATCAACAAAACACAATTTTACATCTAAGAAATCAATAGCACAAATATGATCTGGAAAGTGAAACCTTCTGTACATCCACACTATTTAATGTTACCAGGTATTATCAGAAATGAAAGATATTATTTTGAAACAATTTGAAACTATGGCCGTTTATCAATACAATAACCTAAATGTATAATGTGATTACTGCTTGATCAGAGGGTAATCTGAATATATTGAACAAGATTTGATCAATCTTATTTCTGACATCAATAAGGTAAAAAGGGTTTGGGCATCAGCAATCAAAACAATAATAATTAAAATGAAAATAATAGCAATATTACCATAATAACAACTATTATCCAGCTATGTCATTGGTAATTTCACAAACCGGCATAAATCGGTAAAATTGTCGGTCAATATTAAAAATTTAGCTTTTTGTATTATGCATGTCTTCAACTCTAATGACTTACCAAATTTCAAATAAGAATTAATATTAAGGAAAGGAGAGGAATATAATTTTTTTCAAATTGGATTATCCCCTCCTTTGATTTTACAAAGCCTCCTAAACCATTGTTTCTACACTACAGTAATTTCCTGAAGATATGCAGTTTAATAATGTGACCTAAACCCGTATTTTCATAAAAATAAATAGTTTCTAGAATGCCTACCTCCACTTCAATTTAGATATAGAAAAAAGTAAATCTGAATTATGAACAAAATATTGCATATTATAAAAAGATGGAATTTATGCTTGGTAGGAATAATTACTCAGCTTCCTTTTAAACATAAAGTTATGGGTGTCTTAAAAACATCCAAACCTTGAACACGATTATCTGAAAATCGTGTCTTGGAGACCAGCCAAGGTTTAGGCTGGTTTGTAGAATCACCGACAATATGAGGTGCTATGCACTCGAGTATTATTATTACTACCCTGGTCAACTGATTCATTTAGTCTTGGCAACATATATATATATTTACATGCACATTTTCCATTCCCTGGGGAATAAATCAGTTAGTCGTTATAAAAAGGGAACTGACCACACCTTAGCATGCTCTAGCTCAACTTCGCAATCACCCAATAAAACTCTTGATGGAAAAAATGACAGGAGACTACATGTGACTCAGACACGTGCAAGTAGTCTGTTGAACCCACTCATCACGCATCACAGAGTTAGTCTTGACATCATTATGCAAATTCTTTCAATTACATTGGTATTCATCTTCTAATATTGGTTTGCCAAGCTTGCTTTCAATGTCTCCGCTAATTGTCAGAAATTTACTCCGAATAAACAAAGTTTCATAGTCTCTTGTTGCTCTCTATCCCTCTCTCTCTCTCTCTCTCTCACACACACACACACTGATTTCCTAATTTCAACATTTTAATACTTTATCAGTAACTACATGTATATATAGCCATATATTTCTTAGGCATGCAGTAGCCAGGTAATAGAAAGGTGATAAGAAAAGATGTAATGAAATCGGAAATTGTGTTTGTAGCATAATTGGCGGAGAAATGATAAAGAAATGTAAAAAAGTAAATTACATTACTAACAGATTTTGTTTGTAGTTTTAAAGAAATACTGATGGAAGAAGAAGAGAAAGATTCACATTTCAGAAAACATGGTGAAATATGGACGTTGTTTCATATCTTCATAAGATAATCTTCTATAATTGATTATGCATGCAGATGAGGATTAAAACCTGAATTAGCACTCTCATTGCTATCAAGGCCTTGTTTAATTCTTGAAGGGAATATTTACAACCTGAGAATATGTCCAAAATACCAGCTACCTAATATTTATTTACTAGTCCCCTTTGGGGTCTGCACATGGGCAAACTTTACAAAAAATTGTTAATTTACTGCTGATAGACTGAAATTGATTGTGCTAAACATGGAGATAAGTTGCCCAAAATCAAAGCACAACAATGTAGTGAAAAAACCCCAGAAATATAACACAATAGAGTTATTAGAAGTACCACTACACATGTAAATTTCTTTAACACACTAGCAGCAAAAAATAATCATGAGTAATGCTTGAGTTGACTGTGTAATTTTCTTTTAATCCTGGATACGGGAAGAGGTAATGGCAATACAAGACTTGCCGCTATGTTAATCATGAGTGTACTGTCCCATTATATGGGGAGTCTGAATTCAGTCTCTGCGGCCCATCCCTCGCCATTAGATTGGATGTGATGATAATTAAACATTGTGGTCGGATTCAAGGATACCTGCATCAGAGCTTACCCTTCGTATACTGTCAGCCAATATTAGTGGATATAACAGAGGCGTAACCAGAATCAGACATTACCATCGCCTCATGTTTCTAGCTAATGTTACTTTGCATGCATTCTTGACTGAACTGAAGGTGATCTACACATATTGCGCAGCTTGCATAGACCCTGGAATGACATTTGATCATACCCTCAACTCTTTCATTTTACTACCTGCTGGAAATACTGCATTATATTACATCTAAAAAGATAAAATGTGCCTCTATGTTATTATCTTTTTTCTTCTTTAACAACCACCATTATGCCATCTTATTCCATGGATCATACAATTGTCTGTATGTCATTTAATGGTGACTTTCCACCTGAAATTATAGAGGTAATATGTACAGTCTGACCTCTCTTATCAGGACACGTTGGACCCAGCACCAATCCGGATAAGGGATCTATCCAGATCTGGGCGAACCAATATTAATAAATACATCTAGCTGCCTCCCCAATGGTACAAGTAATTTATTGTTAGTGGGCATACACAGACAGTATTGCACTGCAGTCAGTGCAAATTATAGGCGGTTCTTTTTACAATAATGTAATTGATTGGTTGCCAAAACTCGTGGATAATTTACCTGCTGAAATGATTGAGGAATACATCGAGCATACCTTGAAAGAAAGAGAATGACTCAATGAAGTTGAGTTTAAAAATTAGATCATCACAGCTTCGCAAAGTCAGCCATTGTTTATGTTGACTGTAGGCTCAAACATGATAGATTGCGCTTTCAAAATGTAAGACCAGGCCTGAGCGAGACGTGTTGATTTCTTTTTCCCAAAAAAATCCGCTGTGCATGTGCCCTGATTTACTGGAAAATTATCCTGTCTATTTTCTTTTGGTGATTTGGATAAGATATTTTCATAAAAAATAATGTGGTTGTAGACTATATTGGAAAATGCATATAATCAAAATCAGAGTTTGCGTAGGAATTTTGATTTTAGATTAAGAATTCACTTCCTTACGTACTAGATTGAAAAAAAAGACATCTCTGAAAGTGTGCATCCGGATAATAGAAAGATCCGGATAAGGGGAGGCCAAATAAGAGAGGTCAGACTGTACTTCAATCAATGCCAATTAAAATGTACTGATCTATGTATTTATAAAATTAAAGTGGATGAAGTATACATTACTGCATCAAAAGTCTATGATCATGTTTAGGAGAGGGGGTACATCATCATTTTTACAGCAACGACTGCCACTACTGATTTAATTCGAGGTCATGGATTGGTTGAGAAGGATTGGCCTCTGACAATAACCATGACAACCGCCAGAGAATGATTATTTATCAGTGCTGAAAATTTTCATGAAATATTCCACAGATCAGCTAACAAATTAATACACTAAAACTGCTAAACAAGTAAAATAAAATGAACCAAATATAATTTTAAAAGTCCATCAAATGAACCATCCTTAAAATAACCCCATCACCCCCCCCCCCCCAATCAAAAATAAAGACTCTTTGAAAAAAATTAAATCTATATTTTCATGTGAATTTGTAATCTTTCAGAAGGAATTTTATTATATCAATTGGTTAAAATTGTTAATTAGATTAAAGCTTTCACGCTGTAAGCCCCTAAATTTTAATAACACCAAAATTAGCGGATGCTCCTGCTACCCACGCACACCTACATGTACCCATCCCTTCCTCTTTCAAGTTCCATCTCCATAAGCTGTGTATACATGTCTGAAACCCCATGAGTCAGATTTTCTTTTCCTATCCTAACACCCATGTCACCATAGCAGACACACTCATTATGAATGACGCCATATACCTGACACATACACACAAATGAACTCTTATAATCTCTCCTCACTGTATATATATATATATAGTAATTACTCATCTAACACATCTTTTTTTTTGATACACCATTCAGTGCCATAAAATTTTAATAATTCCAACGGCATAAAGTTCCATGAATTCCAAAAGTTTCCTGCAGTAATCATGACCCATTCCGATTCGCATATTTTTTGTTGTTTAGCGCAAAATTTGGGATGACTGGCTTATCTCAAATTTCTTTGGTCTGTTAAAGCAATCAGTTCTTGTCATTTTTCCACCCCATTACTCTTTCACCTGGTTTTTAGCTTCGTACGCGAGCTGTCACAAAGCAGACTTTAAACGGAAATCATCCATGAAGGTAATTACAATCCTTGCTTGGAACAAGTAAGAGTATTCACACACTGGTCTAAGACATTTTCTTCTGCAAAACATTCAGAAAACACCCCTTGGAACTTTGAGAGAATAAAATAAGAGGAACCAGCATTTTATAGAATCGCCTTATACAGTCGGAAATCTTTTGTATGCTTTGGATAAAAAAATTCTTAATTTGTAATCTTCATTGAATGCACTAACCACTACAAACAGCATCTGGGTCTGGGATGATATATAGTGCACCTCTAAAATGACAACTACATTGTAGATAGAAAGTGCTAGATTTTTTGCATCTGCATCACTCCCAATTTTACTAATGAAAGTATTTTTTGTGATCATACATATATATTCCAAACTACTTTTCAAATGTTTCAGAAATATGTGTGATTAGACACACAATTCACCATCATAAACCTATCCCTAAAATAGTGTGAACAAAAACATAATTCTACAATCAATACTTATTTCTTGTGTAAATGCTTGGTGTTTACTTTTTGATGATCTTGATTCATGTGTAAATATTACCCTTAAACATATCATGTATAATCTGCAGATGGTTTTTCAAAGAACAAGCTCAATCTTTTCACATATTATAAATACAAAAAGCCCAAGAATTAGCAGTCAATAAAACAAAACAAAGCACTTGAGTGGTTTCTTTTCTCAAAATTAATTTAAAGGGTTATTCCGATCTATTGTTTTCATCATACATATGAATGACCTGGTTTTATTGCAAGTTCATGTTCAACCAGCTTTCGTAATGCAAATCAAATACAAAAAGCAGCCATTGCAAAGATATCAGCAAAACAATCACAAGCACACACCATGAATACATACTCCCCTTTGTTGATTACAGCCTCATAACTCTAGGCTATGGGTGTATCTCCAACAGAAGTGTCGTAATCATTGATTTTCTTTCCTTCATTGGCATAGCTCGTTATTGCCGAAGCAATATTATTGTTTATGTGTAGGAGTAACTGCACTTACGATTGTGCAATTAATCACGGTATATTCATCATCAACAGAAATGAGGCAGGGGTAAAATTCCATACAGAATTACTCAAATTAGAATAGTCTGTTGTAAAATGACGGCTTTTAAGCTTAAAATGGTTATTTCAAAAGTAAAACTTCATTAAACCTAAAGCTGATTGATTATTGGGTATTGTAGATTCACATACATGTACTTCTACTATGTAACAGCAACAAATTATCTTTTTCTTTTCCTTTTTGCAGACTGCGCTGGATATCAAAATATATGGGGGAGGATTAAGCTTGACAATCCCTTCATTACAATACATGAAATTCAAATTCATCGCCTTTCTCATTCCGAATGAAAATTACTGACGATATTTAGTTTCTCCATTCTAACCAATAAAAGTTTACAAAGATAACTTGTTACAATATTTAGTGCTGAATGCAAAATATCATTGTTTGCGAATAAAAAAGAGAATATGCAAGTTATTTGTCTTGTAATATGTGCTGTTGTAAAATTAATGGAAGGGGAAAAAAAGATAGATTCAGGGCAGTCAAACTCCAACTCAAGTGATTTCTTAAACATAACATTCAGTGTCAGTGATGTTTAAAAGAAATAAATACAGTATTCAGTTTAAGCAGAACAATGCATTATTGAATTTGTTTTAAGTATAGAAGAACATACCTCGTCCGTCGACATGTGGTAATCGGGATCAAACTGACTGACAGATGAATACGATCCACGGTCTCGCTTTGCCCATGTCATTGTGATGTACACAACCAGAATATTGTTTTGGAATGTCTCCTTATTCCAGCATAGATGTATCACTTTCCATATCTACTAGATTAGATGAATAATCCAGAACCTTACAGAGTCAAACTGATCCAAACGGCTTTAAAGCCTAAAGTATAGTTTTTGAAGAGCTTCCAGAAAACTCTGAGGAATCAGTGTTCAGAGTTATTTTCCAGCGAGTTCACAGGTGTCTGCAATTTGTGCATGTATGCAAAGAGTTCTCTGGGCACTTTACTCAGAATGATGAACATGAAATAGTGCAGTTTGCAAAATTAATGGAACTTAAGTTCTGGATTGGTGTGATTACGTGCATCATTTACATGTAAGCCACAGTCTTTGTTTATGAGAAGATATACATATCAACTCAAATGCAAAACCTAATGATTTGCTTCAGTGGAAGATTAACAAAGACATCAACAAGCAGCAGAGTAAAATTATAATAATTGTTTCTTTTTTTCAAAATCAATCCCTATTAAAAGAAATATATATATATCATGAGGCACCAAAAAATGTTTTTTTTCTCAAAATTAAAAAATACACGCAAATTTCTTTAATAAAAAGAAACAAACATAAATTGCATAGGCAAAAACTTTGGAAGTAAATTCAAAATGAATATCTATATACAATTGTAAAAGAAATCTGTTGCTTGCTTTTCTATAGTGTATATAACTTAAATGCATTCAATTGCACTTCTTTATCTCTCGATAAGATGCACTTGTGTCATGAAAGCTTCTTTGGAGGATGTGCAATATAATTTACTAATGCCTTTTTTTCTTGAAAAGTATCTACTGGAATATGAGGCCTTCTACATGTATATTCACTTCTTAGGTTCAGGTTAGTTCACTGCTGTCTGGGAGATGACATGTCACAGGTAGTGTGGTCAATATCCGTCATATGTTATTTCACTTTGAAATAATTAATCAAGCTGCAGACATGTCACGAGAGAGAGATGTTCTGCAAAATATGTTCATGTAAGGTAACCTCCTAAATGTAATCTCCATAAAATGAAAGTCTTTTCCACTAACGCTGTAGCACATTTCAAAATAAAAATGTAATATCTTCTGGAATGGTACAGTCAGAATAAAAGAGAAAAGAATGTTGCGCTTGAGTTCACCTTGTTGACAAGATCTCAAAAATGCCGGCAACGGTTACAAGGAATTTGTTGGAGGATGATGATGATAAATTACTAATGTCACAAGCAGTAGGTGTACACCTGGGATTAGGAAATTATGTGTCTTTGAGCTGAAGACCCTGTTGCAAGACTGAGCCCACAATCGCATCAAATTATCTGTAGAAGATGTGAATGTATTCTTCATGCCAGAGCTGTTCGTAGGCAGTGTCACTCCATTCATTATACATGCACATGTCAGCTAGCACCAGTAGGCTTCCAATTCCCCTTGGGTTTTCCAATGCGCAGGTATCGTCCTCTTGCGAGTGATTCGTGAGGAACCACGACGGGGTACTCCTATCTCATATGCCATGCCCATGAGGCACACTTGCCCCCCAATCTACCACCTTTCCCCCGAAGAGGCGGTTCCCTCGTTCTGATACAGAATCTTGTGGACAGAAATTCCAAGCCAAAAACAACTTTCACACAGTGGAATTGGATATCATTCCAAAAAGTGGCATCAGCAATATCTTCTTTTCTATGAATTTAATCATGTCAACAGCTTTCTCCCGATGATGGCACATAGCAATGGAGATCCAATGTGTGCACCAAGTTATCATCGATGCCCCATGTATGAGACAGACAGTATGCGTTCGAGTGTACGAGAGAGAGGGAGAGCATGAGAGGAACCGGCAGAAAATGAGAAAACGTGGGAGAAAGGGATAGAGAATTGAAAGGGTGGTGCATGAGTGTGTGTGTGTGTGTATTGTGTGTGTGTTGAATGCATACAGAATTACTGAGCATCACATAGTGGAGGTAATGAGGAATTGCAGCGGCTGATAACGTGCATACTAAGTGGGTTTGTGGAGATGAATTGAGGCCTGTCTCACTGAGGCAGTACCATTTCATACAATGGGGGTGTTGCAAAGAACAATGTGATTACATTTTATGCAAACAAAATGTTCTGGCTATATGCATCTCTAAATCTGAATATCTGATTTTGAAAGCTATTATATCCTGCATCAATTTTAAGAGACAATTAAATATACTTGAAAAAGAAATTTTCAAATATCTATATATTTCATCCTTGAAAGAATTGGGACTTTAAATGAAATCATTAGGGCTTTAACATGCCTTTCAAACCACTTCAAATGATAATTAGTCAATAAGCTATTTTCGTGTAATTATAGAAATCAGACACCATGACTTAATAAATGTGATATTTCAGAGATATATATTATTACAGATTTAAGTTTTGCAATTTAGTAGGTTCAGCATATTTCTGCATTTCAACTGTTGCATGGCTTATGACAACTCTTTGTTTCAGAGTAGATAAAAGGTATTCAGAAAGAAGGTTTAGGCCCTATACATCTACACTCCATGTTTTAAGCAGATAGAAAAATTATGTACACATACTTGTATTATTTTAGCAATTTTCTATGTAAGCGACTAGTGCTCAACCTAGAATTACTGTTTTCATCAGACATAAGAACTTGATCATGTTCAAAACATGACTTTATATCATAGCTCAGATGCATTTAAGGATTTTTTTTTCCAAATAAGACAATTTTTCCCCTTTTGAATCAGTTGATTTTCAGTGACAAAAAACAGAAGACAAGATGGTTGTCACTTTGGGGTGGGGCCTTGTACCTTTTTGACAAAATACCATCATCATCACATAATCATCATCATCATCATCATCATCACATAATCATCATCATCATCATCATCATCATCACCATCACCATCACCATCATCATCACCACCATCATAATCATCATCATCACATAATCATCATCATCATCATCATCATCACATAATCATCATCATCACATAATCATCATCACCATCATCATCACCACCATCATAATTTCCTTCAGCAAGAAACTCATCCACATTGTGCTGCACTCAACCCAGGTGAGGTGAATGGGTACCCGGTAGGAAGAAATTCCTTGAATGCTTGAGCGCCTAGGCAGCTCAGCTAAAGCCGGGGTAATAATAATAGCAGGGCCCGCTGGTAGAACAGTTTTTGAAACTGAAGTGGCTACCCTGGGTAAATATACCTATATTATTATTATTATTATTATTATAATCATCATCATCACATAATCATCATCACCATCATCACCATCACCATCATCATCGCCATCATCATCATCACCATCATCACCATCATCATCATCATCACCAACATCATCGTCGTCAACATTTTGTGAATACTTATTTCTTAATGGGTGAATCATTGGTAGCGTGCACCATAAACGCTCCATTTTCGTGTTAGGGAACATGCTGTATTATGCTTGTAGACATACGCCCAATGATTAGGTGTCACCCTTTTATGTGCCCCCCTAGTCTGCCTTCTCTATGAAATTAACCTTGCTATACACAGCAGATTCATGTATGTGTTTACAAACTATCCTTCATGTTAATTTAATGGCCAATGAATTGGATCAAATTACATACCGAGAGTACCGGCAGAAAACGAAAGACCTCTAAACCGAATGGGTACAGAAAAATGAAGGTGGACAGTTGGGGGGGGGGGCTGATACATCATAAACACACTGTTCTTCGATCTTGTTCATTGTGAGAGATTTAACTTTCTACTAACTGTAGTAAGTATTTACACCATAAGAGGACAAGTGCAAAAGTCAGGATTTTGTGAAAAGAGTTCTGATCAAATTCTGATCAATCCATATATATTGAGATTCCTTAAAATAATATGGTAAAATGCTGACTCTTACAAGGCTCACAAAATAAGTCACCGAACATGGAACCTTGTATACTCTTCCAATTTCCACCTTTTCTCTTTTTCTTCTCTCAAGCTTTTAAATTACTCTTATCAAATTTTAGTTAGTAGTAATCATACGTATGTACATTTCCACTTGTAAGCGGATGAAGGAACCCATGTAAATATGAGGCGCCGAATGTACCAATATTATATAGAACAATTATTTGTTATATAATCATTATTTATTAAATAATAACTATTATTTATATATAATTTACATTTTATTTGTAAATAACTACTATTATATAAAATATCATTTCTAATTATTTATATATAATTCCAAGTAATACTTCATTATTTGTAAATAATAATAGTTCGACATTCCATTATTTATAAATAATGATTATTTGTTTTTCATTATTTATAAATAATGATTATTCGTTTTTCATTATCTATAAATAATGATTATTTGTTTTTCATTATTTACAAATAATGATTATTTGTTTTTCATTATTTATAAATAATGATTATTTGTTTTTCATTATTTATAAATAATGATTATTTGTTTTTCATTATTTACAAATAATGATTATTTGTTTTTCATTATTTATAAATGATTATTTGTTTTTCATTATTTATAAATAATTTGTTGAGTTTTCCATTATTTATAAATAATGATTATTTGTTAAATAATGAAAACGTCTACTTCATTATTTATAAATAATTTTTTCGAGTGCACCATTATTCTCATTATTTATAAATAATCATTATTTAATGTTCGAGTTTTCCATTATTTATAAATAAAGATTATTTGTTAAATAATGAAATATCTACTTCATTATTTATAAATAATAATTTTGTTTCAATATCCCATTATTTATAAATAATCATTATTTATAAACAATTTTTACAGTTTGCCATTATATACAAATAATCATTATTTATATACAAATAACCATTATTTATTAAATAATGCCATTATTTATTAAATAATGGAAAACTCGCTATAACATGCAAATGTGGGACCGCCCATGATATGAATATTCATGATGCGATTTCCTTTTTCGTGATTTTTCTTCACAAATTTTTGTCCATTTCCTCTTCATAATGAAATTTCTTGAAGCAATTTTCTAGGGATATGGTCTGATTGTAATATTCTTCATTTTCTATATAACTTCGTCTTCGTAGAAATATCAAAAAGTGTAATTTTATACGATTTTTCCTACAGTTCACAATCCCCATAGGCGCGCGTGTATCGTAGGGACAACCGGTGAATCGACGGAGTGCTCTTCATCGAAATACTACGTTGGTTGGTCCCCGGAAGTGGCGGGCGGAATTTAGCCTGAATCCTCGATGGAAGTCGATCAAGTGCATATGAGCTGAGAGAGTGAAATATCAGTGTACTTGTACAGGCCCTTCTACTTTTTATAAATATTTCTTGTTGCTTTTTTTGTTAAGTTAATTTTTCCTGGTGTAGAGATAAGTTTCAGTTCTAATAATGCACTTCAAATACATTTTGGAGTGTCTGTTTGAGGCGTTTGGGGCGATTTCACCCTGGCCCCAAAATGCTCGCAACGACAATACGGGGGCATGATGACCCCTAATTTTTTAAAAACTTATTTTTCTATTGAAAATTATCACAAAATTCACCAAAAGTGTGCACGAAAGCCTTCGTATTTCCCTTTTAAAACACCAAAAAGTGCCCAAATGACAAGCTTGGTCGCTTCGCTGTGTCGCTTTCAACTTGAGAAAGTTTACGCGTCTGCTTCCCCCCCCCCCCTCCTCCGAAAGAAATTCTGTATACGGCCATGCTCTAAAGAGCCTGGCACATTGATTTATGTATACTTCATTTTCATTATTTTTATCTCATTATCATCATGGCCTTACGCAGAATTTTTTCCGGGGGGGGGGCCGGTGGGGGGAGCAGGACGCGCGTAAACTTTCTCATAAAAATCTTGAAAAAGCGAAGCGACCAAGCTTATCATTTGAGCTTGGTCGCGTCGCTGTCTCGCTTTCAAGATTTTTTTGAGAAACTTTACGCGCGTCCTAGCTGCTCCCCCCCCCCCCCCCCGGTAAAAATTCTGTGTAAGGCCATGATGATAATGTGATAAAAATAATGAAAATGAAAAGTACATATAAATCAATGTGCCATATGCTCTTTTGAGCATGGCTGTTCACAGAATTTCTTTCGGGGGGTGGGGGCAGACGCGTGTAAACGTTCTCAAGTTGAAAGCGAGACAGCGAAGCGACAAAGCTTGTCATTTGGGCTTGGTCCCGTGGCTGTCTCGCTTTCAAGATTTTTTTGAGAAAGTTTACGCGCGTCATGCTCCGGCCCCGGCCCCCCTGGAAAAAATTCTGCGTAAGGCCATGTTGATAATGAGATAAAAATAATGAAAATGAAAGTATACATAAATCAATGTGCCAGGCTCTTTAGAGCATGGCCGTATACAGAATTTCTTTCGGAGGAGGGGGGGGGAAGCAGACGCGTAAACGTTCTCAAGTTGAAAGCGACACAGCGAAGCGACCAAGCTTGTCATTTGGGCACTTTTCGGAGTTTTAAAAGTGAAATACGAAGGCTTTCGTGCACACTTTTGGTGAATTTTGTGATAATTTTCAATAGAAAAATAAGTTTTTAAAAATTTAGGGGTCATCATGCCCCCGTATTGTCGTTGCGAGCATTTTGGGGCCAGGGTGAAATCGCCCCAAACGCCTCAAACAGACACTCCAAAATGTATTTGAAGTGCATTATTAGAACTGAAACTTATCTCTACACCAGGAAAAATTAACTTAACAAAAAAAGCAACAAGAAATATTTATAAAAAGTAGAAGGGCCTGTACAAGTACACTGATATTTCACTCTCTCAGCTCATATGCACTTGATCGACTTCCATCGAGGATTCGGGCTAAATTCCGCCCGCCACTTCCGGGGACCAACCAACGTAGTATTTCGATGAAGAGCACTCCGTCGATTCACCGGTTGTCCCTACCGTACACGCGCGCCTATGGGGATTGTGAACTGTAGGAAAAATCGTATAAAATTACACTTTTTGATATTTCTACGAAGACGAAGTTATATAGAAAATGAAGAATATTACAATCAGACCATATCCCTAGAAAATTGCTTCAAGAAATGTCATTATGACGAGGAAATGGACAAAAATTTGTGAAGAAAAATCACGAAAAAGGAAATCGCATCATGAATATTCATATCATGGGCGGTCCCACATTTGCATGTTATAGCGAGTTTTCCATTATTAAATAATGCCATTATTTATTAAATAATGCCATTATTTATTAAATAATGGCATTATTTAATAAATAATGGTTATTTGTATATAAATAATGATTATTTGTATATAATGGCAAACTGTAAAAATTGTTTATAAATAATGATTATTTATAAATAATGGGATATTGAAACAAAATTATTATTTATAAATAATGAAGTAGATATTTCATTATTTAACAAATAATCTTTATTTATAAATAATGGAAAACTCGAACATTAAATAATGATTATTTATAAATAATGAGAATAATGGTGCACTCGAAAAAATTATTTATAAATAATGAAGTAGACGTTTTCATTATTTAACAAATAATCATTATTTATAAATAATGGAAAACTCAACAAATTATTTATAAATAATGAAAAACAAATAATCATTATTTATAAATAATGAAAAACAAATAATCATTATTTGTAAATAATGAAAAACAAATAATCATTATTTATAAATAATGAAAAACAAATAATCATTATTTATAAATAATGAAAAACAAATAATCATTATTTATAAATAATGAAAAACAAATAATCATTATTTATAAATAATGAAAAACAAATAATCATTATTTATAAATAATGAAAAACAAATAATCATTATTTATAAATAATGGAATGTCGAACTATTATTATTTACAAATAATGAAGTATTACTTGGAATTATATATAAATAATTAGAAATGATATTTTATATAATAGTAGTTATTTACAAATAAAATGTAAATTATATATAAATAATAGTTATTATTTAATAAATAATGATTATATAACAAATAATTGTTCTATATAATATTGGTACATTCGGCGCCTCATATGTAAATGCCCAATATAGTGTGTCTAAAAAATCTAGAATTCCAAGTACTTTGGAAAAACCTACATTCCTGTTTTGATTAAATGAGTTGAATCTACGTCTTGATGTTAAGTGCGACTAAAGGGATAAATACTTAATAACAACAATTTCCTACAGGAAACATTCTGAAATCCTTTACTTTCCTGTTAAAGACTCAGATGGTCTCAATAATTCCCATTCTTCGTACAAAGGGGAATTTGTGAACTTGCATGGAGCTTAAAGGGTATGAATGCATATCGGAGACTCCTATCTGCATTTAAAAATGAAAAGAGACCCTGTAAAATGATATTCTACACACCTTGGTTCAGATTCAAGAAGTTAATTTTAACCACCTTTGGCAATTTTCTTTGCTTATATGTAAGATTTTAAACATTTCTTTTTATACAACTCTTACTTTTCATAAAAGTCATCCTAAATATGACTTGTAAAACTGACAATCAAATTATAACTATGCTATTTAAAAAACGTTAAAAAGGAACATCTGTGCATAAGCTTATTATATGTTAAAAACATGTGAAATATAATTTTAAACTATTATCGATGCAACAAATTTCTTTAAAATTACCATCTTTATGAGGCTTAGTAAATTGTATCATCATAGAATAAGAATGCAAATTTGAATGATTACAGCTGATAAAGAACATTTGTTTTCTCTATCTCTACTGGTCTGATTTGTTTATTACAAATAAAAAATTTCAATACTGATATAGACCTACTTATAATGATTTATCATTTACAGCTGCAGTGGCAAAGATATTCATTATGATGAGATTATCATAAATCATATTTCAGGCTAGCTAATCTTTAATACATAGTGAAGATGCATAACACTGAAAAGAATTTGAATTTAACATAATTTGACCACACTTGTGAGTACATATGGACCACATATAGTGTTTGTATGTGATTACACTTAGCTGTCCAATTATGTGCATTCTCACACTGCGCGAGGCCCTTTGATTATGTGTATTCATGCACTGCCTGGCACTACAGAGCATGAATACGAGTGAGTACCACTCCTGCAGCTGCAGTGCATTACAATATACAACTTCTCGGTGACATTTCGAGGCAGAGGTTCACCTAACTGTAAGGCACCAGTAGAGGGCAGCAGATAAGCTATATAATGCTATTATTGGGATGATGTAAGGCGATGAGTATGAGTGATGACATTGTGCTACAAATGAAATGACAATATACTAGCATTAAGTTGAAGTACGATTGCTTCTAGGAAATGGTCATGTACCAGTTACATTGTAGCTTTCTAAAATCTAAGCACATTGCTCCATTAATGGAATAAAAAGCAGATATCTGATACTGGCCATCATATAAGAGCCCTGGCCGTTTACCAAATAACAACAGGGAAGCCAAAAATATTTGTAAAAACTTAAGAAAATCATTCATGGACCCTTTTTAAAAGAAAATAGCAGGGTAACGATGTAGCTAAAGATCAGTTAAAGGCAGAGGCCTTATAAACAAATTTCTCTTTTATAATGAAAATTGAAACCAAGTAAAGGGGTGTATCTCACTGAGCAGCAAATGCTTGCCAACATAGCTAGATTTTGCCAGGGTTCATAATAGGTTGTAAAAGGTTTGTAAAATTTAAAACAAAGTTAGTAAACAGTTTTTCTTGAAACAAAGAAATTTTGAACATGTTCAGAATCTCTTTTTCCACAAACAGACAATATCGCGTAAGTTCTCTTTTATTCGCCAATAATAGCAACCCAATGTTCCTAATCATTCGCCGCTCAGTGAGATACCCCTTATAAAAAAAAATCCCTTCTCATGTAGTATTAACTGAGCATGTTTTTGAAGAGGGTTTTTTTCAACTGGCAATTTGGAAGGTTGACCATTCGTCCATAGTATCCAATGCAATAAATGAATGCATTTATCACCACAATCATTCTATCTCTGATTTTAAGCAAAGATACTATATACATGTACATGTACAAGGGGAAGATTGGACAGTACATAGTCATAGAGCGCACAATGATACGCTTGGGAAGAGAGCCCTACAGCGCTGAGTAAGTAACAACCTTTTTTTACCTTTGCGTATCACGATATGGTTGTGTACAAAACATATGAGAGAAATGGTGAAGGGGTGAAGGAATAGACGATTTTTACTTAAAAAAAAAATTATTTAATTTGTTTTCCTTTTATAAAGATGAATATATTTCAGAGGTTGCTGGGTAATAAAAGACAGAATTATTCCCATGTGCCGCCCTTGAGACCTCTCGAAAATCCCCTCTCTCATTTTCCCAAATGTTTCATACCCAGCCGCGTGCAGATGTGCGATGGTTTACTTACTCAGCGCTAGAGGGCGCCTTCCCCATGAGCATTAATCAAGCGTTTCAAAAATTCGCCAAAGTATCCCATCTTACCCTTGTAGTATCTTTGTTTTAAGGTACAGAAAATTGGAAAAGATTAGGGGAACTTTGTGGAAAAGCTGATGATAAATAAGAATGGGGTGTTTTAAAAACACCTCATTAAATAACACTCCTTTCATTGACTCATCCTCACATGTTCAGCAACAGAAAAATCTGGAAGCATCAATAATAACTGTGTCCACTTTTTTTGAAATAGTCTACATTTATTCAAGCACAGTAATCACGCTGATTAATTCCATTTTCCATGATATGATCTGGTGCACCAAAGATTGTAGGCAATAGAGGGATCAAAATAATTGGTCTTCTAAGAAAAAAAAAGTGAATTTTGGTATAACTACGATGGCTACAGTTGACAGGAATGTTTGGAAGCTTTCTGCGATCTCCTTGACCCTTGACAACACATTTGTGGTATTCTTATGAAAAGTGGAAAAATTTGTTACCTGTAATCTCTCTTGATAACATGTTAAAAATATTGCATTGTGGGTAAGAAGAATTAAGTGCTGCAGTGTAAAATCATGAATGGAATGAGTAATTCAGGGCACTAGATATTGCATAAAATTTAAAATCATGTTGGTTTTGCCATCCAGTTCTAACAGAAAATCAAAATAAATGTTTCCATGGAGTTAACTAAAAGTTACCATCAAACCTGGCTCAAGCTAATGCTATTCAAGGTGTAAGGCCTCTGTTACATATGTATATATGCATCAGCCCTGGCGCCAGCTTTAGAGCCGCCTTATTGCCTGCAATTTGAAGCCGTCTCAAGACCATTATACCCCTGTATACATGGTCTGAGGCCTACAATAATATCTGTGAAAGTCAGCTTCATGCATGTTGCCTATACACATGACACGAGTCACCTGACTTTTCATGTTAGCATTGTGCATTGTTTGTAGATATAACTATTGTTCGCTAGCTACCACGTTACAAATTTAAGCCAGCCCGAGTCCACTTCGGGGTTATATACCGATTGCCATATTGAGGCCGGACTCAGGCCAGCTTCAAATCACATCCAGAGGTGCACTCGATCCCGGCTGGTGACAGTGCGGCTTGTTCTTAAAGGACAAGTCCACCCCAACAAAAAATTGATTTGAATAAAAAGAGAAAAATCCAACAAGCAAAACACTGAAAATTTCATCAAATCGGATGTAAAATAAGAAAGTTATGACATTTTAAAGTTTCGCTTAATTTCCCAAAACAGTTATATGCACATCCTGGTTGATATGCAAATGAGGGGACTGATGACGTCACCCACTCACTGCTTCTTTTGTATTTTATTATATGAAATATTCTTATTTTCTCCCCCTTGTCATGTGAAATCGAGTTTGTTCCTTCCTGAACATGTGGAATTAACATTGTTTAACATTATGTGGTTCAGTTAAGTTGGTCCTAAATGTCCAATTGGTAAAAATTGAAATATTGTATAATTCAAACAATAAAAAACAAAAGAAGTAGTGAGTGATGGACATCATCAACTCTCTCATTTGCATGTTACTGAGTTGTGCATGTAACTGTTTCGAGAAAACTAAGTGAGACTTTAAAATGTCATAACTTTCTTATTTTACATCCGATTTTGATGAGGTTTTCAGCATTATGCTTTTTGGATTTTTCTCTATTGATTCAAATCAACTTTTTTATGGGGTGGACTTGACCTTTAAATAGGGGGTGTTACACATACATTGTGCCGTCCCCGGGGTCGGCCTCAGTCTGCTTTTGATGCATGTGCAACAGGGATCTATCGCAATGTTGGCTTAATACCAGACTGATAAAATCCTTTGCTAATCATCATCCCATAGCATGAATGAATGGCAGATGAAAGACTGAAATCCAACCTAAAGTAGGTGATAGGATTCGCCTTGTTCCAAAAGCATGACCATGCATAACTTATTCACCTTGAGGCAACACTAGCAATCATGTAATCATGTTAAATGTAGTTTGCACAGACACTCAGCACCCCTACGTCTTAATGGAATAACACTCATTGCGGTTGTAATGAATGCATAATTTAGTGAAGTGACGCTTCATTTCAAAAGTTACTTAAGAACATTGGGTAAACGGCAATATCATTGAGATTGTGGAAGGAAATGTTAGTCTTTAAAACTAGGTACTATGAATTTATGCATTAAACGTGACAATAGTGTTGAATTCAATTTCTTTCATAATTGCTCATGTGACCATTGGTGGAGCCCAACATTTGTTCGCACATGTTTGCAACAATCATCCCTAGTCACACAAACAAACAAACTGAGAAAGCTCCTTCAAGAAAACTGTAACTGTTCAATGTGACTTTTTACTGAAAGATTTTCCTCACATTCAAAACACATTACATGTAAGTGTTGTGACCATCATGTCATTTTTATTGACAGTTTCTTTGTGCAAATAGATCTTAAAAACAATAGCACCTCCTCTTGGCAATGTAGGTAGTAACCGCATACCTACATGTAATAAGTAATTACAAATATTTGATCCTGAAATTTTCTGCCATACTATGCTTGAAAAAAATATTTTAAGAACATATGTATTTTTCAATTTGTTCATGGACCAGACAAAAACACAATTCAAATTTCAGTGTCAAATATCAGATTTTAAGTATTTTGTGATGAGTTTTTCATTATTTAACATCTAATGAATTAAAAAAACTTTAAAAATGAATAACAAATCAAAATACTGTTCATGGAATTTTGACAAATCAAAATACTGTTCTTAAAGTCTAGTATAGTGGTGATAGAAAGTTAGTCAGGGTTCCCAGCTTTTCAAGAAAACAGAATTCTCAGATTTTTCCCTGATAAGTATTTAAACCCATTCCCAGTTTCGCATTTTTTCTATTAAGTTGTTGCAGTGAATTATACATATTTTGAGTATAAAAAAAATAGTGTAAAACTAATAAGTACCACCATAACCAGTCATTCAATGGATGTTGTTTTGATATGTAAGTTCAGTCTGACTGACTACCGTCCTTTCGACTTTTTGGCTGATCAAAATTCCCCCATATTTCCCCATTTGAGGCATTTCCCCCTGATTTTAGGTATTTTTAAAATCAAATTCCCTGACTGGAAAAAAGTAAAACAATTTTCCCTGATTTCCCTTATTTCCCCGATGGGCTGGGAACGCTGTAAAATAGTGAACCCCACCAGAAAATACACTCCTTTATACTGAGTGTTGAATGAAGAAAATACCACAATAATGTTCGTCAAGCCCAGAGAAACAAACTTTGTTGAATGTAATATCTTTTTACCTGAATTCACAATTCAATATCTAAAACATGGCAGAACTTGAACACTTAAAATATGTTCATTTTCTGGTGGGGTTCACTAACCTTTTAGCACAACTGTATGTAAAGCTCACGCCTGTATGGTAAGAGGACTAGTGGCAATACGCACAACTGTATTTGTAAATTTCAGCGAGAAATACAGTCCTTAACATAAAGGAGGCATGGTTGTGCTATGATTGAAATCCCTAGACTGCCATAAAGATGGATGACCTACCCCCCTTAATTATCTACATTAAGAGGTTTGTCCTTGTAAACTAATTTATTTTTGCAATCATTTGCAAACTACTAGGAAAGAAAATATATTGATATATCCAAAACATGCACTGTATTTCATGGACAAAAGAATAGTTAGGCCTACATGTATCCTAATCTGAATGAAAAATGGGGGACAGACCTTCGCTTTAGTTTGATAAACAACACCTTGAATTACACTGTTGGCAGCTTTTGTGTAGGCACTCAAGGAGTCTACTCTCTCAACACTTCAGTGACAAGGGCATTTGTTTTATTAATTAGATAAATCTTTATGATTTCTATTGCTTAACACATCCATCATCTTTCATTTACAAGAAAGCAAGCCGGCAAGGAGCAGGCCCAATCTCGGCTAAAATCATCTTCGGCTTGAGAAGCAGACCCAGCCTTGGCTGCACATCAATCTGAATTAAAGACCAACAAGATTTCCAAAGGTTAAAGATGTCTGTGCTATTGAAAGCCGGCGAATGGAATGGTACGAGCACATGAGGGGCCACGCAAAGGGATGGTGTGCAATAAAGAAGCGGTGAGTAATTACTTGATATGTGAAGTCAAATGTGAATATTATGAATTAATCAGACGCTAGGGCTCAAGCCATTGCAGCTATACCCTGGGGCCCGATAAAAGGGGGTGCCATCATTATTTCTAGGAACTGTGAGAAAAGGTGGGTCTATTCTTTTAATATGATGAGCAATGCTTGGAATTGGCTTTTTATATTACTGTGACTGTTGACTTGGTGATGTCGTTCTCTCTTTCAGACTGAGGTTATGCATTATGAAATTAAAGGGTCTCTAAAATTCATTTACCAAAGATTATCCATAGAAAGGGCTGCATTGAGAGGGACAATGCGATCCAATGAAGAGGTTTCACGCTCAGTGAAAAAAGGTTAATATATATCCAAGCCAGCTCTTGTAAATTACAAAAGATCCTAAAAGATAATATGTTGTTTGGTTCTGAAAAATGTAATATTGATGAAGAGAGGTGGAAGAACTTGGTCCTTGAAAATAACTGATTTCTCTGGACTGTGGATTTCAATATGCTGGGTTTAAATCTTTCTGTGGCATTAATATATCCCTTAGCACGAAAGGTTTGCCACTCGGGATTCAGGTGGGGGAAATTGGTACCTCGCAGGAAATACTCATCCTCAAAATGCAGGCGTCTCATACTGGTTGAGTAAAACAAAATTGATCACAGAAGAATCATCTTATGCATTTAGAAATCAGATTAATATTATTGTTATTACTGGATATCAGAAATTTTTTCAAAATGTGAATCTTAGATATTTGCAATGATGAATGATGTGTTATTTGTATTCCATTTACAAATAAAATTTAGAGGTTAACAAAATGTAAGAAACGATGAGCACAGAATGGCTACCTACTTTGAGAAAACAAAGAGTGTTGCTAGGGTGAGCACATAATACGCCTGCCTGTAACACGGAAAATAGAGTTATTAGTCAAGAAAAGTGAAAGGCGGCGACTTCACCTTTGACCTTTTTGACCTAAAAATCAATAGGCTTCCTGGGATCTATGCTAGTAGCATACAAACCAAATCATATGAGCCTAGATTAAACTTAAGTTATTGCATTTACAAGGACTTCATAAGGGTAAAATAAAAGCATGTCACTGTGACCTTGACGTTTGACTTTTGACCTCAAAATCAATAGGCTTCCTGGGATTCATGCTAGTATCATACATACTAAATTATATGAGCCTAGAAAAAGTCAAACTGAAGTTATCGCGTTTACAAGGAAAAGTTAACAGACGGACAGACAGATGAACAGACAGACGGACGGACACCGAGCGTGATACCATAATAGGACGGGCATATAATAAAAATGAATGAATGGAATCTAGTATCTTATTGGTTATTACATGAGTAGTCTATAATTAGAACATACTTTTGTCACTATCATCACGTGGATTGGACTGATTGGGTAAACTTTACTCAAATGATGTAATTAGAGGCTCTTGCTGTCCCACCCCTTACTGAATATCTCTTCCACGATTACATAGAGCAATTTAAGGCTGACTCACATTTTCCTGCCAGGAATCTCTTGCATTGCTGATCTCTGAACCTGGCATCTCTATCATTACCATGTTCACACACTCCAGTATAACAATATCACAGAAATATTACAGAATCGCATCAGTAAGCATTGACCATAACCTGTGTTCATTTAATCCCTCAACATCCTGCAAAATTGCTCAATATTTTTGTGGGGTAGGAGCGTACCAACGAGTGTTAGACAGATTTTATATCACATTGTAAAAGAATCCTTTGGGCCCTCTTTCAGGGTAGATGCTTGTCAGTTTTTTTATTGTATTCATTTTCACAAACATAAATGGTAGGAGCAATTTGAATAATCAAATAAAAACTTATATCTGTTAGAAGTGTCATGGATCTACTGCATTAGTGGGAAAAGGCAAAATATAAATTAGTCATACCCTGTAAATGCTCTAGTATTTTTTCCCATATATTTAACTTTCTTTTGCAAATATATAGCCTCTATGAAGCTACAATAATAGAATGTGATTTTCTTCCAAAAACTATTGTATACTTTAGAGTCAGTTATATCGATATCCAAACAAGCATTTTTATTATGGGCTTTGGCAAAATGCAGATATTCTAATTGTAAAATGTTATCCTATCCTCTATCTCATTTTTAAGAGCCAGCATTTTTATATAAATAAGAAAATGAAAGTTTTGCAAAAGTCTATTAAAAAGTCAAGTTGTTATTGACAAGACTATTAAGGTGATGTATTTTATATCATTCTGAAAAAGAATTTTCAGAAAACTTTGGACCAAGCAAATAATTTAGACTTGGTAATACATGGAATGGAAAGCACACAAATGAGGGAATTTCTGGAAAAAAAAATGAATAAAATGTTCAAGGTGGCACCTGGAAGATCTCTGGATAGACAGAGAATATCCAACAATTTGCACATTGAACAAGAGTGTTGCTGGGGCGAGCACATAATACACCCGCCTGTAACTTGGAAAATGGAGCCTAGGTTGAGTTCAACTGAAGTTATCGCATTTACACGGACTTCAGAAGGGTAAGATGAAAACATGTCACTGTGACCTTGATCTTTGACCTTTTGACCTCAAAATCAACGGGCTTCCTGAGATCCATGCTGGTATCATACACACCAAATTATATGAGCCTAGGTTAAGTTAGACCTGAAGTTATCGCGTTTAAAAAGAAAAGTTAATTGACGGACACCGAGCGTGATACCATAATACTTCCCGTAGGACAGGCGTAAAAAAATAAAATCTTACCTGTCGCAATAAACTATTTGAACTGGTATCTGAGAAGCTGCCATTAGATCGTTTGAATTTATTCCCCTTTTTCCTAGGACCCTTTCCAGCAGAATTCTGTAAGTAAAAAAGAGAAAATAAAATATAGCAAGTGTGAATATTTCCGCAATTAAAGTCTAGGTAGGCAAATGTCCAATTAGGAATACTATTGCATGGTGCATTGATTTTAATCAATCACACATGTACCTATTGTCTTGCCATTCAAATATTTTTTTTTAATACTGCCTGTTGGCAAATATCTGCATTAAATCAAAACAATCTCTTACATCTTTAATACAAATAAGGTTTGTCCCAGTATTAAAAAGAGTTTCGATTGATCCGATCAACCACAACTATGGAAAGCCAGCAATGCCCGCATCTAAAATGCTTGTTCAAAATATTTTCTAGATACAATGTATACCTGTACATTCATCATTGTCTTGAAAATTAGTTGTGCTTCCTCTTTGTTTACAAAGGACATTGTGCAAATTTCTGGTGGGAAACCTTATGACAGTCCTGACTTTCCATTATATTCAAGCCTAAGGTTTATCAAATCGATCACAACTCTTTGTAAGACAGGGCCCAGAGGACAACCTTAACCAGAAGTTGCATCTTCTAATTACTGTATAATACCAACACTTTGACACAAATGGTAGTGTACATTAGATGTTATTATGAGATTTTATGAAGACTGTGTACATCATCTGTGCTCTGTTACAGGGTTTTTAGGTGATTTGATACCGATTCCTGATTTTAGACCTTGTTCAAGAGCTCTGTGAAGCTCTACAGACATCCTTTTTATATCAACACCATGATCACACCAACAATTTGTTTGCAGAAGTATCATATTCCGGTTGTCACTTCTACTCAGAAAAGCTAACCTGAACGAGAATATTTAATTATCTTAAGAGCTGCAAATCAGTATTTTGGTGAGTAAATCAGAATTTTCAAAGAAATGACATGTAACTATACACATAAAACTGAACTTTTAAAATCAGTAGTTTGCATGAAACCAACAGTATTCTTCTCATTTTTAAGTCATAAATTCTAAAAATCAGTAGGATACTACTTGGCAGCACTCTCTACTTATTCAAGCAAAACCTTCATGCAATAAGTATATTCAGTCAGAACCAATGGTGACATACCACACTGGTAACCAACTGGTATGAAATCAGATTAGATTATGTCATACTTTATATTATATACTGTATTCATTTTGTAAAGAGTTTATGAAGCTCGACTCTGGCAAGCAGTCGATGAAATTTATTGTACCTGAAGTGAGCGTTTTTGCCAACGGTGGTTTTCATTTTGGAGATAATATTTAATGCATAGTGGGCGAGAATGATTGAGAGATACATGTAGCATTTCGATACTCACTTCGGTATTAGTATTCCATCAATTTTATTGATGGGTTTCAAACTCCCTTATTGTTGCATTATGCTACATACTGGTACCCTACTTTTTCAAACGCAATTTACAAGCTTACCAAATAAAGTTAAAAGTAATTCTTATTTTATTCAAGATATATTTCTTTTTTTTGGGGGGGGGGAAGGGATAATTAAGGAACCACTATATTAATCACAAAGGATTTCCTTACAGAGACATGACAAATTTCACAATTGTGTAAATTGTGGTACACTCTCAAAATTGTATAGGTTTACCAACACAAAATATGAAATTTAATTTATTTTCCAGTATTAAACAAAAATGATGCATAAATTAATATTACATTACCAGGTAAATGAAAGGATTGAGTAATGAATTATAACATGGAAATTCATAATAAACATCAAGACACATTGTTTTGGGGGGGATAAGTGAATAGGCATAGGGTCTACAGAGTAATTTGATCTGTAATTTACAGTTCATTTGGAGGAAATGAAAACTTAAGTTACTAAACTTCTATCCTATTAAATCTCCTGACCCTTTTACTGTTCACACTTAACTTCGAGCGAATTGACAGCACAGACTACAGAGAACTGTTTGACCTGAAGTGGAGAGGTATATATTACTCACAATCGTGACACCAAAGTATTTAGCACATTGTACTTGACTAAATGTTAGCATTAGTACAATCCACTTAGACAAGCATTACAAAGCGAGTGTTAAATTAGCGCATTCGCCTTTGGTACAGAATAAACACTACACAACAGACCCAGCCACAGTGTTACACAGACTGTAATACTGACATGCTCTAAATGCTTCAAATGTCATGCATACCGCCAACGTGGGGAGAGAGCAAGAGACAGAGGGGAAAGTCGGCAAAGTCATATATTGGGCTCGTTTATGCATGCAGCTGTAATTATAAAAATACACACATGCAAAGCTGAAAATTGTTGCAAAATTACGTGTCAGAAACCGAGGCATTCATTTTCATTCATTTTTAGAATGCATGGTCCCAACGCTGATCCCTGTTCATACACTGTAAATTTATAACTGAAGCTGGTAGGCCTATGGTTATACACACACAGATTATTTTTTTTGTCTATATACAGGAGAATTTCCTTGCTGTATGGATAGTCTTGCATAAGATATTGAAATTAATTCATCATTAAGAAGAGAGTGGAAATATTCAGAAATGTATCTTTTAGACAAAATAAGGATCCATTTGCTTATTAGGTTTTATTTTATTGTAATTCTACACGTTAAGGCATATTTCCACACATCTTTTTTTTCTTGTTCAGGTAAATAAAGCAAAAAAATACCTGTTCAAAGGAACAAGTTTGGTGAAGTGTGCAACCAGTACACAATACTGGTAATAATGATAATGGTAGGCATAATAATAGTAACAATGAAAAATAATAATAAAGAAAATGGTGATGATGATGATAACGAGAACAACAACATAAAAAAATGATAATGTGATTTACAAAGCGCCAAATGCCCACTATAACATACTCAAGGCGCGTAGAAAGTTATGAAGTAAACAGAAAGATTTTTAAAGGCCTCAACAGAGATCAATTTGGATGCTTTGTTGCCTTCAACATAGCTAATTTCAACAATATCATGAACACATGATAATAAGGAAAGGAAATAATTGGAATGTGCTCAAGCATATAGTCATTAACAGAATGGCCTCTATGATCTTGTTTTCCAATGCATCAGTGCTTCTTTTGTGGTTGCTGAAGGAGTCGGGGCAATGGGTGAATATTTATTGGAAAAAGTCGCCAAATTGCCAATACATTCATGGACCTGTTGAATTAAATATTGATGACAATGATCATTTGGGAATTCTGTAGAAGGACTGAATCTGTTGACATTTTTAACATCTCTTAACATTACGCTGAAGACGTGAATATCCTGGAAGAATGAATACTACACTGTCTACACATGTATCAAAATGTACATGTAGAATAATTCAGGTCTGGAATGGCTGCTGATTGTCGACAGAGAAAAGTGCCACTGTAAAATTTCTTATGAGTGTACGACCAACATTAACCTATAAATATTATGTGTGCAGAACCTTGTATGTTGACATTTAGTTGTGTGGAATTAACCTTACCCACACTACAATTTTTCACTTAAGGACCGTCTGCACCATCCGGAGTTTTCAAATTAGCGCGCTATTTCTGATCCGACAAATTATCCCGATCTGAACAATCTCGAGATTATTTGCAATGGAGACGCAATTATCGCACTAGTTCATAGGATTAATCTCAAGATTGCAATCCCAAGTCAACTTGGGATTATTTGCAAAATAGTGCGCTATTTTACGAATTATCGCGCTAATTCGTAGGTGCAGACGCACTCGGGATTATTTATTCACGGCGTTAGACCATAATGCATCGATGCCTCACTCGAGCAGGAATCGCTCTTCTTGCGATGGTGGAGACGGGGTTTCTTGAATCTCGAGATTAATCTCGAAGAGGGCCGATTGGGGTAAAATCTCGAGATTGAGCAAACTCGGGATGGTGCAGCACCGCCTATAGAGCTGCATGAGCTAACACCCTTAATATAGAGGCAAAGGTATTGGTCAAGCTCACATTATGACCATCCACCAGCCAAGGGATCAAAAGGTATCTAACACATACCATGTCTACACGCTGCCCCCGCTCGCGGGGCAGACACTTTGCTCCGCCAAAGTAGTAGGACCAGACCTGCGAGATGGGGCAGACTGCCTCAGCAATTAGCGTGCGTTGCATGACATAAATTTTATACACTGATCTGTGTTTTCGGCTTGCAAGCTGGGGCAGCAAGTTAACATGGTATTTATATTTTAAATGCATCTATGACAGGACTACAAGTACAACAAATGAAATGTACACAACATACGTATTTTAAGATAAATACATGTTTAGAAAAGTAGCATTCACAGCAATTTTAACAGTTTGGATGTTACCTTCACCTGTCAAAAGTAGCATTTGCACTTTAATGCTCGTAATATATACTTTATGTCATACTGGGGATTTGTATTCACTTAATGACTCTGCTTCTAATCCTAGATTCTAGCATTCCCAGAATTTGTCTACATGTATGTGTACATCCACGGAAAATGAGAGTTGTATGAAAATTATGACCTTCCATTTGAGAATTTATCAAACAACAACATATGGAAAAGTCAGAACCTGTAACTTTTCTGTGTGGAAATTAGTTTGTCATAAAAAACACCACAAGACCTTCACAGTTAATAGGGGCTGCCACTCAATATGTAATTTCTACATTGCCATACAAGTTCATATACATGTAGTAATTTACAGCCATGGAACACAAAAATGATCATGAAAAAAGTTACATTTCACATCTGTTGCAGAATCACAATATATGCTTGACATAAAATTGCATTTGTTTGAATGCAGCGAATAATATCTAGTGCTTTCAAGTTTTTTTTTTTTTCTGGGGGGGGGGGGGGGCACTAACAGTTCTACAAATTCAAGGCAAATGCAAAACCCAGTGCACCTAAAAATAAGAACTCCATCTATCCCACAATGAAAAAATTATCAACTAAGCCTTTTATTTTGTGTAACCATTATGAAGTACATACATGTACATAGTCCTACATTACATCCTTATTGTGAAATTTGTTAACTTGATTTAAAACAGATTGGTACATTCTTTGTATTAGTTGAAAGGTATAAATCTGAAAGTTCTTTTCACACTGCATGTCGCTCTCAGCTGTTTGATTACAATTAAAACATATAATATATGAATGTCCATATTTACATCAATATATTTCAATATATCAGTAAGCCATAATCCTCTTCTTCATATATCCAAACAAATTAATTTTTTCCCAGGGGGCTGGATAAATCACTTCCATAATATAACAATCACAACCGACCGTAAGAGCCAAAAAAAAAAAGGATTCCTCTTCCTCGTTTAAATGGTTAAACTAATTACTGGGAGGCATGTGGACCCCGAACAATGCAAAACAAAACAGACGCTGTTTTATGCCCCCTTTGTTTGCTAATGAGCTGTGAATTTTCCTGTCTATTACAAACGTCACATATGACCTTGAGGGGGACTGTAAACCTAAGGTTGACATCACCTCCCAGTTATACTGTATTCATATCATCATGTTACACCTACACTTCAATGTGAACAAACAATATGTGCAGTTGAAATGGAAATACAATTTATATATTCATGGCATTCTGTCACAGTGGGCAAGACCAGATAAAAATAATTTTCAAAGTAAGCCCCAGCTGATGGATTATGAGTAAATCAGATATTGCAGTAAACAATTCTACATCATATCATCTCCCAGTGATATTAAAGATCAGTAATGACTTGGTTTAAAACACAAAAGCTGGTTGATTAAATTAAAATGTGAATTTTCACAATGTTAGATAATAAAACATCTACATAATTTTTGAAACTTTTCACACATGAATGTTTTCCACATAGATATCTTTGCAATACTTGGATTTATTTGAAAGAAGCCTCAAACAAAGTAAAATGTACAAGATATAGCATATTATATTTAGAAGAAAGCGAAATGAGCTTTAAAGGTATTTACTGTACTCATGTTACATGATGGCCTGATATACATGTGGACCTAATGGAAATGTATGACATTGAAAGACATTAAAGCATAACAAACACTGTGATAGTTGGATCCATGCTATGAAGGCACTTTGGGGCCTTTCGCGATGACTTTCTTGCATTCCCCTTTGTCCGAGAAGAATGCGAGCTTTAGTGATAAAAAGATGCTTGCAAGATACCTACATGAAAGATTCTCATTGCTCTTTGAAGTTTAGCAAGTAAGAATTGCTATTTGCTGTAGTTAAATCACCACACTGGTAACTTGATGCAATTTTGCATCAATTTATAAAATGTATGTGATAAGTTAATCATAGTAATTGTAGAACTCTGCTTTTAAGTGAATCCTCTATTTCTCAAGATATCTACTGTATTTAAAATAAAGTAAATATCTGAAAGTTATGTGTTTGTACACATTCTTTATCTGTTAATTCTCAGTAATACTATCAAATGTCATCATGGATGATGATAATCTAATTTTTCTGTTGAAAAAAGAATGCAAATTAGAAATTCAAATTAGACACTGGCTTTTGAATAAATCAAGGAACTTTGTCAATTTCTACGCACTGCTTATCAGTGGAATATCATCATTAATATAAATGTAAGGGCATTTAAAGAGTTTACCTTTTGTAGTAGAAGAAAATTTTCTTTTGATCAATTTGAATTAATGACAGACCAAAAAATCATATCAAAGTAGATGTATGTATTAACGATTATCTATCTACCTCTGAAGAATGTATATTCCACATTAACGATTATCTATCTACCTCTGAAGAATGTACATTCCACAATCAGAATATATAAACTTCCTTGATGGAATTTTCCATACAGTAAAACCTATGATTTCATGTACAACAGCATGTTTACCTTTACCAACAGAATGTGTCCTTACTCTGTGCTTCATCAATTTTAATGAATAAAATATTGAAATGCTCTGAAGGGTCTGAATATGTATACTGCTTGTTTAAATATATAAAGCAATCACTCTGAATGTGAAGAGATTTCCACCTTTGTCCATCTAGACATGTATACCACAGACACATGGTCCTATGACCTGGGGAGTGTTTCATCAACATTTTTGTCCAACAAGTTGTCAGATCTGACATCTTTCCTTGATGTTGATTGGCTAAGAAGCACTGTTACTATGGCAACTGTCGGATAAAAGCGGACTTGTCGGATAAAACGTCTGACATGTCCTTTCATGAAACGCTCCCCTGGTATAGTTATGGCATGACAAAATACAGTATAACAGCATACAAGAAGAGCATACATATACATGTAGATAGACCAATGCTATGTTTTAGACAGGTCTTCAAATGATAAGTTTGATGGAGTTACATGTACTAGTTTTCTCCTGAACAGTTCTTCATTAAAGGCTGTAATGCATCATAGTTTGGTCTAGTTTGAAAAAATATACACTGTTTGTCAAAGCATTATAAAGTGGTCTGAATTATCCGACTACATGTATCACAGGGTAAAAGGGGCTTGGTGTAATGTAGTAGAGCTTAAAACCTGATTTGTCACGGTAAGTTAAGACTTATGTCAATACTAAAGAACCACTTGTGCATTAAAAATGATTATAGGGCCTGAACCTGCTGGTTTTCCCACTGCTGCCACCATAAAATAATAACTTTGTAAGATCCAGTACTGTATATGTAATTCAATTATTAACATTAAACATAATATTCATTGAAAGACATTCAATAGCTTATTATTATATTACATTTAATGGCCTTGAGGGGAACATCAAATACGTCGCCCGCAACAGAATCATATTGGCCCGAGTCTTTAGATGAGGGCAATATGGTTCTTTTAAGGGCAACATATATGATGTTTCCCGAAAGGAGAGCCAGTCAATATTGTTAATATTACGTAAGGCTGTACAATGTGTAATTCAAGCTATTATTTGGAACAATTTATATGCCTGTCTGCTTATCACTCCTTATTTAAGGTTATTCACAAACTTAGCGAAGTAACCCTTGCTAAGCAATTGTGACGTAAATTGTTACCTAGCAGTCGCACATTATGCATGGAGCGCACATACTGTACACTTAAGGCATAGAAATCTTGCGCTTGGTTTTGTGAATGCAATGGCCGTGCCACACATTATCTATAATGCTTTCATTTATATACTGGTTCCAGCCAGATTTTTCAGTTACTGAAATTAGCGATCAAATTCGGCTCCTACTGCGCATGCGCATTAGAAGAAATATCGCCAATATCGCCCTCTGTTTTTGTACAGGATTCCTATGGGCACAGCCCGGGAAGGGCAACATGGCAAATGTTTACCTCGCTGGTCTCGGATTGCAAGAAGCGAGCGAAATATGACATTTATTCATCTGCTAAAATGCCTTGTATAGGTAATAATCAGGAACATTACCCTTATCAAAGACACTGCAGTATACAGGGTGAAAATTGGAAATTTGGAGGTTAAAAGATATTAATTTTCATTAAAAGCTGATGTATTTTTGAAAAAACTGTAAAAATCCAGAAAGAATTGACAGCTGGGCACTGCAAGATAGTCCACAAACACAAATGACCTACATGTATTCTGATGTCATATGTCATGATTCTGTGCAGACCTGTGATATCTATAGTAGATGTGACATTACCAAGTAAGCTCAAATGTCCCCTGACATGCAAATGCATGTTAATTTGTATGAGTCTTTACTTCACCAAATCATTACCTGTTGGGTTTAAATGTGCATCATATAACTTCAATATCTTATTTCATTTTATGGGTATTTGTCTGCAGTGTGATAAGTCCCTCCTTAAAAATACACTATTTTTACATCTTGTGATGTCAGGAGGCAGAAATAAATCTTAACAATACACAATGCTATGCAACTTGCCATAACTATGTATCATTGCTAACAATGGCATCACGAGTCTTCATACAATACCATCTTACAACCTTTTTAAAAAAACATTTTTTGACAATGCAGTAACAATGGCAGTTTGGATGGTTGTGATGTGGCATTTATTGTCATATTTTTCCACGGATTTTGGAGGACAATGCCTTGCAATGGACCTTTAAATTAAGCTTTTCGAATATTTAACATATAAGTTATGCATGACTTAAAGACTGACTGGCAATCATTTATTCTGCTACTAAAATATGTATTGCCATTGAGTTGAAACGGACATTTTGCTATCTCATTTAGCTAAAAAGTGGTCTATTAGCCATGCATAAAATTAAAGATTAACTGGTCAACTCTTAAGCACAACTTTAAGAAACAAACATGAGTTGTTGCAACCGAATATATGATAATAATATCACTTATCACATAACATGTCTCTAAGTGCTTAAGACAAATAGGAAGAGAGAAGGAACTTAAGCCAAAAAAATTAAGTAATACATACTAAAATAGAATAACTTTTTTTTCAATAGTTACACAGATATACTTTATACATGTACATGTATGTACATGTATGAATGTATATAACTATATATATATATATATATATATACAAAAGCATAGAATGATGGTTACATGTACAGTTCACAGTGAATAATCCAATAATCCAATAAAAAAATCTCTAAATATTTGTAGTATATAAAGATATTACTTATTAATTATTATAAATAATTCCGGTATGAAATGAGTAACTGTTCAGTAATTAGCAAATAAAAAAATCCAGGTATTCTGTAACTACAGAAGGATTCCGAAACTATAATCAATGCACTTGCAAATAATCTTAGCCCATACATGTACATGCTTATATAATGTAATATGAACTTTAATAGGCAGATTTCAATGCACATGTTTAAGCTACAGAACATTTACACGTACGTATGTTAATTCATCATTTCATGTTTGGCTTACTTCAACTAAATTTTTGTATGTAGACAACTTTGATCATAACAATTAACATTAATCTTAAACCTTTTTTTGTATTTTTATTCATTCCAATTACTCAGATTTGGCTCTTTAAAAAATAATTGTACCTGCATATATGTTTTCCATAGAGTAAAACAAACTGTAGTCTGGTATCACATTGGGAGCAAACCTACACCTGACCTCACACAAGTAATCAGTAATACCATTTAAAGGGTAATGACATATTTTAATTTGTTTTATACCTTCCATTTTTTGTATTTTGCAGGTAGTATTTGTAATCAATCCGGCCCCACTGAGCAAAACAGGTGAGGATCCTCCAAGATAATGTTTCACTTTATTGCTAGAGTACATGTACCTGTACAAGTAGTTTGAATAATAAGGCCTGGGGCCCATAACACAGCTTAGCAATCATTGTAAAATATTTTTCTACGATCAATTGCACTGACTACAATGTACTATTAATCGTGAAAATCAAGATTACAATTAATTGTTAACCTTTGTGTTACCTGACCCTGGTTTGGTTTGACAAACCAAGAGGTTTTGTTTAATGCCTGACTTTCTAGATGTACGGGTTGTTGTATTGGGCTTGTATTAGATGTCTCCATCTGGATAGTTATGATTAAAGGGAGTTCAGCTCTTTTGGCAAATTATCTCCTCTTTAAAGCAGCTACAATGGTGGATTTCCCTTTCAATTTATAAATCAGAATATTTCTAGCTGTCTTGCAAATAGTGTTGTACATTGATGTATGCAAATCTGTTGCAGCAGGGTTTCCTTGAGCATATATTTTTTCATTTTACTACCAGTCAAATTTTCTATGGTTATTTCTCTTTTTTCAGTCAACATCATAATATTTTTAGGGTGAAAATTCAGGAGCTTTTATTAGGAAGGAATTTGCATCATCTGTTGAATTAGTACATTCCATGTAAACCATTAAGTTTTCATTCTCAGAGATAGGTAATTTTCATTTCCAATGCTTTTTAAATGTTTACTGTTTCATCAATACCTCCAGTTTGCTGAAATAAACAGTCATTAGTATACCAATAGCAGACAAAAAGTGTCATAATTATGTAAATAAAAGAAAATAATATGTATCGTACTACTTTATAATACAGATACAGTTACATAATCCTAAACCTTTTCAATCTGACCTAAACCTTAAAATTCTACAATTCTAAGACAAATTATTTATGTTTACAGATAAACTACTATATGTGTTTAATTCAATAATATTGATGAATATTAGATGGCAAAATATGCCTAAGATTTGAATATACATTTAGTTTGAATGAAAACTGTTCACATTTGGAGATAAATCACTTGTTTCATCAAATTGAAGTACAACTAATAACCTGAGATAAGCATGACTTTAAGAAAAAAAAAATATTTTGTTTCCCCCTGTTGGTTCATTATCAAATACTGTACCATATGATTATTATACTATGTATAACATTTCTAGAATTCTAGTATTAAACATTTTGTGTCTAAAACATGGGCAAATCTTTATGGAATATAATGTAACATGTAACCCCCCCCCCCAACACAGTTAGTTTTTTTTTTAACTGCCTTGTCCTCCTGATAACTTACTGCAATGGCTGCTTTTATTTGGGATGAGGGGTTGTAAGAATGGTTCTGGAATTTAAAGCCCTTCCAAATAAAGGAATGGAAAGATACAGTCTTTTAAACCTTTTGAAAGCTTTAAGATTTTTATTCATTCAACAAGAATATAAATGTATCTAGGAGTTCTTGGAAATGTCAAACTGAGAAAGAAATCTAGATGTAAGTCACATCACTGTTTATTCTATCATTTCAAAAAAATAAAAAGGGGAATTGCATAAAATTTGTTTCACACTCCATCATCAGTTGTCATTTCTGTTTCTAATGGCATGCAGGGATGAAACAAGGTCACTGCAACTGTTTTTTTTTCTTCTTTAATTATTATAATATGTAAGATGTACTGAGTAAGTTATTATTTTAGAAACTCAATCTACATGAATATGTAATATTACATATATGTCATATTACATAGCTGAAGAAATTGTCAGTGATTTTACAAACCGGCTCAAACCTAATTTTCGGTCAAATTTTCAAAATTCATCTTCATAATGGTTAGTTTCGGTCAGGTTCGCTCATTTGGTTTACGTAGCAGACAATTTAGCCTGCTAGTATATAGTATACTTACGCAGACCCTGCAAATCAAAATCAATTCCGGACTCGATATTTGCTTCCTCAAACTGTAGCTTTATTATAAATATCAGTAGGCAAAGCTTTATAGTACAAAAACATTGTTACTTTCAACATTAAATGAGTTAATTAAGTTTGTTTGGACTGTATTAATTGTTTCAAATGAAAAGGGTCTAGGAACGGAAACTATCATATGTTAGTCATGTGACGTTGTACACAGAAATATGCCATGTTCTGCCTGCTCGATCTCAAAGTTTGGGAGAAAAACAAGATGTAACCATTATACCAGTCATAAAGTATTATACATCAAACTGTAGGTAATCTATTTAGAATTGAGATGACAATCAATCTCGACCTTTATGAATCTTAGGGATATTTCAGACGAAAAACAAAGGTGCCGGTGTCTCGAAAATAAAGGTGGTTTCAAACCGTTTGCCATAGCAAGAAATGTGAACATGGACACTTTCAAATGAACAGCAAGACGTAATAGTGAATTAATTGTAATAATATTTACATCAAATTAATGGAATTGGATAAAAAAATTCACACTATTATCAATCTGGTGTGAGATTATTAATAGTTATAAAGATATATCCGGATTTCTGCAATATTATGTTCATGAAAACCACTGTTCCCTGTGTTGAAGCTGTGTGTGTGTACTTTCGGACACTCAAATGCAAGGGACTAACCATTATGTTATTGCATATTCTGAAAACCCGTGATTCACTCTTTTGATATGCCAAATTTCAGATTAAAATTCACATTATTTAAAGAATAAAAGCATAGTTAAATTTCTCTCGAACTGGCTCAACCCCCTCCTTTGATTTTACGAAATGGCTCAAACCATACTTTGTGTACTATAAAGTCTCTGGAATGGCACACTCAGGTCAAAGTCCTTACCTAGATGTTGCGTGTATGCGGCGCGTATATGGTTTATGCCTCTAAAAAAGCATGCGCATAGCATGAATGATTTTTCGAACTGGCTCAAGCCGTAAAGTACAGTGCGCATGATTTTACGAACTGACTCAAACCCCCTGTTATTAGTATGAATTAGCAGTTTTGGAAATGCATACATGTGCTTTATTTCAAATATTGAAAGAATTAATACAAATTTTAGACAAAATTTTGTATATTATAAAAGAATAGAATGTATGATTAAAATTGGTATAAATAATTGATCTACATGTAGTTTCTTTCAAAGCATGAATTTATGAGCATCTGAAAAACATCCAATCACGATTATCTCAAAATCATGTTCAGGAAACCAGATGTGGTTTGAGCCAGTCAGTAAAGTCACACACGAAATCTCTCGGCCACCTCACTATGGTATGAACAAACATGTTGCATAAACTGAAAGGTTGCAACTACCGACTGGATAGAGATTATCGTTCAGTGGTTATGAAAATAAGCATAAATGTACATGTATTTATTTCACAAAGACATGTGGCGTGTAAACCGCATAATTATATAATTTTTTTGTTATGATTGGAATAGACCACAAATTAAAAGTTAGGTACAGAAGTTACAAATATCCTTCATACGTTCCAACTCTCAATCATTTTTGGTTTCAATACCTGCAGATGTGGTCCATCAGTGTGACCTAATGGTACCATGTACATAATACCTTAGTTTTTACAGTATACAAACCAAAGGATTAAGTCAGAACAGAATATGAGCCACAGATGCATTCAGTCTATGGGAATAATTTGGCTAATGGAATTTAAGGAAATACATAACTTCACACAGCTAAAGGGAGATTACTTTTTTAATTTGATAACACAAGCCTACTATGCAAAAAATACAAAAATGTGTTAAATACAACTGGAATATTGGACATGAAAAAACAGGGGGAAATGTTTAAAAACATGCAGGAAATAGCAATCTGGGGATATTTAATGCAGGGCAAACATATCAGGCTTTGAGTAAATAAGATGCCAGGCAAAAAGAGGAATTATATAAAAACTTACAGGTCTGTAGGAGTACTGGAAAGATCAAAGAAAAAAACAAAAAAATGTATGTTAATAACAATTATTATTAATCAAATGGGAAATCATTTCAAACTCAAATTAATTTTCAAAGGAATAGTAATAATGTAACAATAAAAAAAAACACCTGGGGTTATCAAGCTAAAATCAGAATGCAATATATGTCATAAATTAACAAAAAAAAGTTGTTTTCAACAATGTCACATGACTTGTCGAAGTTATATCACACCTGTGCATTTTTCACATACAAAATGGAAGTTCAACCTACAGTAACATGAAATTGTTTTAATAAAAGTGGATAAATCATATAACTAATGTATGTTAGTGAAGAAATTAAACATACATGTTTTAATACATGAGATACACTGTACACTATGGCGATTTTAACAAATTTATTGAAGAATACCAGTTTCAGGATTTAAGATTTTATTTTGTGATGATTAGTATTATCAGCTTGAATCCCATAGTGTACATGTATTAAGGCTTAACATGTATGTTCTATAAACTACATGTATGATAATGCATTCGCTAAACTATTAATTTCTCGCTAGAGGGTATTCATTTGTCTCGCAATCTACTATGGTCAACAAGGAAATTCACTTGATAAAGAGTTGCAGCGGCACTCGAAAGCTTGTGAACTTGTAAGCTAGTGAACACTTTTTGCGAGAGTGATCACGAATTTCCTAGAAAGCCAGTGAACACTTTTTGCGAGAGTGATCACGAATTTCCTTGTTGACCATAGTAGATTGCGAGACAAATGAATACCCTCTAGCGATTATTTCAATCCGCAATAATGAACCTGATCTTTGAAGGTTTCCATGGTGGAGAGAATATTGAAAGGTTTACGGTAAACACCATGTATGTAGTCCTGAAAAGGACTGTTTGTTATTCTTTCTTGAATATATGTTAGCTCTGAAAAGAACTGTTATCGACGTTTCGACCAGCGTGTTCTGGTCGTCATCAGGAATGAAGATCCACTTGAAAGACTAAGCTTATAACCAAGTTGGTTATGAGGATGTAATTAAGGTTGAGCCAATAGGAAAGCAGGAACGGAGAGGTAATTAAAGATGAACCAATAGGAAAGCAGGAGGATAGTGATTGGTCAGTAGTTGATTGGAAACTAATTGGTGTAATCCCGGATTAATCCTCTGTGATTACGTAAGACTTCTATTGTGTTGGAGATTAGGCATCTATTGATTGGTAGTCTTGTTTAGCAGTGGGTTCCAAATATTGTTGATGAGTAGGCCGCTGTCTTGTGGTACTGTGTCGTGTTGGGTGATCTCTATGGCCTCTCGTACCCGTCTGGTATGCCAGTGTTTGATAGATGTTAGTAACTTGGCGTCCTCCCATAGAATCTTGTGTTGGAGTTGGTTAGCATGTTTGGCTATCGCAGACTTCTCCCATTCCCCCTTGTTGTAGCTGTTCTGATGTTCCTTGAGTCTGGTAGTCAGGTTGCGTCCAGTTTCACCGATGTATACCTTTCCACAAGAGCATGGTATCCTGTATACTCCAGGGCGTGACGCTGTACATACAGCATAGTATGGATTTAATTGGAATGTGTACTACATGTACATTGTACTAATACTATAGACATCTTTTTCATAGAAGCAAATTAGATCTCAGGTTGGCAATATACCTGCCCTTCATACTACATGTTATTGTAGATACAGGCATAATGAAATGTACAAAAATATCTATAATTCTAATTACAGATGAATACAGTTTAATGCAGGATCCTCTGGTACATATATTAGAATTATTTAAGGTCTTTAGGGGACATTCTGGGGAAACTACAGGAGTGATCTGCCCAAAATACCTCATGTGTGTATCCCCTACCTATGTCCACCTACATGTAATTGCAATGTGTTTAAATGATAAACATATAACGCACATCAATTATGAATATAAACCATTGATGGAATGATTTATTATGTAGGCCTATAATACATAAACTGGATTTAACAGTTGGAACATATTAAAGAATAATTCATGAAATCAATGTGTAGGCCTCACATTGGATTTCGTGGTTGAATGAACTCCGTTCAAACCAATGAAAATACCCAGGTACGAAAGCAGTGTATGGGACCTGAAAGTGATTATAACTCGATGTTCAAGACATCCTCATTTTTGGGCAGGTCAAGTCATTTTAGAATTAAAAATAAAAATCCTACTAGCATGTACAAGACATAGACCAATGCTTGGTGATAAAGGTATTCAAATGATTCTGTCCCCCTCCCTACTTAATTTACTGCTCTCTTGAAAACAATAGTTGGGGATGTTCTAGGGCAATTTGCATGGAGATTGATCACAATAATTACAGGTATTTCTCATATTCATTTAAGCATACATGTACATGTCTGTGCCTGAACCCTGAACCATATTACCCTACATGTACATGTATTTTTATGTTTGGTGTTCACAATATTAAAGGTTCAATTTTTTGTAGTAACCATTTTTATCTGGGCGGGGAGTGGAAAAATTTGGCTTACCAGGGGTACATCTTGCCAAACTTCAATTATGCAACTAATAAAACCCAACCCATAACTCCCAAAAGGGATCTTAATAGTAATCGATCATAGAACTAAATTTCATGATTGATTCCTTTCAAATAATAATTTATATGAAATGTAATACTCTGTATAAATATTGTTCATTCTCATTTAATAATTCTCTGATTTGATTTGTATAAACTTTGAAACTGAAGTCTGAAGCACTTTATATAAGTTTGATCATCAGATTTTATCTACATGTACTGCACATAATATTCATCATACAAATCAGAAGTAAAATTAATAAATACAATTTATATTTTGGGCACAAATCTTCATTAAAATTGATGATTTATTTATTCTGTTTCATTTATTTTATACTGTGCAGTGTTGGACTCTTCGGGTTTTAAAATCTGCTTTAAAAAAGATGCCCTGCAGTTACATGTTGACTTCAGAAAATATAAAGGTAACATCATAAACTATATTACAACCTATATGACTAACCCTATACCATATATGTACATGGATAGCACTGTTAAAATCCTACTGAATGCTGATGAATGAATAATTAGCAATTTTTTACAATGGCCCAGGTATCTCGCATATCTAATGAGCCTTTCAAACCTTAGGTGAACTTTACAGACAAATTTCACTTGATGTGTGTATGTAAATATTTGACAATCATGACATTTTCTGAAAGTGAGTGCCTATCTCGCAGTGGTGTAAAATACTCTTGTTTACACACGTTCTTCATGGATTTGCTAAAATATGTAACTGTATCTAAATATGAGCATGATTTTAATACAATGATTTTCCTTTTTCTTTTTCTTTATAAAATTTTGAATTATCCTTATTCATTATTTACTCTTTCTTTATTTTCTTGATATATATACACAATATACTTCTCAATTAATTAACGGATGAATTCAATTAATCTTTAATAAAAAACCCTGATACATGTTTGATTACGTGTATATTAGATATTGGATTTGCTACATGTACCTTACATATACATCTACTGTATTTTTATACAGAATACTTTCAGGTTTCATGAATTTGTTTTTGTGATTTTAATCAATTTTATTCTCTTCTTTCATACAAGTATACCATTTCAACAAATCAAATATACAGTAAGCTTACGAGTAAAATCTAATTCTTACAGCACGTTCAGTCTTACGTTTTCAAAAGCATGTGGATGATTACGAGAAAAGAAACTACATGTCATGTATTCCCATCTTTTTCTTGTTATATCACATTATCTGCACTTGCATTATTACAGCTTATACATGTATTTATGTGTGTGACATTCAATTAATATTGGTATATGAATAAAGAATTTAACAAAATTAAAATAATCCCATCATGGATCTCCAAAAAATGAATGATTTCAGAATTAAACTCTGAAGCATTCCATAAGTAGACCAACGTACCTACAAATCCACCATGTTCTCTTTTTTTCAATTCAAACCATCTCAAGTAATGAATTGTTTTTTGGATTCAGTCTATATTTCTGCTGATGACTTTATCTACATTGACTTCAGTGGGAAAAGGGAAATATTTGAAGCTTAATGTACATTTATTTTTCAATGTTCATGAATTGTAATCCAAACAGCAAAAAATAAAGAAGCTACATGTAAGTTCACCAACTGAGGCATGCCTACATGTATCTTCCCTGACACAAGTGAAGTATCTGTACCCTCTCTTTGGCCCGCATCAAGAGAAGGGATCGTTTATGAATTATGCGTAAAGGCCAGGCGGCGAGCCAACAGCTTGGCGGGGGAACATCGAAGGGAACCCATACTCAATTACATATAACCGCACACATAGACATGTACTGCCGCTCTAGCTGAATTGCTTTATACATGTAGCTACCAGTATATTTCACCACATAAAAAAACACTATGCATGTGTATAATTACAGAAGCATGCAATGTCTACATGTACATGTACTACTAGTAGTATGGAACATACTACATGTACATGTTTGTACTATTTGGTGTAGTACATCTTCAAGTACTGCATCTTAAAAAAATTTGCATATTTCACTTGAGAACCTCCGGAGACTGAGGCGTCACCGCAGTGTTCACAGATAGTGCAAGTTGAGATTTTCCTCTACATAGCGCCACGCCTTTTTAAACTTTCATGTTGTGCTTTCTGACTCCTCTCAATTGAAGATTAATAAAAGTATAGTTCTGTATTGAAGCACACAATGATATGAAGAGCATTTTTTCATATAAGTACATACATGAGTATAAAAAGTGTATACTAGCAAATCACAGGTGATGAAAATACTTTATTTACACCATCTATTCAGAAACTACTCAGGCATACAAAACTATGTCCCACCCAAATTAAGGCAAAAGTGTAGTTAATATTTGGAACATATTTTCTCTTCTCAAAACATCAATAAAAATACATAAAAAACAAGGGGCAAACAAAGAGGAGATAAATGCACAAGTGTCAAGATTATCATATTTTGTTTTGTTTTTTATTACATCAATTAGAATAATGGGTTAAATTATCACTTATCATATGCTTGCTTTGTATCCTAAGTAACCTTCATCCTTGAAAAGTTGAAATAATATACATTGTAGCAATATTTACTGTTTATAAAATTTCTTAAAGAAGAGAGTGATGCACTGTTAACTACACTGTAAAAAAATGTGCTAATTTAGCCCTTACAGTGCTTGTATAGTGACTGCACTACGAGTGCTGATTTTCTAGTTCAAATTTAAACTAGAAAATTAGCACTCGTAGTGCAGTCACTATACAAGCACTGTAAGTGCTAAATTAGCACTTCATTTTTTACAGTGTATATATTGTAGGAATGAAATCCACACTTGACCCCATTTCAAATGCTCCCTGTTGTTATTTTCAAAATGAACTTTAAAAATGTGCAGAAAAAGTTTAAAATGTGTTGAATTTTCATCCAGCATGAAGATATGTACGTACATGTACATGTAACATATCGTTGTCTCGTTATTACTCACAAGAACTTCATTAAATTTTCATCCACAAATAACATTAGCCTATGACATGAGTGATCCGGGAACTGTAGGGCAGATATATTTTTCTTATTTTCTCCACCCCCTCTCCCCTCTGACCATGGTCCATGTAGTCTGCAGGCACAGGCCCTGATTGAAACTTTGATCAAAAAGTGGGTCTCCATGCAAAGACTAGCACATACAAAACTTGCTAGAGGGCCTTCAGTACAAAAGGCATGAGTAGGCTGCACATTCAGAGTTTTCAGACCCTTAACACGAGTGAAGGGTTTGCACTAGCTAGTTTGCACAGCAGACTATATGCACCATGCTCCAACTACCTCTTTCCCTCGCTTCTCCCCCCCCCTCCTTCCATCAAGAATTAAATATGGTTTCTGCTTCTGACCATACACTGCCGGCACAGCACACACACACACACATCCTACACCGCCCAGCAGGACTACCATAATGTAGGTAAAACTAAGAGATTTTTTTTTGGTGTACAATACTGATGTGTCTGGTAGACAGTGAAGAGCCTGTGAAGAGACTCATCTACAGGCATCATCCAATTTTGATTACATCTATATCAGATTACGATGCCTACTTGTACCAGGATTCATGTCATGCTACTGCCTTCTGGCCAATACATGCGTCCATTCTCTCTCCTTCGCCACAGTATCATTATGCACCACGGCGTGGAAGCACCGTGGTATAATCAGAGGGTCGTGTGTTCGAATCCCACCATGGCCTAGTGCCCTTTGGCAAGGCGTCAATCCACCCTTTGCCACTCTCACCCAGGTGCTTATTTGGGTACCGATAGGAAACTACCACCCCCGGGGGGGTCACTCTCCACATGGCCTGCTACACACCCGTGTCAAGAAAAAGCGTCGAAAAGGGTCCCGTTTCGGGCACTCGGGCGTCGTTGACGTCTTTGGAAAAAAGGGTTGCATTTCAGCGCCATTCGCTCGCAATCGCATATCAGGGTAGCCTTTTCTCTCTTTTCACGCCATTAAGGGTTGCTAATTTGGATATGAAGATTACGCCATTTAGGGGTGCAAATTTGAGGTTTAAAATTTGGACAAATTTGAGGAGACCCGGGAGCAGACCTAAGCCATAAACACCATGAAGGGCGTGATTTTAAGGGATACAAAATAATCCTCGCACACGCCGGCGCGGCCAGCGAAGCACTTACATGTATGAGAGTTACCCCCGTGCAGTCCTCGCTAGTCTTTTACACCCGGCTATATACTAGGCAGCACGCGTTACCTTTACCACTCGCCACACACTGATAGGTAGCAGAGGATGCTATGCTATTACATGTATGTACCGGTCCTGTTTGAAGCGACTATGCTTGGCTTCCAAGGATAGGATGCAAACAAATAAATATGATTGATGTATGTATTTTTCAACACATAAACTGGTATGGATTCCATTTTTTTAAGTTTTGATAAAAATTTGTATAACGAATGGTAATTGTGATGCATGTCAAGGCAAGCAACCTTTTCACTTGCATTCATTAATTTAGGCTAAAAGATGGCAAAAATTGCTAAGATTGAGAGGTGTCCTTGAGAGTAATCATGTTGGCCTTACTTTCAATAACTTTTTAAAAAAATGGAATTCATACCTGTTGTATTAATTTAACATGCAGTCATCAGTATGGTATCAAATTAATTGATTTCCATGTTTACGCCACTTAGGGTATCAAATAAGGGGATTTCCCTATTCACGCCACTTAGGGTGGCTTTTCTCATGGGTTACGCCATTTAGGGTTGCAAATTTAGTTAATGTAGTCACGCCATTTAGGGTGCATTTCTAAGGTTGTTGGACACGGGTGGGTAGCAGTCCATGTGGAGAGTGACCTACCGGGCTACCACCATTGTGGTTGGTTTAGCAAGACAGTGCCTAACAGGCTGCAAAAAAAAGCTATGTATACAGTGACCAGGTGATAATTGTAAAGCCAATTATTACTATGATGCTTATATTCCCCTTCATTTGGTAAATACATGTACATGTAGGCCCTGTTATATTTTGGGTAGGGTTTTGCATGACATCAATAATAACAATAACTCTCATTCTTATTTAGCAAGGGTAGCCACTTCAGATATTAGCTGGTTTTCAAGCAGGCCTAGCTGCATAGCATTATTCTATTATTACCCTTCTGCATTCTCAAAAGTCGCGTGCCCTACAAGAAGGCAGAAGTTCCATTTATTAAAGACAAGTCTTATGACTCTGCTAAGAATCAAACTCACGATCTCCTGTTCAAGAGGCAGACGCTCTACCACTGAAGCAACAACAATTGGAATGCCTAAATGTAGCTGGCAGTCTCGCATGTATAGATATTAAATGTAGCAACTGTGCCGACTTCGAAAAAAACTACAATGAATAATTATTAAAGGACAAGTTCATCCAAACAAAAAGTTTATTTGAATAAAAAGAGAAAAATCCAACTAACATAACACTGAAATTTCATCAAAATCGGATGTAAAATAAGAAAGTTATGACATTTTAAAGTTTCGCTTAATTTCACAAAACAGTTATATGTACATCCTGGGCCCCATCTTACAAAGAGTTATGATTGATCCAATCAATTATAACTCTATGGAAATCCATCAGTGTCATAACTTTTTTCTACAGGAAATTTGCACAATGTCCTTTGTAAACAAATAGAAGCACAGTGAATTTTCAAGAAAACAGTGAATGCATGAATATACATACATCATAGTTAGAAAATATTTTGAACAAACATGCAAAATACATGTTGACGTCCATAGTTGTGATTGATAGGATCAATCGCAACTCTTTGTAAGACGGGGCCCTGGTCACTATATAGGTATGCAAATTAGAGGACTGATGACCTCACCCACTTACTATTTATAATGTAATTTATTACATGCATTTTGAAATATTCTAATTTTCTCCTCATTGTCAAGTGAAACAAAGATAAATTCCTCCCTGAGCATGTGGAATTAGCATTATTTTAATACTACAGAGTGTATGGTTTAGTCAAGTTGGCCCTTGTCAAATCTGTAAAAAATGAAATATTGTATAATTCAAACAATAAAAAACAAAAGAAATAGATAGTGAGGGGCATCATCGACTGTCTCATTTGCATGTCACTGAGTTGTGCATATAACTGTTTGGTGAAAAATAAGCGAAACTTTAACGTGTCATAACTGTCTTATTTTACATCCAATTTTGATGACATTTTCAGCATTATGCTGGTTTGATTTTCCTATATTCATTCAAATTGATTTTTTCTGGGGTGGACTTGACCTTTCACAAAATAGAAAATACACTATTCATATATGATAATAAAGTACTACAGAAGGTTCATTGACTCTAAATTACCTTTGACCTTGATCATGTGACCTTAAGACTCATGCAAGACGATCAGTGATACTTGATTCCTCTTATGTCCAGGTTTCATGAACTAGATCCACAAACTTTCAAATTTATAATGGCATTTCAACAAAATACATGTACATGGACCCTCAACATGGTCTAAGTTCATTAATCCTCAATGACCTTTGACTTTAATTATGTGGCCCAAACTCCTGCAAAACGATCAGTGATACTTGATTACTCTTACTTCAAAAACCCCGTTCTCATTACACTTTCTAAAACTAGTTTACTGGAAACCGGTCTGGAAGATCGCTTTGCTAGCGTTTCCATTTAATCATGCGAAAGTGGTTTTCAAAATCACTTCACGTAAAGCGATCTTGCTGCTATGGGAACGCTCTCAGTGGGGTGACATGTTTCGCGTGAAATTCGAAACCGCAGCGTAGGCATTCTACATGTACACACAGTGTGTGGGGGTAGCGCGCTAAAAAATGTGCGAAGATTGCTCCTCGAAGAAAGGTTGTATCCTCACTTACGCTATAACCAGTTTAACAAGGCAAAGCGATCTTGAAAACTACATCGTGAGGTGGTTTTATAAAACGGTTTGGAATATCACTTCAAAGATCGCTTCGGCCGTTCTCATACATGTTAAACATCATCCAATGATTTGCACTGGACGAACAATTGCAAATGTGTCGTTGTCCAGAGTCAAGAGATTCTGATGCTGTCCCAGTCCACCAACTTTCGACAAAAGCCTCTCAGCTCTCCATTGTGATTTGACTTGTGGCATTGAAGAGAGTTTCCCTGTAGTAAATGCGAAAGTCTGGCGTGACAGCAAGATCATGGAGAAAATTTCGAAAGATTATATGGGTTCCACCCTAATCTCGACCTTCCCATTAGAATAGAGTAAGTCCAACAACAGAGAAATCCCATATATCTATGAAAACCTAATGATTGGAATTGTAAACCTTATAACCAAACCCACCAATGCATGCAACAAACTATTCACAAACTTTATGTGAAAAGAGAATTTTTTTAGTTCAGACTCTATTCAGGAGACTTTCATAAAGACACAGTGTGGTGTTGCCCCTCCACAAATCAGAAGAGAGGTGTCTGAACAGGTGGAGGGGGCCAAGCAGGGGGGGGGGCAAGCTTTTTAAACTCAGCCTAAACCAGGAGCCACATTTGAAGGCAAGTGGCTCCTGGTCCCCTTGATTTTTTGGATGACCAGACGCCACATTGGTGGAACCGGGAGCCAAATGTTTTTTTTTTAATTCAGTCAGTTTGGATGCTTTAAATCTGTAAACTGTGCATCAAAAATCTTAGAACTGTATTAAGATGGAGAAAGGGAAGAAGGACAAGAAGGAGAAGAAGGAGGAAGAAGAGGAGGAGAATAATTAAAAAGAAGAAGGGGGGGAGAATGTATTATGTATTATTTTCACTTCAAAGATGACTCCTGGTGTACCTTGTAATAGTATTTTTATTTTGTCCATCATGACCAAAATAAAGAAAATAAAGAATGGGAGAAAGAAAGAAAAGTAGAAAGAAAGAAACAAAAGGAAGAAAGGTAGAAAGAAAGAGAAAGAGGAGGAAAGAAAGGAAGGAAAATGAAAGTATAAAAAAAGAAAGAAAAACAGAAATAAAGCTAGAAAGATAAGAAAAAGAAAGGATGGAAGAAGGGATGAAAAAATAAAGAAAGAATAGAGAAAGAAACATAACAAAGAAAGGAAAGGGAGAAAGAATAGAAAAAAATAAGGGAAAATGAAAAAAGGATTTAAAGAAAAAAGGGGGGAACAGGCAATGAAAAAAGTGGAAGGATGGATGGAAGAAGAAATGAGGAAGGGGGAAATAATAAAATACTACCCATTACTCGAGGCCAAATTTGGGTCAAATGGGGAACTTTTCTGTTCTGAGCAGTGATCAGCTGACGACCCATCGATTCCCGGACGGTCTCCCACCGGCCACCGGCCTATTTTTACATGTAAGTAATCGCCAGGCCGATGACCGCTCAACAGCCTGTGATCCAACGAGTTCAATTTTTTACCTAAATTGTTCGATGATGACCGCTCGATTACGTCTGCGCCCAGACTGCGACCACCCAGGCACCAAGCGTATTTAGGGTGGCGAGTGAAAAGTGAGCAGGCGACGCCAGAATTTTAACTCCGCTCTAAATCTTGAGCGGCGACCGAGCAATGCCCCAAAATCAGTGGTGCCCGGACAGCTATCGACCGGTGCCCGGGCGAAATTGGCTAGAAATTCACTGCCCTGTCACCGAGCAGGCTAATTTGGGGGGTTGTGACCTTAGCCTTACTGGAGGAGTTACGGTATACATTTCTGAATGGCCCGACCAGCAAGCAGTATCTAAAAACAAGAAGTTTTTCCCATGTAGTACTTTAATATATAGCATTTATGAGGCACTGATTTATCAATTTTCCTATTCAATGGCGCACTACATATTATCCCAGCTGTAGCTCCAGCTTCTAAAGGTGCTTGGTGCATTCAAGGAATTAATCCTGCCAGGTACCCATCCACCTCACCAGGGTTGAGTGCAGCACAACGTGGATAAATTTCTTGCTGAAGGAAAACACGCCATGGCTGTGGTTCAAACCCACATCCCTCTCATTGAAAGACGAGATTCGTAACCACTATAAACCACTATGCCCTTTCTGAGAATGAAAGTACAACTCTTGTTCAGACTCAAGAGTATTGTGGCAAGCGAACTGATTTTTTTAAACATATGGATAACAGTCTGGATATCTTGCTTCATTCCTCGGAAAAGAATGTGGGATGTTTATACACTGTACATTGTATGTTTATCATTGAATTGTCAGCAATCATAATGTGAAGGTCATGTCGATTGAAATCAAATAGAACACAGCATGCAAGTGAGTAAAACACAAAGCATGTAAACAAAATGGACATGAAAACAACATGTCAACAACTATAGCTGGCTTTGAAATGACCCTTATCATCTACTGTAATCAATTAAATATGTACAGATGTATTATACGATTAATCAATTTGTTTTTATCATAATATTCTTAGAGGTTAAATTGATTAATTAAAATGGTACTCAGAGCATGATTATGAACATACATTAACTGCATACAAGCCCGGATGATGCTTAGCAACACAGAGTTTTGTAAACTTTTTAGTAAATTTCTGTGTTTTCCATTAATTACAAGTAGTTGTATAATGTGGTACATATTACCAATGGTGCATGCACTTCAATCCACTTGTTTTTTCCCCTATGAATTATACAATAAAGTATTAAATTAGGCTTACCAGTAGTTGCTGATTTTGTTACTACATGTAAATAATGACATAATTCACAACAAGGTTTTTAGTCCTATTGTTCCTGGAAAAATTCCCCACTGTTGTAAATGCAGGTACTTAATAATATACCTCATATCACATACATGTATTATATACAACTTTAACTGCCTGATGATTTCATTTCATAAAATACCAGCAGTAATGTTCTTATAATCAGTTGAACGTAAAAGCTTTATTTTTCAAATGACCTCTTTCAAAAATCATTTTATAAAAAATAAGGTATTTTTATCATATTCATTTACTTCATGATGTCAAGATGTGTTCTTATACATGTAACACTGTATTTCTTATTTATAAACATCATATATATTTTTCATAAGTAATTGAATGGTGAAGATTTTCTTCTCTTCTTGAGATACAAAAGTAAATGCATGAAAATGCAAGGAATGAATCCAATCAATACAGATATTGATGAAGAGTATGAAGTTTCTAAGTTCTTAAATTTTGAACCAATGCTTCAACAAAAATGAAAAAAAGGGCTTAAAGGCTTTTCAGAGTATGATAATCTGCCACGAATATAGGTTATTTGCTTTTTTTTATGTGGTCATAATGATGAAATCAATAGTTTTATGTTAACAAATGAATTTATATGGTGAACCTGACCTATAAAGGGGAAAAAAGAAAAACATAAATTTGGTGAAAGTTTGAAAGAAAATCATTATTACTACCAGTATTCGAAAAGGCGGATCACTAAGACTGTGTGAACTTAAAAATTGCCAAGTTATTATGGCATAGGTTAGAGTAGGCCAATAACTTATCAATTTGCTTTTTACTCAATTATCAGAAATCACATTTTTCTCTTTTAAGCATCTTTCCCAACCATGTATGGTAACCCCCAAATAACACATTTTCATATTTTCTCACAAAATAAAATAGCATTCTGAGTAAACCTTAAAATAAATAGTCAATTTGTTATCAAAGGGAAATTGCCTATATACACCACAATGACATCAGCTATGCAGCCAATTCGAAATCATACATTGGAGGTTTATATATTTAATATAAAATCATCATGATTTTCTTATTGCTTGTCTGCTTTTATTCTCTTATTTTCTTTTTATTTACTTTACAATTTAGATTGCTCTTTAACCTTCCAATCACAACAGGCATTTTACCTGAACCTGACCATTTAAAAATGGCTGTAAGTCATTCCAGCATTTATGATTGTAGAAAGTATGTTGAAAAATATGTGTCATATATGAATTGAATTGAATGAGATTTACCCCCTGCTTTCCAAAATTCTTGAACATATAAAATATAAACAACTTATAATGCTCAATGACATTTTACTAGATAATTATGATAATTATTCCTATACTCTACAGACATACATGTACATGTAGAAATATAGCTGTTTTTATAACCCTTTTCACTCCCATTTTATATATTTTTTTAAAATCAACATTTCAGTTAAACAAAGTATCAATTGCTTGCTTACTTACTTACTTTTAAGAGGGCTAATTTGTTACAGTACACTCTGGCCCAAATGTCATCTGAACATAACTTTTTAACAGTACATGTAAGTCTATAATGCACACAGTATGTGTGCATTGAGCTGTGGAACAGTCTTGGATCTTAAATTAAACAATAATTGTAAAAATGTATTTCCAGATCTGCAAATCTGTGTACATTAACTTGTCACAAATTCGCTGAAGTGTAAAATCTTTTTTCCTTGTCTTTACTAGTGATCACGAGTGCCACAAACAAGAACACTACAGGGGAAATACTGTCCACTTAATGTACATTTAAGCCCATTGGCGTGTACATCAGTGTACACAAAATCACCAGAGAATCTAGTCTGTCCCTATAGTGTCTGTCTTTGATCCTGATCACATGTTCCTAACATCAACGTATGTCATTTCCAGTCAGTGCACATGTACACTACAATGACAACTATTTGACAGAAAATTACTCTGGTAATTCAGTCTGAACTTCTTATTTAACCTTCTTTTTTCATGAAATAAGTTTTTGAAAGCACTTAGCTTTGTCAGAAGTACCCAGACCTCAATATGTGCATTTTCATGGCAAATTTAGAATACAGTATTGGAAAGCAGAATTTGAACGGGATAATGTGCGGCAAACAAGTCCAACGTTACATATTAAGAGCCAAGCATAAAAGCCGCTTGACTTTATGAAGAGTAACCTTGCATTTGCCATTGACTCTTTCTCTCCAAAACCCATACAAACTGGATATTTATTGAGAAAGTGTGGTTCGCACTCCCCCCCCCCCCCCCAAACAGTAGTAGTCGAGGTCTTGATCAACACCCTGAAATTAAAAAAAAGAAAAATGGGAGGAAAAGGGAGAAGAGAAGGGATCAAACCTCCAACTGAAAACTCTGGCTAAGGGCCTGCACCTGTAGTTAGTATATCATGTATGTAGACATCCATTTTTGGATAATATTGTTATTGTCTGTGTGTTTGTGTGTACATGGAGTATATAACCAAACGTCCAAAGTCATTTCAAGGACAAAAGCCATTTCCCCCTTATTTTACATACATGCAATGACAATAGCAAATTAGCAAATTATATAAAGTTAACAGTAAACCAAATGCTTATTTGCTTGTGTTATATACAACTATCCTATTAATTTTATCAGCAATGTTTATGTCCCCTGACATATTATACATTACCTGTGTGTGATTCCCAACTGGTTCGCCCACACTATCGCCTGCTTCCAGATCGCGCGGTGACAGATGACCGGCAGCAGTAGATCTCGCCATCGTTAGGGACTCAATTTTCCCTCAGATATGCACGAAATGCTACCACATTGCTCCACGTAATACTCTAAAGATCCTCATTTCTCTCAAATTTCTACCAAAACGTCCCGATTATATGTGTCCCACGGCCGAAACTTGTCCAAAGAAAGTGACGCCTATATCTTCCAATAGCGTATCATCGCTGTGTTATTATGTACCTACATTGACGGCGGTCTCTCACAGTGCACTTCCATGTACCGCTATTATGCATTGCATTCTCGCGTACACTTCACTTGCAGCAAAACAGTATGGCTGCTGGAGTACGATACCACTTTCTAACGGGGGTGTCGCAAGTGGCGTCTTTCTCCCTTATTGCATTGGTAGCTATGCTTTTTTTTTTGGAATGCGCCTATACACAACGTGCATTCCCGATCCCCGTGGCGTCAACGTTCAAAAGTAAATCGCTTCGAAGTGATTGGGATATTACGCGTAATTCATCTGATGGACGGAATTACAGCACTCTGAATTAAACAACAAATTTATGTAGTAGTATTTTGAACTCGGATTTAAACTTGTAATTTGTAAAGGCTTTAATGATTGTCAAAATATATTTTCCGAAACATGACGGTCACAATAAGAAGATCCTTAGACGGATTAAGATGTGGGTGGGGCGTGGGGAGAAGCCTTGCGGGGGCGTACGCTTTCCCCGAATTTCTGGAGAATGTGTAGGACAGAAGCTAGATGCTATTTATAGATATGTGTAATTTTTGACAGAATTATTATTAGATATTGCAGATAAAATGATTGTGACCTAACTTGCTTTGCAATCAGCCTGTGCAATGGCCCGCTTGTCGGTCATCAGATCAGCATTGTGCAAATGGCAAGGCTAGACACGCTGGATTTATGCAAATCAGAGGCGGATCCAGCATTTCATTAGTTAAATTAGGGGTACAAAAAGTTGGTCGATTTATTCACAAGGAAAAGGTGTTCTCACCGTCTCACGCCATAAAAGGGCATAACTGCCCACACCCCACCAGAAAAATACATAAATAACGAGGTAGATTGATGGGTAGATAGATAAATAGAAAGATAGATAGATAGATAGATAGAATAAAAAACAAGTAAATAGAATAAAAAATAAGTAAATAAATCAACATGTTAATAAATATGTAAATCAGTCAATAAATAAATAAATAAGTAAAGTGATAGTCGGACACCCGAAAGAAAATACTTTTGTTTAATTTTTTTCTGTGTCTCAGTCAAGTCATGCTTAGTTATACCACTAACTTGTCAACTCTCTCAGTATAATAAGTGGGGTAATCATTGCAATGGTGCAGAAAAGGCCAAATATTATAAAGTCACTTTGAAAAGAATTAACACTTATTTGCTTTTACTGTGATATAGCCTCTCAGACTGCAAGCTGATCTTCCCCCTTTTTAAGCATAACATAATCTGCGTTAATCTATACTCTGCTTGCTTGACAAGCATGCAGAATGTCCTATCAACCAACAAAAGGGACTTTGTTTATTAGGAATCTCATCATAACCAAGCCATCAATGTCACATACCCGGTGAAATTGTGTTTCCATAAAACAAAAATAATGACAAACGACCAAGTGTATTCAACCAGTACCTAATTCAGAAAAATCTTTCAGAAAAAAAATCACAAAAATTGATCCCCATGTATATACTATAGATCTAGGCTTACTTTGGTAACTGGTTGGCATATTTTATCAAAACTATATCATCATAATCACTATAAAGACTAGTAAAAGTTTTTTTTTTAAGAAAACGTATGGTGTCTATCCTCCTGATTGCCTAATTATGATCACCTTCAACAAATTGAACAAATTGTATTGAATTGAATTGAATTATTAGAGATATCCTGCGTTTAAAATCTATCCCCCTTCATCTTGCATAACAATAAAAATAATGTATAGTTATAAATTAAAATGTTTTGTTATCATGGTAGGTTATACAATATGTAATGAAATGACCATGATTCGACTTGTTGAATGTCTGCACGATTGCATTTTCACTTTGCAAAGTGGGAATCCCATGTCTTCGTTGTTGTTGAATTTCTTCGCCTATATTGATCTGTGCACCTAAGCTTAGGTTTGTGCTTAAAGGGAAAGTTCACCCTGATATTACGTTTATTATAGAAATAGGAGAAAAAAATGATAAAAATTATAGATGAAGGTTTGAAGAAAATCCATAAAAGATTTAAACAGTTATTAGAATTTTTGTGACGTCATATGCGAGCAGCTTCCCATGTATCGTGAATGTAAAAAAAAATCAATAAGATATCGTTTTATAAAGAAATTTAAAATGCATATCAACAAATTATCTCACACCCGCTCCTGAAAGAAGACATTTTTAATTCATCACGAACAATTAAGAAATGGAAATTTATGCATTTTACATAACATATTGGGCAGCTGCTCGTTTACATGACGTCACAAATAAAAAAAAATTCTTATAACTTTCTTAATCTTTAATGGATTTTCCTCAAACTTTCTTCAAATTTTCTTTTATGCTATTTTTTACAACAAACTTTTCGTCAGGGTGAAATTCCCCTTTAAAAACATTTCAGATACACCTTTAAAAAATCAATTTGTGTAGTCAACGTCAGTAACAAACAAGCATATACATTACACATGTCACTTATTACCCTTTTCACAAGCCATATTTGGGCTAAGTGGAGGGAAGGGGGGGGCAGGGGCGTACACGATCAGGAAATACATTTGCCGAAATCCATCATTGATTACATATAAGCCAATTTCAAAAGTCAGTTGTAATGGTGGAAGTCCTTAATTAAGAATAAAAATTTGCCAAGATAGAAAATTCTGTCGGGGCTACATCTCCTTATTCCTAAAATTCAAATACACAAAAGGTTTTATATTCCGAATGTTCGTTAATCCAAAGGTTCCTTTATTCGAAAACAAAATCACTTTTTTTATTCCAAAGTTTCGTTAATCCGAAGACAATATAAGATTTGCTTTTCCATACGGCATGTATGGTTGATAGTGAGAAAATTAAGTAAAGTTCGTATAGAAGTAATTCATAAACCATTTTTTTTTGGGGGGGTGGGGTGGGGTAATCAAAACCATTTTCGGCAAATCAAAGGTGATGATGATGATGATTATGATGAACATCATTTGTATAGCGCCATTTATCTGTAAAAAACATCGAAGGCGCCGGTTACCAAATATGTCATATATCATTCACAAAGTAAAGTGGGCATGCTTATATTTTATATCACCATACTACAGTTGTTTAAAACTTTCGAGGTACCATTTTCTGAATATCATTTTATTCTAAGAATAAATATTGATATTTACGAAGGAGACATGTCCTCTAGGTAACAGAACGGGTCAATCGAATCAATGACGTAATGATAAAAAGAAAAAACAGAACATGGGGTATGAAGCAAAATTTCTTAAATGTCCCGAGCTAGCAAAGCGAGCGAACGAAACATCTAATATTTTTTAATTGAAAAATTAATTTTGTGATAGATTTCGACATAAAATTCAGAAAACATATCACATGCCACTCTTTTTCTGTCTTTTCTTCCCTTTTCTATTTTTTTCTAGGTCGTGGTACCTTTTTGATGTCCTTAAGCCCCAATTATAATCAGTAAATAGAATCCGTTCACCCGGTATATCATAGGAAACTTAATGTTGAAGAAAAATATTTTATTTCATTGTATTGTATTAATTACCTCTACGATATACAGCAAAACCCTGAATAATAATCTGATAAAAAAAACCGATGATAAATTAAACTGTTAAATTGGGATGCACGTGGTAGCAACATAATATAATTGAGAATTCGCAGGGGAGTAGATAATAGTTCTACATCTTTGTAAGATAATAATTCCACTATTACGCTCATGCCTGTTAATACTATACCCCTACATTTGAATGGACTCTTCTCGCTTTGAAAACCCTCTCATTTGCGTCATTACACACTAGAGACACATGCAGGCAAGTCATTTGGTATTCGGCTCGGTGTGGTAGGATGTCTGTTTTAGGCGCCTCGTCGGAGTAAGGATTATACCGCTTAAATCTATAAAACGTATTTTTAAACAATATCAGAACTAATAACAACTGTCTTTTTCCAAGAATGAACATTTAACATGATGTGCACCGATTGAACATATTGAAATATTTCAATCGACGTTTGTTGAAACTTAGAGAGTGAATATGCTTAAATTACCGTGCTGTTCTCTAATTGAATATTGCACCTGCTCTCCTTTTATCGAGAAAACCTTATCCAGCACTGAAGAGATTTATTTATGAAGAAAGTTAATTTTAAACTGAATTAGGATGCACTGTGTACCAAATCTTGTGCGTAAGTACAGAGAGAAAACAACAATCAGTTGTGCGTGGATACAAAGGAGGCATAATTCATAGCATATTAATGGAATACATTTTTTACTAGTCTTCAGGTCGACAGAAAGGAAACATACACAAATCACTTGTTCATAAAAATGATTCAATTAAAGTTTTACTTATTTGCTTTCCATACTCGAGAATAAAAGGTGATAATCAAAATACGTGTTTATAGATATTGTGATTTTCCTTGTAAAAGGACAAAGGGATAGATTTTTCTTTTTTTCAAGACAGGTTGTGTGTGTGTGTGTGTGTGTGTGAGGGTGTGTGTGTAATCGAGTTTATTCAGACGTGTATTAATCAGTTATGATTATTTACGTCTGGACCGACCATCCAAGTGACGTGACCAGGGCTCGACTATCTCCCCACATAGCTTGGATTACAGGCTCACTCCATAACGCCCAGTGTGTTATTTTGTGTGATGAAGAACCGAGATGGGGGCAAGCAATCTCGAGCATGGTATATCCAAAAAGTTGATAAGCTGAAAGTGTCCGCCACAATATATAGAGTAGTCTAGTCTACTACCCGCTGAATTATGATTTTTCGCACTGCGACGCAGAACGGACTCAAAAATCTAGAAAACGTGTTGTCAAAATGCCCTTCAAGTTCATGACAAAGAGCAACCAAGAAGTCTTTGTCGCAAACTGGTTAATCAGAAGAGCAGTTCCATCCTGGACTCTGGACAAACGATAAATTTAAATTTTTCGTCAGCTCTGAAAATGAGGACGAAACTGCTTTTCCGGTTCATCAATTTTTGACAAAGATCAGCCAGCTGTACAACAAATGAAGACGGGGCGGATTGAGGTCAGCCTATCTTGATGGCGAAGCACGGGGGGGGGGGGTTAAAATACATGTTTATCATACCGGGTGTTTGTTTGCTGAATCCTTTTATAAACAGGATTAAGGCCCAATTTACCGATATAGAAGAATGTCGCCAATAATCTTTATCTAGGTTAGTCTGGAAAGGAGAGGTTATACATGAAATATATCAAAGGGATTTTTTTTTCATGAGTTGTATTGGCGGATAAACGATTCATCCAGATGACCCTAATAATGCCTAATCTGTTGATAGAACGCTCTTTGTTGCATCTAAATAGTTGGTTATTTTCTCTTCATCTAATCTCTTGCAGTTCATGTATTTATATCATATACATGTTTATACTATTTTTGACATTTTATTTCGTCTTGTTCTTTTATAATTTTCTCTTTATATTCCATGAATGCTTTGAGAAAATGCATGTCCGCATTGCAAAAACACCGGTGTTGATTTAACACCAGCCCGAAATCTATTATGTCCACACCAGAGAAGTGTTAAACAACACCAGCTTAGTTTTGGTCTAACACCAGATAGGTGTTTATACAACACCATTTTTTTATTAAAACAGCATTGGTTTGATTCCAAACTGGTACTGTTTCAATACTTCTCTGGTGTGGACATATATAGATTCCGGGCTGGTGTTAAATTAACACCTGAGTTTTTGCAGTGCGGTTCTCCATTTTATTTTAATACCCTAGTGTATAGTAATTATTTTATGTTTTTTTTTACAATATAGTCCTAACTATATTGTAAAAAAAAAACGAAATGAGAATGCCCCCCCCCCTAAAAAACCCACAAAAAACCAACAATGAGAGTTGCAAATGTCAGAGATCATCATAGATCATCATATATACACTTGTTATAAAATCAGGACATTTGTGGAAAAATCAGTTGGCTGGACAAGAGAAATATGTATGGAAGTAAAAAAAGACGAGAGTGCATCAGAGAGAGAGAGAAAGGGGGGGGGGGAGATAAAGGGTGGGTGAGGAAGAGGTGGATGAGAACGAGAAGGAGGAGAGGATGGGGTAGGCCTCCTAGTTAAAAGATGGCCTGATAGTAGAAAGGGGGAGAGGAAGAGTGAGAGAGGGGGTAGGCCTGCAGCTAGCCGAAAGATGGCCTGATTGGAGAGAGAGAGAAAAATAAGAGGGGGGGGGGGGGAGAAAGGTTGTGCAGAGATTCGTCGCATGAAAGTCTGTTCGGAGGGAGTAATATGGGGAGAGGCAGAGGGTATAAAGAAAATAGAGTAAGGTTAGTGTGTGGGTAAGAAGAGAGACACAGATATTGAGAGGGTGAAATAGAAAGAGAAGAAAGAAAGAAAAAGAGAGAGAGAGAGAGTGAGAAATACATGGACACGTATCAAAAAGCAGATTCTGACGTCACAAATTTGCATAACTGACGCAAGCGGTGAACCCGGTGCGAGCTATCTTTAGAAACAAACGTCTGACAGCCACATAATGAAACATTTCTCTACCAGGTATAGATTTATATGTATACACATACAAAATGCGTGAAAAATCCTTTTGTGTCCTAGGCTTGCTGAATCATTATTACTGTATATAGGCCTACGTGTAGATTCGGGAAGTATAAATTCCTCTATATCCAGGAAGATAATTAAAATGACAAAGTAGAAAATAACCATAAAGTAAACAGCTTGTTGGATCTTTTTTCCCTTCCACAAAAGCAAATACATGTACGTTTGTATACTTGTACAAATTCATAAATGTGCAGGCCCGCCAAAACCCATGAACAGTATTACTAAACACCAGTGTAATGAGTTGACCTAGATGTGTCTTTCCCGGGCATTATGGGTGGAGCGGCGTTAATGCAGTGATGCAGGAAATTCTAAAATTTTGTCATTTTATCATTAATTAATTACTTGTATAGAATTCCCAAATATTAATCACTAATAATAATTTAGCATGTGTTTAGAACAGAATAATCGCTACATTTGTTGTGAACAAATAGAATGTTGAATTCTTTGGTTGTGAATTGGGCCATCTCATGAGATTCAAGGTTCGGTGGAACGTTGGGAGGGGTGGAAGAAGATGTAAGATGGGTAGTAGTCGAGGTACGTAGTTGCAATAACGGTATGTAGTGGCACACGAAAGAGGAGCAGGAGTATAGTCCAGGATAGAAGGGGTCGAACCTTGTTTTTTTATATATACAATGTTTTTTTATGGTTTCTTGTCAATTCGAGGGTGCTGATTCCGAATCTGAATGATGCCACTCGTGTAACCTTGAGCATTTTCTGCAAATTGGCAAAATCCAATATGGCCGCCAAAATATTCAAATTACCCATGAAAATCATAAAATTGTCCACACATTGGCTTTAAAGTACATGCAATTGTGCTGCCGGAGTGAAATAATATCTGAAAAAATGATTTTTGTCAAAATATTTATTTTCTTGATATCAAAATGGCCGCCATCATAGACCCCTGTACAATATGAATGGGGAAAATTAATTTTTACAAAATTGAGCACTGAAATGCAAGTAATTATGATCTATGAGTGAAGCAATGTCTGTAAACATGATTGCTAACGATATATATCATTTGTTATGTCAGTTATGTGATAAATCCTGTATTTTGATATTCAAAATGGCCTTCGAAAGCCCTAACACTATTATGTACAATGTGAATGGTGACACAAAAAAATCACAAGAGTGAGCACTAAAATGCATTTTGTTGAGATAAACGAGTGGAATACTGACTAAAAACATTTTTGTTAACGAAATCTATTATTTAACATGCCATGTATGTGATAAACCCTGTATTTTGATATTTAATATGACCGCCAAAGGCCCTAAAATTATGATCTACGATGTGAGAGAGGACAAAAACAATCACAAGGTGAGCACTAAAACGTATTTTTTGTGGTAAATTAGTGGAATACTGTCTTCAAATATAATTTGCAACGAAATATATTATTCGGGTTTCATATTTGTGTTAAATATTGTATTTTGACTTTCAAAATGGCCGCCAAAAGACATTGACTGTATTATGTACAATCGATCTGGGAAACCAATTTTCACATGAGTCAGCACCATAACATGCATATAATTGTGATTTAAGAGTAAAATATTGTCTGAAAACATAATTCCTAACAAGATATATCATTCATTCTGCCAGGTAGGTGATAAATAATGTATTTTGAAAGTCAAAATGGCCGCTACAGGCCCTAACAGTAGGCCTATTATGTACTTTGTGAATGGGAACATATAATTTTAACAGAATTTGGCTTTGCTTGACTAAATGGTGTTGCATGTATGAGTGAAATATCGTCTGAAAATATGATTTTGTAACCAAATAGATCATTTCTTATGTTATTTAGGTGATAAATGCTATATTTAAATTTCAAAATGGCTGCAATATGTTTCTTTGTGGAAATTATCTTTCCCCATTAAAATTTTGCATATTAAGATAAGGGACTATGGCGGCCATTTTTCATTTTTACTAAAGGCTGCATTCATCACCTTTATGACACAAGCTATGATATATTTCGTTAGAAATCATTGGGTTTAGACAATACTTAACACTTACATCAAAATTAAGCCATTTTCATAGTAAAAATTTTGTCAAAATTATCTGTCCCCAGTTACAATGTACATACTACTTTGGGCTATGGCAGCAATTTTGAATTTCAAAGTAAGGCCTTTATTTCCTTCTCAACCATTATGTGATGTATTTAGTCAGAAATCATGTTCAAGACCAAATTTTACCTATACATCACATAGTTACGTGCGTTTTTGGTTCTCATTCTGGTGATGATTAGTTTCCCTATACGCATGTTACAGAATTTGTAGGGGCTTGTGCGGCCGTTTTGAAAGTCAAAATACAGTATTTATCACCTATGGGAGAGGAAATGTTATATTTCATTAAAAAAATCACGTTTTCAAACAATATTTTCCTTATACAACAGAATTATATGGATTTCATAGTCAGGCAAATCCTAATTCTTTCAAAAGTATTTGTCCCCATTTACATTGTAGATAATACTGTAAGGGCCCATAGGGGCCATTTTGAATTTTACAATACAGCATTTATCTCATGCATGAAAAATGAAATGATATGTTTCGCCAGAAATCATGTGTTTAGACAATATTTCACTCGTATAAATTACAATTACATTCATTTTATTGTTTTTACTCTTGTGAAAATTAGTTTCTTCATTCGCTTTGTTCATAATACAGTTGGGCCTATGGCAGCCATTTTGAATGTCAACATGCAGCATAATTACCGAAATTGCAAGGGAAATGATATGTTTCGTTAGAAATCCTTGTTGTCAGACAGTGTTACACCAATATTTCGCAGTTATTGGCATTTTAAAGTCAAACAAATTCAAAGGTTGTGAAAATTATTTGTCCCCTTTTATATATTGTACACAGTATAAGGGGTCTATGACAGCCATTTTGAATATCATAATACAGCATTTATCACATTAGATAGTATACAAATGATATAGTTTTGTTAATAGTCATGTTTTCAGACAGTAGTCCACTCGCAGGTCACAATCACATGCAATAATAGTGCTCTTGTTTGAAAAAATATTTTCCCCATTCATATTCTACATAATAAAGTATACAGGGGTTATGGCGGCCATTTTGAATATCAATAAAATAAATATTTTGTCAAATATCGCTTTTCCAATTGGTATTTCACTTCTGCACAACAACTACATGCATTTTATAGCTAATGTGTTGGCAAATTTATGATTTTCATGGGTAATTTGCATATTTTGGCGGCCATATTGGATTTTGCCAATTTGCGGAAAATGCTCAAGGTTACAAGAGTGGCATCATTCAGATTCGGAATCAGCACCCTCGAATTGACAAGAAACCATCAAAAAACATTGTATATCTAAAAAAACAAGGTTCGACCTCTTGTCTATGGGGCCTATCCTGGACTAGTAGGCCTAGGTGGAAAAGGAGCACAAGAAGGAGGAGGAGGACGGGAGGGGGAGGAGAAGGACGGGGAAGGGGAGGAGGGGGAAGTGATGGGACAGGATGTTGAGAGGAGAAGGAGGAGGCCGACAAGAAGGAGGAGATAGGGGTGTGAAGGAGAAGGGAAAATGGCAGAGGGAGGGGAAGGGACAACAGGAGGAGGAGGAGGTGTACAGGGGGCATTTGCCCGTCGCCTGACTAAGTTTTCAGATCCAGAGGGGTAATCTAGTGGCAATATGCTTCCTCGAATGGGTGACTAAGCGAAAAGAAAAACGGAGAGAGGTGCAGTTACAAGGGGCGGTAGCATACATCAACGCACAGTGACCGGTGGCTTTACCTACGGACTGGTTGCGGGTTTTTTGTGAGGTGGGGTGGAGGGGGCTGGGCCCCACAAAAAAAAACCTCACACTGTGTCTTTATCAAATTGAATCATCGTATCATGTGCACCTTTCAACGCGTCCCATGATTAAAATAGCATTTCCTTTGATATAATTGTCTGATTACACTATTTTGATATGACTGAATTAAATGATCTATTTAATTTGCTCACAAATCATATGGGGGGGGGGGGGAGGGCGGGTGGGGGTCACTCTCCACCGTCCTGCCACATAAGTCATCTAGATCCGATAACCTCAGAAATGTTCACTGAACGATGTAATCTACATTTTCAACTACTTTCAACGTCTTAATTTCAAACACGTTATTAGACAATATCCACAACCTGAACAGGCCCTACATGGTGTAATGATTGAGAAAATACGACGTTGAAGGTGATTATCGAAAATGGTGCTAAAAAGGCAACCCTTTTTCCCAAAGACGCCGATGTTCATGACGCCTTTGCAGCAGTCATGTGATACTAGTACTTCTATGAATATCAGTTGATGGTTATGCCTCAGTCACATTTCCCAAACGGCGGCCGTACGTCGAGTCGAAAACAGCCGTTTTATCCGATTTTATTCAAACCACCATCAAGTAGCTGCATGCATGGTACAAAAAAATGTTGAAAACGGCTGTTTTCGACTCGCTGTGCGGCGGCTGGAGGGGAAATGTGACTGCAGCATAAGCCTACTTTTTCCGTTTCATCACTGATGTAACTACTACTTTTCTGTCAGTTCCTCCTTTGCGTAACATGTATGAAATGTCTGTCCCTCAAGTTGACTCACCCACGCCCACTGATGCAGATCATTGCCCCCCCCCCCCCGAAAAAAAAATCGATCAAGATTATATCCTCGTAGGTGTAGATGGCGCTAGACATCTCTCAAATTGTCATGCATTGGTTACTCTCACCGTGGACCAAGTGTTCTCACAAACAGCTGCCGAGAATAACCCGTTTGTTACAATAAGCTTCGCAGGAAAATACATATAGACTATAGTACATGGTCCAATTCTCAGTAACTTTTACGTCTAATACCATCACCACTTGCTCTACTATCGAGTTGGTCCAATCGCCAAGTTGGTACTCACTTGAGCTTACTGCAATTTACTCACTTAAAGAATTCTTTACTCGCGTAAAGAATTTTGTCTCATATCCAGATGGTCAAATTTTCACCTTGAGTACTTACATTTTCGCACCTTTTTATGTCAAATGAAAAAAAGTGGTCCATAAACATTTTGATAACACAGACGTATAGATGGGGAGGTGCTTTGGGTATAGACCCCCCAGAAAAAATCCCAACCATATATAAACAAGAGAAAGGAAAAGAAAAGGAAAGGGAAACTTATTCAACATTATACTATCTTATGAATATTATTTCAAAATCTATCATAGATGAAAGCTAACAAATTTTGTTTGCTCGCTTCGCTTCTTATAGCTTTTGATAAATTTCTGCCCCATATGCCACGTTTGATCTCCAATTGAGAGGTTCATTGCGTCACTGTTTAATAGTATAGTGGTCTTGAATATTAATGGGCACATACAATTTTGTACAGAAAATATGCTAAGAGAGTAAGAGGCAATAATAAAAATCAAATGCTTAGTAAATGAACTATTTGTAGAGTGAGGTGAGACCAATGAAAAGTGGGTGTATACAAGTGGCAATTTACACATTTCACATCTCTATTTATCTGTTTCCCCTATCTGCCCTACCATCCCTAATATTTGGGGTAAGGGAAGGTGTGGCATTGGGGTGGACTCCTCGACTCCATTAACTTGGCTGGTGGAGGGGGGAGGGGCGTCTCCGCATGCATGCACCCTTGGAAGACCAGTCAGTCTATACAATTAAGACCCCCCTTTTTGGGGCTGTCAGATTAAAAATGCCCCCCATTCCTACAATATAGCTACCTAGGCATCAATCTATATACTTGATCATTCTTTTTTTATGGGCCTCGATCCTTTGGCCCTGTAGGCCTTTATTAATAAAATCTGGATCTGCCGCTGTTGGGGTGAAGCAATAGGATTGTTATATTCCCGCAGTAAATAACTACCAATTGTTTTTGACACCACCACCAGCACCACCCGTGTACCACCACTGGGGTCATCAATCTCCCAAAGCTCTGATCCACCACCACCACCACCACCACCTGTCCGTGCTTCACCGTGCACCCCCGTTAACCCAATATAAATTTTGTGAGCCCCTCTCGATCGATCGCTCGGCGTAGCTCGTCCCATACTTTCAACATGGCAGCATATCGGTTCGTGTATACATGGCAACGTAATGGTCGTCGTTTCTAGGGAGGTGAGTTTTCTCAGGCTGGCACCTTATTTTACGGTCCATATTCCATTTTCACATTTCCTCATACAAATTTCCTTTTTTTAATTCGAGCAAGAATCTATTTCATTGGTTTATACCCTTGAAAGTTTTCCAGAAATTGATTGAGATGAGTGTAATTTCTGAATTTGCAGTGTCGTGATTCAGTGATTGTGGCTTTGCTTTGTGCACGCCACTACTCATAGATTTCGGCGCAGCGGATTCTCCCCTCTAGTCTATCGACGAGAGTGTGCTGGCGATGGCGCTGGCTTCGGCCTGCGCCTAGCCTCTTGTCGAGGCCCTGTCGGCTGCTTTCCGAGCAAACATGGCTAGGCTAAGGCTAAGCAGAGCGGCGCGAGACAGGGCCTCTTGACATCTGTGCCGAATTTCACCGAATTTCTTTTGTTTTTTATTGTTTTTACCAATATTCCGACCAAGAACTGGTCGGTGAAAATCAACCAATAGACCTTATCGCAAATAGCGTCTGTCGCGTGAGGGCGTCTGTCATCGCAGAGGATGACGGGATGCGAAAGGGGGCAAACGCGGAATCGGCTTTCGGGAAGCCATACAACGCCATATGTTTTGTGTAGTGTCACTCAAAATCCAGGTTTTTTTTAAGTCTGATTTCTTCGTATTTAAATTATTTTGGATACTTGAATGTAGATTTATAGAACAATCTTTGTATCATGATTGCCCAGTGAAAGTATGAACTCAATACTCACCGTATTTTCGAAGTTTTCTGGGGCTAAACTTGGGAAGATTTTGTGGGAAAAGTGAGACGGTGATTGCGGGTCATTGCCGATCGTCTTTAGAAAAGAGCACGTCGATCGGTGATCCAAATTAGATAGCATATTTTTCCATTAAAGAATATTCATGAGAAATATAATGTAGACCATATATCTCCATATAAATTTAGCTAGCCAAGTTTTTTGTTATTTTGGGGGAAATATAGTCCTTTTTTTGCAAGTCGGGCTGTTTAGTTTGATCATACAATTTCTATATAGGGGGTACGTGCATGAGACAAATCTAAAGCCAAAAATAAGCTAGTATATATATATATATATATATATATATATATATATATATATTTATATATATATAATAATAGGCCTATGACATGCAGAATACTATAAATCTGAATTTATTTAAATTTAAAACATTTTAAGTTTTAATAAAATTAAAAACATTTTATGATCCCGTATAGGCCCTATCCCTCAAACCTCTGTAATTTTATTTTGTCTGAAACTGGATATTTAATTCATATAAATGATATATATTCCATTCTTTTGAAATAAATCTTATTTCAACATTTACATATTCAATTAATTTCATCGCATTCAGTCACTTCTCTTTCAGATCACCTTCCTCATTAAATTCTTTTTTCTTTTTTTTTTTGCTTATTTTTCTATCAATATACTTTCATCTATTCTCATTTTTTGTTATATTTCATTCATTATTTTGTCTATGCATGCCACTTATAAAACTTCAGAATGCCCGACCACGATCCTGAATAATTTGCAATAATATTATGTAGCCTATCTGTGGAGAGAAAAAGAAAACACAGCTCGGTTTATAGGCCTACTCTGAATAAAATCATGATTGAGATAATTATTTATGAAACATGTATTCTTGACTATCGATTGATATTACAAAAATATAACACTAGAATAAAGTAATCAAATCTACTGCAGAGTTTGTTTTATTGATCATCATTTTATTATTGCTTGGAATTCTGGGACCAGTTTCCTCCACTGCCTCGCCGACGTACCCCTGGGCCGAGAGTGCATGCCCGCTGTCCGTGCATACAATTCAAAGCACGCAGCAGCTGCACAGCTCAAAATACGCACAGACAGTGCGCGAAAATGAAAGAAAATTGCACTTGTCTTCATAAAATCTGTGGTAATTCTTGCAGCTATAGACGGCACATATATCTCTGCCACCTATGATTAAGAAGAAAAGTAATGTTAGACTCTGGAACAAATATGACGAGGCGTTTACTGGAAGTTAGCAAAATGTTGGCTGCGGGCGTCGATCGTATTTTGATACACTGTGGAAATCGTACACTTTATTGTCGGCTGCTTGCGCTCGCATGGTCGCATCCGGACAACAGCGGCGCTATTGCCCCCTTTGCGATCCCATGATCCTTTGCGTGAATCTATTTGCGATAAGGTCTATGAGAGCGCGCGCGCGGGCCGCTATGACGTCATATTTATTGAATATTCATGAGACATGAGCTCATCTTGAATGGCGACCCGTGGATTCTTGGCGAAGAGTGCCGACAAAATATCAAAGAGCATTGAATATGCCTCTAAAATGCTGATTGATGTTGACCAATTTAAGGATTTGCAAGTCGATGAAATTAAATCTGCAATGAGGAAGATACTTTTTGTAAATCTACCCACATATCCTGTGGCACAGGATATGGAAAAAATGTAATACATGTATTTCATGTGATTCCACTTTGCGTCGATCTCCGCTGTGCAGTGAGGGAATGCTGGAGTGGAGTTGCTTCCCCTTGACTCGAGTCTGACCAGTATCTCCCGGCAAGTTTCGGGGCGGTGATGGGTCTGTTACGGCCAGTACAAGTAGTAGTAGTAGCATTTTGCTGGTACTGCCTACTGGTTATATCCCCTTTAGTGTCCCGCAATTAAATGAATCCCCTGCAGAATAGTGAACTACTATTCCGAACCCGGACGAAACAGCTTTGACATTTCATTGGTTTACTATAGGTGACCGGTAATATCATGACTCATGTACATGTATATTCATTAGGAAGACGTTCCTCATAAATATATAATTCAGCTAAGATGTCAAGAGGCCCTGGCTAGCGCCAGGCGTAATTAGGAAATCCCTCGCTTTGCTCGGGCAGCAGCCGCCAGGGCCTCGACAAGAGGCTAGCCTGCGCCTTGTATTGTCGTGGCTAGCTGGGCCTTGGGCTGGGGCCCGTAACACAAAGCTTAGCAATGATTGTAGAAATTTTTTCTACGATTGATTCCATCTACTACAATGTACAATCAATCGTGAAAATCAATCGCTAACCTTTGTGTTACGGGACCCCAGCCCAGGTCAGGTTAAGCCCTTTGCAGTAAATGTCAATGTATGCAGTGAATGTAAAATGTATTCAATAATTCTAGTCTCTGCATGTATAGCCTGCATGTACATGTACATGTATGATGGGGTGACCATAATTTGCGCACATTTTCATTATCGAGTCACAGACACGGTTCATACTGTTGTGTTGTGGTTGGATCTAATGCTCTTTAACTTTCAACCAGACTTAAATGAGACGAATGGATGCAGGATATACAGTTCATACATTTATTAATTAAAGATGATTACATGATAATGACAAATACATGAGTAAGTCTGATGGTGACTCTACTCTGAAGATGAAGATAATATAAATGCTGCAAACTGATGTAGTATACTTTTCTGTAGCTCTAAACTCCAATCTCTGAAACTATCTGTATGCTGGAACAATCTCTAAAGTAATCTCCTTTGGGTTCAGAAGTGGACCCCTTTTACATTGGTCTGTTCAAGACTCTTTACAACCAAACAGGTGTTGATCAACCTTGGACGCTTGACCAAAACAATCTGTACGCCATAACTTTACTCTGAATTGGGGGAGTTGACCTTTAAGGGAGAACATGAAATGTAGTGAATAAGAAACCCATAAAATGTGTATGGTCAGAAGTTTAGCTGGAAGAATAATGAGTAATACGGTACTTTCTTAAGAAAGTTGGAGTTGGTAAATATAGGATTTCCTATGATACTTCCTGTAGAAGTATTGATTAAGTATTGATTATGTATTGATATATTATTGAATATGTGAGATATGTCTTATAATCACATAACAATACATAAGAGGTTCTAACCTTTAGACCTAACGATAAATTAAGATCATAAATACCAGACAGAAGGCAAGGTGCCAGAGTCAAAATTACAGGATTAGGTCTATAAGGATGGAAGGAAGGATGGTTGAGAGGAAGGATCAAAAGAGAGGAAGAGAAAATGAAAGGAAGAACCCCCCAAAAGAAAAAGGAAGAAAAAGAAAAGAGAGAGGATAGAAAAAGAAAAAAAAATGAAAGGAAGAAATAAAGGAAAATAAGAAAGAATGAAAGAAAAAAAATAAGGAAAGAATGAAAAGGGGGAAAAGAAAGAAAGAAAAACAAAAAAACAAAAGAAAGAAAGAAAAGGGGGAAAAGAAAGAAAGAAAAACAAAAAAACAAAAGAAAGAAAGAAAAAAGGTCTTTAAGGAAAGAAAGAAGGGCCTATGAGAAAAGAATGAAAAAAAGAAAAATCCTACAATTTAGGAAGAAAAAAAAATCAAGCTAAAATTCCACTGATATTTGTTGTCGATTGACTATTCTGAAAATCTATTTTATGATAGAAAACTAAAATATTTTGGAAATAATGTAATAAATTTTTGAAGTGAAACATCAAACTTGGTGAATTGTGTCATAGACACACCTTTCTTCCCAGCAGCATTCACATCAAGACTCAAAACAATGGCTATTACAACTAGTTTTGAAAGCTCAATAACTTGCTCCTCCGATCCCATCACCCAATCGATAATTCAAAAATCCATAAAATGATTACAATTTTGTGATTATTTTGATGGAAGATTTTTCACACAAGATTATTCACTCCCGATTAATTGAGTAGGTGAAGCAGCATTGTGCAATTGAAAACCAATGTGTGTGTGTGTATTTGAGTTTTGTCAGACGTGTATCAATCAAATATGATTATTTACGTCTGGGACCGACCTTTAACGTAGCGTCACCATCCGAAAGACGTGACCAGGGCTCGAACCTCGAACCTCTGCATCAATTTGTTACTTCCCCACAATCGATCAGCTCCAGCTAGCCTGCCACTAGGCAAAAAAAAAAAATCATTTTTGGTGGGTGTTTCCACACCTTACTGCCGAATTCTGCAAGATTTGATAAACTTTAAAATAGCAATGAATTTGGATTTTCTAGGGCTCCTTTCTTTGATTTGAGGGATCTTTTGAGCAATTCGGGGGCAAAATCGCCCCAAGCCCCCATTTGACTCTTTCCCTGCCTGCCATGCCGGCAGGCCCGACCAGCTACATGTATGTATGCTGACTTTGTGTGTGTGTGAGTGTGTATCTCATTAACATAATCATGGTATAATTAAATTTTTTTTTTTTTCATTTCAGATATATAATCATAGACTTCAAAACCACATGTCACAGATTGAAGGAATGGAACAGTATTAAACTCAAGCCATCAAAATGTGACAATTACCTTGGCACGCCAGCTCCTACATGTATTCAACTACATGTAGATCTCATTAAGATTTGGATTGAAATATTTTTCAGGAAATTTGCTGACAAATTAAAAGATGAACAAGGGGATCATGTAACCAGAATCTGCAGAAAATAACCAATGTGGTCAAGTTGTTGGAAAATGGTAATACTGCTGAATGATCAAAATGACACATCAGTTTCATGATTAGCTTTATTTTTAGCTTATCTGTTGATTCCCTGCTGAACGAAAAGACCTTAACAGAGGACAGACATGAACTGTACATTCAACTTCATATCTTGCCATACCATGTTTGAAAACATAGTACTGTAGACTCCTATCATGAGCAACTTCAATACACCAGTGCCCAACGCCTCCCGCTCCGCGATCTCCTTGGGTGGAGAATGGCGCAATCGGGATCAGATGGAGGCCAACAAATACAAGATGAGTGGATTGACGGTCCTGAATAAAAAGAAAGCTGGGAAGGCTGCAGCAAAGGAAAAGTCCAGACCAAGGTATATATCATAATCAAGACTGTCGTTTTAACATAGATCTATACTTGCTTTCCTTAAGCAAGAACTTATCCTGTGCTGCACTCACCGCAGATGAAATTAATTAGAACCTCGCAAGAATATTCATTAAAAACGCAGAGTACTCTGCTTAAGCTAGGGTGATTATGCTGCATTAAAGTAGATTGTTAGGCAGTGTTTACTATTTAAGCAGTATGTAAGCAGTTTAATTAGATCTAGAAATTCAATAATATTCTATAACCAGCAATAGACAAATTTTGAAAATACAGATTGATTCAAACCCGAATAACAACCTACATGTACATGTAGTTCCCATTCCGATAGTGATACCCGATTACTTTCTGCCCAGAGCGGCATAATATCTAGCAAAAAGTCTAATCTTGACTTTTTCAAATTCTGTACATGTACGCCTGCTTTATAATGTCCAAAATTATCTTAACACTGCACATGATCATTCACCAGTGTATTGTGTACATTTACCCATTTGCATGCATACACAAATACAATAAAGCCAAGATCTTCTATTCAAGTGTTGGGCAAGTCTGCTAGTGCCTCTTATGCAGGACTACAATAGGTTGCCAACAAAAGAAAAGGATTCTTCACTGAAGGCCGCTCTTGTTAGTCAACCCTTTTGTTTAATAGGACACTATTGAATTCTGAAGAGCATGTGTTTATTATGTTGTTGAGGATACCCTGTTTAAGCTGGTGTATTAGAATACAAGTTAGTGGGAAAGCTATCAACATGCATTATTGACCCATTGGCTTTCCCCTGAGTGAAGTAAGGGAGAGCTTAATTTTAAATGATACACTCTTATTAAAGTATCTAGAGCTTCTATTGCACAACATTTTCATTAGGGAATTTCATTTGTCATAAGAATGCAAATGTTATAGCATATCATGCCAGTCCCTGTAAATATGGAATGACCGCTTTTTGCTCAAATGGATGAGTTCTACCTGCAAAATATATACCTTACGTGTTCTTCAGCCAATCAATAATTATTGACAAAGTCCTATGTTACATCCACTGTACATGCCTGCAATGCAGTAGGCCAGATAAAGTAGATGTGTGCTGGTTTTCTACAGGCACCTTCTTCCAAGCCTATATTAATTTTGGTAAATTCTCAAAGTGTATGTCACTGTTCCAATTCATTCCTATTATGTGAATAACCTGTATGCCCCATAACAGCTTCATATATGACATGGAATAAAGAATGTGTTTAATCAGATAAATTTGCAGATTGATTCATTTATATGATACTTCTCAAGTACATGATGGGTGGGATGACAAACCTAATCTTTGTCTGTAGCTTTTATATCGAATAAGTAAATGATCATTGTACTATTGTTTAATAAAAATAGAAACATTTAGAGAGAGGGTGCTAGAAGCTAAATTTATAAATTTGAATTCTAACATCTGAATTAAAAAAGGTGTTTGATGACTACTGAACGTTTTGTAATCTCTGGATGATAGATGATACACTGACTTGTAATTCACATTCAATTCAATTCAATCTTTATTTCGCAAATAGGATAAAAATACAAAGAAACATCAAATAATGTGATTAGATTATAATAAAATAAATTGTGTGGCTTTCCATGAAGGTTATAAGATACCTGTAAGGCTTGATCGCCAAATAAGGCTGGATTGCCAATACCTGATCTTTCACCAAAGCTTTAAGATTGCCAGTCGAAGTTTATATACGTGTAATACTTGTACAAACTGCTTTTTACTGTAAACTCTGTTTCCTGAATGCATCACTGCCACTACTTTTAATTTAATTTTCTTTCTTTTTAATAATTATTTTTCTGTTTACATGCAGATCCACCCCCACAGCTGAAATACAGGAATGCGAGGAAGGAGAAGTGCCCAAAAGTGCGCCCCCTGGAGGCAGACAGAGATGCGGGAGAGTCAATGAAGTGGAGTCCCCTGAACCTACAGCACGCAAAACACTAGAAAATCACTTGCCATTGAAGAAGTTTGGGAGCGCTGGGAAACCAGATGAAGTAAGATTGGTCAAACTCAAATTACTTGAGCATCGACTGGACAGACTGTTCATATTTTGTCTATCTTGTTCCTGAAATCCCACTCATTTTATTCTTATTTTTATGAATTTTCACTATGTCTCTGTCGCCTCCCAAAAGAAAACTAAAATCATTTATGTGCGTCCTTGTTTTTTCTTCAACAGGATAAGGGCATTGTTTTGAGACGGCAAAGGCCAAAAGTTGGCTTGGGACTGGGGTACGCAGCTAGAATCTTCGTACACTGTAGAATGAAGAAAAATATAGCATGGAGAACAATTGGAGGAAGAAAGAAGTACTTCTGGAAGTAGTTGAACGTCTTGATCAATGGACCTCTTCTTTCTTTCTTTTTTTTTTTTTTTGGGGGGGGGCTTTGCCTATGACATAAAATTTCAGCTTGGAAGAATAATTTGAATTCTACCATAGTTTTGTATGTGTATATGCATATGGAAACTGAAACATGCTATTTCCTTTATAGAGCGGGAAACAGTTTGACCTTGGGCCTGGAATGACAATGACGAAGTCAAGAAGTAAAGTAGCTGTCACAATCAACACAGGGGGAGGAGATACACCGCCTCCAATCATTAGGAGATATGCAGAACCGTAAGTCACCATCAGTCCATATCCAGCAATCATTAATCTTTGTGCTATAGGGCCCGGGGACAATTTCATAAAGCTTTTTGTTAGATATGAATAACTTAACGTACAATTTTAGTGACCTGTTATTGTATACAGGGTGTATCCCAATTAAGTTGACTTAGCGCCTATAAAGAAAATGTTCTAGCTCCTGTAAAGAACATGTTCTAGCTCCTGTAAAGAACATGTTCTAGTTGTGTGTATTGGATAACTTACAAACATATTTATGAAACAATGACCCTGGAGGCCTTTTCAAAGAACCTGTTGTCAATTTCAATCTTTGATGGAATGGTATCTTATTGTCTGAAAAGTAATTCCTCTTGGTGTAAAGTCAGTAATGAAGTCTTTGTCGCTGATTGCCACTTTCCTTGAATAGGATCTGGGGCCTGTTACACATAGCTTAGCAATACATTTTTTTAAAGATTGATTGCATTGACCATAATGTACAATTAATCTTGAAAATCAAGCATACTGTTTATTTTTTAACCTTTGTGTTATAGGACCCTGATTATGAAACAAATATTTGATAGCTGTTAATATTTTAATTAAAAGTGCAGCCTGTAGTATTGAAATGAATGTATCCTTTGAATGAATGTGAAGAACATTATATCCTCATAGAGTAATTTTAATACTGAAATTCTCATACATGTAGTTTGTTAAATTGACCAAGAAATCAATTTTCACTTCAGATGTATGGAAACTTGATTTTATGATTATTTTATGAATGCAGTCCATGATACATGTCGATATGGCACATCATTCTTTAGGAGTATATTTAGTTACACTTATAATCTATGAATAGTATAGTGTTGCAATTCTAATGGATTTTTTTCCTCTGTTTTCAAAGTTAAAAAATATTTCACTTGATTGTATTATGTAAAGATTGTCATAACTTTTCATTATTTTTCTTGATTTATGTATTTTTTAGAACACAGTCTGTTGGCGACCCGGCAAAGTGAGTATATTTTTCTTGCATGTATTTTTTAAAATGAATGATATGAGTTAGATTGGTTTGGGAAAAATGAATAATTGGAGTATCATAGTATGATTTTTCTTTTCAGGCCTGATATTAAAAAATAAAAAGAATTCTATAGAGTGCTGACTTATAGTGATTTTACTCATATCAAACGCAGGACGAGGAAAGGTTATGCAGGATTCAGAAATGTGCTTTATGTACATTTCCTCTTTTGGATGTACCAGTACTTTGAAAGACATCTAAATCAGGGTTTGATCATATTCCCTACCTTGGGGGTGTTTCACAAAGATTAAAAATATGTTGATGCATAATCTAATTGATGGATATGCGGTAGTGTGCGTCCTGTGCATATGATCTGACCGATATGGTGATGCATTATATACCTCATGCAATGAAGAGTCGAATTGCAATTTTTCAGTCAGACTTGAATCTTTGTGAAACACCCTCAGATTTGCTAAAAGTGTTCAAACTTTTAGTTTGCAACTTTACAGTGTCTTTTCATTTAGCTGCATTGCACTGATTGACAATTCTCATTTATGTTGCATGATATCAAATATTAATTTAGATACAATGTATGCAAAATTATGTCAATTGATTACAAACCCATACAAGCTTGCATAGCGAGAATTAATCTGATGGCTTGATTAATATTTGATGTGCTAAGAAATTTTGGTCTTCAAATCCTTGTAGAACACTCATGAGCATAAATTTTTAAATTTATTCTTTATCAGAAAGCAATAAGAAAAAGAGAGAATTGATTTGTAAATTTACCACTGGAATTCCAGAGGTAAATAGTTTTAAGAATAAACAGTGGAAGTAACCCTTTTTTTTTAAATAATTTTTGTTCTGTGCCAAATGTTTTTAGAAGTAGTATTAACTTGCATGCTGACATTTAACCCTGATATTCTTTTGCATGGATGTTCACACTTCTGTTTTTGTTCTACTTTATTTTGTTTTATCTTCCCCTTTGTTTTTTTCCTGTGTTGATTGTTCACAGCAAACCAAAGACATAACCCCCCAATCACAAACCTAAGAATAGGGAATGGGAACATGTGTGTTGGTTGATATCTAGATAACTGTAGATAGTGTGCTTAGTTGTAAGAGTAGTTAATTATTTAATAGATTGTAATAGTGATATAATGCTAAAACCCTGTGATTATAGTAATTAACTGATAATGTAGAATTTCAAATAGATTATTAATAGACAGTAGGGATAGAAAGTCCAGGGAAAGAATTATCATTAAAAGGCTCTGTGGCTAGTAATTGGTATTTATATATGAATGTACTGTATTCTCACAAACTTTTCAGCTATCCCAGACAGGTGTGAAATTACAGAGTATAAATGTTATCCCTTTTACATCATTTGTGGGTCTTAAACAGTAATGGTATTCAAATTTTAATAGTTACATCTGAATGCTAGTCAGAAATCGAAAAATAAATGGAACTTCTATCCTTATCCAAAGATTTATCCCACATTGATTTCAGTATTTGCATATAATATCATGGCAGAATTGATATTCAAAATACTCAAGAGTACAATATAAGATACATTGTATCATACTAAGAAACAATTTAGTGATTGAATTTGGTCTTGCGTTTTGTAACTCATTATATAGCTTAGATAGAATCATATTTAACCCATTGAAAGAATTTTAGAAAGTGAAGAGGAGAAAGGGAGGCTTTTGTGAAACAAGCTTTAATAGAAGAAAGCTTTGATATTTACAAATATGAATTGTATAAGAAAAAAAAATTATTCAGGAATTTAAAAAAACTGAGAAATTTTTAATCCTAAAAACCTTTCTTCAAATTCCAACCCCACCCAATACCTCCACTTAGATTTCAAAGGGTTTACATTTAATATTCCTTGAGAATGTGTTTTGTAGGTAGGAATGTTATAATAGATGTCTACGCAAAGTTTCACTGGCATCTCAGTTTATATCAAGATTCTGTAAATAGCATAGGTACATTGTATTTGGTGTTGGGATGGTGTATAATTAAAAGGTGATTAATATGTTTTCAAATTAAGTTTATTCCTGATGTTGGTATTTGAGGTTATTGATTTCTTTTAATATAAGAACTACTCTTGAACATTGCTGAAGCATCTCATTTTAAGGGCTGTTTCATTGCTATTTTAGCTTTAATAACATGGTTAAATCGGTGCAACTTTATATAAAATATTTTTTCTTAAACTAAGTTATGTATTACAAAATTTTGCAACATCTCATTTTGTGATTAACTCTTAAAAGTGATTCCCAAACTCAAAGATATTTAATGTAGATATCAGGGGGTAAAATGTAGATTTTGAAGGCTTCCCTGTAGCATTTTTAGCATATAGAAGGAGTGGCGTTTTCATCGCATCGCGTGGAACTGACCCCAAGTTATTATCAAGGTAGTTACCTGTGTGGCATGGCCCGCCTTGTAGAGTCACTAGAACTGGTTTGCTGTCCTGGGCCCTGTTTCACAAATTAGTGATTCATAATTAATTCCCAATTGCATTGTATCTATCACTAAAAATATTCACTTTCTATATTTTGATTGGATAGGCACAATTATTAAGTCACTGCTTCCTGAACAAGTTGCCAGAATAATGTTGATTAATGTTGATTTATCATCAAAATTGTACAAATTTTGCAATTTTTTGTAGCAGTGTTTTATGAAACAGGGCCCCTGCACCTAGATTTCTCAGCATGTATCAAGTGTGTCTCCCTTCCCCATCCTTTCCACAATACCACATACACCTTTTTTCACCCCTCCCCTTGTTCCGTCTAACAGCATCCCTTAAAAAAAATTATAAAAATGAAGAAAAAAATGTAGGGTTGTCAAGTATGCTAACTTTTCTGTCTTCCCCTTTTCACTTTATCCACTTGCACTAATTTTATCATTTGTTTGTTCAACATAACCTAATGAGTTAAGTCCGTTCCACCTCTAGATAACTGATTTCTTGGGTTTGTGATTTGTGGGAATGTCATGGTTATATACTATTAAAGGCATGATTGTCTGCATGCCCCTTGATCCCTCTGCTCTGCATATTAAAAAAAAATCATAATCATTAGTGAAGTAATGAACATGTGTTTGACATTTGGACAATATTTTGATTTGTAACACTTTGATTTTCCCAGGAACATGTACTGATATTCCAAGTTGATAATATCCTCTTAAATGCTGTGAATTTTCATTTTTATGTTCCTCTCTGGACAAGGTTTAATAAATGGATTTGTGTCCTGTGTTGTACCTGTGGGTACATGTAAATACATGAATTGTATCTTGTCTTCTCCTGGGTTAAGGATTTTTTTTTAAATACTGTTAGTCCAAGCTTGAAATTTAAGTGTGATTATTTATCTGTACTGTATTTTACAAAACATGTACATGTATTGCTAATGGTGCTGTCCAAAGATTGCATGTTGGTCTAAGAAAACAAGGTTTATTGATAGCTGTTGCGAATAGAATGAGAGGAAATTAACACCAACAAGATGAAACAAAAACTTTTGCTTAAGTGTATCGGCAACAGAATATGAAACTTAAAAAGCTCAGGTGTGACAGCATTTTCAAAAGCTCCAAAGACTTACATGTATACGTTTGATAAACAGATTCCAATGAGATTATTGGTATTAATGTAACTGAAATCCTAGTTCTAGCACCTGTTTTATTTCAAGTTTGGTGCTGTGGCTGGCGTAAAAAAAATCAGCCCAAGATCAATACCAGTTAACACCAAACTTGAAATCATCTGTTTTAGTTTACTTGATGATAACGCTGAACATTGATTCCAGGATGAGCTTGTCATTAAGAAGGGCACTCAGTGGGTTCCTTGCCAGCTTTCTAACTGTGTCACTTGTTGGCCAGGATGATCTTGCAGATGACCTACTACCTCTATTGTTTGAGGTGGATTAAAGTAGCAGATGACAAGATTATCTGCATGTACATCTATTATTGAATGATGTTTTAAAAAATAGTGCTGAGCATCTGAATAGACCAATGGAAAAAATAACGGATCTTATTTGGACATACACGTACCAGAATAATTAAATTATTGATATAATCCTGTCATCCTGATGTTATGAACAACACTTATCCATAAAGTCTTGATTTCACTGTTAATTTCAGATATCGGTAGGTGTCCCTTATTTCAATTATCATAGTATTGCTAATAAATGTAGTTTATATCTGTGAATTGGTATCTACATGTATGATGAAAGCTTTAAGATTTTTTCTTTAATTATTTCTCTCATTTTCTCTCCTTCCTGTAACCTAACCCTTCATCGTATTTCCGTAATCAAATTAATATCTCTCTACTTTCTATGCTTTATGATTGCATTATAACTTTGTCAATATCCTCTGCAAAATTTGAAGGCCTCAATTATTGGCCAATTTAAGAGGTCCCATAAACAGTGGGCACAGTAAACATTGGTCAGACAGGAGTTCCTCAGGGTTCGGCTCAAACTCCCTTTTGGGTAGCAGTAGTCTGCTCCCTCCCCATACCACTTCCCCACACACTTCCCCTACCCTTGACAGAAAGCTTGAGACTATCCCTGCAGGGGTGACCTTCATGGCAAGGTCCTCCAGCCCCTCCATTGCAATGTCAGCTCAGTAAGTATGATATGTTCTTCGATGTACATGTATGTGGGCATGAGCTGTCATGAATATTCATCAGCATGAATTTTGATCAGGGGACTGTTTCATAAGTATTGTGCGATCATGGTAACTTTGCCATCATGCATGGTCCCGTAACACCAAGGTTAGCAATTAATCGTATGCTTGATTTTTATGATTGATTTGCATTGTAGTCAGTGCAATAAATTGTTTTTTATATTATTAATCGCTTAATACCTGTTTTGTTACGGGACCATGGTATAATAGGCTCAGCACCCAGTCATGATAAAACTTTCTGGGGTACATGTTTTTGTGGTACATGTGTACATGTAGTGATGATGTTACCATGATGGAAGATCTTTATGAAACAGGTCCCAGATTGTTGCATACATGTATAAATGCTTTATTAGTGCAAAACTAGTTTTAATCATGGAGGAAAAACTGCTTTGATATATATTGGCTGCATAAATGTGTACTGATATACTTTGAACTTTGAATAAAAAGTGGATGGGTCTTGACACTTTCTTCATTTCAGAACATGCCATTTTATTTACTTTTGCATGAGCTTAATATTCATGAGAAAGCATGTGTTTCCTATGTATAGAGTAGCTTCATGTTTTTAATTTCATTTTGCATGATCATCTTCATTTTGATTGTCTATCCCTTTTGATACATGTATCCGGCTCTTCATTAAGAAAAAAAGAAAACCCTGTAAAACTTAATTCACTCAAAAAATCATACAGAGCAATGAGAGAAAGGAGATGCTATGACACTAGGGATAAGAAATAAATTTACAAATAAGTTGTGATATTATAATCTGGAAATGATTTTTATTTGACACAGTTCTTCATAATGACTTGATAAAACAGAAAAATTTGTGAAACATACTGTATTTAGTGAATAAAAGGGTTATATTTTTTTCTAAATTCATAAAAGTAATGTTACATGACATTCATGTGTAGAGGAACTTTGCCCACGTCAAGTCACAAAATATATGAAAACTTTCAGAACATTCGTATTTCTTTCATTCTTATTTGCTAACTTTAAAAGTAAAATCATCTTTTTATGATTAATTTCTCCCTCTATTTAAGAACTTATTAAATCATATTACACACTTACTTGTACCACCATATTCTTTTATCAATGATTCAGATTAATATTTAAAAAGTTTATCATTTTTTATTCATGACTTGCCAAAAGTGCTGTTTGACACACTTCCATTTCTTCATATGATAACCAAAATTTCATATTTTGCAAACTTCATAGAACTTCATGTACAGCTACATCTAAATTTAACTTAGCAAATATATACACATGGCATACTGGGTACATATTATTAATTGCATCGCATCTGTTTATTTTCATGTATTTAGCACTGGCCTGAATATTCATTGTGAAACTTTCAGTTTATCACTACATCTTAATTATATAATTTTATGAACATAGATGTTGCTGATTCATTGGTGTACAGTGTATATTTGTATGTTTAGACTTGTATCAATGTGAGTCAGCATGCTAGTATACTGCCCCTGATATGAGTCCTACATGTACCTGAAAAGCTTTATGGAGGGCATATAAAGGCCACCGCACACCGATTTTGGAACAAATCGCATTTTGCTCATTTTCTGAAAATGTGAATGGAACATATCATTTTATTTGAGGTTGAAATTGAAAGAATACTAATATAAACTTTTTGAAAGATTGCAAGCCTTTATTTTGGAGTAAAGGCCAAATTAGTTTCAAATCGTAGCCAATCGTACGACTGCTAATACCTTGGTCACATTTGTTCTACGGCGGCCGTACAGCGAGTCGAAAACAGCCGTTTTATCAATTTTGATTCAAACCACCTATATATGTAGTTGGACAAAAAATGTTAAAACGGCTGTTTTCGACTCGCCGTAGAACAAATGTGACCGTGGCATAAGACATCATTATGACTTTTATTAAATTAGCTTTTATCAGATTTGAACATAGGTATTCGTACGATGATTTAGAACATTACACAGTAAGATATTCCAAGTCTCAATATTAGCATCACATTCTACTACATTTTATTCTGAAATCAGGTCGCAGACCAATCGTAAGGTGTGCAGTCGCCTTAACAATTCATCTGATTTCCATCAATACAAGTGTTTTATTTTGGCATTGGGTAGATTGGGAAAAGGTGCTACATATACTCTCTCTTTCATCTTTTCCTTAATATTCATTTACAATTGAAGTTTTCCTGCAAAAAATCAAAAGAATATTTAGATTTTCGAATGGAAATATATCTTATTTACCTATATGTACACGTATGAGCAATGCAATATTAAAAAAAGAGTTTACACCCTTTATGATGAATCATCACACTACATGGGTCTTCATATTACTGTAATATCGATTTTGGAATATTAATGCATGTTCCATTGCAAATCTTTGGATTTCTTAATTACATGTATACGTTGATTTGTTTATACATCAAAGTCAATAATTGAAAGCTACCAACTACTTCTTTATCCCATCGATGTACAGGTGAATATTGGGATAAGGGTTAGGAGTTAAAACTGTTTTGATGGGTTGGGATTTGCTCTGTTTGTACATGAAGATTCACCAGCTTTGATCAGTGAATTTTATAGTCCTTAAGTTGTACCATGTTAACATTATCATGTGAATTGCCCATATTTCATAATATATTTACAACATGCTTATAATACCCTGTTCATACTGAATATCATGTGTGCCTGGAATATTGAAATAATGTGTAATGTACATGTGTATACTATTTGTGAAGACCATATTCCAAATACCACTCTTCTGTTATGGAGCAGTTATCACCTTTTCACAATGTTTGTTTCAATGTTGTGATTATCTGTGCTTTTGGTGTTTGTTTTAAATCCTTTTTATTTTGAAGACCATTGATTCATTTAATAATAATAAAAAATTAGTCTCTTGCTTAATTGAAAAACAACTGCTTATCAATAATTTCACTATTAAAGAAGTGCAAATTTTTAAAGAAAAAAAATCCTTTTCCAAATATAAACTAACACTACATGTATTTGTTTGCATGTGCAGTAAATGTTACCATATTACTTTTTCCTCATAACGTTTGACCCTTGTTCCAGATTTACTGGTCCTTATGGTCTGTGACCCTCAGTGTATACATTATGATTGGCATTTGTCAATCATCTTCAGTTTTATGGGTAATGAACCCAATAATGGATTTTATGAATAATGGTCCTTATCATTGATATCCTCAGGGTGAATTATGAATAGCCACTCTCGTCTTTCATGTGGACCTATGAATAATTGCATGTATGACCTTATAAGTATGGATTCCCTTTCCATTTTATGACCAGTATAGGAACTTGAAGAGAAATTCCAGTAGTTGCAGTAAACACTGATTTCATGAGAAAGTCTGTAAAACAAGGCTTAATTGTCAGTATATCTTCGAGGATCTAGATTTAGTACAGTTACATAAACTGAACTTCGTGAAATCTTGAAATCTACGCTGAAAAATGTTCAGACTGAAGATCCCAAACACAGATAAGCGCACGTGGGACAGTGTATAATTGTTGCTTTGAATGTCGTGCCCGACGCTCTACCCGAATCCTGTGCTTATTTGCTGATTTCTCAGCAATTACACAATTTCTTCCAGAATCCTTTGGCACATACGTTTTATTTATACAAACAGACACTTTGGTGGTCATTTCATTGGATTCTGTACGAACTCATTTTGATATCGTTACCAAAACTAGCATTTACCTTTAAACATCAGAATGAGCGGACTTGATTCATTGTATTTTAACACCAACAATAATGTTTAATACCAGACAAATTGAATTATCAGAAATTTTTATTTTTTTCATTTGTTGTAGAGATGCACTTATAGCCCAACTACAACAACAAGTCTCTGATCTCACCCTCTATCTGGAAGAAGAAAGGCTGAACCACAAGACTAGCAAAGAAAAGGTGAGATAGTTTTTAATGTTACTTTCATTTTTTCATCTTCTATTTTAGGCCTTTGACCAAGTTCATGTAAATGTTTGCAATGAATACCAAGGAATTGTATTGAGAAAAAGTCTTAATTTATCAAAAAGTATCACAGGAGCACTTTATAGGCTTGTCACATTGCACCTTTCCCCTTATCTCGCAATCAAATAGTGTATGCATACTGAGGATAATTAGAATTTCAGAGAATTATATCAACAGGTATCCATATATATGTGAATAAAAGTATACATACATGCACATGTTCATCATTGGAAAGCATTGAGAAATGTTCAATATTTCTTGATGAAAATTGAAAGGTAATGTGGGTTAAAAATAATAAATATAAAAGTTTGCTTTGTAAAATAATCACAAGAGATAGATATTATATGAGGATATTGTTCAACTTGTCAGAACAAAACAAAAAACATATAATTTTCATAATGTTCAAACTCTAAAACTCACCTCTTGACCAGAAGTAAAATTATATTAATAAAAATAATTATATTCTGCTGTATTAGAACTGTAACGGTATTAATTAATTCCCATCTAAAAAAGTATAACTCTTAGGATGTTAAACTCAGAAACTCACTGCTTGAACAGAGAAGTAAAATAAAATAAATAAAAATTATATTGGTCTACTGTTTTTTAATTATAACAATATTAATTCCCGTTTGTATCTATTATGAATAATATTATATGAGATGCTTTATTGTTCTTGGCATAATCATGTTTTTGTTAGGCCAAAAGGAAGATGGCTCAGCTATTAGTTTTTACTTTTAATACTTCTACTATTCAAATTAGTTTTAACTAATTAAAGAAGTAGGTCATCTGCAAACTTCAAGGTATCCTGATAGAGATAGGTTGTATATTACACAGGAAATGCTTGTATGTAATATACACAGGCACCTGTGTAATGTACTCTGACAGGTAATGGATACCTTGTAGATTACAGGAGGTGGGAAATCTACTAGAAATAACTAAGATGTTGATTTTAATCTGGAAGCAGTAAACAAGGAGGAATGTAATTTACAATAAGCCAATGACCCCAGTCACTCAACTGACAGTTCTTAAAACTGATGAAGTAAAAACGTAAACGTCAAAATCTGTCTTTTTTTTGGTGATATCTCTACATAAAAATTGCACATTCTCACATTAACTAATAGGCAAATCCAAAACTGGCCAAGTATGCATATTAGGGTTTTGCTGTGCTGATTGAAATATGAAATTAACTCAAAAATTATGAAGTTAAAAGTATGTTATGTATCAAAGCAGGCAATTACGTTGACTTATAATTTGACAGTCAAAAATTCATTAGATTTAAATGTTGAAATGTCATTTCAGTGACAATTTTAGATACAAATTCCTGTTGTTGTTTTTCCAGGCTGGAAACCTACTGAGGGAGAAGCTAAAGGAGCTTGATAGAAAACACACGGAGAAGTTCCAGAAATATAAACAGGATCAAGAAGAACAGGTTGCTATGTTAAAAGAGGTCCAAACTAAGGAGATTAATCACATCAAGTCTGGCAGTGAGAAAGCTTTGGGTGAGTGTTAATTTGAATCAAGAAAGTTTAGTTATTGTACCATTAATATTCAGAGTTTAATCTGCAACATATTATTTTGAGGACTGGATCGAGTTGTTATATTCAATTATATGATTTTTTAAGATGAACACACAATGTGATTAAGATACTGATAATCATTATGACAATAATAATAGTAATAGTAATGCTGATGTTGATGGTGATGATGATGATGATGACGATTGTAATGATGACAATTGTTATGATAACAATGATAATAATAATAAAAATGATAATGTTTGAAACTTTTGTACCACCATTTAGAGAAGACTAAATGCTGAGGGCAATTTTTGAAAGAAGAAATGGGAAAAGAATGAATGAGATTATAATATCTGTCATTCAAATGCACACTGCATTACTGTAACATGCACAAATCTTTACCTTTAGCACTTCACTTGTTTCTTTATTGATTTTTTTTTGTTTCTCTGTAAAAATAGCAAGGATGAAAGGAGAGTTGGAATTCCTTCAGGGAGCATTCGAGGCCTACAAGAGAACCTTGACACAAGACATGGTGGAGAAATGGACCAAGAAAGAGAGTGATATGAAGATGAAATTCCATGAAGATATGGAGAAAGAACTCTCAGAACAAAGTAAGATGTATTAAAAGCCTTCCTCGCCCCTACACCCATTGGGACTAGCCGGCCTCACACCATTATATGGTAGTGGTTCTTCTTCAGATGTTTTTTTGAAAAACAGCTCTGATTTCAGATAATAAATTGTGGCCCTCTTGATTAATGACCCCCCTCCATCCCTTCCCAATTTTAAATTATGAATAGGGACTTCAATATTACGTTATGGATTTTTAGTAATGGTTCTCATTATTTTTTAATAGTGACCCTCTTTTTATTTTATCACTGGAGTACTTTCTGTTACTACAATGAATATTATACATGTAGATCCCTTTATTTCCCCAATTGTGTTTATTCAATAATGATCTATGATTATCTACATATTTGTTTGTGGTAATAGATTTATTCAAATCATTGAAACAGGCGCGTAGCCAGGGGGGGCGGTGGGGGCGGTCGCCCCCCCCAAAAACGTCCCCAAAAAGAAAAAAAAAAGAAGGGAAAAAAGAGAGGAGAAAAGGAATAGGGAAGGGAGGAAAGGGAAGAAAGGTAGCTTTGTGGTTTTTTTTTTTCTTTCTATTCCACCTCAGCGATATGTGTTTCTTGCCAGTTACTTAAAGTTCAAATGTATACATTAGGGCATAGAATTAGAGTAAGGTTAGGCCGAAGTATATGAAGTTATCTTTTTTTTTTAATTGATTGCGCAACTTCTGGACGGGTCGGCCCTGGGCGGGTAAAATCATTATATCAATTTCTGCCGTCACCTCCATAAAGTCAACTTCTCCTGCTTTTCAGCTCATCACTAAACAACCATAATTTTGGGGCAAACAGGTTCCTAATTTAAAAAGAGGAAGGTATAAAATTCGTGTCGTATTAGATAGAAAAGAACAATACTTATTATCAAATTCTATTAAACTTCATGTCATTTCCCTGCACATTCATCACCTGTCCTGTTTTGCGCACTCAGTTTGAAATTTTGAATGACACTTAGGGTTCTTTATAATTCAAAATGAAGCGCTTCAGGATAAGTCAAAGAAATTAGGCATCCTTTTTTATATAATTTCAATGAATCACAGAAGTTTCAACTTTTTGCGCACTATTTCCCTTGTAATGAAGTTCAATAATCTTAGAAAATCAATTGAATTAGACCCGATGGGGTATTAGAGATATCTGCATTTGATGAAACGTCCGCCCTTTGAAACTTCAGAGTTTCATTGCTCTGTGCGGGGAGGAATATCTTCCTCCCGGCATATACACTTCTTCTCCTCTGTTTTGCGAGTTATGCACTGTCGCTAAATTGTTTGTAATCAAATCTGATCTTTCCAAGGGAAGTATTCAATATATCTTTGAGAATACCCTTTTATCGGGACCCTTTTCATGGCAGAAAAAATTGAAAAAACGCTTTAGCCTCCGCGCTTCGCGCGTGGTTATTATTTTAATTTCCTCCATTGTATTCCTTTTTTATGCGTTCGCTCACAATCACTTTTGAAAACAAGGTTCGTGAAAAAAAGGTTCAAAATCACAATATTGTCAACTGAATTGGAGCTGATATAGATACTAGAGACAAGAGAGACGGCTCCTTTTCATTTTAATTTATGAAACACCAAAAGCTTCGCGAGGGAGGGGGAAACTCCCCCTCCCTGCACCCACCCCCTAGGGAGCGCGCTTTGCGCGCTCTGTAAGTGTTGGCACGCTTTGCGTGCGATTACCGCCCCCTCCAAAATGAAATCCTGGCTACGCGGTTGCATTGAAACCTGGGTCATCTCTTCTTGTTTGTAGGGGCAGAGCTGCTGGAGGAGAAGAACATAGAACGGAATGCACTGAACCGGGAGTTCCAGAAACAGATGCACATCCTTTCACAAGAACATAAGGGAGAGATAGAGGTAATGAAATTAAAGAACAGTGACCTGATAGCAGCAACAAATATAATTTAAACAAAGGAAAATTTGCCCCCCCTGTAAAAAAAAAAAAGTTTTGGCATTGTACAAGATGCCCTGTATTTTTTTGATAGAGGTAATGAAATCTTAATCTTACTGGGAGCCAAATGCATACATGGCAAAGGGCATTGTTACTTGGGTATGCAATTTAAGATTTAGGAAGAACAGAATTTCAAACAAGAAAGAAAATTGTTAGAGATTATGCGATTAAAGGACAAGTCCACCCCAACAAGAAGTTGGTTTTAATCAAAAGAGAAAAATCAAACGAGCATAACACTAAAGTTTTCATCAAAATCGGATGTAAAATGAAAAAGTTATGACAGTTTAAAATTTAGCTTAATTTCACAAAACAGCTATATGTACATTCTGGTCAGGATGCAAACGAGGGGACTGATGACATCACCAACGCACTATTTCTTTTGTATTTTATTATATGAAATATGAAATATTTTAATTTTCTCCTCATTTTCCTGTAAATGTAGTTTATTCTTCCTTGAACATGTGGAATTACCAATTGTATTGTTTTATAGTAAACATGTAATTGTTTTGCGATAAATAAGCGAAATTTTGAAAATGTCATAGCTTTCTAATTTTAAATCCAATTTTGATGAAATTTTCAGCGTAATGCTTGTTTGATTTTTTTCTATAATGATTCAAATCAACATTTTTCTGGGTTGGACTTGACCTTTGAGCTTTCGAAGCATAAGGGGTTCAGATTAAGCTATGTTTTGTTGTCATTTTGTTGATTTCATATGGATAGACAAAAAAAACCTAATAGATTGTTACAATACAAACTGAGATAACATAAAGTAAAGTTACTTTGTCTTTAGTAAGAAGTGGTAGTAAGAAGAGAAGTGATAGATATGAAGATGACAAACAGACAATGAAGAGAATAAGTGATAATGATTCTTGTAATAGCAAAAGCCAGCTTCAACTATATACATGTAGTAGATGGATTGCCCAAACATGGAAAGGTGGTTCTTTATTGACTATCTATATTTTAATGTTAGATTAAAAAAACTTTCAAAAGCTTTTTAGTGTTATCATGTCATTCATGGCCCAAACATGTTAATAGTGTGTATTAAATCAATATTCCTGTGTTAGTTGTTAAAGATAATGAAATATATCAATTGTGTTTTGCAGAAACTGATGAAGCGATTTGCTGGTGCTGCAATGGATGTTGAAAACCTTAGGAAAGCACTTGAACAGATCAAGAGTCTACGGGCAGAACTGAACAATGCCCTTGAAGCTTTAGAGATCAGCAAAGAAGAAGCTGCATCCTTCAAAGGTCGATTAACGGAAGCTGTAAGTTTCTTTGATGCTATATTTTGGGGTATTCTTGCAAATTATACTTTTTCAGGGCTTGAATTAATTTCCTTAGATAACCTCCAGTGAAAGCTCTAATTGACTGTTGATTGCATTGGTCAGAATACTTCTGTGGAATCTTCCTTACAGGTGCCATTAATATGTAAAGAAATGACAATTTTACATATATGCCTCTTAGATTTTGCCATGCAAAGGCTCATATTCAACTTTGTTGAGTCTCCTTGCGACTCAAGTTGATTCCAATTGATACCACTTGTTCCAAAGTACAAAGCTAATACTTCTCTTTAGAAGTATTTCAGTGTTATTGTTAATATGATAGCATAATGATCATCCAGTGGGGAGGGGGGAGTTGACTGTAAAATTCCAGCTTTTTACCAAGTAACATACCATGAACTTAAGCGACTAATGTTTCAAGACTTCTGGGGAGCGTTTCATGAAAGAACTTGTTGGATGTTTTATCCCATAAGTCCCAGTTTATCCGACAGTTATCATAGTAAAAGTGCTTCTCAGCCAATCAAAATCAAGGAAAGTTGTCAGATCTGACATTTTGTTGTACAAAAATATTGATGAAATACTCCCTAGAAGTGTCTGCCCTTATTATTTCTTGGTGATTTCTGTTTTTACCTGTTTGTTCTTTGGATTTCTTTGCTTGGTGCCTTTGCAGAAAATGATGCTGATTGATTACCAGGAGAATTTCAGCGGGAAAGTGGATGAAGTAGACGGGAAATACAAAGAGAAGATTCACCTCCTTATGACTGAGAATGCAGAACTTAGGTATGTCAATCTAACCATAGTGACCACCAACCTGCCTAAATGGGCACTTTTGGTCTGTCTAGGAATATGTAGTAAAATTTTGCTGGATTGCTCTCTAGGGAGCCGAGAGAGAGCATACATTGTGTGCGGGCAAGCCAGAATTAAAAAATTCGGGTAATAATATACCCGTAGATCCCATGTGTCAAGCCCTATATGCAAGCAGAATATTATTGTTACTACACTAGCCTCAAAGAGAGAGAACTTTGATAAGGAAGGCTCATGATAGATTATAGCAATGTGTTGCTGTCTTACGCAAGCTGTATCGCTAATTCAGCTGGTACATCATGTTAAATTGATTAATGTACACCCTGCTTTGATGGCACTGGTTTGTTAAACTGTCATCTTGTAAAATTGCTGCTTCCGATATTAAAAAGAATTTAATTTTGTCTATGTGTTACATGTATGTCAGGCAAGAAAATATCAGACATTAAACAAAAAATTTATTAGACTGGTGTGATGATGTAGTATTCTTGAGCTGTATAAGCTGTTTTTCTACAAAACCAAATTACCTCACCAAGTATAATGTTGCGACAATATTTTCATCACAAAGATATAAGCAAAGTTTGGATGAGCCAAGATTCCCAAGGTAAGAGATGGTATGATCTTAAAAAGGCCTATTGGCAAATGAGTAATTGGGAAAAGGCTTTTGTATGCACTGGTATGTGACAATAATATTGGGTGTGGGTGTGTGCATGTGCATGTGAGAAAAAAGACATTTTGGAAAGACATCTTGATACACACTGTTAATAATCATACTGTATATGTGGTAGTGGGTGTGGGTGTGTGTGAGTGCGTGATTAGGTGATGGGAAATTAGAACACTCGTCCATTGTGATACATGTTCAAACCTTCTTTTACTATAGAAAGATAACTCTCTCTCTAAAGACACTAGTTTAGTTTCCCTTGAGTTCTGGTGCATTACACTGAGGTTTTCTGGTGATGTGATTTCTCAAAAACACCCTTTACTTCAGGTTGAATTTCACATATTACTTTGGGAATATGAGAACTGCTTTAAATACCTTCCATCTTTTAATAACTACATCCTATCATCTTTCAGTATCCAGATTTAACTGAGATTCATGTACTTTGGAAATGATTGTTATACCATAATTATGTTCTTTTACTGAAAATTATCATTTCTTTCATGATGCAACTTGACTTTAATTTATGATTGGGCCTGGATGAGCAACCCTATTATGCCATTGATAGGAACCATGAAACTGGAACCTAGGAGCACATCTTTGGGCCGACGTCAAAGCTTGTAGTTCAGAAATTATTCAGAAAAATGAAAAAAAATATACAGTTGCCTAATGCTGAGTCTAATGGGATATTCCCCTATGATTTAGTATAGTTACTATGTTTTTTTTTTTATAGATAAGACTGGATTTGAAGAGGACATCATTAGCTAGATTACATTACCTTGTCATTTGAAAAAAAAAGTGATTGCCTGAAAATTAGAGATCACGACTTGTCACCCAAGCGACAACTTTCTAGTAAATTATTCATCAGTTTACCCTTTGATACTTAATGGTCAAGTCCTTTTTTATTGTCTTTTTTTTTACCTGCAGGAAACGTTACATGCAGAAATGCAATGAACTCTTCAATGAGAAATCTAAGACAGAGTACAACAGAGTAGAAAAGGTCATGAATACAAAAGAAATGATGAAGGTATGTTGTAAATTTTCTCTAATGTGAGCCCTTTAACATAAATCTTGGCGATTGATTCGGGTCCGATTTCTAAGATTGATTGTGTGTATGATCAATGGTCCAAATCAGCAACATGATCAATGGCTACATGCTTTATGTTATTGGGCCCTGGAAACATGTAGAACTTCTTTGAAATATATACAAAATGTGATATGTCGTTACTGGTCAGACATATACATGTAGGATATCAGCCAGTTAGATAATACTTATGTCTTAACAAGACTTCTTGATCATTAACAAGTCTTCATATGCTGTTGATTCACTGTGAATAAATTGCATTTTATTTGAAATATAAGATTTATGCAACATGCCCCTGAATTGCTAAGTATCTCCATTTTAATAGTGACTTTTTGGATATTAAAATGTCATGCAATTTCTCTCAGAACTTCTCCTTCACTGATATTGGGAAGGATCTCCTTTAAATAAAAGAATACGAAAGTTGGCATCTCTGGTAGTAGTTTTTGATGAAAACATATATCAAATTTTTTTTTTTTTTACACAATGACCAGTACATGTATATGGTCTCTAGAGATAGAGTTCTATCCACAAATATATTGAAATATATTCTCTCTTTTTTCTTTCCCCTCAGATGTTAGTACATGTCCGAAATCGCTCCAATGTGAGTCTGGCTTGCTCCGACCCCGCAGCAGATGCCAAACCTCGTCTTCTGGTGACCCGCCCCGTGAGTGCACCCAGCACACGCAAAGAGGCCCACAAGGCCCACCGTATGGCTGGAGAAACGGATCATCTCTCCAGCCCTACTCCTCAAAGACCTCATACCACAATGTTAGCGACAAGGCCTGCACCGCCTAGAGAAAACCTTGGACTAATTAATGCATTTGGAAGTGCGCACTCGTTGCAATCTTTATGAGGTTGTTTATTATATTACAATCCGTGAATTCTACGTTTACTTGACTGTACTCCACCGCTGCATTTGCCGACTACAGAATTATCTAAAATTCATTCTAAATGAAATGAAAATGATGTTCTCTAACAGATTAAATTATTCCTCCTCCCCTCTCACTGGTCAATAATGCTACCTCAACATCATGTACTAATATTATTGGCACAGTGTTAAGTAGACCCTTTACACAATACGTTTTAGTCAATAACTTGTAAGCAGTTGATTCTTGTTTTACCTGCATAGATCTAATCTAATCAAATTCGCGTATTAAAAGAAAAGTAGAAAATTATAAAATTCCTTTTAAAGGCTCATAATTTGTAGATTTGCATGTGAAAATAGGAATTAAACGGTTCTTTATCTTTGAATAAAGATACTGATGCATGAAAAAAACGTACTCAATATGTGTCAAATTTCTTTCTTTGTTTTTCTGATGCAATTTTGCATGATATCAAGGGATCTTTACTAAAACTTTTTGAGCCAAACTTCAAAATGTTCTTATTGGTCTTATTTGTGTTAAAGAAAGTACCAAAGTCACATATATTACAGTGCCTTTTGCCATGTGCTTCACTGATTATTCTACTCCTGGTTCTAAATCTTCCCCATTCCATTCAAATTTTATTTTATATGATATTTTTCAAGAAAGTGAATATTAGATTTATATTACGATTGATGCCATAATACTCATCTTATTTTAGCAGGAGCAGCATGATCGTATCCAAGGTGATTAATTTTAGGGTTTTATGTCTTTGTGGTAGATGAATATTATGTGAAGGAATGGAAATTAAGAGGAGTAATTTCTCAAAAAATTAACTACAAGCATTAACCCTTTGAACCCTGAATTAATTGGGACGGTCATGACCCCCAACCTGAATTATTTGGACATTATTGGCAAATGAAAGAACATATGACATTTGAAATGAACGATCTCCTATTCTCATGATTCGATCCCAGCCATGTCAGCGGCACCTCACTCTGCTGGTACCAGGACTGGCCAAGCTGATGTTATTTAGCTTCCTGTACTAACGATAATCTCACATTTTGTCTCAAAATCATTGCTTTGATGGAAGTAAAATCCAACAATAGCTTACGCATGGTCCTTGTCCTGTATTATCGCACGGGCCTCCTTGGTAGGATAGTATATTTTGGTCATTTTTTTATGCTAAAACCTTATAAATGAAAGCCCATCGTCAACGAAATTATAAACTGAAGTTATCGACTGAATATCTCTAAAACGACATAATTCTTAAAGATCACCTGATATCTTAAACCCTTGCTTTTTGAATCACATGACTTGAAGCCAGGTTCAAAGGGGTAACAAAATGTAGTATTGATGTTTTTGTTAAACTTTGTAATATTTGTTATTATCCGTCCAAAGTGGATTAGTCACTAAAAAAATACCTTGAAATATTGATCTTGATTTTTTTTTTAAATTCTTGTTTAAATCAATTGTTACCAGTTGGTGTGCTTTCCTTATTCAAAAGCACCAATTGATATGAAGTATTCCTTCATATCCTTATTGTTGGTTTCTTGCTGTTTGTTTTTTGTTTTGTCAGTGCAATGTTTGAAGTTTTATTGTTGTATAGCACTATATTGAAGTATATCATATGTACATACATGTATCACTGATATTGAACAGTGTCAGTATTAAGTTTAGTTTTATATGAATGTTGAGAAACAATAGGTTTTACTTCCTCTCCCGTATTCTCAAGTTCACAAATAAATATCTGTGAAAGGCAAGGAGTGCCTAGCTACCAATTATTCCAATCCATTTTTAATCCCTAAAAGCATCATTGTTGATGCTTTTCAAGGAGCAGTCACACATTGCCAAATTAAAATGCTTTTCATGGCGGTCGTTAAACTGCAGTGGACCATGTATTACCACTCCAGATTTTTATGGTAGTTACAGAGATCTTCACGCAAGGCAGCATACCAGCCCCAGAGGTCTGAGGCAACCCTCTCCTGACCTAAACTCCACATAAATCACAGTGCCACAGTGTAGCTACCTTGTTTATATGGAGAAATAGAATCTGACTATCGGATTGGTTATGGTGGTACAGGAACGCGATTTGCTGTCAAGTCTGCGACGGCTTACTCCGTTGTCATTAGTACGGATCATGCAGTGCAAATGAGGAGCTTGCCCACTAACCTAGCTGTACTTTTGTCTGGATATTGTCTATTTCAAACTGTTAAACTGCCATTGGAAATGAAGCATTTAATGTTTGATGATTGATCAATGAGTAGGTAGGTTCTTACTTTGAGCCAAACTACCGTATAGTTTGGTGAGGTATTGCCCCTGAATGGCATCTATGCTAAATCCAGTATCAATTTTTTTTTCTGTTGGTGCAATGAGCATCTTCCCTAATAGATTATTCAAAATAAATGTGTCTATTATAATTATTGTTAATATTACTTTTATCATATGTTTTATTGCTATTATTATTATTACTATTATATGATTATTTTTGTATTTTCATGCCGAATGGTGTATTTCATGATTATACTGCCAGTATGAAGTAACAAATTTGAAACGCTGTAAAGTTGTTTTTTGTTATTCCATACAATGAAAAGAAATCTTGAAATTACTGGTATGCAAAATATGCAATTAATACACCCATGTCTTTCAAAATATACATATGTTATCTCATGGTAATTATTTGTACTGTTTTGCTGTTTATTTTATTGTAGTGTGTATAAAATGTTGGTTGTTCACTGTTAAACATATTTCCATACACATTAACCTTGATAAATTCAATGTACACATACATTATATGGAAGTATTTAGCAAGTTATATTATTACACATTCAGCGTAATGTTTTAAGTTTTCTGCAGAATATTCCCATGGGTAGGGGATGGTCATCTGGGCCCCGTTGTATAAAAGTTACTATTATGGTAACTTTGCCATCCAATAGTAACTGCCATGTTAACGATCATCAGCCAATCAGAATCAAGGATTCCATGCAAGATACCATTGGATGGCAAAGATACCATAATGGTAACTTATGCAATGGGGCCCTGATATGGTATTTGTACCTAGCATTGGGTGGGCAAGCCTATGTCTACTCCTGTTGACTTTCTTATACCAATTGATCAATCAGATTCCCCTGTGATGCTGCCCTCTTGTGATCGATCACTGGAGCAAAGATTGATGACAAAAGAACACCCACAGTCTCTAGTCAGTACTGGTTAATCCCATACATCAAAATAGGCTCTTCAACTTTCTTTGTCAGAGTTTGCTTTCAAAGTCAATTATGAGAGCATCATCCCATACAATATTTTGTCTTGTTGTTGAGGGTGTGTTCACTTAGAACAGAATGGGATCTGCTGTTCTTTTATCTAATGCTCATTGAGAGCTCTACCCGCTTTTCCCAATATCATTGTTCCAATCTGTGAAAGTAGTAAATACAATACCCAACCTTCAGGAGCTTGTCTGGATTTATTCCCCAAAAACCTCAAATTTTCAGGCTATTAGGATTTACATTGTTCAGCGCATACGGGCTTTAACATGTTCTAGCTTTTTTTTTTTTAGTTTCAGTGAGTTTTCTAGCTTGCATCTCTGAACCTTTTTCCTACATAAAAGTCCATCAATTGGATGGACTTGCCTACAACTTTAGTGTGTTAGGATTCCTGAAAGCAATGCTGGTATCCTCTTGGAATGCTCACTTGAGTTTTGAATATTGTGATATACGGTTCACAAAAAGGAAGGACCATATTGTGGACTTTTTTTTTATCTCCTTTCCTTTTTGAGGTTTTCATTCTTATTCTGATCTTTGCTCTATGTCTCATGGGTATGTTGGATATCCACATGATGTAAGTATCTTGTTGATGTGACTAAAGTCGTTTTGTAGTGCATGTCAAAGATTACTCGCACTATTGCAAAGTTAGTAATGATATACCAACTTCCCACAACCATTATGTTATACCCAGGGATTTAGCTTCTGTGTAATTCATATGGCTGTATCTCAGATACGTGATATCCCAATTGGATATGTATGTATAAGAATTGCATGTGCTGATAATGGTAATGTGGTACAAAATTACGCTTCAACTTTAGGCTCTCGGATAGCAATGAGCAAGCAAATCCCGCCCAAAATTCTGGGGTTATTTTTACAGACCACCGTCTGGTGTATTATCTCATCAAGATACCCAGGTTTGTGACTGTGACATCAACTAGCACATAATCAGATATACCCCAATTTGCATACAAAACTACCTTTTTAAATTTCTATCAAATAAAATTCATATTCTATGAATGTGCAGCTGGAACGCATTTTGATAAAAGTATCTTGGATGTGCTGCAGGGCGATTGTATATTTTATTTATATATTTTTATTTTTTGGCAATTCTGTTACCAGTAAATTTAGCTGTCAACACTTTCCTCTCTGTGTCACAAAAATTATATATGGACAATATTTTATTCCAATGAACCTTTTTTCTGTATTATTTATTACAGATAATGATGAATGCACAATGTGTTCTCCCAGTAATTCTTCATTTGTGTATACAAATTGTTGCTCAAATATATGACTTACAAAAGTCATAAAAGGTTTCAAGAATGTATAGACATCTGTAGGGCTGGAGAGAACTCACAAATAATGATGATAAGAATCATTATACTTATTCAGATCTGATTTAAGTTGTAGTATTTGTGAAATTGATTTCTCACACAGGTTTGATCATCTCGCCGGGGGGATGGTCATGGGGAAAGTTTCTGAACTTCATTACATTTGAGGCAGAAACCAAATCAGTCGATATGAATATAAGTAATCCGATGCTCTGAAAAACAAGAATCAACCATACCACCTTTAAAGATGCTGACCAATGTCACTCAAGGAGCACCAATAGGGGCCTACAGGTGCAAAAGTACAGAAGTGTAACTTTGTACATTTACATCTGTGTGCAACCTTGCACCAGATATGAAGTCACAAATTTCAAAGTGCTCCTATAGTGTGACATTTCATCTGTAAAGGAGTGAAGTTGAAGATTTATTTCTCAGAGTGTTTACCGCGACAGTTGAGTTCAAATCTTCTTTAATTTAAAATTCATATCACCTTGTAAATGCTACCTTGAATTTTGAACTGTACATTGGCAGATAATAAAGACGTATATTGGTATAATGTCTACCATGAATTCTTATTATAATGATTTGTGATCGTTTTATGTCGTATGCATTGGAACGTGGTGCTGTTTTCTGAGTGTTATAAATTATTCATTGTAAAAGTATTTTAAGAAGAGTATACTCTGGGGGGAAAAGGAATTCTCCACACAATGTGTGGTGGGGGTTAACTTTTATCACTTAAGTGAAGTGAGAAAACCGCATTCTGTTTTAATTTATTGAAGTATCTGTTTTGTCTCTGGTTTAAGTTGCTTTGGTAACAGTTAGGTGGTCATAATTGTCCCCAATATATCAACAGATTGAGATATGTATATTGTAGGGAAATATGAGAGTTGAAATTGGTTAGATTTATTACACCGAATATTTTAAGAATTGTATCAGATAATAATCATCGGGGAAGTAGTCGAATCAATGTAATAGATTCACACCCGATTACTAATGAATGAGAGAATGAAATACAAAAATAATGACTTGTCGGATTACACATGCAAGCGATGTCGCCATTTGATTGAGTTGTACAATTTTGCATTTAATTCTATCTTTGGATGAAGCAGTGCGCGCCATGAATGAAATTAGATTGATGGATGGGATGAGTAAAAGCTGTGATTAATAAATGAGTAAAAGATGGAAAGGTTGATTGAAATAATCTAGTGGAGGTTGCGAGCCCTTCTTCTGGGAGTTAACAGTATGTATTTATTGTCGTGTGTGCAGGTGGTGAGGGTGTGTGCGTGTGTGTTTTACACCGGCTTCTATTAAAGGGATTGTTTAACTTTGTGAGCAGCCGATTTAAAAAATTCTTAAACCAAGATGAAACATGTGTACAAGTGCATGTATTAGAACTAATAAACCCTGAAAACAACCATTATTGAGAATGAAAAGATAAAACTACAAGGCAAACCCCGATTTTGTAAATAGGCGTCTAATAGACACCTAAATAATACACATAAGTGTATGGGATGAAATTAAGGTGGTGTTTCCGGTCACTTTATATTTCAATTTTTGAAGCACTTGATAATTATTTTCGAATGCAATTTTTTCTGGGCTTCATTTTTGTAACATATCACAGACACAGGTGACAAGTGTGACCTTCTAGCTCAGATTTTTTTAAGTCAAACCAATGTTAAACAATCACTTTAATGTGATATAAGTATTTACGTGTGGTGGCTGACCTTTTACAGATTAATGTAAAAGTAGTGACCTAAGACGCGGCTATGACTGCAATGACGCCAGGAATTTTCAACAAGGGGAGGGGGGACGCAAGTAAGCGAAGCAACCATTCAGGGAACGGGTGTAGAATGGAGTGACCATATAAATCCCATTCCATCCCATTTTCTTTTAAATTAAAACAATTGTGCATGAAACTCAGATTTTCTGCATTTAGAAATATAAAGTTTGTGTTTTGAAGACCACGCAGGAAAATTGACTATTCTTAACATGTGAAACTTAGAAGTCAAGTTTTACTCTATACCGCATGTGCGCTAGAAGGCATTGGTCCTCTCAGAATTAATTTCCCTACTTCCTTTATCATCAAAACACACAGGCAAAATAATCATACCAAAAACTCAATCTTGGTTATTGTATTTATTCTATTCTTGTAGCAAAATTTCAAAGTAATACATGCCTTTTTAATACATCACGATCTATATCATGTTTATCCATAAATATTCATGATTTTATCACCAGTATAAAAATTATATACAAAGTCGTAGGTATAAATATTCTGTTTATATACAATGGTTATATGATATCTAATCCTCTAATTCATTACTAACCTAGAACATGTGAAACAAACACTCCCTGTGCAATCGATCGACCATACAAATGATGAAGATGTTGTCTGAAGTAATCATTGAAAAAGATACAATGATAAAACACAAGCCGTTTTTGTCTCACCTGCATAGCAGAGTGAGACTATAGGCGCCGCTTTTCCGACGGCGGCGGCGGCGGCGGCGGCGACGGCGACGGCGGCGGCGACGGCGACGGCGGCGGCGACGGCGGCGGCGGCGTCAACACCAAATCTTAACCTGAGGTTAAGTTTTTGAAATGACAGCATAACTTAGAAAGTATATGGACCTAGTTCATGAAACTTGGCCATAAGGTTAATCAAGTATTACTGAACATCCTGCCTGAGTTTCATGTCACATGACCAAGGTCAAAGGTCATTTAGGGTCAATGAACTTAGACCATGTTGGGGGAATCAACATCAAAATCTTAACCTAAGGTTAAGTTTTTGAAATGTCATCATAACTTAGAAAATATATGGACCTAGTTCATGAAACTTATACATAAGGTTAATCAAGTATCACTGAACATCCTGCATGAGTTTCACGTCACATGACCAAGGTCAAAGGTCATTTAGGGTCAATGAACTTTGGCCGAATTGGGGGTATCTGTTGAATTACCATCATAACTTTGAAAGTTTATGGATCTGATTCATGAAACTTGGACATAATAGTAATCAAGTATTACTGAACATCCTGTGCAAGTTTCAGGTCACATGATCAAGGTCAAAGGTCATTTAGGGTCAATGAACTTTGGCCAAATTGGGGTATTTGTTGAATTACAGCCATAAATTTGAAAGTGTGTTGGTCTAGTTCATAAAACTTGGACATAATAGTAATCAAGTATCACTGAACATCCTGTGCGAGTTTCAGGTCACATGATCAAGGTCAAAGGTCATGTAAGGTCAAAGAACTTTGGCCATGTTGGGGGTATTTGTTGAATTGCCATCATATCTCTATAAGTGTATTGGTCTAGTTCATAAAACGTGGAAATAAGAGTAACCAAGTATCACTGAACATCTTGTGCGAGTTATAGTAGTTTTCAAAATCAGCACTGCTGCTATATTGAATCGCGTGATGCAGGTGAGACGGCCAGAGGCATTCCACTTGTTTATAAAAACTTACTGCTTAATAAATTTACATTTGCAAATCCACAGAGTCCCGGGCATATCTTATTGTACTAGTTTGATTATATTCTGTTTTATTCCCTTGTCTATAATTGAAATTTATACAAAACGTATTATTGCTCTGTTCTCCGTTGTCATTTCATATATAAAAACTGATACTGCTTAGGGCGAAATGTTTTCACATAATGCCGCGATAACGAGAAAATAGGGTTGGCGTAAAAATTTATAAGCATATAGAAATAGCACAGTGATTTTAATTATCGGTAGGTAACAGCAATTTTTGACCAATATACATATATGAATATATCATACACCTATACATCATCCCAGATTAAAATGGGGTTATTTTTCTTTACTGCGTTTCAATTAACACTAAACATCGTACAAATTATTATTGTTTTACATTAAACCATTTTCATCACTGCGTTAATACAGAGGATAGCATTTAATTCATAGGAAGTCGAACATATTCTTCAAACAACACTTTCTTATTTGCATATTTATTTATACTATAAATTTCTATCTAATTCAGCCATACAACGTAAAGACTGGCAGCATAATATTTTCCCTACTATACACTTCTGCGATGTCACGGTCATCGCCAAACATCTAAAAAAAATCTTTCTTACTCTATTAATATCATCAAGATCACCGTCATCATCGGCATAATCTTCATCATCTTCATCATCATCATCATCATCATCACCACCATCATCATCGTCATCATCACTATTACCAGCGAAATTATCATCACCACCATCAACATCACCACCTCCAACACTATCACCTTTACCACAACCGCCAAAATCATCATCATCATCATCATCATAGTCATCCTCGTCATCATCATATTGTCTTCACCACCATCACCGTCATAATCATCAAGTCAACTGCATCATCATATTTGTCGATACCTTACCCTCCTTTTATCAGCACGAATACACTCGAAAAAAAACCCAGTGTTTATACTGCACAGTACTTGCTATAAAATCAATAATTAACAAATTAAGAGTCAAGCTGCATTCAACGACGAAAAAGGCCTGGTCACACCACCAGAACTTTGCTGGAGCGTTCCTGGAGCGGTGAAAAAAAAATCATTACCACCGTTTAACAGAAGTTCGCCCGCGTTAATAATTAAGGCAACGCCGTATACGCTCCGCCACTGCTGAGGGTCGCTCCGAAAGTTTTGAGCTGCACGAAACATTGCGAGCGGTAAGGAGCGGGCAGTTTTCCGCTCTGGCAAAGTTCACCACCGCTCCAACAACGCCCAGTCAAAGTTTGGCGCCGCTAGACGCAAGTTCGTGGACGCTTGGGTTCGCTAGACCAACGCACAAATCTTGAACGCTGGACCACCGCTGCTTTGCCCGGGCGGTAATTAAACGATGCACAAACTTTGGTGGAGCGGTTGTAAGCGTTTTACGAGCGGACACGGGATTGCTAGAATGGTGTCGGTCGTTCAAGCAGCGATCCATTGCGGTGATGAACTATGGTTTGCCCGCTTCAGTGGTGCACCTGCTCAGGCAACGCCCGTGTTTTCGATTTTTCCCACATTTTCTGCGCGGTGACGAGCGTTGTTGAAATTCGGCCCCTCTCCCTACCGTTCAAGGAACGCTCCAACAAAATTCGGGCGGTGTGACCGAGCCTTTAGTTCCACGCGTTTGCGACAGATGCACTCCGTCTTAAGAATCAAGAAGGATATATATCTGGGCACACCTACAGTTCCGAATGTATATTTCACGAATATTCCCTTAAGATCTATCATATTCATAGATTTATACATTTTTAAAAACAATATTTGTCAAGTAGGCCTGCATCCTGGCTCCTCCAAAGAATGATATTTGATATGCGAGTTAAAGCTAAATTTGACGAATTCCAAAAGATCACCAAAACCTGTATTTGACAAACTTTTTCTCTTCCATTCAGTTTGTCAACGGCGTAACAATGCTTGGAGCAAGTCCTTTGATGAAGAATAAAAAAGAGACTGCTATATCGATATGAAACATCAGTTATAAGAAAGCGTTGAAAATATCGGTGGTTCCGCATGAGTTTTGTCATTAAATATTACAAGTACGTCACAATGGTGTCATGATATAAAGAGCCATCTGACCAATGAGCAGGCGAGAATGAGTAAAGGTATCGCTGATTGGCTAGTTGACGTAGAGCCTGAGCATTTTCCGTCAGTACAGCATGTAACGCAGAATCCAGTATCATCTTCGTTATTGTTCGTACAAGCATTGTCACTACTTGTTAGTGTGTATGGTACATCGTTGGTGGCGGGCTCTCCGCATACGGCCAGTACATTGACGACCGTGCTCTCTTCTGAAGAAGAGAGAAAAAGACATAAAGAATAAAACGACATAAAGAAATGAAGAAGGAAAGAACACAAAAGAGAAAAATAACGAGAGAAAGAATGACAGATAGACAAACAGACAAAGAGGAAGAAAGATGGAAAGAAAGAGAGATTGATGGGGAGAGAGAATTACCGACAGACGGAAAATTTAAAAGAACAGAAAGAAAAACAAAAGAAAGACGATAAGATATAAAAAAAAAAGTATAAATGAGATCAGAAGGAGATGTACAGTATTGTGATAACTAGTACCTTAATAAATTATCTTCAAATTGTTAATGCAAACAGTAAAAAATCACCCTTGCTATCTGTGAGTGCACCTGGAGATCAGAAAAATAAATCCCAGTGATTTTGTGAACACAAAACTATGTACACTTTAGGGCCTACAATGTGATACCCAAGTCAATGTGATACCCAAAAGCATCACTTCTTCATTTCAATTTTATAATTCATCCTCTTTATCTTTCTTTACTTTAATTTAATAACATATCATTGTATATTAATGTTAGTATTATTATTATTTGGGGGGGGGGGGAGCTGTTGCCGGATACGCCAGGTTTTAGTCATTCCGGTAGGTAGGTCCTAATTAGTGAAACTTAATTCCTTCAAACATGACGAATACAACTATCCCTTTAAGAAAAAGAAAATACCAATGAGAGCAATTCCCACCTGTCCACGACATAGACGTCGCGCACGTGGGCGACTCGCCCTCGGGGGTGCACACGTTTTCCGCTAATCGTTTCACCAATGGCGTGGGTACGGGTGGGTATGGTGGCGGTCGAAGTATCTTTCCTTCTCCACCATTGTTGCAGAAGTCCGCATCTTGACAGCACATTGTACAGGTAAGTGTGTCCTCTGTTTGGTTGCAGCTAGGTGTCCTGTCTGTGGATGTCCGTGGGCATTCCGAAGCGTAGCCGCAGTAACGATACATCGCCATTTCTCTGTATAAATCACCTAAAGAGACAGAGAAGATTGGTCACTGAATCTCAAATGTTGTTTTTTCCGGAAGCCATTAGGCCCTATCATTTTTAATGATAATATTACCAATAGGAAATTGGAAAAGTGACAACATTAATGAAAGTGGCGTACATGGAAGGCCTCGTTAGAAGGGGCACCCTCCAAAAAAGTCAAAAGAGACCATCCACTCCCCCCTCCAAAACAGTAGGAAATACATCTCCCCATACATCCCTGATTGGTGCACTAACCTAAATGTTACTTAAGAAAGGCATGTTTAGATTTATTATATACTGTAAGTTAAAGGTTTTAGTAACCATATTAAATAGGTGCAATTGCAGGTTTTGAGAATGAGTGATTATGACCACTTCCCATAGTCGGATATAATGTCTGAATGACACCATGTGTAGAAATCTGTGGAACAGAAAGAATTTAAATAACTAGGTTAAATGAAAACGAGGGAGCGGAGCGACAGCGCAAATAACTTTTGCATAACCTCATAATAAGGGAAAAGTGGGAAATATTCACTACTTTCAAGATCATACTGATATGAATGTGAATAATTCCTTTCCTCAAAAGTGCGTGAGGATTGTGTGTGTATGTGAGTAAGGGTGTCGGTGTGGAGTGTATTGGGGTAGGAGTGTACAAGCAATCACAAAAGAGCGTGAGGATTTGTGTGGGTATGTGAGTGAGGGTGTCGTTGTGGAGTGTATAGGGGTGGGAGTGTACTAGCAGTCCCAAAAGTGCGTGACTGTGTGGGTATGTGAGTGAGGGTGTCGGTATGGAGTGTACATGGGGGTGGGGGAGTACTAGCAATCACAAAAGAGCGTGAGGATTTGTGTGGGTACCTGAGTGAGGGTGTCAGTGTGGAATGTATGGGGGTGGGGGTGTACTAGCAATCACAAAAGAGCGTGAGGATTTGTGTGGGTATGTGAGTGAGGGTGTCAGTGTGGAGTGTGTGGGGATGAGTGTACTAGCAATCCCAAAAGTGCGTGAGGGTTTGTGTGGGTATGTGAGTGAGGGTGTCGGTGTGGAGTGTGTGTGTGGGGGTGGGAGTGTATTAGCAATCCCAAAAGTGCGTGAGGATTTGTGTTGGTATGTGAGTGAGGGTGTCGGTGTGGAGTGTGTGTGTGGGGGTGGGAGTGTATTAGCAATCCCAAAAGTGCGTGAGGATTTGTGTTGGTATGTGAGTGAGGGTGTTGGTGTGGAGTGTGTGTGTGGGGGTGGGAGTGTATTAGCAATCCCAAAAGTGCGTGAGGATTTGTGTTGGTATGTGAGTGAGGGTGTCGGTGTGGAGTGTGTGTGTGTGTGGGGGTGGGGTGTATTAGCAATCCCAAAAGTGCGTGAGGATTTGTGTTGGTATGTGAGTGAGGGTGTCGGTGTGGAGTGTGTGTGTGGGGGTGGGAGTGTATTAGCAATCCCAAAAGTGCGTGAGGATTTGTGTTGGTATGTGAGTGAGGGTGTCGGTGTGGAGTGTGTGTGTGGGGGTGGGAGTGTATTAGCAATCCCAAAAGTGCGTGAGGATTTGTGTTGGTATGTGAGTGAGGGTGTCGGTGTGGAGTGTGTGCGTGGGGTGGGAGTGTATTAGCAATCCCAAAAGTGCGTGAGGATTTGTGTGGGTATGTGAGTGAGGGTGTCGGTGTGGAGTGTGTGTGTGGGGGTGGGAGTGTATTAGCAATCCCAAAAGTGCGTGAGGATTTGTGTTGGTATGTGAGTGAGGGTGTCGGTGTGGAGTGTGTGCGTGGGGTGGGAGTGTATTAGCAATCCCAAAAGTGCGTGAGGATTTGTGTGGGTATGTGAGTGAGGGTGTCGGTGTGCATGGAGTGTGTGTTGGGGGGGGGGTCATAATCTCTACCCGCGTGATTTAGGGAATCGGTGATAAAATAATGCTCAAAAATCGAAAAGATAAAACTGCTAGATCATTAATATAATTTTAGTAATATTTAAAAAAATCCACCTGAAGTGTGCAATAAATCGTTCAGTTTCCATTCTTTTCAGTGAGAAGTTTAATAAATTCTTGAATTCTCCCTGTACATCTTTATGGAACAATACGTATGCATGTACATCAAATTTTGTACTCAGGGACGTGGCTATTGACTATTTTCTTGCAAAAGATCCAAATCATTCTCATCCATTTACCACCGTATATAATTCATTCCAGAGTGCCTACATCATGCACATGTACTTTGAATATGGCAAACTAGTTTACCTTTCCATGTTGTCTTTAGTACACATGCGTCAAAGTCATCGTCACACGTCTTCTGCTCAGGTGATTGACATGAAGATTCGGTATCACATTTGTAACATCTTAATGCACCTGAAGAGGAAGAATAGAGAAACGGAAGACAAAACCGTAAGATGTGAAACGTATAATGCGGTAAAATAAAATGTTAGGAACGACTAGAAATGGTTAAATGAATGTATTGTACACATTAAGTGCACAGCTTTTATCTCCCTACGCCGTATTCGGTTATCAATTATATTTTCAAGCGTAAAAATATCAATGTTAGTACAGCGGTTTTTGCATCTATATCGGGTAACCATTTTACTCCTGGATTGTGGCAAACGTGGTCCTGCCAAAGGACATTTTGTGGGACAGGATTCGAACGCCGATCCACATAATAATAGTACATGCATTGACTGAACCGCTACTCCATGGTGATGCAAGAGGCTGCCCTCTAAAACAGTAAACCACGAGAAGCCTAATACACAAATTGAGTCGACTGATATCTAAGATCTGTAAATAAAAATTAACCCCGAGATATGATATAACCAATGCAGTAACCGTCCGTGGACGACAAACTAATATCATGTTGAAATGCGAAAATACAACAACAACCCAAGATATGTTGTTTTGATTTAGTCACGGCCAAGGACTTCGAGTGGCTATGAACTGTTACCTAGATTTTTGTAAGAGATTTCAGGCTTGATTATGCGCCTTACTATTAAAATAAACTAATTCAACCTTGCTTGCATATCAATACAACCACTTAAAAATAATAACCCTATAATTATGTGACTTGATTTTAGTATCATTGATCACCAAGAGAACTGCGCTCTGATCTCGTCACTCCACACAGAACAGTATCCGACCAAACGTGTTTGTCAAAATTTACCAATTTATTGGTTGAAATGTACCAGGTTATTTTTGTATATTGACATCTTTTGGGGTCGGAAACATAATTGTGAGAAAAAAAGTCATCACCACCCCAAAAATATAAAAACGGAAAGCACAATGCGTAAATGTGAGATAAAAAAGAAAGAATAGCTTTAAATGACTTTAGGTGTGGAGTTGTGAATGCTTGTGTGTTTGGGAAGGTTGGTGCATGAGGGTGGGTTGAGGGTGTGTGTGTGAGATTGTGCTGATGAGTGGGTGTGGGGTGCATGAGAGTATGTAGATGAGTGAGGGGGGCTGCTGAGTGTGTATTGGTATGTATGCGTGAGAGAGGGTGGATGAGTGAGTGTGTGTTTATATATGTTTGTATGTGGGGGTAAGAGTGTTGAGTGTGTGTTTGTGCGGTGTAATTGTAAATGTGAGACAGAGGTTGACGAGAACATATAATATAAAATCAAATAGACCACCAAAAAGGTAAAAAACGCAAAAATCAGACATGCTAATCATATGAAAAAAAGAAAAGAAAAGAATCCTCCCCATACACACACAAAAAAAAACACCAATGAATAATTATGTTGCAGCTATAGAAAGATTGGCAGATAAATGAATAACAGTCAACACTTGAGAGCATATATTTTACCGTGAAGAATTATATTTTATAATCCTGGTCAGATTGAAGTTGAATTTGCTTGCTCAAATTCAATGGCTGATTATGACACCACAGTCATCACCCAAGCCTCGAATCAAATTGATTTGGCGCGCGTAATGAAATTTGACGGGTTTTGTTCAATACGCCACCTCGATAATTTCGAACTTGTTACAAGCATAAATAATTCAATAGCTACATCATATACGCTCTGGAAGATAGTAATTGAAATGTGGCCGCGAACAGACATATTTGACTTGCACATTAAAAGGCCATCACATAGGTCCGGTGGCATCAATGAAAGTGCGCCTTAAAGATTATCATGATTATTTTACCCGTCAAAGTCGCAGGATGTTTCATTTCTCTTGCATTTACAATGGTGAACGAAGTCTATTAGCATTCTCCTTTTTGTCAAGCGTAGGACACGAAAAGGTTTGAAAATGGAAAGTAAATTCTTCTTTCACGAGAATGTATCCGATATATAAAAAAATTATTTATGCAGGTGTAACATTTCTGTTATGGAATTCCAGAAATGGTCACGGGGCTAGTATGTCCTATACATGATTCTTGATTCAAAATAATGTTCTCATATGATTAGGGTTACGGTTAGGTTTAAAAGTTGGCTTGATGTATATCAGATTTTCCAACGGAGCAGTTTCCGCAGAGGAATGCTATAAAATGCATTAGAGAAACTACAAGGGCAATAGTTATCACTTCAAATGAACGATCCCTATAATCCACCCTTGACTTGCAACTAAAATTGCTTCATATCTACCTTAGAAGTGTATGTTGTCCTCTGACATGTTTGAAGAAATGTCCTATTACGTTAAATAAACATGATTTGCTTTTCTTAAAAGCAGCAGGCCTCTATTTTTTTTTTGGTATTTCATCATTAATTTCGATAAAAAAATTATCTGACAGCACATTGCCTGAAGGGTGTGGGGAGGCAGGGCCCCCTTAACAAAATATCGATAAACATGTAAAATTTTTCTTCTTTCTTGGCTTGTTAGAGAGTTTGAGACGGGAAATTGCCTCCGGAAATGGCGAAGACTTCTTTTTGTCTTAACTTATTTTGTGTTTTTTCTGCTCCTCCTGACTTGGTGAGCCAAGTACACGACTGTTGCACTGCAACGTTATTAATAGGTAGAAGGGGTAATTGCGGACATCCATATTCACAAACAAGAATGGCCGTTTTTGGACGCAGGGTATGGGGGAAGGGCCATTGTCATTGCTCATGCATATTGCAATGGTACAAACGGTTCAGTAAACAGCAGATTGAGCTTAAAATGCTGTTAGGTTCATATAGACGAAGTTCAGAAACACCGTTCCACGTTTCAACACAAAGGAGGAAACTAAAACATATGAGGAAAATACTGACTATATACGTCGATGACGATATAGTGGATAATAGACTTTGGGGGAGATCACTACAATATTTTATACTAATGTGTTTTAAGCTATAACTGTCTTATTTCTCATCTGCTGTTGACATTTTTTTTACTGAAATAAAACTAGTGTTGGGTCGACTTGACCCCTAAAATTATTCTGCTTTCATCATATTTACATGGTTTTATCCATTTCTTTTTTTATTTCAAAATGGTCATTTGGAAATAATTATGAAGCATTATTGGTATAAAAAAATCGAAATGGACGCGAGCCAACGTAAATTAGAATGCCTTGTATATTTCAGCTCGAAAACGTTGTGGAAATCATACTAATTGGCATAATAATAATCACCCCCACACTATTAGTGTGATGATGGTGACTCCAAATCATTAATCTGGCTAATTACGAATTACGTAACTGCAATTTAGGTTTGTAAACATGTCATATCTATTGATAAGCGACATTGAATCGAAAAGTCTCGTATTTTGGTATGTGTATATCTTTGTAAGTGTATTACATGCAATATCGGTGTAATGTTAAATGAATTTCCCTCAATGAAATACACGTACTTTTTCACCACCAAACTCATTATGTCAAACAAATTGATTTTGTGCTGTCACATGGGTAAAGTAAGATCTGATTGTGACGTCATACACACCATGTGGGTAAGCTGTTCAAGTTCTTCCTCAGCAGCCGTAATGCATTTAAAGGTAATAATCAACATAATTGAGAAATGATAGTTTTACACCACGATTCCAGTCAAAGCAATATGTAGGTTTATCAACGTGATTAATTCTTTTCATTTGAAAGTGATGCTTTCCTAAAAAAATAACGAATCGTGAAGCAGTTTGAGGGGGTGTTGCAAGAAAATATTTGCGATCAATTGCAGATATTCTGTTGCAATTTTACAACTGATAGATCAACGTTAGCTGTAGTAAATCTGATTAAACTTCTTGTTTCAAGGAGCAGATTAGCAATCAATCAATCACTAATTTGCAATTACCCGCAAGACATAATGATTTATTAAGGGACCAAAAATAGACTTGCGATTGATCGCAAGTTTCTGGCAACACCCCATAAAAGTTTGAAGAAACATGCATTTAAAAAGAAATTATGGACCTTTATGTTCCCTTTTTTCGAGTTATCGCATATCATATTTTTTGTGTTGTGTGACGGTATGTGGGTGCATGTGCGTGTGATCATTTATCTTTTTACCTGTTATGATATCTGTGTATTTGTAGGGCTCGGCTATTAGCAGTTTTGATTGTACACTGCAAAAACTCAGGTGTTGATTTAATACCAGCCCGGAATCTATATATGTCCACACTAGAGAAGTAATGAAACAACACCAGTTTGGAATCAAACCGATGCTGTTTTAATACTAATTGTTGTATACACCTATCTGGTGTTAGACCGAAACCAAACTGGTGTAGGTTAACACCTCTCTGGTGTGGACATATTATATAGATTCCGGGCTGGTGTTAAATCAACACCGGAGTTTTTGCAGTGTAGGGGTCATGACCGTTATGTAACTTGTTACATTTTGTATTATTTTGTGTGTTATGTAATTTCTGTATAGTTATTTTGATATTTTAATGGTCAATAATTAAATAGGAGATATTTCTAGGCCGATATATGCCCTCGGTTTTCATGTTCATATTCATCATTTCTAGCTGTTCAGAGACATGTGTCAGAATGTCCTATAGACACGACCCCGAAAGGCTCCAAAACAATATAGTCAACTTTGAATAAATACGGAGAACACAAGAGCTATAGTCTTGTCAAAATGAGTATGATCTATGCATTTTAACATAATTATCTTCTTGACAAGAAACTCATGGAAATTCAACTTAAGTGCTCCCCTGATTATATTTAAATATTAATAGATTTCTTCGATTACAGTGTAGTGGTTTCTATTCCAAAGTTGACATGTGAAGACCAGGGACGAAAATCTAGCAAGAATAACTGCCGACCCTCAAATCTCTTCCTTTTGCAAAAACTCGATTATTATCGAGTATTATCTATAATTATTCATTTCCTTATTTCATTGTATGATTTATGTCTAACGGTTTGTTATTCACTACCGAGGGTTCACCGTGACCATAATTACAGCCACCACCCCTCCTTTACTTCCTTAATTTATGTTACATCAGCGAATCTCTCAGCTACATCTCTTTTAAATGTTGCAGGTAACCTCATACATAGTCTATCCTCTATTTTCATCTCCCCTTTTCTACTTAACTCTTCGTCATTAATAGCTCACAGTTTAGGTTAACTTGTCCCTATGCTATACCAATATCTTTTCAAACAGTCTAGCCAGCCGAGATTTGTCTGTTATCATATACACACACCAGACCCCGGTCTCTCCTCTCGAAGAGTCCAACGACCGCCCGAGGTTGGCACGAGAGACTCGCTTCAAAATGCGCTCGAGTGGCGATACTTGAGCTTGCTGCTCGCACTCAAGCGAATCTATCATTGCACCCCGTAGCTACTGGGGAGCGAGGCCTGTGGGATTCCGCTATAACGTAGCCACACTCACCTCACACTCTCACACACAGGGGTATAATATAGATCGTGTATACACAATGCTATATGTCACTGTGTCAACATCTTAAGCAGACGACGCTTCGAGTGTCGGTAGTCGAGTCTGGAGGGTGATGTGGGTTTTTCCTTCTTCTACTCTCTCTATCTTCAAAGAAGTCTTTGAATAAACAAGAAATATGTTGTGGTATGCAGGGATGTCGTCTAAAAATGTGTAGGCCTGCCGTGGTTTAGTATATGTCTTTCGGCAAAGTTTCAATCATAATCATGATAATAGTAATATTTATCATACTTCAGGATTCAACTCATGTGAAAGAAATTTATTATGAAAGAAATAACAGGTGAATTTGAGATGAAGTTCCAGAGGAGTAATGAGGTGATCAGAGTTCAGAAGAGAAAGAAAGAGAAAGAGAGAGAGGGATAATTGGAGCAAGGGTGAAGTGCATAAGAAGTAGCAAAAAGTTCAGAAAATCGTTAACCTGAAAGCATTAGTAAGATGATGAAAGCTATTGATGTAAATGGAGAAAGGTGGTTTGTAGCTCTAAGGATGGGGAAAGTTTTTTTTAATTGCTTTCAACCAGTCTACATGTCTTTTTATAAAAGCCAATCGGCCTAAATTCGGTGATGTAAATAGCCGGGGTGCCTAAACGAATATTAGGCCTACAATTTAAAACCAAGTCTTGACACCCACATATTATGGAAGGGAAATTTTTCGAGAAGGGCGAAAAGGGCAAATCCATGTTTACCTTGACCACACTCTCTGGTGTAGTATCGACGTTCCACTTAACCTACTTTTTATCAAAGACCTACAATTTGTGAGAGAACAAATATTGAGTGATAGCGACACCAACGACAATCCTGAGGCATTCCAACCCTTCCGCGCCAAGGGCGATAGGCTGTTGTGACGATGACGGAAAAAGGTTGGTTTGCACTCATCGATGTACCAACTTCCATTATAGCAAAGAGGAGCGATCACGCTTACCCCTTCGTGAAATAAAGTTTTGAAAGAAAGAAAGGAAGTGATTAGTTATATTAATTTGAATAAATACGTTCACAGAAAAAAAAACCTAGACCTACATTCGTTTCTCCAGTGGATTTTACTTCTGCCATATCGTAGATCAAAGAAAGTCTTTGGCGCCTACCAAATCATAGATTTTATGAAACCAATTAGCTTGCTGATGTTAGTATAGTTTAGTCAGCCAATTTCTTTTCTCTTTTAGGTTCAAGTGCTATTTGAAAGTTAACCCATGAACGCTCAATGTCTGACCAATTGGATACTGTACAAAACCCATTGTTTGGTGATATTTGTCTAGCATTACCTCAGAGACAAACTTTGACAGTTCTCAGTCAGATATTAGTGCGCCTTCTCGACGCTCCATAATGGCCCAAAATCACCAAAGGCAACTTCTCAGAGACTATACAGTCGCGGAGACGTTTCCAATATAAAAGTTTCTTTGATCTAACCAAGGAGACGTCTCTGTGACATATTCAGACAATGAGACCAGGGGCCCGTCTTACAAAGAGTTATGATTGATCCAATCATTCGCAAAGCTATGGAAATCCATCCATACCATATTTTCTACAGGAAATTTGCACGATCTCCTCAGTAAAACAAAAAGAATCACACTGAATCTTCAAAAGAATCATGATGAATGTATGAATATACATCATAATCTAGAAAATATTTTGAACAAATTTACATTTTAGATGCTGAGGATGCTGGCCATCCATAGTTGCGATTGATCCGATCAATAGCAACTCTTTGTAAGATGGGCCCCTTAACTATGTCCGACAGTTGCAGGGATGTTCCTACAAAGTCTCCAAGTAATCGCTCCTAGTGTGGCAGTGACGTCTCATGGTTTCAGTTGAGGCCATATCTCACAACAGGAGACGTCTCAGAGAACACAGCCGTGGAGTCGTCTCTAACATAAAAGGTTCTTCTGTTTCACCAGTGAGACGTATCTGCGATAGCCCGATTTACACGAGCCGTCAAACTAAGAAATCCTGGATCTGCCGCTGGTATGAAGTAAAGCTACAGATAATTTATTCTTATCTTAGTATATCAAGGCTGTTATTATTACTTCTCTACCTCTGTTTCGATAAACTATCAGACGCACTTTAACCATTGACATTTCAGTAAGGAAAATATCACTAGTTCACAAATGCCATGAGCCATTCTGACTCGCATCTGGTATCTATTCTCTTTCCCAAATCCGGTTTTACCAGTTATTCATGTCGGAAGCAGATCAATTGATGACATTTGTATACATTTCTCGCAGAGAAGACGGTTCTTGATTTTTCAAAGTTGACTATTTGGCAAATATTTAAAAATTACTTTCTTTCGGCCGCGTATATCACATTAACGACAATGGTATATCATGAACTAAAAGGGGGGGGGGGGGGGTTACCCCGTGTGATCCACTAAAATTTTCACATTATTTTTAGTTTAACTGTATCTCCGACAGTGGTAAACAACTATGATGAATTCAATGTGAACATCACACAATTTGTCATTTATTTCCTGCATTTCTGCATTACTACCACATGTTGTAGAAATTGGCCCCTGTCTCCATTATGTTGATGCGGTGTCCGCCAGTATCTCTATCAATTCGATTATGTATCAGCCTATAACTTTGGATTATCCGGGGATAGAGGTAAGAATTTTGGAACATGAACGAGATAAATAATATCCAGCTTCACTTTAAAGGACAAGTCCACCCCAACATAAAGTTGATTTGAATAAAAAGAGAAAAATCCAACAAGCATAACACTAAAAATTTCATCAAAATCGGATGTAAAATAAAGTTATGCATTTTAAAGTTTTGCTTAATTTCACAAATCAGTTATATACATCCTGGTCGGTATGCAAATGAGGAAACTGATGACGTCATCCACTCACTATTTCTTTTGTATTTTATTATATGAAATATTCTTATTTTCTATACATTGCCAAATGAAAAAAAAATTCTCCCTGAACGTGTGGAATTAGCATTGTTTAATACTATATGGTTCAGTCAAGTTGGTCCTTATTGTCAAATCTGTAAAAAATGAAATATTGTATAATTCAAACGATACAAAACAAAAGAAATAGTGAGTGAGTGACATCATCGACTGTTTAATTTGCATGTCGCATATCACTGTTTTGTGAAAAATAAGCAAAACTTTAAAATGTCATAACTTTCTTATTTTACATCCGATTTTGATGAAATTTTCAGCGTTATGCTAGTTTGATTTTTCTCTATTTATTCAAATCAACATTTTTCTGGGGTGGACTTGACCTTTAAGCAATAAGATGAGACCCAAAGTTAATTTGATTTGTTTCTTACAAACCAAAAATGTTCATGACACAATATTAAAAAAAAAATCTCATGCACTCTTTCTATTGCTCTTCTTTCTTCATTATGCTCATTCTCTCCTCTTTTAATTTTTTTCTTCATTTTTTTTCTGTTGAAAACATCTTAATGAAGCTTACCCTTTCCTTCATGTGCCGCTGCACCGGGATAAACCAAGATGTAATAGTCGACGTCAAGATAGGTTAATGCTGAGAGACATTTCTTGGTCAAATCATGCATTAATCATAATACAAAAATACAAACAAAAGTATTTGGACGGGGAAAAAAATCTTTCTCATTTCATTAAAGATAAATCTGACAACTGTGATGGAAAAAAGTGATCAAATTTTGCAATTTTACGATCAGTCGTCTGCTATAAACAGATCTTCAATCGCTGCAAATAAAGGTTCTTAATGCATGGGCTGGCGCTTTAAAGCGAACCAAAATTACGATTCCTTGATGACAATTGATGATTACCAAATAGCCGTTCATCAAAAGATAAAGTATCGAGAGATGTTGAAGATCGTAAGGATGTGCAGAAGAGTTTGCAGAAATATGGAAAAGCATGACTTTTCAGATTGGTTACAAAAGTTTGAGAAGTACGTGCAAGGCGCAATGTAATTACAATACAACCAGACCATTCACGTCCGCAGACTAAGGAATGGAAAATAAACTGAAACGTAATACTTCACCATGTAACTACGTCATACTACTTTAATGGCGTCATTTGGTGTGTTACGAACTAAACTACATCAAAGTCACACGACGCCTATGTTGGTTCGTACACGTCGGTGCCGAGAAGGTTAAGCAAAATCTCGTTCAACATTTCACTCACGCATCAATCTTTCGTTCTAGAAATGATAGACTCACACATTTATGTTTATTATGAGTACTTTGGACGCACAAGCCCTCCGAACTGGCTTGTTTATGTTGGGATCTCGGCGTCTTGTGAGAGATAGACGACGTGCGTGTGTGCGTGGACTGGTGTGCGTGACCTATACAAGTGAGTGTGCGTGAAGTTGTGTGTGCTTGTCCTGAGGAGCGAGAAGGTCATGGGCGGATCTCATTTAGCCGAGTGCTAGGATTATGGCTGAGGTAAACGCACACGTGAAGAAATATGTGTTTTGAAGTAAGAGTAGAACGAACGTGATATGAAAAACGTTCATCTCTTTTCTTCATCCTCGACATGAGTTTTCCCTTTCCACCCCTTTCTTGTTGCGTTTGAGAGTACTTCAAAATAAACAACTGACAATTCTCGTAAAAGGACATTCTAAATAAACAATCCTTAGTGACAGATATATGAAATCTTCTCCGATTATTTATTTAGATCAGATTAAGAATTAAAATTTTCTATATAGAAATCAGCTATACAAAATACATGTATGCGAAACGTGCTCGCTCTGAAAAAATGTTTGTCGTGTGACATGTTCTCGAAATACTTAGAAAAATTAACCATCTTACAGTCGTCTGTGCCACAGTGTGTTTACAGTGTGGAACACAATATGACTTCACCTTCACATTGTTAAATTTGAGCTTTTCAACAGTGTGAATCACAAATTCACGTAGTCTACCATACAAACACACTGTAAACATCCACACCATGAAGGTATATAGCCACAGTGTGAAATTCCTTTTACACTGTTAAATTTGAACATTTGAAGAGTGTGGATCATTATTTCACATAGTCCACTGTGTGAACACACTGATAACTTTGTGTGACTCTGCGCTCTTTCCAGCAAGGATAGCATGATTCCTGATGACTATATATTTTCTATTTGTTGGACCCCCCCTCCCCAGTGTCAGATAGGGAGATGGGCGTGGATTGCATATAAACAGGTTCAAAGTGGGGTTATTGAAGGCAACGACCAAAATAATCAGTGACAAGTTGCACGAAATTGGATATAACGGATATCACAGAAAGGTTGTCAATTCTGCCACTTCACCTGTTTTTGCTACCATGAATCGATAAAAGGGATAACAGGGAGACAGTGTAAATCTTTGTTTATATCTCACGGACACAACTAACATACGATGGTATTTCCTCATAAATTGCGATTATTCTTATACAATGAGGCAAATGCTTGAGAAAAATATACAGACAAAATGTTGGATATACCAGCACCCCGGCAAACATACTCACTAGCAGAATAGACACCCATTACAGAACTATTTGTCTTCACATAAAACTAGAAAGAGTTACAAGTGAGTTAAGAAGAGATAAAGAGAAAAAACAAAGAGAGAGAGAAGGGGGGAGGGGAGGGAGAAGAGAGAGAAAGAGATTGAATTGGCAATCGTACTCAGGGAGGAAAGAAATGTCTGTTCAAAATATGAACGTCACCTCATAAAAATATCGCCCACTTTGGCCGTTATCGCGGTCGAATGCATTGCCCATTCGTCATCCAGATATCAAAAAATATTATCTGGATTATGCTGGAATAGCAACAATATATCTATTTAATGTCAGCGGGATGACCATATTCAAGGCTCCAAGATTTCGGGAGAGCTTTTGCAAACCCTGAACACATTGCTCATAATAATCCTATTCATATTAAGCACATCGTTCCTTAACTACATATACAGTATGGAGTGTGGTTTACCTCGAAACATTTCGGAGGTGAAGTATTTTAGAGAGGCAGCTTATACGTAACTGGCTTGGAAAATATTGTATTGGATGATTTAAGTATTTAAGTATTTCTTTGCAAATTACTGAGAGGAGTCATGTAAAATATGTTATGAAAAGGTACAAATAGTATTTTGTTAGTTCTTCATTTCACCTTGTTCTTTATATATCTCTAGTACCTAATTATTGCGAAAAGTGGGCTTAACATAATTTATATAGATTATGTTAGGCAGACGTCGAGCTACTTGCTTAATATCATCATGGACTTTATTATGATTGCGTCATAAACAAGTAAAAATTCAACGTTCTTTTAAAACTTTTAACTTACATGCCATTTACAAAATTGTCCTACTCAACACTTGTTTAATACTTATACCAAGACTTAGACGATCCAATTCTTACGAGCAGCGTCAAAAACATTATAAACTGACGCATGCATCGGCGTCATTCTGTTTTCTGTATTATTTGCGGGGAAGGGATACCAATCTCCCATCAAATTGATGCCATCATACGAGCGAGCTAAACGAATGAAGAAATATAATTACTCTTGGTGGTAAAAATATTATATTTCACCCTGAAAATAGCTATATCCATACAATTACAGAAGTGTTATTCAAATTATATCGTATAAATAAATCTATGAATCAGCATGCATGTAACTATTAACCTGAATTCAGATTTTATGAGCGAACGAAATCAGCGAAAAATAAGCTATAAATTTCGAAATAATTATTATCGTGATCTATTTTGCAAGGTCCAGCCCATTCTACGAAATTGACAGCTTTGTCAGAGCTTTATATACCATTATTTAGATCAGCTATCTGTGAGCAAGCATGACCTGTTTTACACATCAGTTCACACATCACATCCTGAGTGGAATTCCTTTGAAAGTAGTATGTTCAAGTTGATCAGGTTTAGAAATGTCACAACGCACATGCAGAACATATCACGCGCGCGAACATTTATCATTTGAACTCGTCAGGAATGACGTCTGTGATAAATATGAATTGCATTCGAGATCTCGAACTCTATTCTCTGTGACTGAGCGTGACTCTGTGCTCATTTTATTCTGAATGTTATAGAGTTTAAAGTGTTTTGCTGGTGGTCGACGAACAGTTACAGATTGCATTGAACAGCAGTTAATTCAAATGATCCTTAATAAGTAGAAATATTACACAATTGCACTACACACTACTACACAGCACGCTTTCGTGAATTTCATTGCACTCTTAAAAATGTTGGGCAACATAATATCCACACACAATTGGTTAAAACTTTATCCAATTCTATAGTTTTAAACCAATAATGTGTGCTTTGGGTGAAAACTACCAAGAGTTGAATACATTTTTAAACCAATTGTTGTGTGGACAGTATGTTCCCCAACATTTTAAGAGTGTGGCAATAATTTGTGAATCTCTTTCTTTTCTTTCGAGTACCCCCTTTAATATTCATCGTAACCCCCTATCACATTCATTAAATAAAAACAGGTACGAAGGCAAGCAGCTGTCGTGACATTCATCATGTATGCAACCATCAGCATGAATAACATCCATCGGAATTAATGATCCACTCAATGAAGCCTGAGTGGTCATGTCGATGATCATGATAACCATTTTAACCACCATGGTGTTAGATATTACAACCACATAAAAAAGAAGACATTTTAATTTCAGTTGCGTTCAGTTATTTCAAATATGATATTACCATATTCATAATAATGCTTTCGAGGCTCATATTGATACGATGTTATCTAATTTCCGATGTAAATAGAAACAACTGAAATCAAGAAAAGTACAAGAGTTCCATTTACGCATAATTGGGTATACACAGTGGTCATCACTAGGACCTCTTTTATTTAAACAATGATGTCATTAGTGGAATGGATTTAAAACATAGTTTTACATAACATTCAACCAAAGTTACGGATAGAATCCTTGAAAGTTTTGTTGAAATAATTCAGCGAGTAGGTTATAGAATTTGCTAAGCTATGAGATAAAAAGCTTACTATACAATCAGCAAAATCGGGGGAAAAAACAATGGTAGGTCAGATGGATTTAGAACATCGGAGAATTCTATTGGAAGAATATTTGATTATAAATATGAATGTTTGTACTTTTACTATTATTCCTACTACTACTACTACTACTACTACTACTACTACTACTACTACTACTACTACTACTACTACTATATACTACTACTACTACTACTACTACTACTACTACTACTACTACTACTACTACTACTTCTACTACTACCACTATTACTACTACTACTACTTCTACTACTACTACTACTACTACTACTACTACTACTACTACTACTACTTCTACTATTACTACTACTACTTCTACTACTACTACTACGAATACTACTACGAATACTTTTATGTTACTACTACTTTCAAAGATCCACAATGAGAAGCATGTATTAGTTTCAGAAATATTAAGACATAATGTTGATATATTTTGCAACCAACGTTCCTCTCTTATCATGACCCTATATATTTTGTCACTTAATAATTTACCTATACATGAACTCTTGTCGTACTCAGAAGGCAATAACGGAATTTAATGACTTTGTAAACAGGAGACACAACCATTAGTGAGATTATACTAGAGCACCTTTATTGGATCAACACAAACGCAAAATGGCATTGTTGTAATATTGATCAAATCGACAGGCTTTTAAGAGTAGATAAGACAAGACATGTACCAAGAGGAATATCGATCCAGTAAGCTTGTAAATGTACGATTAAAGTACGGCCATCTAAGAGATAAATTTAAGGGGCTTAGCAAAACCGATCGATTGAAAATGGAGAATGGAGAATACGAAATCTTGCATCAAGATAAGAGCTGACAATATTAGCTAACGTACCTTTTACTCTATATGAGTATTTTTTTCTCAAGTGGCACTTTTGATCTGGCAAGGAATGTAATAAAAGACCTGACAATAAAATCTTAATGTATAAATTATTGAATTTCCATAAGAAACAGATCATGATTTGTTTAGAATATTCTTTCCACTATGACTACTATAACTTCCACTTCTATTAGGTGATGACGACAAAGCCGACGATTGGTACATTTATCTCTATTAGCACTTCTTCCACCACCAATTATACAATACTTCTTCTATTAGTACTTATACTGCAGATGATTACCACCACTTTTTATACTACCTGTATATACTGCTATTGCTACTATTACTACTGCTACTACTACTTCTACCTTCTAAAAATATTACTACTACTACTACTACTACTACTACTACTACTACTACTACTACTACTACTGCAGATGTTTACCACCACTATACACCAGGGGCGTCGATCCATTTTTCAGATTGGGGGGGCAAAATCATTAACGTTCCAAAGGTGCTCGATCGTACAAAACACCCACACACACACACACACACATATATATATATATATATATATATATATATATGTGTGTGTATATATATATATATATATATATATATGACTCATGAGACACAGACACGTATCTCACTACACAGATAGTACGAGTGCCGAGAATGAGCTCAAATTTCTTTATATTCTGAGCTGAAACTTTATATTCTAAGCATTTTTGGTACCAATGATTAAGATTTGTATCTAAAAGAAGAATAGATGCGAACGCGAAGCGCGAGCTGAAAATGTTGATATTTCGATCTGAAAAAATGACAGTTTACTGGACGTTTTTGATAAAGAACAAGCTCTATATCCAAGAAAAGATTATTGCAAATTGAAGCAGTTCTTTTGAGGCTTAGAACTGAAAACGGGACATTTACATTCACCAATTTAATCATGAAAAGTATGGGTTTTTTGCTACAGAAATGATGCGAGCGCGAAGCGCGAGCTGAAAATTTTTATATTCCAATCTGAAAAGCGGACATTTTGAGCACGATTTTAAATAAAGAACGAGTTGTGTATCTCAATCTCGCTTGCTGAACATTACAATCTTGTTTTTTTTAATGCATATCCAGAATTATTGGGGGGGCAAAATGATATGTTTGTCCCCCCAATATTTTCATTGGTGGGGCGATCGCCCCCCCTGCCCCCCCAGGATCGACGCCTCTGCTATACACACACACACACACACACACACACTATTCTAGGTTACATACGTTGAATCATGATAGTGTCGTAGCTAAAACCGGTGTTTTATTCCCAATATAATGTGAATAGGACTGTATTCCCTTTATTTTGTCCATTGGATCGACCTGACTTTGAATGACCTGAAACCTCTCTTCAGTCAACCAACTAAATAGAGTTCGTGGCTAGCGGGGAAATGCATGTCAACGCTCCCCGTAATGAGACCTTAAACTAAATACCACCAGGAAACTCATCGATAAGTTGGCAATCAATCGAACGGCCTTAATTAAAACCAAACTACACTACACCAAGCTACATTTGCATAAATTGGACGAGGGACATTTTCTGTATAGGCTAGAAGAGAAGCATGTATAGTATACCAATAACATTGTTTTAGACGGTTATGTAACGTCACGGCCATCACTAATTCGGGAATGATTATAAATCACATCGATCTCTTCTTAGCTTGTGTAAACATCGCTCCATAATAGGCATCGATATGAACTTATTATAACAAACACAATTAAAATGGCTACTGCCTTTTGGAGGGGAAAACAATCTGCATATGTAGACCCTTTATTTCATAAGAGAATGAATTTCTAGTAAAGTTTGAAACCAAGCAACAGTTTTCACGTTGCTAAAAGTAAAGGTTGTTATCCAGTCGTAAATGATATACATGTACATCTAGATAAACTCAAGCCTTCACAGCCAAATTCCCTTCTTTATAATAATGAAACTTGTATATTCTCTTACTAAAAGCCAGCAAATGTAAAACAGAGACTAGTCTAGACGGGTTTAACTTGGCGTACATGCTACACACAAGTCGCCCGAGGTACTAGTGGTATATTATAGACCGGTATGACGTCATACTAGTGTTTTGCAATCTACCATTGATAAGCATCGAGCATCGCTTGCACGGGTTCACAGTCCTACGAGAGTCTAGAATCCCCGCTATGTACAGAATGCTCCGTGCCACAGGGCACCCGTTCTCCAACAGATACTTTACCGCCGTTTGCTACATTTGGCGTAATTTTACTGCTTTAACACTAGGTAAAAGGGCGGATTTAAAGTGTGTTCATAAACATATGAAAATTTGCTTTTAATGTTTGCCAGGGGCAAAGTAAAGAAGAGTCACCCATATTTTGTAAACATGTCTTTCTTGATCAGATTGAACATCACTCAAATCTTCGAAAACTTATACGACAACAAAGCAATAAAAATTGAAATCAAACGCAAAAAGGGGAAAGCATGTTCATAAGATTTGCCAGAGCAAAGACTTTATAATTTTAAATCATCAAGCCAAATCAAAAAATGCTTTTCAATCTCACCTGTTATTGCAAATGCAATCTTTCCAGAAGTTGCTAATAATTTTGTCCTCGATATGAGTATTGAATTACGGGAGGCAACAAAGGCGGAAACAAATAAATAAACTCAGATTTGGAGTGCTGTGTGTGTGTGTTTGTGTGTGTGTGTGGGAGGGGGGTTGGTATTGAAGAGGGAGGCGTATCTGTGGGGGGGGGGGTGGTATTGAATAGGGCTGCGTATTTGTGCCTGGAGAGAAAGAGGAAGAAAGGGAGGGAGACAGGTGGAATAAAAGTATACATACGAATACATTGACTGAATACAAGAAGATGTTTCTGAAACAAATCATAATTTGAAGGCAGACAATTAAAGGGGAATGAAAAGATGAGGTAACAGAGAGAAACAAAGAGGGAGAAAGTGAGAAGGGGAGAGAGAAGGAGAGAGAGAGAAGCAGAGGGAGGGAAGAGAGAAGATGGAGATAGGTGGGGAGAATAACGCATCGGTCACCTATCTCCATTACACTCTATAAAGTGATACCAGCATCAATAAATAGGTTACTCGTATCACTTTTCATCAAAGTCTGTACCATCATATAACCTCCTAATTGATTGTCATTTCTGGGCCAGCAGCAGTCCTTATGTCTTACACACTACAGATTCCTCGAAGAAAGACAGTCATACAGAAGCGACAGACAGCGTAAATTGTATACATTCAATCAAATTCCGTCATCTTATTTCGCTTCATATAAACGTAAATCAATTAGTGCTCTGCCAAAGTGCGATACACATTTTGATACATTTTTTTAAAAAGTGGTTGTCGTTTTATCCTTGGTTGTCGAAAGTGGTAAAAAGATGAGAAAGTTCGTCTTTCTCTGTTTGGAGGAAGAAAGTGATGTATGAAAAGTCCAGCATGACGTTGATACAAGGTGTGTGAGATTGAAGTCTGCTAGTCCTCCAACGACAATTTGAGAGAGGGTCTTAACAAATACTTTTAACTGTCGGTTTAATCCCCAACCTTTCCGGCAAAGGGGTTACGTTTCATGATGCTTGTCATTCTTGACGCCATTATCATTAGTATATCATGGATGATAATCCCAATTACTTACTACTTTTACTCTTCAATCGTCCTATTGTTTTGTGACAGCGTTTGAATTTTTCAGGTCACAGAAATTTCAAGTAAGAAGATTAATTTTTATCTAACAAAATAAATAACTCCAAATGAATAACTTCATCGTAAATTTAAAACCATTACATTTTCTATAATGATTATAAATCATCAATATTAGTTTCATTGGCATCAAAATGTTGTTCTAGAAATCTAAGTAATAGTAAGCACGCTATTGATGCAAAGTTTAAATATCGTATTTGGACGAAATGGCCATGAACAGCATAACAAATATTTTCATCAAAGAATTTAATAATTTGTAAATTTTAAATCATTATCGCTTCGATCAAGATTTCAAACCATTAATATTGATTTCAGTGACATCCAGATCTTGTTCTGTTGAAAATCAAGTAAAAGAAATTGTTTTTTCTGCCAATTCAAAAACATTGTTTGTGGTCAAATTGACCATGAACATAATAAATCTTCTCGTCAAAGAGTTAATACATTGTTGAAGGGTCCGAGAGGAAAGGCCTAGTCCTACAGGATCTAAAACATGTCACCTCGATTATATGGTAAATCTAGAAGAGTGACATGACGTTTAATACAGACTAATTGCCGCTCCGTGGCGTAATAATTACATCAAGTGATCAGGGTGGATTATAGAAATCCGGGCGGCGCCTTGAATATAACCCGATTATTAAACCGTTAATCTCAGATTTGGAAGAAGTAAAAGTGCAACCCAGGAGTACTTCAAACGGTTCGTTCTACTCACCATGTTTACGAATGCCTATAGTTTGTTTCCACATCATACACACTAATAATGACTAATATGTTATTTGGTTTTGTCAGTAGTTGTAGAAATAGAAGATGTAGATCTATGTTGAAAATGCCTTGGATTAAAGAAAACGAACAATTCTAGACTAGCTCTTCGACTGATATCAATTGGATGCTCACATTAGAACACACATCTTGTCGCTTCAAATTTTAGGGGTTTGGATTTCGCCTAGAATGCAGTTCCCTGGAAAACGAACAGATCGTTTTGGTTTTCAATATCCAAACTAATCAATTGATTGATAACAGAATAAAGTATCTCGGAACTACTTTTTGTTCCTTACTTTGATATCATATTTAATTGGACAATCAGTTTCGAGTGCCATTTTATCATCTGATTATTCACCGTTGATTTTTCCCTTTAATATCAGTTTTAATCTTCAACCCATCTTCGTTTTGCAAGCCATGGTAAACCAATATATATCATAAGTGTAACTAATCTTAGATTATTCATAACTATTCTTGACTAATAAAGAAGAGTAAGATAAAATAATTTCTGATATGATTTTAAGTCTTCTGACTTCGGACCGTCTATTAAATCCCTTTAAAGTAAACCTTCATTCGTTTCGTATATAGATTGGGAACATTATGCATAGAATTCTACTCGGTCTGCATATTCACTTATGGGTGTCATGGTATTGCACTTTATATCCAAGTAAAAAAATGCTTGCTATACTACTATCACGACCTGTGTTGTTAGAGAGATTCCGACGTTATAACCGGATATGACACTGCTCATTCACTCCAAGTATAATATAATGCAGGAGCGGAACGAAGACCAGTACAACTGGATTTGTGGGAGAAGGGGGGATTCAGGACGATGAAATCTCGTCGAAGCAGAAACGCTTGTAAGTTTGGTTGGAGTGCATTTTTTGCAGTCTAACGTTTAAAAGGATAAATCAATTTCTTTACTAAAAAAAATACATGAACGAGACAAGGTCATTAGACTGTTTTAACGCTAGGCCTATTTACCTTTACATCGACCACCAGGCCTATACGAACTGAGGCAAGTATATGGGCTGGACTAGAGCACATTTTCCTTTCATGGATGTAGGCATATAATATGTTTAGAATAGAAAGTACCACAGCGATCCCATTTTTACCACAATACCAGAATTATAATTTGGCACCAATACCAATTATATTTCTAAATTTCATAGTCTTGGTTGAAGCTTTAACGTCAATAGAAAATATCCTCCATTCAAATTTATCCGCTATACTGCAGGCACATGGATTGTGTAAGGAAATATGTGCTGGACAGCGTGTGTGCGTGCGTGGGGTGTATCAAAACTAAATTCCATACGTAGTCTACTATGTCCTCATAGTCATCATTTTTCTAAACACCGGAATATGAAATGAACTTCACAAGCAAGCTTTCCATTTATAATCTATCAAGTTCAATACATTTAAAGTAACTCTATTGGTACAAGGGGTGCGCGTTTTACCCCCAGACCACTCCTTAAATTGGCGCCACGGAAACATATTCCCCCCTCAACACTCAAGGCCTAATTGCGTCAAGATGAGTTTTTGTCTAATTACGCACGTGTTAAGATCGTTAGTTTCCGTCGAGATTTTGTTGTGGCGCTGCATCATGTTATACACTGACTCACTTATCTTAGCCGTGTAGGATTATGATACAAGGGTATGTTATGGAATGTACAGAGGTAGTTTGACATCGCATACTTGTTGACAATTATGTTCATCAATCAGTCGGTACTGAACCAAATCTCAAATGTTGTTCTAAAATGATGTATGAATGATATTATCTAAAATGATGAAAATTGTTTGCATTGGACTGTTTAACATGTCATACACTCATAAAACTTTGTATCTTCGTTAATGTCTCATTGGGGGGAACTTTGATGCTGGTCTGAAATGTACAAATTTGCACCTATTGTGACATTGGTTTGCAGCTTTAAATGTGCCAAAATGGACATATATTTTATAATAATAATAATAATAATAATAATAATAATGTGACTTATAAAGCGCCAAATCTACTCTGTAGAGTGCTCAAGGCGCATAAAGAGCTAAGAGTTAAATAAACAAGTTTTTAGAAGATTTTTGAAAGTTTCGACAGAGGTACATTTTTTATGTCTTCAGGAAGGCTATTCCACAAAGTGGGGCATGCAAAAGCGAATGTGGATGAGCGCAAAGACCTGCTTGGTCTGTAGTTATTGATAAATGATAAATAAATGATAAATAAAATTATTAGGGTGTGTAATGTTGTTTTAGTTTTTAATTGTTTGATGAAGTAGCTTTCATTCAGTTAAAGTCAAGTACAATATTTGTATAATTTGGAGGGGCAAACATAGGTCCTATGATTTTATGGATCAGTTAGAAAAAAAATCTTTTTTTTTTTCATTTTAATGTATGATTTGATTCCCACGTTACCTACGTATGTTTTTTTCTTATCAAAGGGGGTTTCCATTAAAAAAAGACAAATCTTACACCTGCACTTAGAATAAAATGCACCCATCAGTGGCTTATACTGATCGTACTGAATTTTGACGAAGCCTGGAATCACAAAATTGCCTTTACTTCCCCGAGCGTTGCGTTACAGATGATCTCTTGAAGAGCACTTGTAAAGGAAACCAATGAAATTCTGGGTTAATCCCAACAGCAAACGATAGTCACATAAAGAGTAATTTGTACTTTGGTATGACTACTGTCCGTATCTAATTTGGCAGAAGTGAATAATGAATTGTCTTCTAATGCAATCATTCTACCCTGCATTTTTTTTAACGTCGGGGCTGTTTTTGAATACTTACCAAAGTACACCATCATCTTTCTAGATTCGTGTTATTATGGTTGTGAACGAGATGTGAGAGAACACTGTAGTCCAATTTTACTTTGCTACCCCTCTCTCTTTCTTTCCTCTCCATCTCTTAAATATTGTCTCTACCTCCCTGTCTCCCCTTCACTCAAAAGCAATTTAGTCCAATTTTAACAGATATGCCTTAGCAGAGAGACACTTAATACATTCAAAAATGTAATTAATACATTTTTAGTTAAAAAAAATAACAAGAACTCTCGTCAAACTTCAGACTTTTTTATTCATTTTTTCAACATCGAGAGTATATTCTCTTTTATTAGGACCTTTTCATTTCGAGTATGAATCTAATTTTACTTAGGATGTTTTTATAGGGTAGATAGTTTTGTTGCGTTTTGAATTTGTTTTATTTCTACATTTACATGTATTCAACTTACAACACTCAAATTAATAAGATACTAGACGCACATCAGAATTATGACTGAGAAAATAAAAGGACAATACAATGAAGCGTAAAACTTCGAGTAGTATTATAAAGAATACTGGGTAAATTAAATTTGGAACTTGAACTTGGAATGAATCTTCACCTGAATGATGAGCTGACGTAATGATGAAACGAATACAAATATGTGACGTATCTAGTGAATAAGTCTAGACAATCCAGGGTGGTGTTTCATAGAGGTGTTCGTAAAGTTACGCATAACTTTACGAACGGCTGGAACATGTTCTAATACATAAGTAAGCCACATAGGGATATATCATATAGCACAAGAAATGGTCACCAGTCGCGCGTAAAGTCGTTCGTAACTTACGAACAGCTTTATGAAACGAGCCCCAGGTGTTCATAGAAAACAAACGAAACATTTTGCATGGAGACATTGATAAGCCCTTCGAGATATGTCATGTTTAGAAATAGAATGTTGTTTAATTACATTGATAGCAAACTGAAACGTGACACACACCCACTCACCTGTATTAGATAGATACTAGTACACTGATATCAACAATAAATTGGGACCACATGAACCGCGGGGAGGGGAGTTGGGGGCTTGAGGAGAGGGAGGGGGGAGCTTGGTGAGTGGGAGGGTGGGGGTGATGGTTAGAAGGTAACAGAAGGTGTATGTAGGCATGATAAGAATTGAGAATTCCTCGTGAAACGTAACTTTAAAGTAAACTAAATTTCAAGTGGATCAAACTTAAAGAGCGATATATTTCGTGACAGTTCACATTGATGTATTATTAACGGACAGATCGTTTAAAAGAAAATGGGACAATTATTTCTGAGTTTGGCAGTATAATGCATGCGATGATATTGACGCAAGAGAAAGTCTACGTTTATTGCATAGTATTGAAATATTGTCTGAAGTGCACCGTGCGCTCAATGTTGCAAAACAAAAAAATTGTGGAATGTCGATTGAGTTGCAAAACTCATGGGTCAGTTTATTGACTCAGCTATTGACGCAGCTGAATGGCACATTACATTCACGGTATCCATAAACCGTCTCTACATTGTGTGATTACCCATACATTCTGTATTCATTGTAGATGCTACGTAATGAATTTAGGTAATTAATGTACTCCGAGTCCAATAGGGCAAGGCTAAAAGAGATCGATAGAGTAATATCCGGATTAAATAGTCCTGGGAATTACTTCAATAAAATATTAAACCCGAAAACAATAGGTATACTAGATTACGACACGTGTCTAACTTGTTCACTCCAGTTTCATTCATTTTTGTAGTTACTTTCAATATATATATATATATATATATATATATATATATATATATATATAATAATAATAACAACAAGAATAGAAATAATCATTATAAAATAATAATTCAAATAAAATTATTTAGATTATTTAATATCTTCCTACCCTCTCTCGTTTATATACATTCTTACCCCCACCTTTCGCCTTTTCTTGGCATGTCTATTTCCTCACTTTTATCCCCCCCCCTTTTTTTCTCCCTCTCCCTCTCTCTCTCAGGGGTATACACATCCTTGGTCACATGATGCATTGAGAAACGTATATGACCAGACATAACACGCAGCTGGTCTCCTAACTGGACAAGACTGTGTACTAGCCACCCGCACCTGTTTCGCCTTTACACCGCTGGCCGATTATGAAGGGGGATGGTTGAAATGAACTGGTATCAATGGGTGATTGGTGAGTGGAGGCTTTCAATAATACATATTTTATTGGTCCATGATGAATAAAATTCAAAGGCTGAGGAGTGTTGTGTCATTCCAATATCCTATTTTAAATCATTTTCTCTATGTCCCCTCTATCCCCCACTCACTTTCTATTGCTCTATCCCTCTCCCTTTCTTTTCTTCTCGTTTCTTTTCTCTATCTTTTACCTATTCTCTCAAGCAATTTCTGAAACTTGATCTTTATCTCACATCCCCGATGCATGCTTACCTCAAATTCTAGTAATGCGTACAATGTAATAAATAAATAAATTCTTGAGCTTAAAATCACGTATTTTAATCGGCCTATTGTATTTGCAAATTTCAACTTTCTCATCGTTACTGTACATCTCAGTCTCTATATCGCATATGTGTTTTGAATATTATGAACTGGACAACTCAATTCCCTTTTCTCCCGACCCCCTTTCCCTTCTTTCACTCTTACCCGAAGAGAAGCGGGTAAGAAAAGTAGGTTAGGGGAGACGATACACCATCTCTCCGTAAAATAATAATAACAATGATATGGTAATGATTTATATTGATATTTCACCTGGCAATCAACACTTTGCAATAATGATGACCGTGTTCTAGGTCCGGTTTCATGAATAATAAATGGACATTTTCTGTAACAAGTTTACAATCAGCCAATCAAACTAATGATTTCAGTAGCTTTAAACTGTTACAGCAAAATTGTTATTATAACAGGTTTTATGAAACAGGTCCCGGGAGTGTAAAACCAGGAGAGGTTTCAAATGCCATTAACTCTTAATCTTAACACCAATGGTGATATTTGTTCCCAGTTTGAATTTACAATTATTTACTTCATGAAAAATGAATTTATGTAGTATAAATAAAAATAAAGGGGATGTAAAAGTCAAAGTAAAAAAGAAAGTAAATGGTCTAAAGAATAAAGAGGAAGTAAAATTAAAGAGTAAAAATATAACTAAAGGTATATAGGTAACTGTAAGTACAAGTTTAATTATAAGTTTAACTAAAATAGTGGATAGTTAGAACCATTACGTAATTAATGTTTCATTTTAGTGGAAAGTATATACAAAATCAATTTAACATGTTTACATCTACTCAAGATCATAGTCAGAAAAATTCACATTTATGAAAAAAAAATAATCTGGTGTACTTTTAAGGCGCCATTTAATGAGCGAATAGATGCCGTCTGACCTTGAAAGCACAAATAATATTTTTCTTACATGTAGGCCTATGCTTTAATTACCATTTTTGGCGATCACTCAAAGATTGTCTATAAAGTCATCTTCTCAGAATATGTGAGATGTAAATCGCAAAATCTCGATCTATTTTAGTTATCAGAAATATTCTAATGGGAATTATAGTGCTTTTAGAAATTCTGACCTATTTTTTATTTTTTTTTATTTAGCTGTCAGATCATTTTCACCTCCTGGCGATGCTTTCCAGGTACGCCACTGACATGTGGAATGGGATAATAAACCGATGAAGTTGAATCTTGAATGCATCATATTTCCCTTTAAGACATACATGGAGTATAGGCTATGCTCTATGGAGTATCCTAGCAATCTCATGCCAGGTTATCACAGCGGGTATAATGACTGATCGGGGAGATGTAATTATTTTGTGTTGATGTTCCTCTGCCAAGCTAGACAGCTCGACGCATCATATTGTGCCATTCACTATAACAGATCTCGACGAAGGTCTGCAGCGGTAGCAGCGTGAATGAAGTTCTGTCAGAAATGTTGGGTAAAATCTGTCGTTAAAAGTTCTTAAAAGACCTATCTGAGAAAGACCCTTGTTTTTTTTCTTGCTGATCAAGCTATAGCCTTAGAAACACATCACAATGGCCATACTCTACAACTCTTTTTTTTTGTTGTATACGAGAAGCGGGTTTGCCTATCAAACAATCTTGGCATGTTAACGAGATCTATTTATGTGCAAGGTGTGAAGGAACAAATGAATGAATGATTTGGGGGAAGTTTAAAGACTTATTTGTTAGCATGTCAAAGCTAGCCTTCGTAGACAGGACAGGCTTTCCTCCCAATCAAAATCCGGATTACCAAGCGTTTGTATTTCAATGAAGAAAGGTGAAGTATAAAAGTTGTAAAAGAAAAACAAACAACAAACACAAGAACTAAGAAGTAGACGATAAAGAAGAAACAGTGCATAAAAAGGGGGAGGAGGAATATGGCAAACAGGAAAAAGAATTAAAAGAGGAAGACTATTGATATAACAAATGATGGAGATTGAGAAGGGAGGATAAGAGGATGAAGAACAAAATGAATAAAAACAAAAAAGGAATAAGGAAGAGGAGGAGAATATATAAATTGAAAAGGAGAAGAGAGGGAGACACAGAGGGGAAAAGAAGAAAGCTAGGAAGAGGAAAATGAATTGCCAAAAGCTCGATACATTAAAACATTTGATATAAAGATTAATGCACTTATAACAATGTATGCTTGGATGCTTGAGAAAAACAAAATTAAAATGAATAGTTTAATATCTACCCTGGATTACTACCTGCATGAGCTTTTGACAGATTTTAAAATTTTAAAGATTAATAGAGACTCGTGAAATATTTGAATACTAACTCTTATTAATGTAATTAAAGAATACAATTTTAGCTATAAGCTGTTCTTCTTGCGGGTTTTCATTACCAATAATCATCACCAATCGCTCTTCGTGATGGACCTTGCGCCAGAACATGATTCAGATAATTTAATAAAGAACATCTTTGGTATAACTCGACAAAGAACTGCGAGCCACATTCACATACTCGAATAAAAAGGGCAATTGTACTTAAATAGTCTTAATAGTAAAAAAAATTGTCTACATACCAATATCTTATAATGCGTTATACACAATATGAAACAAAGTGAAAGTGAAATTCCCCTAAACTGAAGATTATCTTTTGAAACGAGTTGAAGATGGAATATAGGGTCAAAATGATTTTGAACACTCTTAGCAATGAATTTTAAACTTGATCAGTACTCTGGCTTGTGAAGTTTATTAAATCAATATGTAAACTTAAACGTTACGGTCATACTTAATCATGACATAGTATATTAGGTGTGCCTCGGGTCTGTGATATCATATTAGTTATATGGGAGAGAATATGGGAGCAAGAAACAGGGATGAGGAGAGAGAAAGAGAGGGAGACTTGGAGAAAATAAATGGCAATAAAATCATGGAGCAAATTTCCCCAAGATGTCAGACCAATGATAAAGTTTGAAGATTCGAATATGTCTAAAATACCTTTTAATACCCTTTTTAAAGTAACTAGCTATCATTATCTATTAGAATTTAGACTTTTCCTATAGTACTAAGCGTTTCTAAGAACTGAATGATGTTATTGATAACTTAATTTTGTAGTCTCAATCAAATAACATCAAAGTAACCAAATACGTATGGATGCATACGTGCTCCTGATAAAGACGTAGGGAACGTCGAAAACTATGAATAAACAAATGATTGGCAAAAACATTAATTTTCGATTTTGTTTTATTATCATCATAAGAGAGAAAGAGAGAACAAGAAGTGTATGCATGTGAAGACTTGGTAGCGAGGTAATAAAATACAAAGAAAATAAAAATGCTAAGAAACCGTTAGTTTTTCTACATTCCAAGGAATGGGCGCCAAGACACTGACCCCAAGTGATGTTCAATCACACAGAGATAGTTGAACCTAGAGATTTGTGGTGGAGAGCATTTCGGAGTTGATGGCATTAAGTAATTGCGAGGGATAAAAAAAACCAGTGTAGTAACATTAAGACACGTCCGCCAGATCGAGACCCGGAATGCCACTCATTAATTTAATGTGTACAACTATGACGTAAAACAGAGCGGCGAGAAGATACCCAACTCAAATGGGGGACATTGAGTTTAAGCGACTGAATTGCCTGATTTATAAGATTCACTACACCCAGTCGTTACCGGAGAATGAAATTTGGGGGAATTGCGTTCCTTGTCAGTGTTGTCGATTGGTTCTGATGTCTCAGCATTGAACAAGAAAGCGACGCGACCGGTCACGAACCACGTCATTCACCCACGCACATTAACTCTGTGTCTTAAAGGCCGTCTTTGGTTTTGGGGAGCGTTTTATCAACATTTGTCGTCTGAGAAATTGTCAGATCTGACAACTTTCCTTGATATAGATTGGATGAGAATGACGGGTGTTGTGACTGATACTGTGATAATTATCGTATATTCGGACTTCGTGGATAAAATATCCTGTGATTTCTTGTCATGAAACGCGCCCCTGGCAAATCTAAAGAATGAATAGTCATGTCAGATTACATGATATGATATAATTTTGGACATTATGTGTGAAAAATGTCACCTAAAAGTAATGAAACATATAGGACATTGCTCCAATTAACGTATAAAAAATATCGGATCCGATAATTTGATTCACTTTTCTTTTTGGTCAAGGGGGTTTGAATAGAGAACTTCTTGTTCAGAAAAATGGCGTTGATTCTATATTAAAAAAATATTTTCATTATTGGCTTGGGCTTTTATATTTAATTGTTTCATATCTTTTTCTGACGCTTACGTGTATTGTAAACGATACTCTTTTTTATATTTATGATTGCTTTTAGATAATTGCACATCTTTCCTTAGACTTACCGTTTTTTTCAATAGCATTTATTTAATCATCTGTACATACATTTCACATTTACATAAAAAACATCAAGCATAATCAAATAATACATACGAAAGACGATACAAAGATTTACCAGTAAAGTTTTTGTTCATTCCTAACCTCCTACGCAATTCTGATATAAATAAAAACGTCAAATCTGTTTATTGTCTACTTTCTTGAAATTTACGTAACAAAATTGATTTATACACAGTCCAAAAAGCTATATTAATGATATCATCTAATTCTTTGTACTCGTTATCTTTTCTCAAAAGATCGACATCAATAATAACATGTTTATTAAAGACTTTTTTTTAATCAACCAAATTATATATGACCCAAGACTTTTGATATGTGATCAAAGCATTATAATGTCGTATTATACATGGCAACTATTACAATTTGCATCCTCACTTAAACGCCATTTACAAAAGGTCTTTTTTCACAGGCAATAAATTATACAGTATTTTAGACTTATGGTTAAGTTCAACTGAAAATTTTATTGCTTATTTTATATTTCAGGGGCTTTCTCGACGTTTTACAAAGTCATATTACCAGAAACCCCATCCGAGTACAACAAGTACAACAAGTAATAGGAAAGGTCGAGCTAAATAATTACTACGTAAAGCGCTTAGTATGAAGCGCTATATAATATGTAACTAATTATTATTATTTAATAGCAATTTATACATTGCATGTGAAAGGATTAAAAGACGGCAGTTGCTGGATTTTCATCAATGTAAACATGTTGATATCTTTTGTTGGAGAGTACGGTATCGTGTCAAAGGGAAGTATCTTTCATCCATATGGTTTGGGTTAACTCTCGGGCTATTTTCTAAAAGAGCACACTTGTAAAATACTAAGGGAATTGTTTGATGTAATAAATCATAATATGAACAGAAAGCAGTAATGAACAGCAACAAACCTGTTTTTATTTACATGATAAAGAATTGGCTATGTTCCATTTTCGCTGCTAAACATGCTAGAGTTCCAAAATCCAGTGGGCTTCAGGAAAGGAAGAAAGATCTAGGTTAATTGATAAATCCCCTCCAAATCGGAATGTTTTCGTTAATACTTAATCTGTAGAGTATATAGACTCATCTGCCAATCAATGACTAGCTGCTGGGGGATATTTAGGACAAATCATCTTGAATTCATTTCCTTTAAAATCAGACTCTCTGACCAAACCCTTAAAGCTACAGGGAACCTAACACGATTGTGTTGCGTATACAACCCAGGAAAAAGAACCGAGATCTGTATTTACACTGTCTTCTCACAGCTACATTAAAACATGTGAGCACATCTTAAACAGTGTAATGATAATAGAATGTAACCTTCTGCAGATCAACATTACATCAAGCGATAATATAAAAGAAGGGAGAAAATCTATATTTGCCAGTCGAGCATTGTGAGTAACGTGGAATACGTTTTATACTGTAGTTTGATTGTCCGATTATACCATGCTGAGGTATAGCTTCACAGAGTTTCAGAGCTTCTCATGTGGGACCAGTCTGGAGTAAGAAGTGAGAGATAGATGTATATTTACGCCTGTACAAAGACAAACGCAATGAAATTGCATTTCCTTTAACCACAATAAATGTTTCTTTTATCAGGGGTGGGGTAATAAATAGAAGGGAAGGTGTTAAAAGACGCAGCGATATTGTGCAAGGGAATACTGTACTTTTATCTATCAAACTGCTTCCAGAAAATGTATGTCCACGCAGTCTACGCTCATGTATCTTTCTGTCACGAAAGCGTTAAAACTTTGGAAAATAATGTAGAAATTTCACCTGAAATAACGAATATACTAAATTTGATGCCCTTTTGTAGATCGCAAGAAGAAGTAGGCATCAAATCAAAATGTTCTCATCAAAACATACAAAATAACCCCACATGCTACGATTTCTAGTATATACTCAAATAGACAGCTAGGTTTTAACATCTTTATTTTCGACATTATAAGATAAAAACCGATTAAATAAGATGACATTTGGAATATCTTCATTACAGTCCAAACTTTATTTGGGACTGACATGAAGGCGCCTAAAGGGAGTTTGTGGAGGAGTTTCTTACCATTGATCCTCTATAGACGATATACAATCAAGCGTCTTTATTGAACAAAAGCCGCGGATTTATTTCTGAAAAGTGGTCGATCGAGCTAACACTTAAAAAGGTAAAGGCCCTTGTGGCAGCTTAAATCGATCCGCATCACAAGTCATAAAAGTGTTAGGCGTTACACTTTCACTCCGTTATATTCAAATCTCAGGAATATCGGGGAAAATATGGGTGTTTCCCAATATAAAGCAGCGAATGGAACACAGATTTAACCCCAAACTAACACACAAATATACCAGGAAATCCTCTTACTACTTACGTTGATATAAACAGATTCGGTATATAAGCTCATTTTCATAAAGCCAAGTCAGATCGGCTTATCCCTCATATCGAAAATTTCCAGTGGTAATATCCAAATGTGAAAGATTGACAACTAACGCGGTCGTACATTTCTCACACTCAGCCCAGTTAAGAAAAGATTGTGGAATAGAAGATTTAATCCTGTTAATGGTTCCATTACTTGATGCATAGGTACAGGCTATGAGTAAGAATCAAAATATGCAACAGTCTACATTTTATTTGAAAAAAATACATATCCTATACCAAAATTTTGATTATTTTTTTTGGATAGTCATGATTGGAAATGAATAATCTCGAAAGTCTGGGAACCCGAAAGACCACTTTGGGCCCTCGTACGTTTATTTGGGCTTGTAAAGACGAGTATTCAATCAGATATGGTTAATATTTATATCTGTGTTTTTATTTTTGAACAGAATATTGGCAGATGCCAATGATGTTGCAATAAATTCAATTCAGTTCCATTCAATTCATCTGAGGTCGGCCTTTTAACGTCATCACACGTTACGCGGTGTGTGAACCACGGCCCTCTAAATCAGTTTGTAACATTTACAAGTCATGGAGAATGATTTTTACAGGGGCACACATCACAGTATCTTGACATTCTATCTACTTGCATGGGTGGGTGAGTTTTCGAGGGTGTGTTTGAACCTGAACAGACTCATGGACTTTTTGTGTCAATTATCCACCGTTTTTACTGGCCTGAATGGATGTCAGCTATTGCAGATCGTAAGAGCCATAGGGGTATAATGTCTGGTGACGGTATACTTCTTCGGATCTGGTCCATGTCGTCGGTTTTGGTGTACCCATTCCTGCCCTGGTTTGTCAACCCAGACACACTGACAACCATTTTGAAGATTACCGCGGGGATCCCTTCTGCAGTGTTTGGCCCAATTAGGTCACCATCTATTCTAAAGGTTTACCCCATCACCAGTCATTAGTTTCTTGTGACGCATTTACTCCCGTGTAACCTCGGAAACATTCACGCTAAATGTCGAGACACGGAGACACCATACATCGACATGTCAAAGGAGAAATACGAGCTGGAATGAAATAACAAAATTGAGGTATGAATATATAACTTGAGCATTCAGGGCCCATTTGACAGTATCATAACTTTGTATAGGGCCTTTTCCCCCAAGTCTGTCGCACATCAAAGGGTGTAACCCTGTGGACCTTCCTCCCAATATACCCTATAGTTAAAGGACACATCGATGCACCCCTTTGGGATCCCCCTATAATGTAATAAGCTTCGACGCCAACCGCCCTAGGCGAACATAATGACATTAAGACGAAGCAAACATCATTTACGTAAGAAGTTTGATGGGTGCCATTAGGGGGTACGGGAAACACCAATGAATGAAAAGTTCAGTGTAATATTTCAATGTGAACACCGTACATCGTGTAAGTGTTAACAGTGTAAAAATATCACCTTCGGAGATCATGATGCAAATAAGTGATCACGATTCAGTACGAACAATAAGAAAGTTTATAATGGTACCCAAAGCAGAATTTTGAAAGAATAATCATTGCCAATTGCTCTTCCCTGTTTCTTTTTTCCTTTAAATCATTTTTTATCAACTAAAAAATAAGCGAATTGCATTCTCATGTTCATAAATCTCCGACTGAAGTCTTCAGGACAATCGATCATAAGACTTAATTTTCAGTCAAGGTAAATACTGTAATGTGATCAAGATACCCTCCATTTTCTTAGGTGGAGAAGTAGGTTGCACATTAAACCCTTTCTTTCATGACGTCATCCGTCTTTTTAAACCATGGTGTTTTTAACGTCAACATTTTATTAGCCCGCCATCCGACCTGTCACGGTCCTACCAGTGACGAGTTCCACTTCTGCTATTTCATATCTGATCCAAATGTTCAATTGGGTGAATGACGGCATCCAGGTCCACCACATGAATCTCTGAGCATCTTCCAATGTGTCCTTTCTTTCTTTCTTCTTCATGTGAGAGGAAATGCCGACACAAAGACATGTTTAACAGATCATTATCGGCTCCCTCTGTTTGGGTATCTGGTATCAAGGACCTGCTCTGTGGATTCACACTGCTCTCGTAATAGGGCGCCATGATATACTATGTATGTTAAAGGCTATAAACATGCACGCCGAGGAATTTTATCTAGTACACGAGCTTGAACTATGAATCTCCTTTAAATAGAGCAAAAGTTTTTAGAAAGTATATAGTTACCTTACAAAACATTTTGAATGATGGGCGTTCAAACACAACGACATATTTTCATCTTAATGTCACTTGGAAAAAACAACAACTAAGAAATTAATCGTACACAATCACTCTGAATTGCTAGGTTAATACCTTGAATTTGGTTGTGATGTATTTTCTCGACTTCTTTAATCTCGATATATTCATCATATCAGAACGCATCTCTTTTAAGATAAAACATATGTTCACTTAAATGGCAAAACTACCCATACCAATGTATTGATGAAGGTTTGTCATTTATAATATTTAAAATTGAAATTATTGGTATCATTTTAATAGCTACCCATATCCCATTAACCAAGGCCTGTCGTATTAACAACTGGGGAATAAAACGGCACCGTAATAAAGAATGATTTGAAGTTTTGAAGTTTCAAACGGGACAGCTATGACATGTATGAGTATAGACAGATGTGGGCCTAATATGTTGGTCAATTATTACCGCAAGATCAACACCTCGTCTTACAATCCCTTTCATATTTCCAAAACAGCATAGGAATGAACAGTACTCCACCCTTCATCATCTTTGAAATGTCGTCATCTCTAGAATGTTGTCTCGAATGACATGCACCACTGTCCCGGCTCTTCGAGCACAACGAAACTCCTGAAGATGTTTATGACGACCTTAATGACTCGCGCAACATGACTCACATAGCTCCAAGTTCACGGACTTTGTCCGTGGGGGACACTTCATGGTAGTATTGTGCGTTAATGGGCACTATATTTTCACAATACAGAAGTTTAATTATACTCACTCAAATAATACTCGGCCTCATGTAGCCCAATCGAATTCATAACCGAGAAGACATTTTACTTAAAAAACAGTGCAGACCACCATCCAATTATACACCTACATGAAGAATAAGCATCCCGTTTCATCTAGCCGGTTATAATATTAAAATTATGATAATTGACTGGTAGTTATTTTGTTATGGAAATATTGAATTTGTCATACACTGTAATAACAAGTTGTTTTGAAAGGGACTCGTGGTATGATGCGGGGTAGATGCTATAGATAGATACGCCAGAGGCGATTATCAGTTTCGCTTGGATTCTTTAAAATAGCCCGATATGATTTTTTCCTCACCCTTTCTATTCTCTGTCAACGCCCATTCCTTCAGGGTAAAATTTGCTTAAAGGCAATATGAATCCTCCATAATAAAAGTTATTCCACATACTTTACAAGGGTATCTTTATAATTATACAAGTATTTTCGGTTTCAGGATAATTAATAGAGAGTTTTCGAATTTACTACGGGGACACTCTCCAAAAACGCATCGATTCCTTTGAAAATGCAATTTAAATCATAATGGAGAGCTGAGAGGCTTTTGGGTAAATGTGACCTGAAAGTGAGAGACATTGCGTACAAGCAACTTGTCAGACCTCAACTTGAGTATGCTTCATGTGCATGGAATCCTCACATACAGAAAGATGTAAACATTATTGAGAACATTCAGCGTCAGGGTGCTAGGTTTGTCCTTCACGACTATAGCAGAATATCCAGTGTAACATCGATGTTGTCAACTCTTCACTGGGATACTCTCCAACACAGACGCCTTCTTAGCCAATGTGAGATGTTCTACAAATTTCATCACAATTTTTTTTACACCAACATGCCACATCAGATTAAGTTAAGCAGCAATTCTCGTCCACAACGTTCACAACACACTGGACACAAGCTCAAGTACACCCAGCATTTTTGTAGAGTGAACTGCTACATGTACAGTATGTTCCCAAGAACCATCCGTATTTGGAATCCTCTCCCAAACGCTGCTGTAACTTCGACCTCTATAGCTGGCTTCCGGGGAGCAACATTGCCTATCATTCAGCAAATGTTGCCTCCCCTCCCCTTAAGATGCTGTAAGAGGGACACACACGCACCACCCGCACACTGCACCTAGCACACTGTCCATGATATAGTGCACCAAGAATACCACCACAGGATTACCACATCACCTGAAGCACTGGCAGCACCTGAAACAGCACAACCCTCTCCAGGACAGCGTGTACGCTTTTTGGGAGAGTACTTCTTCAAGGTTCAAGGTTCGAAAGTTGGTGGACTGGGACAGCAGATTATCCGAAGATTTGCACTGGACGAACGATTGCAAATATATGTCGTTGTCCATATTCCAGAGATTCCGATGCTGTCCCGGTCCACCAACTTTCCACAAAAACCTCGCAGCTCTCCATTGTGATTTGACTTGCATTTTCAAAGGAATTGGTGCGTTGTAGAGAGTGTCTCCGTAGTATATGCGAAAACTCTCTATTAACGATTTTGCAACGCAGTCAAGGCAGTGTGTCATCTATTATTAGCCGATAGAGTGCCCCCCCCCTCCATTGTACAGGGAGCGCAATAGCTTCATGGTCTAGGGTTCGAAGCTCAAGTTGATGCGATCATTTACTTTGCACAGGCATCAATCTCTCTGAGCTAGCTTCGATTTGATCGTTTTCTATGTCACCATGTATGTAAATTAAATATGGCCGGCCAAGAGATGAAAAGAAAAGCAGGTTGGGTATAGGGGAAGGGAGCTGTTATGGAATGATGGGCTTTTGTCAAAGCTTTCTCAAAACTTGAAAAAATATTGATAGAAAGCATTATTTGATATGTTTGCCATCATTATTCACTGACAAGTCAAGTGACCCCACCATGGCAGGCTTCCATCATGAACCGAAGGGTAAGCGAATAATGAGGTGGACCTTCCTCACCCCAACCCTCATCCGTTTGTTTTTCCATCTCACACATTATCATCCCTGGTAACCATCCCTGTCCTCCAAGTTCAATTTTCAGATCACTCCTCTCCCAAGCACGTGTGACGTGGAGAGCGCATAGTGGCCTAAGATACTGGGGATCGAATTACTGTCCCCTCCAAAATTTGATCCCTCGCTCGGGTTCAAAACCCCAATAATGATTGTGTTAGCTGAGCCTAGATTTCCGACAAGAGCACCAGACATGGTTTACTTAAGGTATCCGGTGACAGGTGCTCAGCATGGTGAGAGATACCAGATACCAAGAGGTATATCAGTAATTTCATTTGGAGAGGGATGGGGGGGGGGGGTAAAGGGGGTAAGAACTAGATGACAAGCCTACCCCCCTTCAAAACAAGTGTGGGAATAACTTCAAAGGGTAATCACAGATTGTAAATACCTTAAGGCCTAAGTCCGTTTGCACGGAAATTAAGGTGCAACTAAATCTTGCTTAGGATATAAAGGGGTGCATGAGTGTACCCTTGCCCCGCCACCCCGGATCCGATAGAGTACCTCTCTAAGAGAGGCCATACTGGCTCAAGGATGGATATGGATATTGGTGAGATATGAACTTGAATGCAATTCCGGCGTTACACTTGCCCATGAGCTCCATGATCTGTTAACATATCTGGTTGCGAGTTCAGGTATCAGAGTACGGAGATGAATTGAAAAGCAATGCCCTCGACTTACGAGATTAACTTTAGATGGAAGATATTCTAACAGAAAACCACACTGTTAGAAAAAAATAAGAAAGAAATAACCAAGTCATTCTGTAAATTGTTATAACAGGAAAGATTTTCCACAATCTTTCTACAATTTTACAGAACAGGTCTGTTTAAAAAAGGGGGAAAACAGTTTAATTACAATAAATTTGTAAGGTTACATACACCAAATACCAATAATCTGTAATTTTACACAAATGCATGTAAGATTACACAGCGCAGTAAGATTACAGACGTTCTCGAGACTCTGCTGCAGGAATTTTTGTTTTTAAGAAGATTTTTTTAACAGTGCACTTTCTATTGTATTATTTCTACCTGTATTATTTCGTAATTTCATGCAGTTGCTCGTAATTTGTAACTCATGCATTTTGTTTTGATTACTTGTGATGTCATGCTCCTTACGAAATTCTACCACATTCATCTTGGGGTAAAAAGGACTAATCGTGGAATTGAAAAAAAGGAAAGATTGGTCGTGCAAATAATGATTAACGAATGCATTTGGTGATTAAATTCGTGCAGGGTCCACACGTCAAAATCCAATTCTCTATTCAATACGACACACGCAGAATTATCAACTGAAATGCAATAACAGTGAACACCCTGTATATAGTTTCATTCCTCAAAACTGGTATGGTAAAAAAATCATGACGAAAGGATTTTATTAAAGTGAATGGACGAATTCGAGATTACTTGAGAATGGCAAAAGGATACACCCAGAAACTAAATCTACTATCTAAATAGGATATGGAGGTAAAATACTGGAGGTTATTTTTTTTGTGTTTCAGTCGTTTAACTCTCGATTCCTACTTCTCATTTTGCAAGTATTTAAAATACATGGTTTGCCGAGGCCGGGGCTAATGGCAAATAGTACATCGTATACGAATTGCGTTGAACAAGAAGAAGGCTCTGCAGAAAGAAAAAATATATATATATGGACAACCTAGGTTAAGAGAAATTATCAATAAATATATACAAAGAGATAGGACGTAGGAAGTGAAGTAGAGATAACACAAATGGAATATTGAGATTTCCATGGACGATTAACAAAGGGATAATGTTTTAATGCGTATGGGGATTATTACCTATATAAGTTTAAACAATATCAAACTTTAAAGCATGAATTGAAAGCCATGATGACATTATCACTCGTATCAAATCATTCCTGTTGATTCCAATTAGGACGACATCATAATGAAAACGTTACGCAGTGGCATATTGAGCCAAAAATGCTAGAGGGCAAGATAAGTCTTATCGAGCAAAGCATTTGACATTTTTATTACAAAAATCCAAGTTTGTGATATATTTTTACATATTATTTATAAAATAATACCACATTTCAACCTTCTCTCTTTCATTTGCTTTCTTTTCTTTCTCTTTTGTTCTCTTGGTCGTGATTTTTTTCCGGGGGTGGGGGTGCAAGCGCCCCCAGGTACCCCCATCTGTGCTTTACAGTTTTGTAGTTTAGTGGCAAATTGTGAATGGTGATCACAGCCCTCATCATCACGATCACTTCAGCTTTAACGCTACATCCATAATTAGCTTGATTAGTATTCTATGAACAGTTTCATTATGCTTTATTAAAACAGCTCGATCTAATCGATCCAAATCAATTTAGAAATGGGGCCGTATAGTGAAATGCCATCTCACTATGTCATCGTCATAATATGCATGGATATCAATTAAACCACATTCAAATATCTAATTAAATGTTAAATACTATTTTAGCTACTGCAACTTTGAACTTGAAACTTTCTTTCTTTCTCTCCCTCTGTATCTCTGCATTTCTTTCTTTCTTTCTTTCTTTTTCTCCCTCTCTAACTCTGCATTTCTTTCTTTCATTCTTTCTTCCTGTCTTTCTTCCTTTCTATCTTTCTATCTTTCTTTCTTTCATTTCTCCCTCTTTTTGTTCTTTTTTTTTTCTCTCTCTCTCTTTCTGGGTCACTCCATCAAAAGTTATAGGGCGTCCGCCCCTGCCTCGCTGCGGCGTTGTCCCTCATTATTATGTGTGATATAACAGGCAAGGCTAGACAGTTGTGGATGCAAGTGTGATGTATGTATAATTTAAATAATGTAAAAATCAACAGACGTTTAGGAACTTAAAAAAGAAAAACGGTCGATCGGCATGGGGTAGCACAAGTACACGAGCAAGTGTACAACCGCGTATTGGAATAGAATAATCACTTCATTTATTGATGGATTGAATTCATGTAACACAATTACCGTGGTGATAAATAGAATTTATATTAATTTCCATTCATTGACTGGTGGCTCAGAAGGTATGTAGGATGCATACCGACGTCAAGTTACCCTAAGCAGGTTTTAGCAGGAGTTAAATGTCCTGACATTTTACTAAGTTCTATTTAATGCATTGACATTTGCGTCGGCGAGTGCTGTAATATCGCACACAGGCAGATGTGAAATGAATGTGATAAACTCAATTTGGGCCTTCTTCAAACATGCAAAGACCTTTTGTGGCGAGAGAGCAAAGGAAATAGGCCTACTGTGAATATGGAATAGAGCATAGGTATGAAAACGAATTATCAATGAAGTCAGGAATTGCTTTTATGTAATCATGGTAAAGGGATTTATACATAAATAATATTTACTCTTTTTGCCTAAATCATCACTAAAAAGGTCACCGCTTCATCAAACGAAATGCACCCTTCCTATGAATCCAATTTGCAACATGACTATAGTCACATCCGTGAAAGTGCGTAAGCAAAATTTAGTTTGAGACCAAAATTATGGGGGAAAGGAACTCGAACGGCCACTATAAGAACGAAAAATTAGGGCTTTAGAATTGGAAGGGGCAAACGGGCACGAGGGGGTGGGGTGGGGATACGTCCCTGATTCCCCCTTATTCTGTCTATTTATGATGCATTTCATCCAGCGATTTATACATCCGGCGCCCCCGCTTTTCATTTTCTAACATGAGTACCGCCCCCATGATTGAATATGCGTACAACATTTTGATAAATAGGCTTTTAAAAATTTCATCTAAATTTGATATAATGAGAACTCTTTGGACCTATCCAATATCATAACTAGGTAGACCCTATAATCATGTGATGTATTACTTTTCGTCCGTCCCTGTTTGCTTCTTAACAACTGTGTTTCTAATTTGGAGGTAGATGAACTTTGTGGCGATATGGGAGTAATGTGCATCTCTGACCTGTAAACTCCCATCTCTTATGGGTAATAACGAATTTGACAGTCTAGATGCTATAAGCAATATCACAACCAGTCATCCGGCACACACACCTGCTAGTCTGGCTTCAAAGATATATGATCTATTTTTAATTTTTGTAGGTCATGCTAATTGTGAGTTGAACCACAAAAGTGAGTCAACGTTGATCTATTTGTGATCTGATGAATACATAGCACTGGAACTGATTGCATGGAAGATTACCTCTGAAAATAATCAAACATTTTTTGAACTTGTACATGATTTCGTTCAATACTATTCACCGGATAGGTCCATTGTGAATAGCAAGTCCGTACAGTCTGTTTTTTTACATGTTTTAGGAGTCACTTTGTAACAAATTATCGACTAAAACACTCGACAAGGGAGGTAGAATGAGTCCATTAAAGCTGCAGAAGATTTCAACTCCGAAAACGGTCTACGTAGGTCGAGATTTTCCTATTTTCAAAGGGGCACTTGTGTATAGATTTCAGACATTATGGTCCCGATATCTGGCTCAATTTTCCAGACAATATTGAGTCATTTAAAAAAATATACTCACTGAAAGTCGAACAGAAATCATAGAATCGTAAATTATGATTGAATTTAACTGCCCTGTACTGCACCTGCATGCATTGCACCCACTTGATCAATGCAGAAATACGTTTACCATTTTTTTACGAGGCCGCCATCATTTTCAAGCTTAATCGCTCACGATTGTGAATAATGCATCTTGTTAATAACTATTTTCCATTGCTTAGACATATGTATTACGAATATTGTATTATTGTTTTTTCATATATGTATTATCTTTGTATATGTTATATTGTATATTCATCTCTAATGCAGTAATCAAATAAAATAAAATAAAATGGGAGGGGACTGGACCCCGCAAAAGGTTCCACGAACGAGAAGAAGAAAGAAAAGAAAGAGAAAAAGTAAAATGGAAAAGGATTGAAAGAACTCTAAAACACATGGATTTGAATAAAGCCAAGTGGACTATAGTTAGGGACCAATCGAATTCTGGATTTAGTTTCAATCCTCACCAAAAAAAAAGTAATTTTTCAAATTTAGAGGGATTAAAAAATTTAAAGTGTTATGTTTTAAATACCATGTCAAAATTATCACAAAAATTAACGTTTCTTACATTACAAAAAAATTCCCCTCACTTTTTTTCTCATTAAGCCACGGGAACATGACTGTGAAAGGGGCGAGGGGTGTTAGCGCGCACCCCGTACCCCCTAGTTTGTAATGCCCTTAATAGGGTCACTTGTTGGAATCTGCCTAAAAAGTAAGGAAAAAAATCATTCAACACAAAAGATAAATCTGAAAAAAAAACCTGAACACACACGCAAAAAGACGGTTATTTACCCATCTACCATTTAGAATTTCAGGGAAATATTTGTTGTACTGGAGTTTCCTCGTATTTCATGTAAATCTGCATATTAATTATCGTTTTGATTGTCAGTTATGTCTGACTTAAATAAATTGCCATCCTTCCTGATCTAAGAATTTCCTTCTTTGACGTACAAGATACATTGGAGAAAACTACTTTTAATGCAAACAATAATTAATCCGCATTTCGACTGAAAACCTCTAACTCACTGTACCATGACTAGTCTTTATGTTGACAAAATCTAATACTTGTTTGGTTTCTTTATTTTATACCACCTTTTCTGTCTTCGGGATTAGAAAACATATAACAACCTAATCATTCGGTCCCTTTCAAAAGTGTAAATATTCATTTTCCTGGAGGAGTAAGAAATGTTTACATGAGAGTTCAGAAGGACGTTTATCATGTTAATTTACATCAATTTTTACAGTTATAAATATAAAATAAGTCAATCAAAAAGAGGATAGGGTATATAGTCAGATAGTGATACAGATAGATCGATAAATCAATAATTATAGATAGGTAGAGAGATAGACATTTAGAGAGTCAGAGAGACAAACAGACAGACAGACAGAGACGAAGATAGACAGGACGAGGGGCGGAGAAATAGAGAGGAAGGGGGAGAGAGGGAGATAGTGCAAAGGGTAGGATAAGGTAATTGCATTAATTGCAATAGCTACATTGCAATAAGCAGCATAATGCCATCTATTAACTATTGCAAAAGTGATAAAACGAGTATGCTAGAGAGGTGGAAAGGGGCATTTTGGGATATTATGGAGGGGGAAATTGGGGGTCGTTTGTGTGGCGTGCAGTGGGAGTGGCCAAGGCGATGAACGTAAAACGGTTGAATGGTTTAACACGCCTTTACGAAGATCAGTTTAATGACTAATAAAATTAATTATGCGAATCTATCTTTTAATTCTTACTCAATGAACAATAGAGAAAACTGACTCACAGCCAGTTGTATTTCAACGGACCCCATTCGCTAGAAAGGTAATTGCATAAATACTATAACCATTACGGGCTCAATGCATAGGTAAAGCGTTAAAGATCGAGTATATGAAGCATTTGTTTATGCCGAGTGTCCTTGAAGGCAACTATTGGATCAAAGAAGGTCGAGTGAATTGTTCAGCTCCAATCGATATCAGGTAAAAAAAAAGCAAGTCTTCTGCGTTCTATTTTTTCAATTAGGAAGAAGGGTAGGGACAGACAATTCAACAAATTACAACTCACCGATTGACGGGCTCAGCGCAAGGACATGGACAATCAAGGCAGACAAGCGAAAGATCATCATAGCTATACTCTCCATGCTCCAATCCAACCTCATGATGGCAAATGAATGTCCGCAAATGTTGACGATATTCCGATCAAGATAATCAAAATTAATGTTCCCATGGGCTCAAGAATGTTGGGTAGTTTCTAAACCAAGTTGCTTTTCGAGATGAACTAATGAGAAGAAAGTTACGTTTAATTGGTAAATCGACACGGCCCAACACAGTGAGTGGGAGAGTGCGAGTGCTACAGCTCAGCATTTGGCAGCAATTCGATCCTGGTTCGACCAGCGCGCTTGCATGCCTGGCCGTCTGTTACTCCAAGTTCGGAGCGTAGCAGACGCATTCACGGAACTTTACTAGAATGAGGGCGCTATACTAGAATGAGCAAGGTTGTAGATGAGGTTTCAGAAAAGTATAACTTTACAGCCAAAGCTGTATTAGACAAAGATCGAAAAAGTAGGGTAGGGGGTAGACCACTAGCGTACCTACGGGGGGGGGGGGGCACTCTGCCCCCCTGACGAGCCACAACCCATACAAAAGACATATACCTGCCCCCCTGACGAGCTTAAAATACCTTTTTTGCCCCCCCCCTGACGAGCTTGAAGACTTTATTGCCCCCCCCCCTTGTCAAATTTTTTGGCGGCCGATTTTGCCCCCCCCCTGTGGAAAATCCTAGGTACGCCACTGGGGTAGACCTATGGTCAAAGGATGAGTCCACCCCAACAAGAAGTTGATTTTAATAAAAAGAGAAAAATCCAACAAGCACAACGCTGAAAATTTCCTCAAAATCGGATGTAAAATAAAGTTATGACATTTTAAAGTTTCGCTTAATTCACAAAATAGTTAAATGCACATACCGGTTGGTTGGGTCTATACAAATGAGGGAACTGATGACATCACTCACTCATAATTTCTTTTGTATTATATTATATTCTAATTTTCTCCCCATTGCCTGTGAAACAAAATTTTATTTATCTCTGGACATGTGGGTATTACCATTAATTGTTGTAACAATGGTTCAGTTAATTTGTCCATATTGGAAAAAATTGAAATATTGTACAGTTCAAACAATAAAAAACAAAATAAATAGTGGGTGAGGGACATCATCGATTTCCTCGTTTGCATGTGACTAAATTGTGCATAACTATATTGTGAAACTAATTACAAATGACTAGTAAACTTTAAAATGTCATGATGACTTACATTCGATTTTGATGAAATTTCCAGCATTATGCTTGTCTGATTTTTCTCTATTTATTCAAATCAACAATTTTTTGAGAAGGACTTGACCTTTAAGGATTTTCCGGCAGCTTTTTTTTTTACTGTCCGGCTATTTAGTGATTAAGAGGGTTTAGGTTACAAATCAACTAAAGTGACAAATGAACGAACGCAACGCATTGATCTAACTTTTTTGTTACATTCGTAATTTTATATGAAGCACTTAAGTTTTAACAATACAGTTCACGAGTAACCTGATTTCTCTTCTTCTTTATGACATGCTCTGATATGTATCCCTTTTATGTATTAACCATTGTCAGATACACATCTTTATGACTTTTGTATCTACATGTATATTTATGTGGTGATCACTGCATCGGTCATGATTGCCGACTATCTCTGAATTGCCGTAGATGGCGCGCTTGTAAGTTGACGTCATTTACGTAGTCATCGCATTATCCATGGTTGTAATCGAAAAATACCATGTTTTATCAGTATATTGATGTCCAAATGCTCCGTTTTAGAAAATTAATCTCATGGAACAACCATTCTATGCCTAAACACCATTTGAGAACTTTATCTATATTATTTTGTCTTTAACTTAGTAAAGCTACCCTTATTTTGGCGTCAAAGTCATGGTGGCCGAGTGGTTAAGGCGTTGGACTCGAAATCCAATGGGGTTTCCCCGCGCAGGTTCGAATCCTGTCCATGACGTTTTATTTTTTATTTTTATTTTTTTCCAAGTTGACATTGTAATTTATTTCGTAACAGTTTTAAAAGTATAGGATAACATTACAAAGATCTTATTTATGCTTGGCTTCATGATTTGGATGAAAAACCAGGAATGGTGAAAACAATTATAATTCAATTCGTATACTATGATTGAATTTGTATGCTGCATGTCTACTAGCGTGATTCCGGTCCGTGCAGGGGGGGGGGGGGGACGAAAGCAATATATTGACCTGAAAATTAAAAATCTGGGGGACATCCCCATACCTAAGGCTATGCATACGGGAGTGTATAACCATCGTAATCCTTTTATCTTTCAGTTAAAGGCCTCTAAGGATTTTTTTTTCAATGGCCTTAATAATGAATTTGTAGTCTTATAAACTACTGAACTATTATTGATATCCAAATGAGCAAATTTTCAGTCGTCTTACATGAGGTGTGCGCGTAGCCAGGATTTCATTTCGGAGGGGGCGGTAAATGCACGCGAAGCGTGTCAACACTTACAGAGCGCGCGAAGCGCGCTCCCTAGGGGGTGGGTGCAGGGAGGGGGAGCATGGGTGTCGATCGGTATTCTTGGTTGGGGGGGATGATTGACACAAAACTTCTTGTGGATGGGGATCTTTCAACATTACCCCCACTAAAATCACAAGTTAGGACATTTTGGAGTAATTGATATGCATGGTGTTCTTGGAAATTCCTTCATTGTTGTAGTGTACTGTACTTATATAATTTTTTTTTGAAAATTCAATTTGTGTTACAAGTAAGCCTATTCTAAACTCATACGAAAGAAAAAATGACAAAAATTGTCTGGACCATGTGCATAGTGATCTGTTTATTGAGCATGATGTATACACAGGGGCGTCGATCCATTTTTCAGATTGGGGGGGGGGGGGGGCAAAATCATGAATCAACGTTCCAAAGGCGCTCGATCATACAAAACGAACAAACACACCCACACACCCCCCACCCTCACCAACAATGCGAGCGCGAAGCGCGAGCTGAATTTTTTTAGTATGACATGAAAACAGGAAAAATGTACCTGTGTAGGTTTGTTTGTAGTAACTCATGAGGAGCATAAATACATGTATCTCACTAGAGAGCGAGCTAAAACTTCTTTATATTCTAACGTGAAAGCTTGATATTCTAAGCATTTTTGGTACCAATGATTAAGATGGGTATAATAGATGCGAGCGCAAAGCGCCAGCTGAAAATTTTGATATTTCGATCTGGAAAAAAGACAGTTTAATGGACGCTTATAATAAAGAACAAGATATATATCCAACAAAAAATTATATCAAATCGAAGCAGGAGTTCTTTTGAGGTATAGAACTGAAAACGGGACACTCTATTCACCTATTTAATCATGAAAAGTATGGGGTTTTGGTACAGAAATGATGCGAGCGCGAAGCTCGAGCTGAAAATTTTTATATTCCAATCTGAAAAGCAGACATTTTGAGTACGATTTTAAATCAAAATCGAGTTGGAATCTCAATCTCGCTTGCTGCTGGTTTCAGTGTAGCATTACAATCTTATTTTTTAGTTGCACATGCGGAGTTATTGGGAGGGGGCAAAACGATATGTTCCCCCCAAATATTTTCATTGGTGGGGTGATCGCCCCCCCCCCGGATCGACGCCTCTGTGTATACAACTTCTCTCTTAAATCTAACCCGACTGGCAATATCTTTTTTCTTAATGCATGATGATAACATGCAGATTCGGACCAATAATTTTATTAAGACTAGCACAAATGACAAACTGTGTGGCTTCTCGTGCGCCATCGGGCTTACCGTCATTCCATAGAGCTATTACTGTATGTAATAGCTGTATGGTCATTCCTTAGACGATTTATCTTGCCACCCTTTTACTCCCGTTTATTGTCCACCCTTTTGAATTAATCATTGATGTATTAAAATCAATTTATTCACCACTGGTGGGATGGAACACGCTATCCACAAAAGTTGTTTTTCGTTGGGGTCCTTTTATGTCATGTGTTAAAAATATCATATACAAAAACATTTCACTCTTTTTCCTCTTGAACCTCCACCCATCTGTTTAATAGTCCTGAAAAAGAATGTTTTTATTTAATAACAATATACACAAATTGCGAAGGAAACAAACTGATGGCATAATCATCACTATAATCATCATGATCAAACTTCTCATTTTTTCATCATCATTATTATAATTTTTCTACCCTAAATTATTGGGGGGATGATAATACAGGGCATCCCCCCCACTTGAAATATTGGGGGGGATATATCCCCCCATCCCCCCCGTGATCGACACCCATGAGGGGGAGTATCCCCCTCCCGCGCGAAGCGCGAAGCTTTCGATGTTTCATGAATTAAAATAAAAAGGAGCCGCCTCCCTTGTCTCTAGTACCTATATCAGCTCCAATTCATTTGAATATATTGTGATTTTGAACCTTGTTTTCAAAAGTGATTGTAAAACGAACAAAAAAGGGATAAAATGGAGGAAATTAAAATAATATTAACCCCGCGCGAAGCGCAAAAGCTAAAGCGTTTTATAATGTTTTTTTGCAAAGAAAATGGTCCCGAGAAAAGGTTATTTTCTAAGTTATATTGAATACTTCCCTTGGAAAGATCAGATTTGATTACAAACAATTTAGCGACAGTGCATATCTTAACTCGCAAAACAGAGGAGAAGGATATATGCCGGGAGGAAGATATTCCTCCCCGCGCAGAGCAATGAAACTCTGAAATTTCAAAGGGCGGACGTTTCATCAAATGCAGATATCTCTAATACCCCCATCAGCTCTAATTCAAATTTCTAAGATTATTGAACTTCACTACAAGGAAATAGTGCGCAAAAAGTTGAAACTTCTGTGATTATTGAAATTATATAAAACAGGATGATGTTATTATACATTGTATAATTTCTTTCACTTATCCCGATGCGCTTCACTTTGAATGATAAAGAAACGTAAGTGTCATTCAAAATTTCAAACTGAGGGAGCAAAACGGGACAGGAGATGAATGTGCAGGGAAATGACATTAAGTTGAATAGAATTGGATAAAAAAATATTGTACTTTTTTTTATTTAATACGACACGAATTTTATACCTTCCTCTTTTTAAATTAGGAACCTGTTTGCCCCCAAATTATGGTTGTGTAGTAATGAGCTGAAAAAGCGGGAGAAGTTGCCTATATGGAGGTGACGGCAGAAATTGAGATTTTACCCGCCCGGAGCCAACCCGACCAGAAGTTGCGCGATCAATTAAAAAAAAGATAAATTCATATACTTCGGCCTAATCTTACTCTAATTCCATGCCCTAATGTATACATTTGAACTTTAACTGGCAAGAAACACATATAGCCGAGGTGAAAAAACAGGGTTAGTGAAAGGGTGAGGGAAACAAAGGAGAACTGCAACATTGTCAAATAACCGCGCGCAGCGCGGAAGCAAAATTCATATATATAAATTTAGAGCAAGAGTCGCGGAGTTTCTTTTTTGAGAAAAAATAAAGAATAAAAAGAAAAACCCACAAAGCTATACCTTTCTTCCCTTTCCTCCCTTCGCTTTTCCTTTTCTCCTCTCTTTTTTCCCTTTTTTTTTTTTTTTTTTTGGGGGGGGGACGTTTTTTTTTTTGGGGGGGGGGGGCGACCGCCCCCACCGCCCCCCCTGGTTAATGTGGCGAATGAGCATAGCGAGCGAGCAAATTTTGGTAAATTGCCAATTTGTCTACTGCCATTCCGTCCACTCCACTGTACTAGAAATACGTATTACTAGTTCAGTGGTCCACTCGCCACATGGTCTGCCTTCATTTTGTCAAATGCCATTTCGTCCATCAACATTTCGTCTACCACCCATTTCGTCCAGTCACTACTTGTTTCGTCCAATAGCCATTTCGTCTAGTCATCACTTCGTCTACAACCATTTCGTCTACCACATATTTCGTCTAATTCCATTTAGGCTAATACCAACTCGTCCATTAATCAGTTCGTCTAATGTTCATTTAGTCCAATAGCCACGTCGGCTAATATTAGTTGGTCCAATATCCATATCGTCTACTTATCAACTCGTCCAATTGCCATTTCGTCTAATCATCATTTCGTCCACCACCCATTAGGCCCAATAATCAGTTCGTCTAACAACCAAATCGTCTAATAACCATTTCGTCCAATTCCCAAATCGTCCAAAAGTCATTTAGTCTAATAGCCAATTGGTCCAATAGCCATTTTGTCTAACAAAATTACGTTGCGTTATCCGAGCGGGGGCGGCAAAATGACTTCTCCGAGTTAGTCTGCTATGCAGACTCTGAATGGCTCGTATGGTGGGATCTCAGCGCGCGAAGCGTGCTGCGCTGCTGGTTTGCGAAGCAAACTAGCCTGAAAGGGCGGGCGAAGCGAGCCATTTCAGACATCTGCAGCCACAGTAGACCTAGTCTGCTATATGCAGACTCGTTGAATTGAGCTGTGGTACACACACTGCAGATGTGGGTCTACATTAATTTTGTAGACTATCTTCGAGTTGCAGTTTGTTTGCCAATTACTTTATCAGGTATATAGTTTGGCTTATATCACTTTCTAAACTTTTTTTTAAATTTGTCTCTTCAAAAGAGATGGTGAACCTAATCGAACAATATTACAAGGATGGGAGAGAGAGTGGGAGGGAGAGAAAGAAAGAGAGAGAGGGGGGTTAGAAATACAGGCAAGGGCGAAGGCTGGTTTGAGCATGGGGAGGTGGAACTAAAGTGTTATGGGGACAGGGGGTGCACATCTTGGGGAGGTAGAACTAAATTTGGGAAAATCAGCTGTTGAAAGCAGAAGGGGTACGAATTTCGTTTTGCTTGCCACTATCGGAATCCTCTTACAGCGGGAGGGTGCACGTGCACCCCCCCCCCAAAAGGCTGTATGTGACGTACACTCTCAAAACAAATCAGTCAAATATTATTGACTAGACCAGTAGTCAGCTGGGTGCAACTGATATGGCAATCACTAATAGTCACATTTCTGACATAAATTCTAGTCAGAATTAACTCTGTTCTTGTAAAATACGACTAAAAATAGTCACATATGACTAGAATAACAGTTGCAACCAGCTGACCCTATTAACTAGTCATTTTTGACTGATTTGTTTTCAGAGTGTATATGTATGCAAAAGTAACTCTAAAAGAAAATACCGCTGCAGGAAAGACTCTTCACTCAAGTTCCATCGTTGTTTAATTTCACTTCACTTTAAAATTGTCTTCAAAATTGTATCATACTTGTCCAAGACTGAATAATTTGAGTGATATATAGAATTAAGTTACTATTCATTATTTACACGACATCCGTTTATCAAGTTGTTTATAAAACCTACAATAATCGATACTTTATATTCATACAGTTTTTAATACTTCAAGAATATACAGTGCGTTGCACAAATAATATTCAGAGATGTCGATCATAATCAAATGACTTGTGTAAATATTAGATTTGACACATACTTTAAAACGAAACAATATCAAACTATCATGTACACACCATGGAAGAATACAAACAATAAAAGAAGCCTGATGTCAGAAATGACTTGCGCTGATATTTGTGAATTAATCTATCATTTTCAGTCAAAATGCAAAGGAAAACAATTGAAATACGAACGAAATGGTAATTTTTTCTCTTTTAAACATGGTCGTGGTCAGCTAACTTACGTATTGAATAAATTATTCTGCGCAGTTTGATATTAGCATTTGATCATTAAAATAAGTGGCAAGGTAGCTGTGACCTTTGCATCGTAATTATTGTGCATTCAAATAAAGAAGAAAAAAAGAACTTTGAAATGATGTGCATAGAATACTGTATCATATTATCAGTTTCATCTATGCTGGAAAATAATGACTGGGAATCGAAATTTGATGGGGGGAGGGAGTACGCATTGCATTAAGGTGAACTTTCTAAAAACCATGTCAACAATATGATATACACGCATGTGGTTGTAGCCCAGCAGTGCAGCGGTTGTCTTAAGCACACCAGATATTATTTTTAGGTATCTGAAAAAAAAATAATTTGGCAATTCACCCTAACGACAGTCGAAATAAAGAGATTATCAAAGCAAATTTTTACAAAATTAATTGTGATAAAATATTGCAAAACTGCACTGCTCGTTTGTACCCTGCATTTCATATTTTGATGATAAAACACTATTGCATTCGGAAATAATGATCAATTGCTTTGATTGAAGATGATTAATCATAATAATTTTCAATGAGTGATTGAATAATAACTAGCGATTGTGATTCACAATTACATCGATGAATTTTGTACCTTTAAGAATTAACAATGCAACTCTGTTCTCTCTGATCTTGGATAGGATTGTATTATAATGTTATTTTAAGACAAAAATGAACACACCATAGGCAGTTATTGGGGAAGCTCTGAGGGTAATAACTGATAGCAATCTTTATCTCCACAAAAAAATGTCGCGATTCTGCTATAGGCCTCCATCTATTTTTCCTGCGTTAATCAATACACCTTTAAAGAAAAAGTATACTTTACACCACTACTGTGTACTACGGCTATATTGTTGTGATATGGATCCTTATAAAGCATTATAATGTACAAAAATAATTATTTTATACATTTATTGTACAATTATTTGAATATTCAAAAATAAGAGCAAAGAGACATACAAACAATGTTGTGTTCATTCTGCCCTGTATTCTGATCTCGGGTTTAATCTTGACTTCAGAATACAAGCCTGTGAATTTATACGTTTCATCCCGTACGCGTAAACCCCAAATGGGTTTATTTAGACCACACCCTCATCATGCTCATGGTCAGAGGCGTCGATCCTGGGGGGGGGGGGGGGGCAGGGGGGGGGGGCGATCGCCCCACCAATGAAAATATTGGGGGGGCAAACATATCATTTTGCCCCCCCCCAATAATTCCGGATATGCATTAAAAAAAAACAAGATTGTAATGTTCAGCAAGCGAGATTGAGATACACAACTCGTTCTTTATTTAAAATCGTGCTCAAAATGTCCGCTTTTCAGATTGGAATATAAAAATTTTCAGCTCGCGCTTCGCGCTCGCATCATTTCTGTAGCAAAAACCCATACTTTTCATGATTAAATTGGTGAATGTAAATGTCCCATTTTCAGTTCTAAGCCTCAAAAGAACTGCTTCAATTTGCAATCATCTTTTCTTGGATATATAGCTTGTTCTTTATCAAAAACGTCCAGTAAACTGTCATTTTTTCAGATCGAAATATCAAATTTTTTAGCTCGCGCTTCGCGCTCGCATCTATTCTCTTTTAGATACAAATCTTAATCATTGGTACCAAAAATGCTTAGAATATCAAGTTTTCAGCTCAGAATATAAAGAAATTTGAGCTCACTCTCGGCACTCGTACTATCTGTGTAGTGAGATACGTGTCTGTGTCTCATGAGTCATACATATATATAGATATATACATATATATATATATATATATATATATATATGTGTGTGTGTGTATATATGATATATATATATATATATGTATGTGTGTGTGTGTGTGTGTGTGTGTGTGTGGGTGTTTTGTACGATCGAGCGCCTTTGGAACGTTAATGATTTCGCCCCCCCAATCTGAAAAATGGATCGACGCCCCTGCTCATGGTTAAGGAAACAGAATTAGCGTAGTTTCCAACGCATCGATCAGTAGTGGTGCGATCGGTAAAACCATAGAGCTATGGTAAAACGATGCGGTAAATGTGATAACTGCAGTCAAAATCATTGACGCAGGTTGGAGTCACGCCTTGCACTATTTTTCTAAGTTTTCATTTTTTTTAATTTAAAAATTGAAGCAAGACTCTGAAAAAAATACAAGTCCAAGATTTTTAGTCTGATTTAATGCCTCCAAAGCAGAGTTAGCTTTTATCGTAGGTGAAAAAACCCTGCACCCCTGTGGTGAATATGACCGATTTACCAAATTAAAAGAAATAATCAAAAATATTGGTCAGAATGTATAAAATTGAAAAAAATTAGTTCCCGAATCGACGTCAGCAGATGATGATATCAGGTTACCGATGCCTTGGATTAGGTCTGTATAGTCTTCTACAATCAAATATTAAATGTGCATTATCACACCATTGTGATACTTCAAGTCTTCAATAATGATTTGAGGGGAACGTAAGAACTGGGGGAAAAATTGTAAAAGTTTGAAATAGATCGGGAAAAGGATGGAATATTTTCAAAATTATTATCTATACAAAATTGGAGTTGCCAGTTCGGTAAGTGATTATTGATTGTGACAAATTCTCCCAAAGTTCGCAGCATTCTCTTGTATTGGCCTATATAAGCGAATTAAAAAAAAAATCTCAAGGCAAATTTTGTTGATTTTTGGTGGGTGGACGCTCTTAAAAATAAAAATAAAATAATTCGTCTTTAACACATTGATCATTAGACACCAATATTTCAAAAAATGCAGAAAGTTTTGGTGAAGAAAGTGTACAAAAGGTTGAAAATTTGATCAACCACTGCTCACCAATTCAATCATAAATCACCTCGACATGTTTTCTTGATAAAAAAATTCGATAAACTATAGTCTTTACAGAATCTGATCGGCCGGTCAATCCGAAGATGAACCTTTGGGTTTCTTGCGGAACACTTTGATGGTATCCTCATCAGAAACAACAACATGTCCTTCAGGTGATAGGCACACGTCGAATGGCTCCCTGAAAGCTGTAGCCACACACGCTACATACTGCCCCCGATCGGTGTACATGTGAACACCTTTCTCACTTCCACGTTCTTTGTGGACAACAAATATGTTGTTCTCGGCATCACAGCAAACCCCGCTTGGCTTCAACTTTCCAGTTTCACCGTATGAATCGATAGCCAAAAGGAGTTTACCTTCCTTTGTCATGATTCTGATTTTTTGCTTCCTGGGACAGCTGACAACGATGCGATCTCGATGATCGGTTGCAATGTGACTGGGACCAACAACAGGGAGTGTCTTCAAAAGGGTGCCGTCGGCGTAATGGAACGTGATGACGTTACGCTTACAGTCACCAACAAGGATTCGGTTCCGACGGTCTACGGTGACGCATGCTAGTTCGACGTCCAACATTTTTACTTCTTCGTCTTTGCTTGATGTCTCGAAACGAAGATAGAAGCGTCCCTGAGGGTCATATATGCGGACAAACTTTGATTTATCAACAGCAACGAATCGACCATCAGGAAGACATGCCACATCTTGAGGCATCGAAAGCTTCCCATCAGGTTTCTTGTCCGAGTTTAACAGGCATACGAATTTCCCATCTTTGTCTAGCACCTGCACGCGATCATTTCCCCAGTCGGCGACAATAGTGTGCCCATCTAAAGATACCGAGACGCCTCTACACCAATCAAACTGCCCCTCTTTGGAACCTGGAGCCCCAATTGTAGATGCAAGCTCCCACACTGGTGTCGTGTCCTCACTGATTTCCTGCTCTGATTCAGTCGATTCACTCTTTAGTCCGTCCATTTCATCACTTTCATCTGCTGCATCTTCTCCTGTGATTTCGGCTATATCAATGATGCTCAGGTCCTCTGAAGGAAGCCTTGGTTGAAGCTTCTGTAAGTTCGCAAGCCTTGTTCGCACTGCATGATCTAATGACAATAAATGATACTCGTCTCCAAAGTCAAGAACACTCTCTCCGAGCTCAAAAGCTGTTGCCAACTTTTCTAAGCCCATTTCAATTTTATCGATGTGTTCTTCGATTTTATCATCGTTCTTTTTGACAACAGAATCTACATTTCCTATGTACCGTTCCTCACGAACCTCCAAGTCGTCTTTCTCATTCTTGATTGCCTCTCTGATCTCAGTACGAAGCTGTTCTGCGCTGCCCTTCAACTCATTTCGTGTCTTCTCAAGAATTTCCCACGCTCCACGGAACTTAGCTGCAGTCTGTTGCGTCTTGCGGATTGAAGCCTCCAGTTCTTGCTTCCTCGAAGCAGCAGCTTCCTCGATAGCAACACATCGGTGCTTCTCCCCTTTGTGGTACAGAACAACGCAATCACTGCATGCCAACTGTGAACATTTCTCGCAGAATAAAGATATGGGCTCTTTGTGTTCGAGGCATAGTTTGTTGACTGTGTTTGTATCGTCAAGATGAGGATCTTTCTCCTTCATCTTCTGCCATTCCTCCATAGTCACTACCGTGTGATCACGTAAGATCTTGACATTATTATGCGCCCTCTTGCAAGCCTTACACATAAACTCTCGACAGTCTTGGCATCGGCACGTCGCGACATTACCTTTCTCACAGGAAGTACATGTCTTTTCTGCAATACTTGTATCCGATTCGGATTCCGTGCTCGACTCAACTTGGTCTCCCGTCAACATCGACTTCATTTTGGCAACCATCGTATTAATCGCCAAGTTGACCGCTGACGTTTTTACAACCGTCCCGTCCTTACACAATTCACAAGAGAAATTCCCACCATTTTGCTTTTGCTTCTTCTCAATGCAGCTCCTGCAGTAGGTATGTAAACAAGACAGCATCCGTGGGTCTTCGTATTCACGTTCACATATCGGGCAGGTGGTAAACTCTTCCATGAACTGTACACTGTGGATGTCCGTCTCAGGACTAGGATCGCCATCTTGTTGGTCAGTCGCCATTTTGGATAATGTAGCCTGTAAACAAAGAAATAGAAATAAAACATTGTTTAGTCTAGAGATATCAATTTCATTATCATTACCAAAAGCCAATATCAAATCTGATTGATAATCAATTTCGAGTTTCCATTGTCTCTTTGAAGCCATTCATTCTTTAGCCGGTTCTCCAAACCCTATACTTGAGACGGAAATAGCGTCAAGAAACTTGCATGATGTGCTACGCCCCACCATATTGTTATTACCACAAACAATGTTCATGTATATCCTGTGTTCAATTGTTCTGTTTCAAATGAATTGACGTAAAACAAGAAATCAGAAGAAAAGAAACAGATAGTTTGGCCTGATAATGATTATCGATTCCCCTGCATGCTGACATATTCTACTTCGCATGCTCATCTGTCTCAGGCTCTCAGTCTATTTGGAAATTGATTTTTTGGGCGAAGGTGACCCACTCCTCCCTTAACATTTCAATACAACAATTAGTTTCCGGTGTACTGACAGAAAATAAAGAAATTCGCCCGCCCATCAATTACCGATTGGCCCATTGATTGGCCTTATATTCAAATGATAGATTCTTGTAAAACGGGAAGGGGTGGGGGCTGCGTGTGAATTAATAATACACTCAGCAAAAAAAGTTCTTGGACACTTATAAAAGTTAAAATATTTCATATAGATATTTTATTAAAGGCAAATTATTGAATGTCAACATGACCAGACAATATTCCTCTTCCAGTATGACATGACATTTTCATGTGAACAGTCATGCATGGGTGGTTAAATGCTTTAAACAATAGCAATGTCAGTAAAAGAAAATTGCAAGAAATGGATCAGTCAGTGCATGGCTGGTTACAGACATTAAACAATAGCAATGTCAGTAAAAGAAAATTGCAAGAAAACGATCAGTCATTCTTTCAGTTGTGAAAGTTTGTGTGGCATAAATATCCATTAAACGATAAAAGCAAACTTTAAGTCAAATACCACTCTTAAAGGGAAGAGAAAGTTATTCAGCCTTGGATGCATCACTATTCCACTGGAATTTTAACTCAAATTTAGTCGATGAAAAAAATGTCAAATTTCAGTATCTTGGCATAAGCAACAGAAAAGTATCCTTATCCTCCTATCTTCTGCAGGGGTGGTGGCCCTAGGTCGACCACTCCTAGGGCGGTCTCTAACTTCATCAGCGAAATACTGCTTGTTCAAATTTGAAATCGTTGTTGGTGAAACTTGGAAATATCGAGCCACTTGTCTAAATGACTGCCCAGACTGTAACATTCCTATTGCTCTTGCAATGAAAGCTTCATCTTGAAAGTGAGTGTCCAAATGATCCATCTCATTATGCATCTCATGATGCATCCCTAAGCATTCAATTCAAATGATAACTACCTGTTGAAATTGTTGAATGTATGCCTACAGGATGGCCATGATCATTAGCATTTGAATGGTCAATTTCTTGCAATTTTCTTTTACTGACATTGCTATTGTTTAAAGCATTTAACCAACCATGCATGACTGTTCACATGAAAATGTCATGTCATACTTGAAGAGGAATATTGTCTGGTCATGTTGACATACAATAATTTGATTATAATCAAATATCTATATGGAATATTTTAACTTTTATAAGTGTCCAAGAACTTTTTTTGCCGAGTGTACATACAGTGCAAAGACGGACACGTATAGTGCATGGATATCTGAATATCTTACTCTTCAATTCGATATGACTGAGATGCATGGACAGATAACATTTTGACGGAAGGGTCTAAATGTGAAAAGAATGCAATGCAGATCGATGGTAAAGAATGATTAAGTGTAAAAGCTGATAATGCATTGAATTTCATACTGTTTTCCCTTTTATTGAATGAAATATATCGCTGATTTTATAACAAAACCATAGTGGTCATCGAGTCATAATTCAGTGTTGTTGATGAAGCCAGAATTCATATCGAAAGAATTTCAGATATACCATTTGAAAGAAAAGTACATGTAGCCGTCGCATGTCATAATCGCTTGCACTGTACAACCTGATCGATCGGTCATATTACACCATAAGCATTAAGCATATATATGGGAGCAATCTACAAGAAGAATCTTAACATTCGTTTTGGAATTGTATGTAGGCCTATACACACATGAATGTTGTACGTCCATATTGTTTAATGGGCTTCCACAATAACAGAATTAATCGCCAGGCATATTGCCACTTGTGTTTTAAAAGCCCCCTAGGTATAGTTCCCCCATGGAGCTAAATAAATATTGACAAAAGGAACAGAACAACCCTTACTATTGATATCACGCGGAACGAAAACTGAGCTTCGTTGGAGTTTGTATTCATTTTAGTATTCGCCTGATCCGGCTCGTTTACGTTGCTATGAGAAGGTAGCAACTAGCTTCATGTTTCTATGGCAACTGGTAAATTGGATAAAGCACGGTTGCCCTCGTGGAAAACCATGGGGGTATTCCAGAGACGGCATCATTGTCTAGGAATTGAGTTACCCTTGAAATTGTAATTGCATACCGCTGGCGGCAATCCATCTGACACTATCACATTACTGCACCCCTGCATCGCTTAAGTCTAAACAACGACAAAATTGGAGACCTTTCTACAAGAGCTTTGCGACATTGTAGGCCCATTCACCAGTGATCACCACACCCCTTCAAATTAAACACGTAAATGCAAAATAAGAGTTATTAAATCAAAGCAAAAGGGTCGAATCGTCGAAGGTTTGGTTCAAATTTAAAGCTCATATGGAAAAGGACAAACCTTAAGAGATTCAGTACAAGTTCCGTAGAAGCTCATGAATATGCAGCATGTAAAGTTTCCTAAACTACGCGTGAATAGATGTTCTTATTCTTTAAAAAAGGGTTCGTTGCAAAAGTACGCCGTGATGTAAAACGTTTGAAAAGACTTATCAACTCCCCATCCATTTGCAACTTTGCTCTATTGGCGTACCATTTCGTCCAGAACAAGTTGCTCCACCGTAATGAAAAGGATATCGCCGATGAATGCTTAGTCCGTATAGTCGCAAACAGTGGCGTATATAGGGGAAGGGGCCATGGTGACTGGACTCAATCCCACCCCCTAAAGAAAAAAAAAATCAGCGAACCAAAAAAAAAGGGATCAAAAGAGATACGAGGAAGGGAAAATTATTAAATAATAAATATGATAACATTTTCTGGATATTATGTAAAAATATGTCCCAATTTATATTTTAATTTAAAAAAGATCAATACTTTGATTCGCCTATGACCTTTTCAAAAACACAATTGTATATTAATCAACTGCGGGATTCAACATTTGTAATTTTGATGATAAAATTGTGTGAAATCAAAACAACAGATTGGTAAAAATTTGAAAGAAATCAGACCAGGAATAAGAAAGTCTTGACTTAAAAAAGGAAATCACCGTATAAGGTCTAACTCTGACATTGACATTTTAGTGGGGGTATTGGACCTAGGTCCATGAATAGTATAACAAATAATTATGGTAAAGACGACATCCCATATATGCCATTATGATAAAATTATCAGGATATTTCAATTGTCTCTCAGGTAGCCTTTCCCTCTGGGAAGTACTATATCAATGACAGCATATTCTAACATGTCGTAAAAGAGTATTATTTTGAGAAAAATATTACAAAAGATGTTTTATTTATTATGTGTATTCAAAGTCCTTACATCTGTGGCCAATTTGAAATCCCCATACTTATGTATAGGCCTACCTAATAAGAAAATAGTTATTACAACTTTAAAGACTTTTGTATACCCATAAAACTGCATCTTATTTCTAATACATTTTGGAAAGAATCTTTCCATGTGGGTTTGATTTCCATTTCAGGTTCATGCCAAAGAGACTATATAGCTGACATTTAAGAAATTGACAAATAAAAATAAGAGCATGTTTATCCAATAAGGTACTATTATTATGGGAAATTATTTGCTGCAAAATCCTTTGCTCATGTTATTAAAATTTGCCTTTGCATCCCGCTTTGCATTTACCACTACGTAGTCCCCGAGTACCCTTTGTGCATTATTCTGATCCAACCAAGGATATTAAATTAATGAACAATGTCGGATCAATAACTTGCCGTCCCAAGGAAACAACTCTTTTGTCATTTTCCAGTTCTCCATGATTGTATGTCTCATAATGACATTAGCCTATTTATTTCGAACAATAACAAATCTATCGTATCCCAGAGGACTCAGACTGAGTAATGCATGGTGTTCGAATAAAGCATGATTGCTAACCTTCTTCCACTCCTGCAAGCCTACTTTAAAATCATTTATAAATTTTCACTGTCAAAATGTTGCAGTTTATCCCATCGATCAGTAGACATCAAAATAATCAAATATTTGAAAGGTCTGAAGGTCAATTATTTTGAATACAGTGATTCCCCGAGTGATTCACATTATTTCGGCGTAGACCGCCTTAAACTTCAATGTCTCTCTCTCTGATTAAAATTTTATAGACATGCATTTTAAATAAAATAAAATAATATTGGTACCCCTTTGGTACTTACGCTTTAGTTTAATAGTTAGAGTCGGTCAGAACATTATTATGATTCTCCAAAATATATTCAAGTCACAGTGTACTGCAAATCGTCAAAGGAAGTTCAGTCAATGAGGCATCTTATTTAAGGACTTATATTCCTCCAAGTAACATCTCTTCTAAAAAAGTCGGTATATTCACTTGTCGCACCAACTGGAACATGAATGACTGTTGATCGCAGTGCTCTCTCTCTAGCTGGTAGTATACACGCGCTGAATATTATATTCTGTTCCTGTTTTCGCTTGCTTCCAATTATTACATCTTGAGTCACACCCACTTGAAATCCCCCTTTGTTCGGTGGCTATCCGCAATAGAAATGTCCTTTCAAGATAAGGTACACCTATATATCATCCTCCATTTCTTTTATCCTACGAAATTGCCTGCGTCACCTTCGCGTCCTAGTGGTATTAGAAGTACTATTATGACCAATTCAATGGGAAGTCGTTTGAAATCTATTTTCTCCGTTGCGTCCGTGCATGCAGTGCAGTTCGGTGGGGCGTGTGCATGCCAACAGTACACTGCTAGTTGTATAGTCGTAGTCCAAGCAAATTCAACCTTGACTGTGCATATTCAAATGAGCATAATCAATCAATATTTGTTTTCACACCAAGTTTTCGTTCACTGATTAGATGAGAGAGACTTTGCACCGATGGCACATTTCTAATCAGAAACACATTGCCTACCTTTATCATTTTTATCCTCTATTAAAAAGTTATGGCAACTCTGATGACTTGATATACGCCTAAACATAAACACGGATTTGGGCTTTCAATGTGAGGCAATATAGATGCATCGAATATTGTTGCAAAATTAAAGAGCCTGGTGCCTGGTGAAAACTGAAAAATAATTTCTCATAAATCCAAAAATTATGGCCGGGCTTGAATTAACTTCCCATTCAGTGTTGTATGATTCCTATATCAAATGCTGATAATTTATTTTTTTCATCATCATTTCTTACTCGTGCCTGTAACATTTACACGTATTAGACCTATCTTATAAGCCCATCATTTTAGGGAATTATATCGATCGCTGTTATATATACACAAAGGTCCTGAAAAGGGGGCAACTTGAGCTAGATTAAAATTCAATGAGGAGATTTCATTGACGTAAGTTAGAACATCCTTAATAAAAGAGATCTCCCACTTGCCGCCCAACCTCACGAAGCTTTCATCCATTTAGATCAGATTAGCAGAATAATGATCTTGATAAATCAATTAAACTCAAGTTCCCATTTCGGCAGATCCATTCTTTAAAGCCATCTACTAAAATCCAATTAAATTTTCAGAAAAGATTGAAGGAAAACTTTTAAGCTCCAAGTACCTTTGTGTAAAAAAAAGAAAGAAGATAAACACTTAATAAGAGCCCGATTTTTCATCATGATCAAGACAAATAAAGAGAACTGCATGGACAGAATGAAGGGTGAAATTTAAATATTATTTTCAGAATATTATGTCAACATCTATCACAAAATTGGATTTAAAAAAAATATGGTCGCTCGATTCGCTCGCATTTTTCTTTTAAATTTTGCCTGATACGCCATATCTGGCCCCCGTAAATTTGTTTGGCTCATTACGCCACTGATAAGAGCTGGAATGTTGTTGTATATGTGGCAATGGGGGCGTCATGGTCAAGTGGTTATGACTCTCGTTTTTCAATGAGAGGGGCCTGGGTTCGAATCTCAGTCACGGCGTGTTTTCCTTCAAGAAATTTATCCACATTGTGCTGCACTCAACCCAGGTGGTGTTAATGGGTACCCGGCAGGATTTAGTCCTTGAATGCTCCAAGCGCCTGTATACCAGCTGGAGCTACAGCCGGGTATAGTGCGCCATTGAATATAATCGGCGCCTCATATATACACAGTGCGTATCAAAAAAAATTTACACTTTGAAAAAATGCTGTAAAATTTACATTTGTAATATCCTGAAGATTTTTCCACATTTTAACATTGGTACAGATCCATTTAAGCAAATGACGATATAAATGTCGAAAAATATTTCCGCTTGAGTGAGCACCACTTACTTTTGAAAAGTTAGTGAAAAATGATTTGCGCAGAACTTTGAAATAGTTATGCGAATAAAAGTAGACCTTAATCATGAAGAACACATGGAATTTAGCTAGTAAAATTGATTTGAAGATATCTTTTACCTTTTTTACCTTGTTTCCTTGCCCAAAACACTTCGAAGAGTGCATTGCACCCTACCCTACTCCCCAACACACGGAGGCCATCGTGACGATATTTGCTTTACACTGAGCTGTGATTTATATGAAATGGCTTAGGCTTGATTTTCATTTTGTTAATCATTGTCAAGCTTGGGAAAAGTGTGGAGAAGCAAGTATTAAATGAAAAATGAAATGTAAACCTACTTTAAATGATAAAAACTTAGTGAAAAAATGCTGGAGATATCTGATAAAAACTTTTGTTCAGATTCAGTTATGTCCTCAGATCCAGCTGGCACAAAGAGGGTAAAGGTTGTGCTTACTACGTGTTGAAATTTCAATTTGGATGGCAAAATTGTTGCAAAATGCTTGAATGTATCCGTTTTATTTCAATTGACTAAAAGTGCAAGGGAAATGTATGAGAAATTTTTCGCAGGGTAAGTTTGATTTCACCCTTTCCCCTTGACACAGCGTGAAAACGAACATTTCTGCGCAAACAGATTTCTGCGAGCTTTAAAAAAATGGACAGTGCTCACTCAAGTGTAACATTCTGTGAAAACTTTTACTTTCATTAGATAGATGAGACCCAAACCCAAAATTATATGTCAAAAAATTACCCACATGTTGTATATTTTTTAATTCCCAGGGTTTTTTCAAAGTGTAAACTTTTTTTTGATACGCACTGTATAAATATTGTTATTACCATGACTAATGGTACTTTGAGGAAAGAAACATGCCAATGCGATATTCGATGGGGTGAGATGCACCAAAAGCCATCGCCCCAATCCGATTAAAAATGACGCGAAAAAAGTAATGGAAATTGTCTATGCCAACAAAATAGACTCCTTATCCATAGAAATTATACACATTTTTTGGGGGGTCTATATTTCCATATTTTGGTCTGGTGTTGACTCAAGATAGAAAAACTGAAATTAAATCAAGCTCAAAGAATTCGGGGGGGGGGGGGAGGGGGGGGTTGTCCCCTCTTTCCTGGCATTGCTGCATATGTTTATGCCACTCGGAATTTTCGATGCATTTCAAAGTTTAGTGCTTTATTATACATGGGTGCCTATTTGAATACTTAAAATACTTGTAATCATAAAGTTCAAAATCATTAGACATGGAAGCATTATTCACAAATGGACTCTTTTTAATTGGGTGTACATCGATATTAGTTTGAAGTTTTCAGTAACAGTCTTACACATGGGGGCTCAGGGGGCACTGCCCTACCTCAAATAAGGACCACGACAGAATAAAAAAGAGTGAAATTAAAAATAATAAAAATTGTATTATTTGTTGAATATTATGTCAAAATCTAACATAAAATTATATATTTTTTTATTCGAAAATATCTCGCTCGCTCTCGACCTTTTAGAAATGTATCAAACACGCCATACTGAGTTCCATCAACCTTTTAATTGACTTATTACGCCGCTTTCTTTTTTAGTCTCACATCCCCGTCCACTCTAATCTGTATATTCCTCGCTCCAGGATTCATGTTTGAAAAAGTTTCACAATAATCATAACTGGAGTGCGCGCCAGGTCGTTCTAATTCATCGAAATGAAAGGGTTGCTGCATGGTCACTTCGCCCCCTCGCTCGTGTATACCGTCACTAAATATTGAATATCCCCCTTATCAACAAAATGGTCTCAGAGAGTTGTTAAATGTGAAGTTGGCATCGAAGTAAGACAAAGTTGAACTGTAAAAAGATCGTTTGACATAAGTTGAAAAATGCTGGGTAATTTTTATTCTGTATAGACGTTTTTTAATTTTTAATTTACTTATTTATTTATCAATATTATTTTTTTTGGGGGGTGGGGTGCAGTGGCGGACTGGCGGTGTCTTGGGGGCCGGGAGCGATTTCCCCTTCTTATTTTTAAGAGTAGTGGAAAAAATAAAATAAAAAAGAGATGAAGACAAGGGAAGAAAGAAGGGGAAGAGGAATGTAAAAGTGAGAGATTGAAGTCGTTTATTTAACCCTATAATTCAATTAGGAAAAAATATGACAGCACATCTAGGTCGACCCCCCCCCCGGACTTAGGACCATATGCAAAACCATATAGGGCCTACAGTTAAGTCCCCCAAAAAGAAAACGCAACAAGAATCATCCATGATTTTATCAAAACTTAATCACAAATACAAAATACAAAGCTTAGAATCTTCCCTTTAACACATGAGAGAGTAAAATAAATTGAAGAAAGGACAAAAAAAGTCACTTGTCGGGGGTATCTTAATTTCGAAAAGAAAATCACAAGAGAAATCTGCTCTTCGATACCTTAAAAACATAAATTTTAAAGAAAATAATGACAAAGTCCGGTCTCCAAAAAAAAAATGCTTGTATTTTGTTAATTTAAATTTAACAAATGTATTTTCACATATCGCTATCAGGAGCTATATTCACTGGCGGATCCAGGGGGGGGGGGCACATCCGGCCCGTGCCCCCTTTTGAGAGGCATAATCTGTATTTGTAATGTAAATGTGCCGTTCTAGCATGTGTGCTCCCCCATTTGAAAGCGAGGACCTTTTTTTCGCTTGTCAAATTTTCCTCGGGGAAAATGCGCCCCCTTGGAAAATCCTGAATCCACCCCTCGCTATATGGTTAGGGTTTTAAAAGATTTTATGCATGGCTGATCGTCAACATAAAGGACTATTAATCCCAGAGCTAGTATGAAAAACGCCTTCATTTTTTTGTAAAATATTGAAATTCAAACATTATTAAAATAAACAAATCGTTTGTTGTTTATTTCTTTACCACTTTCTGTGATTAAGGTATTGGTATTTTAAAAAAATGTGATATATTTGTAAATTCTGATACTCCCCCCGACAAGTGACACTTTGGTATCCTTTCTTAATTTTTGTTTTACTTACTTTAGTCATGCTTGAATAAGGAATCTCTTGAGTTATAGCAAGTGAAAGAGGAGATTCATGATTGGAATGATTATGATAAATCATCAATACTTCTCGGTTTCGTTTTTTTCTGGGACGCACTGTACAAATATTATAGTCTGTAATAAACCTCAATTAATATTTACGATATCTTATGGTGTTTACAGTCTAGGCTTAATTTTCATAATTTGTAAAATTGATTTCTATATGCCTTCTTGATTGTTTGTGTTGATATCTTATTCATATTTAAAAAAAATAGTTTCACATTATCGATAAAAGTGAAAGGATATCACATATAACATACAAATGCAATGACTGTGTATTAACAAAAGAAAGATTTTTTGTTTCATTTACTGCACGAACTGCTATTATATATATATATATATATATACCCATATACTAGCTGAACTGGAAATATTAAACTAATGTCAATTTTAAAGGGGCACTCCGGGCCGAAAATAATAATACCTAAATAAATATAGTAAAATTCACTGAGCAAAACACTGGAAATTTCATCAAAATATGAAAAAAATAATTCAATTCAATTTTTTCAATTCAATTCAATTTATTTTTCTCAGTATAAAAACAATATAAATAGTACAAACATGAAATAAATCAGACATTGACATAAATAAAGTATTATACTGAAAGGGTAGCAGCCAAAAAGAAGTTAACCTTATGTACGGCCGACCCAAATAAAATAATACATTATTTGAACAATTAAAGTAGAAAAGGGGAAAGAATTACCTAACTAACCCAAACAAACAATCAGAATAATAATTACATAAAAAATGAATAAGTAGTGATGATTTGGTATTTACAATTTCTCCTAAAAACATTAAGAGAGCAACTATCCTTAAGTTCCTCTGATAAAGTATTCCAAATTAATGGTCCCCTATAAAAAATTGAGTTTTGAAATAATTTTGTTCTTACTTTAGGTATATGAAAATCATTATTGCCCCTGGTTGTATAATTATGTACATTACGATTTAAAACAAAATAATTACATATTGACTGCTCAGGTAAAAGATATTTATAACACTTATACATAAAAATTGCAGTCTCATAATTGTAAAAGTCATAAAATTTCAAAATCCTCTGAGACTTAAAAATTGGTTCTGTATGATCATAAAAAGACGAATGGTTAACAATTCTTATCGCACGTTTTTGAAGTTTAAAAACATAGTTATTAAAGGAGAATGAAACTCTTAGAGCAGGTTAGCTTTTGTGAAAGCAGAACAATCAAAGAATAAGATTCAACAAAAGTTTGAGTAAAATAGGACTAGCAATAGAAGAGTTATGAGCATTTGAATGTCGGAGATCACTAATGCTATGGAGATCCTCCCATTGGCAATGCGACCAAGATCTATGATGTCACAGATGAACAACTCTCCCCTTTTGGACACTGAAAATATACCCCAAAACATCTCTTTTTGCTCATTCTAATCATATGACAAACGATTCATCAATGATATAATGTTGTGAAACCTCTGTACTTGTCCTCTCATAAAGAGAACAGCTCACCTTGTGATAGACTCTATAAAAGTGAGAATATAAGTGAAATAAGTACTAAAGTAATGAGGGAGTTGTACGTGTGTGACATCACAGATCTTGGTTGCATTGCCAATGGGAGGATCTACATGGCATTAGTGATCTCAATATTCAAATGCTCATAACTTTCTTATTAATCATTCAATCTTCATCAAACTTTCAACAATATGTTTCTTTGATTTTTCTCTTTTATATGGATTCAGCTGGTTTCAAGGGTTTCATTCTCCTTTAAACTTGAAAGTTTAGCAATACTTTGTGAAAACAGTTATGCACAGGCGACGTGAATATAATACTCATGATGTCATGTCCCCACTTTCCCATTTCTTATGTTATTACATTAAATAAAAATTATTTCATATTTTCATACATATGTGTATGACATGTCTTCCTTATATTAAAGATAAGTTGCAGCAATGAATATCCAATGCATTCAATCAGTGAAACCATGGGTGTCGATCAGTATTCTTGGTTGGGGGGGATGATGACACAAAAGTTCTTGTGGATGGGGATCTTTCAACATTACCCCCACTAAAATCACAAGTTAGGACATTTGGGAGTGATTGATATGCATGGTGTTCTTGGAAATTCCTTCATTGTTGTAGTGTACTGTACTTATATAATTTTTTTTTAAATTCAATTTGTGTTACAAGTAAGCCTATTCTAAACTCATACGAAAGAAAAAATGACAAAAATCATCTGGAACATGTACATAGTGATCTGTTGATTGAGCATGATGTATACACAGGGGCATCGATCCATTTTTCAGATGGGGGGGGGGGCAAAATCATGAATCAACGTTCCAAAGACGCTCGATCATATAAAACGAACAAACTCACCCACACACCCCTACACCCCCACACATAGGCCTATATTTTATATATATATATATATATATATATGAATCATGAGAAAGAGACACATATCTCAACCTCACCAACAATGCGAGCGCGAAGCGCGAGCTGAAATTTTTTAGTATGACATGAAAACAGGAAAAATGTACCTGTTTAGGTTTGCTTGTAGTAACTCATGAGGAGCATAGATACATGTATCTCACTAGAGAGCGAGCTAAAATTTCTTTATATTCTGACGTGAAAGCTTGATATTCTAAGCACTTTTGGTACCAATGATTAAGATGGGTATCTAGAAGAACAATAGATGCGAGCGCAAAGCGTCAGCTGAAAATTTTAATATTTCGATCTGGACAAAAAGACAATTTAATGGACGCTTTTAATAAAGAACAAGATATATATCCAACAAAATATTATTGCAAATCGAAGCGGGAGTTCTTTTGAGGTATAGAACTGAAAACGGGACATTCTATTCACCTATTTAATCATGAAAAGTATGGGGTTTTGGTACAAAAATGATGCGAGCGCGAAGCGCGAGCTGAAAAATTTTATATTCCGATCTGAAAAGCAGACATTTTGGGCACGATTTTAGATCAAAATCGAGTTGGTATCTTAATCTCGCTTGCTGGTTTCAGTGTAGCATTACAATCTTATTTTATTTTTAGTTGCACATGCGGAATTATTGGGAGGGGGGCAAAACGATATGTTCCCCCCAAATATTTTCATTGGTGGGGCTATTACCCGGTACTCTAATAGCTATATTGTCATTCCTTAGACGATTTATCTTGCCACCCTTTTACTCCCGTTTGTTTTTCCACCCTTTTGAATTAATTGATTTATTAAAATTAATTCATTCACCACTGGTGGGATGGAACACCCTAACAACAAAAGTTGTTTTTCGTTGGGGTCCTTTTATGTCATGTGTTAAAAAATATCATATACATAAACATTTCAAACTTTTTCATCTTGAACTTCCACCCATCTGTTTAATAGTCCTGAAAAAGAATGTTTTCATTTAATAACAATATACACAAATTGCGACAAACTGATTGATGGCATACTATAATCATCATGATCAAACTTTTAATTTTTTCATCATCATTATTATAATTTTTCTACCCTAAATTATTGGGGGGATGATAATACAGGCCATCCCCCCCACTTGAAATATTGGGGGGGATATATCCCCCCCATCCCCCCGTGATCGACACCCATGAGTGAAACGTTTTTTTAATAATTATTCTTGGAGGACAATAAAAATTTGAACAAACATAATTAATTTGCTCATTGAATACTCATAAAGGCAGGTTTGGAGTTGTTTCACGGAAATAATACAAATCTCTAAAATGTCATGACTTTTTCGTCCTTGTCCGAAACTATCAAACTTTCAACTGTTTAGTTTGACTGATAGTAAAATAATAACCTTAATTTAATTGTTATTTCCGTGGCGATGGCCTGTCGTACACCTTTTATGATTTTCAGCGCGAGATGGCGTTAACATTTTCTTTCTTTTTTGCGCATGCTCTGTAACGTTGCTAAGGTAAACCTATGTAGGAAATGCATGCATATCGCATATCGCATATATTGTTTACGTGAAATTCGTGTGACGGACTTTCGATCGAAGAACCAGGCAAAGGACAGAGGGCCGAAATAATCAATATTATTCATCTTTCACCAAAGTTTTGGCCTCTTCCACAATGACGGAGGGAGAAACAAATCAAGACTCTTTTGCCATTTATATGGCAGAAGGTGATGTTCTGTTTAAGCAAGGAGAGTACAAAAAAGCATTGCATAGTTACTCGACGGCATTGGTGAGTTGAGCTGCTTTCCGTGAGTGACCGAGTTTAATGTGGACCGGGTGGGCCGTGGGAGAGAGTCAGACTCAGAGTCAGAGAGAGGAAAAAAAAACAATGAAAAAAAAAACAGAATGAAAGAAAGGGTGATACAAATACAAACTTGAGTCTTCACATAAGCTTTGGAGAAGGGTAGAGACTAGTGTAGTGAGTCCTTTTGTTGTCTGGTGGAAAAATATGGTGGAAAATAGCGAATTTTGATGACAAACGGCTACAGATCAGGATCGGTCATGTTCTTCTTCGATTGCCGTCAGTGCAGCTACAGTAATAAAAGTTAGATCTACAGCAACTGGGCGTTGTGGCGTGCGCCTGTAATCCAAGCTGTGGGGAAGTTACAAATTGACGCAGGGGTTCGAGCCCTGGTCACGTCTTTCGGATGGCGACGTTAAAGGTCGGTCCCAGACGTAAATAATCATATCTGATTGATACACGTCTGACAAAACTCAAGTACACACACAAATACACACAGCTGAGCGTACGAACGTGCCAGCCAATCCGCTGGCACTTCTTCTGTACACTCGGCTGTAACTTATTGTACATGTAGCTGACAGCGATCGAACAAGAACCTGGCTGACCCGCCCCGATCTGTTTGTCATCAAAATTCGCTATTTTCAAGCATATTTTTCAGAAGCTGATTCCATTATAATTTGATATGAATTCATCTTTATCATTTCTTCCTTTTTTCCCCGTCAAAAAGCAAAATTTAGGAATAGATATTCTAGATCTGATCGAGGAGGGTGCAAGAACGCACTCTTTCTCCAGACCATAGACGCTGTAGCTGTAGTTAAGCGACGGTTGTTTGCTCCACCATTTACAAGCCCAATGGCCGTCATCCGTCTGTGTAGGAGGACAGAAAAAAATCAGAAAATGTTGAAAAACTCCTCTGAAACAGCGGATTTATCAGTCTAATCCCTGACAGAAATAGACCTGTTTATTGGTCTATCCAGGCCTGGGTCTATCTAACGTTAGAAATAGAATCTAGATCAAACTTTATAGAGTTAGATCTAGATCTATAGCAGTATAGGTCTAGATATTGAGGAGTTTTCAGAGGTAGTATATAGTCTAAGAGTGCAGTGATTGTGAGCAGCAGGAAAAAACAACCATCGAACTCATCCTGGGAAGTCGATGGATCTACCATCGAAGAGAAAGTCAGTCACCCTCATCTTGGTATCCTCAAGTCTGGAATACGATTGGATCCAACTGGCGACATTATTGGCACCGGTATTCGTACTTTCTTTGCTCTCACTGGTACTGGAGCATATACCGGAGGTCTGGTTCCTACTCTTGTATCCCAGCTCTGGAAAACTTTCTGCATCCCTAGAATGCTGCACGGGTCCTCTATCCACAAGTTCACTAAATCTATGCTTGTAAAGTTACACCGGGCTCAATCCCATCTGTTTAAGCAAGTTCTAGGGATCCCAAAGACTGCTGCCGACGAGATTGTCTACCTCCTCACTGACCTCCTTCCAGTCTCATCACAAATAGATCTCAGGAAACTGCTGCTTCTAGGTCAACTCGTCAACCTCGATCACAGCCGCTTTGAGTTTAGAACATTCCTGGAAGCCCTCAACTTAGGCTCTCCTACAATACGGCTCTTGCAGGAGATAACAAAGAAGTACAATCTTCCTGATCTTCACAGCATTCATTCGAATCCTCCCGTATACTCATCTTGGAAGAGATTGGTCAATTACAGAGTGAACCTGCTGACCAAACACAACACATGTCAAGGAATCCTTTCCAAGCCATCTCTTAAGTAATGGCAAGATTGTATACCTCCTGCTGCTAAACTCCTGTACCTGAAAAGTGTACCCTCTCCTGTCTTACGAAGAGCATTTCATTTGTGGTGAGAGCTCAACTCCTCAGAGCCACCTTACTTAACACAGTGTCGTCTTTTCACGCTGAAGAAATCAACCAGTCGCACTTGCCCTCTATGCAAATCTGCCGACGAGACTGTGGAACATTTTACTGGGCAGTGTCCCAACCTAGACCATCTCCGTCAAGTGTTTATTGGCAAAAAATAGAATCTCCAAATTGTTTTTATTGTTCAGCTTTCCCAGAGACACTGGTCCATTTGTTTTGTGAATGTCCAAAAATTACCCCGCTTTGGCAAAACCTATTATCTTTAATCAGTACAAAAATAGGAGGTCACCTAAATTGGACAACTTTTGAGAAGATGTTTGGTGTTTCTAATGATTCAGTTCACATGAAATGTATAAATTGTTTAGTACTTTATCTGAAATTTTATATATACCGTTGCAGATTTAAAAAACTGGAACCAAATTTCGACGCCTTTATGATTTTCATCAACTACAAAAAGAAACTTGATTACAAAATAGCAGAGAAAAGAAATAAATTGGGTATTCACTTTAGAAAATGGTCTTTTTCATTTGAAACTTCGAGGCCTCAGACTCAGTCCTGATTCTTTGGTATTTCTGTACCAGACATGTTCTTAATCAGATAGTGTGCTTCTACTATTTTCACAATTTTCTCCTAATTGTGTGTGTTTTTATGTACAGTCAGTTTATTACTCATTAGTGCATAGGCTTTTTGTTGTTGTTATAAGTATGTATGCTGGCAATTCTGTAAACGTGTTGTGTTTGTATATTAACTTGTATATATGTTAATAAATATATAAAGAAAAAAAGAAAAAAAAGGTGTTTATTGGCAAAGTCAAGGACTGCCTTATGGACTTCCCAACATGTGTCAATCTATATGTCAATGCCAACCCACAGGACTTTACTCAGGCTACCCTTATACCATTTTACTCTTGTTTGCCCAATGAAGTACACAATAGTCTACTTTTATCATCCCTCTTTTTCCTCCACAAAATTCCATTCTGATATGGTTCAAACCTCCTAGCCAGAATGACAGTGTACATGGAACAAATCTGTTTTCCTTGGACCCTAGGAATCTCCAAATAGTGGAGGGATCAGTTAAGAGAGAGAGAGAGTATAGAAGTCTAGACTATGGCTTTGCTAAAATAAAGCAGCACAGTGATCCGGTAAACGGGCAAGGCTTTGATTTGCTACGACTAAGCTAAGTCTAGCCAACGTCAGTAGACCTAAGTAGATCTACTTAAGAGTCTAGATCCAAGTATTTTTTTTAACCAAACCACATCTTAAACTGGGTGATTACCCTACATCTCTCAATACAGATTACCAATACAAGTTCCCTTTTCAAAGTCCCCCCACAGAAGTTAAAATTTTCATGTTTAGAATTGTTATCTTGTCTATTTTGAGAGAAAAAAAAATTAGGATGATACAATGCAGGGACCCATTTGGTTTGACCTCATTCGAAAACCTCCCACAGGCTCTAAGTGTTTTCATGGATGGATGACAGTTAGCTTGAACTAGAGGCTTTAGTCTTATGACAAAATATTGCTTACTCAAGCTGACATAAGAAGATGCCTGACTGCATTATGAGTAATTAGCTTGCATTGGCAAAATTTTTCAACTCTGCTGAAGCTTCCAGGCATCATGTAAATGTACAATGACCCTGACTTCTTAAAAGTGAACCTGTTCAGTTTGTGTTGAGTTTATCAAATTATTTAATATACAGTTTCCACCAACATTTCATAAACATTAAAAGCAAATGGTTGAGAGAAGCCATTCATGTCTTTGATGAAAACCATAAACATTGTGTCATCTGTACATTACGCAGTTCTTGTTCATTCCTGAACCTGGAGTGTTGGCCCAAATTTATTCTGACTTGAGTACTAATGAACCAACCATTGTGGAGGTGTGGGGGGGGGGGGGGGGGCGGTGATTGTTTCAGCAATTTCCATTTTGATTTGTCTTCCAAAAAAGTAGATTACAAGCAAAATGCTAATTAAAGAATGCCTAATGAACAAGATATTCATAAAGGGAATGAAAGTGAAAATTTATGTTAAAGACTATATTGCACATTAAAATACTCTAATACATGTATACCGAGATATTTAACTGTGATAGTAGAAATTCAGCAGAGATAAATTTTATTTGAGAATTTTAAACACATAGGACCACGCTACCCTTCCCTTCTCAATAAATGGATTCATCCACTCTTTATTGATCACTTTGCAAATGGAAATCAATATACTTTCTAGCTGGTACATTCCCTGATCAAGTCTATAGAGATACCCCTTTCCTTTATCCATTGTTATCCATTGTTGAGACCTACTCAATGATGCATTCATGAATATGCATGAGGTCAAGAAGACATGAATATGCATTGCTGTTTGTTGCTATGACTTATCTCAAAGGGGCTCTTCATGCTGTACATGTAGTGTAATGGCTGCCTGCTGAAACACAAAGACTTGCACATCATCTTGGATATCTGTCACTGTACTGAAGTTGGATATTGGTTGGATATTTGAAGGAGCGAATTTAGATCCATCATGGATGAATATGTGGATCCCATGCAAGAGCGGGAGGAGCAGTTGAAGCTCCTGCAGTCGTATATAGGAGAAGCGGAGGATCACATGAGAAAGAGAGATTACAGACGTGCAATGGAGGGCTATAATTTAGTATGTGCATGTTGGATGTGTGTGTGTGTGTGTGCACATACATGTAGCAAAATGTCAATTGAATTAAAAATAGTGCTTGGGTTTTTAAGAAATCATATTTATCCTTATCCATGTCCAATTCAAATTTTCTATTAATGAATTTCACCTACCATTGACTTGTTTAAGAAAGGCAGATCTTGCTCATGCTGATTTTTTTAAAATGAAAAACTTGGTTGTAATTGTTTTGCAGGCAACATCGTGAGATTCTCCCATTGATCAAAATATAGGGAGATAATCATTATTTATGCCTGGCATTTATAAAGTTGTATTTTTAAAGGCACACTATACTTTAGCTTCAAATTATTCTTCCAGCGCTTGTTGTATTCAGGGAATTAATCCTGCTGGGTGCCCATTCATGTCACCTTTGTTTAGTGAAGTAAAAATTTTCTAAATTTGATATACTCTGTATGCAATGGTCCAGAGCAAAAAGTTTTGTCAACACAAACACATCTGGCAAAAATACATGTAGATATAAAGGTAAGTTTTTGTGACTTTGTTTTATAGGCCTACATGCATTGTAATGCACCTAGTTTGAAATGGTTAATTTTCATTTCTTTTCTCTTGTTATTGTTTTGTAGGCTTTAGAAATAGAACCCACAGACAAGAACTGCTTGGTTGCCAGATCTAAGTGCTACCTTCAACTCGGTGATTCCAAACAAGCATTAAAAGATGCTGAGGCAGCACTCTCAGATGATAAAAACTACATTAAGGTTAGTCATAAAGCCCTCCAACAGGAAAAAAAGGAATAAACAATAAACAAATTTGATTAAAAAACAATTATTATAGGTGATAAGCAAAAAAAAAATCAACATATAAAAAGAGGTGATCTAAAGGATAACAGAATGATATGAACTTAATGAAATATTTTTCTTATAAATGGCCTTTGAGTAATATAGAATTGACATTAAATTGTGTCTGCCAATATGATTTTGAGTGGAAAGTTGACCGTTCCTCCTAAATAGATATTTTCATTCAACTCTGTTTTCCTTTGAGCGGTATCTGTGCTGATTATAACATTTATCACCTTAATGGACTTGCTGTTTTTTCCTGTTTCTTCAATGATGAAAGTGTATAAAGCATATTGATTTCAATTCATTGTGGTATTAACTGCACATACAGCCAGCTGTAGAAAATGGTCAAGAAGAAATATTCATTAACTTATACATGATTATATTCATTTTCAGTGCTGTATCTTTTACAACAAGTCAAGAATCAGAAGTAAAGTTTAAGAAATTTTAACAAATCATTTTAGCAAAGCCATATGCTTTTGTGTTTATTGGATAGGCTTATTGATGTTTAATGAAAGATTTATTTCACTTTTGTTGATATTTTGCATACACCTTTCTGGTATGTATTTTTTCTTTAACAGGGTTTATTTCAGAAGGCTGAGGCGCTTTATCAGATGGGAGACTTTGAGATGGCCCTTGTCTTTTATCACCGCGGCAATAAATTTAGACCAGAGCTCCAAGAATTCCGTCTTGGCATACAGAAAGCACAAGAAGCAATTGAAAACTCAATAGGAAGTATGTGAACTAGTTTACTGCGCTTGATAGAATACATGCATTATACTTCTAGTTATGTCACTTAGCTGATTTATTTTGAGAGATATGATTAAACCCCATTCGCATTCTGTCAAGCAATAAATGAAATAAAGCGACCTTCATCATTACATTACAAACACCTGCCCAGAACCAAACATACATGTAAAACTTGTTAGATCTACATAAAACATTTGAAGTAAAAATATTAACATACATGTATGTTGGTACATGTATACTCGTAGCATGCACTCTGTAAACAATGAATTTTTGCCCATTTGGGCTTTATCAAGTGTTTAATGAAATATCAAAATGCGTCATATAACATGTCTAGTAAGTAGCGTACACTCTACTGAAGCCCTTTTATTTATTTATATTATCTCTTCTTCTGAAACCAGGTCCTTCCAAAGTAAAACTAGAAAACAAAGGGGATTTGTCTTTTTTCAATAAACAAGATGAGGTGAGTTCTATTGATAAGGAAGCTTTCTTTAGAGGTATTTACAATGTTTTTTGCTATCAAGACTAGGATTAAAATTTTGTTTAGAGACAGTTGAATGAGTAGTTTCACTTTGAAAATAAAATTCATATTGAGAATCAAGCCATCTGGCTTCTGTATATTACAAAGAGTTGCAATATATTTAATTCAAACTTGAATTTTGATTGATAGAAATTACTTAAGTAGTAAAATCTAAAATACAAATTCCTATCTCTTCACTACACAATTTTAGATTGCTTTGAATCAATCGCAATTTGAGTTTGATTGGATCTATCACAACTCTTTTTGTAAATGGGATGTGGGGTCTGTTTTTTATATTGATGAAAAACATTGTAGTCATCACTGTTAAAACTTAAATATTTTGTGCTGGTCTCCTTTCTACTTGGTAATGTGCTTAGTTATCCTGAAGATTGAATTTATGATATTGAAGGTATTCGTGTAGAGGTTATTAGTAAGGTGACACGACGCACGCTCATGCAGCATTTGCTTCTGTCTCAATATCTCAGAGGGCATAGGGTTAGAGTTTAGGGTTGGAATATAATTTTTTGTTCTGAATAATGCAAAGATAAGGATCAGGGGGCCGTTTCATAAAGCTGTTCGTAAGTTAAGAGCGACTTTAAGAACGACTGGTGATCCTTTCTTACGCGCAAAACCATCGCTAATGAATATACCATTTATCAAAAGAAAGGATCACCAGTAGTTCTTAAAGTCGCTCTTAACTTACGAACAGCTTTATGAAACACCCACCGGGGCTTATTTAGTTTTGGAGTTTAGGTTTAATTTTCGGCTTAACTAACTTGCATATTTTCCATCAGAGCGATTGTTACCCATTCTCCATGTATGTTCTGTCTGTAACCTTGTAGGTAAAGTCGAAAAAACCAGCAAGGATGGGATACAGTAAACCTATGGCAAAACAACAAGAAAACAAGAAGAAGAGACCGGTCAAGCCTGACCAGACTCCAGCTGAAAAGAAGACGGCCAAGCAACTTCTAGGAGAGCTCTATGCTGATAAGGAATACCTTGATAAACTTTTAAGAGACGAAGGTAATCATATATTATGCAAATGTGCTGCCTGACTAAGTGAGTCAAGGTCCATTTCTCCATTATTTTTTTGTTTCTTGCTATTTGTATAAAAAAATGTAAAACAGACATAAGTTCCTCGTATCAGATGTGTGTCTCCAGTATTGTTCATCTCCCCAGATCTCTTTCTGTCTCCTCTCCTACATGTACATCCCATTATCCAATTGTGCTCTAATTGTATCAATACTTTCATGTAACTTGTTACTATGTAGACCTGACGAGAGCAGATACAGACAGCGGTAATAGAATCTACGACCTTGTCAATGAGGGTCTTCAGTACCTAGACACCAGGACAGAGTTCTGGAGGCAACAGAAACCTATGTATGCCAGGAAGAGAGAAAAGGAAGAGGCCAAAGGAGCAAGAGAGAAAAATAAACAACAACCAGCTGATCCTGCCAAATATGTTCTTAAGAACCTTGAAGAAATTGATGCAGGTAATGAAGACATTGGTGCATGCACATTAGTTCATTGTACTCTATGATCTCACTTTGAGTTGAGACATTGCCCAGCTATTACACAAAGTAGTTTTGGCCGAGTGTCCATAAGATGGATACAACCTCAAAGAACTTTAGGCATTTGGGTATGTGAGATTTTGACGTACTATCCTTTTCGAGGCCAGCCGGATGTAGCTATCTTTCCAAAGTGAAGCTGAGGAAAGATAGTGAGTACATCCAGCTTGCCAAGCGATGATTGATGGGGAAACTTCCCTTTATTAACATGATTGACTTATGACCAATCCTATAGCACGATTCTTAGTATGCGGAATATGAAATAACTTATCAAAATTCATCCCCAAATTGTCCTCCTCAGATCAGAAGGATAGTATAATGAACAAATGAAGATTCATAATTTGTTTTATATTTTTGCATCCTGTTATTTGATGAATAAATATGAAAGATCGATCCTGTGATCTCTTTTGCGGCTCTGCATAAGGCGTTGCAGTAGGCATGTTTTGAGGTCATTCATCTTTCTGCCCTGGTTTTTTTTTTCTGGCAACAACTATAAATAGTTAGACTTCAAACATGGATCATCTATATGCATACAGGTGTGACAATTAGATTTTGGAGTCAAAGTCAAAGAGATCATTATTCACATTAAAGTACCTTGTGATAATGAAAGAACTGTTTAACTTCATCAAGGTATCAGCTTCAATTTTTACCTGTATGTTTATGTGAGTGAACAAGGTTGTCATAAGTTATTGATCCAATAGATTTAAAACTTTCCATATTCTGAAATCAGTCCCAAGTATGCAAGTACATGTATACGGTATGTAGCTGTAGATAGAATTCTGCATATTGGAAAATTTTGCAGCTTTGCATTTCATGAATGAAACTGAAATGCTATTTGATTCTTTAACTCTTTGTGCGCTGGGCCATGAACCCCTCTGTGCTGAATTCTTTTCAGGGAGGGAAACAATGCATTGTTTGCTTGAGTGTGAAATGCGAAGTTCGCACGGCACCAAGTGTGCATACGTGCGAAGTACGCATGAAAAGGGTTAAGCAAGACTTTGTGATAACAATAATAATAAAAAGAAAAAAAAGAAATGCATTAAGATCTCAATACATATTCTCAGTGTATTGCCCCAAAATGTTATTAATTTATTCCAATTCGACATAACAATAGAAAACAATATGGCTGAACATTGACCATAATTCCTTACCCCCCCTTTTCATAGAAATAACACATCTCACATGCTTTTCACCCTTGCAGCTCTGGCTGAGAACAGACCCCGAGATGCCCTCAGACAAGCCCAAAAGGTGCTGAGGAACGTTGAGAGTTGGTCAGAGGACGATGTCCCAGAGAAGCAAGATTTCATAGCTAACCTTCACAGCTGTCTTGGTAATGCCTACCTTGATCTTGGTAAGATGCCTGATGCTGAACAGAACCACCAGAAAGACTTGGACCTCTCAACAAAACAGTAAGTCCTGTTTTTTCTTTTTAATTCATCTTCAATCAATTTTGAAAAATAATTTGTATTCTTTGAAGATACGAATGACTTTACGCACGACTGGTGATCCTTTCTTGTGCGATGTGATATCCCTGTATAATTGATATATGACCTAAGAACATGTTCCAGTTGTGTGTAACTTTACAAACAGCTTTATGAAACACCCATCAGGTCTCATGATGGATGTTATTGCTTTAAATGTCAATTTATTAAATATCAGCCTAGTTTAATAGTGAACTAAACCCGATTGATGTTTACACATTATTGGTTAGATTGAGGAAATGTTCCCTTTGGTCTACATTGCCCAAAATGGTGATGTCACATGATGTTCACTTTGTCATGTATATGTGACAAATTAGATTAGGGAGCTGATATAGCTGACTGTAACATTTTGCTTAACTGGCTTATTAAGTTCCAAAATATGAGCCTCTGAATATTTCCTGACGTTTATGAGATGACTTTATTCCAAGTAATATAATTTAGGTTGTTGCAAATAATATTTTTGCACACAGGAAAAGGTATATGATTATAGTAGAAGTACTTATCAAACCCAGTGAATTTGACTAACGGACAACACAACTTTCGTACTGTAGTCATTTGTAAAGCTCCTCTTAACTTCATGAACAGATTTACTCAATGAATATGGATACACCAATTAACAGTTGTTGCAAAATAATATTTGGTCTTTGAATGCCATTCCTTTATGGTATTGTATGTGTATGCACTGTGATTGTCATGATCATTTTTGAAAACTTGCTTCATCATCACCTTTTATAATTTTCACCTCTTGTTCTCTTGTCATTTCAGCGAAAACGACGAGGGTAGATCAAGAGCGCTTGACAACCTTGGTCGGGTCTATGCCCGCATCGGTAAGTTTGAGAAGGCTGTGGAGAACTGGACCGAGAAGCTACCGCTGGTGAAGTCTGCCCTCGAAGGCACATGGTTGTACCATGAGATCGGGCGATGCCATCTGGAGCTAGGAGACTTCCAGGAAGCAAGGGACTGCGGACAGAAGAGTCTCCAGGCCGCCCAGGAAGCCGGGGACGATGTCTGGCAGCTCAACGCCAGCGTACTCATTGCACAATCAGAAGGTAAGAGTGCATACAAGGGGGCTGTGTTACATAGAGTTCTGTATAACTTGACAATTGCACAGAAACTCCAAGTCATATGCTGTATATAACATTTCACAGCCCATCACAGCATTGATAAGTTTATGCTCAGGTACAGCTTGCAAGTGCTTACTTATCATTTCAATTGATTATTAGATTATGTATGAAATGCCAAATATGCAAATTTGCAATAGAAGTCAAACTTCAATCAATGGTATACTGTGTCAAGGGACCACTTGAAAAAGAATGCAGAAATGTGTATATTAATATTTGTTAAATTTTTGTTACGGTTGAAAATGGGAATTGACCGTGAAAGAACTTTAAGATAAACTAGATAATTGTTTGCTTGAACGAACAGTCAAACTTGGAGACCTGCAAGAGGCTATCGATTCCTTTGAGAGATCCCTTGACATGGCCAAGGTCCAGGGAGATGAGCCTGCACAGAAAGCCATTGCCAGTGCCTTGGAGGACCTCAATGAGAAGATTGTTCAAGGGATCAAGGAGAAGGAGGCTGAAGGAGACATCTTACAAGAAGAACAGGGAGGAGAGAAAGAGACGCAGGAGGAGAAGGTTGTTGATGAAGCAAAGGAAGAAGGTACGTTTAAGATTTAATACGCTTGTGGGAACAAAACATAGGCTAATGTGATAAAGTTCATGAACAATTGATTCTTTGTTGGCAGGTGGCCAAAAGAAGACTGGGCAAGGTTTGCAATCGATTGTCAATTTCAATATCAAATAAGCAGTTGATATTATCAGTTTTTATTAATAACAAATCTGTTTATACTCACGGTTGCTAGAAGAAGGTAAGTAATCAGTGGCACATTTGCAATCAACTACAAAATTTTGATTGATTGTAAGAAATAAACATTAACTGAGGTTAATTGTCGGTTTCCTAGAATGCCGTCCTAATGTTGATTTAATATGCTTGTTTGAACTAAAAGCTATCTGATGAAGTTCCAGGACAGTTGAGTCTTAATTGACAGAGGACAAATACAAGCATAGTTTAATTGAATGAGAGAAAGCGTGAATATGTAGTAAGAAGTGTGTAACATGATTCATGTAGTTCTGAAAGTTAGTGTCGAGGTGTGATAAGTAAAAGTGTGAGCATCACAAGCAAGAATTGAAATTCAAAGCGGTAAGTGTACATTTACACGTATGATGTGAAAGAGACAAGGACAAAGAGAAAATGGGATAAAGAAATTAAAAGATATGTATTGAAATTGAGATTGAAATACAATTCTGCATGCCTCCATCAATTTCAGTTTATACATCAGTGCATGTTCTGGTACTATTCATGTCGAAGCCATTTCTTAGACTAATCATGAATGCACAGTATAACCCCTTGATAAGTTCAATATAACTAACAACACAGAACAACAACAATCCCGTCCCGACGATGATGAAGAATTTGAACAGCAGAGGTCACAGGCTAAAGAGGAAACTTTCAAACCAAAAGAAGACGAACAGGAGGATAGCAATCAGAAACAAGATGAAACGGAACAGAAAGAAGATGAGAAAGATGATGTTGAGCAACGTCAAGGCCACGATGGTGAAAACATTTCCTTGTCAAAGATTTGTGCTTTTGGTGGCCTGCTTGTCTAATATATCCTCATGTTGCAAAGCCTTTCATCTGCTAACCTTGCTTGTGTCATCAGTGCATTGCTAGTCAAAGCAAAGCTGGAACAGCATTCTCTTATGCAATACTCGTATACATACTCAGAAGTTTGCATTTCCCAGGTGTTAGATATCAATTCTAAAACGAAGTTAATGTAAACCTTGAAAAAAAAGTTACTAAAAAAGCAACAAAATGGGCAAAATTGAGACAAGATTTTTTTTCCCTCAAGATTTAATATATAAAATGTTAAAACAGGACAAAAATAATATAACAAGTGTCCTACCTATGAGGTACATGTAGTGAGCATCTTGGTCAAACGTCTAGTTGTGCATTTTATGAATAAAAAAAATTATAGATCTCCTCCCCTGATAACCCACACAGAATGATTTCAATTTGGGAAGTCTGCTGACCATGCATGGACTTCCTTAAAATGAAGTGGACAGCAGTTTCTTATAAAATTGCTCATATTTCAGAAAAAAGACTGATATTCTCCCAAAATCATGAATGAAATGTCAGATACTAGTGTTCTTGTGCAAGTTATTACAATCCAGGCAAATGATAGGACACTCGATCCAGAATATTTTTTTTGTTCCTTCAAACACTTCAAATGGCAGTGAAATTTTCAGGAAGGGCTAATTCTATTCTGACTCAATAGCATGTATTCAAGTACATGTTCAGTTTGACACATGGAAATGCTTACCTCTTTTGCTTTCAATGTTACTAGCATAACTCTAACTATCCTTCATACTACTTGAATAACCTTGAAATGATGTCCTCCCCTCCTGCTGCCCTCTCTTATCCTACATGTAAGCTTCATTTTGAGTTCTATATGGTTAGATCTGTTCATGGTCCTGGTCAGGTTATGCTTAACAGTGGTTAAGGGTATATTATTTTGCTTACCATCATTGCATTCTTGCAGCCTGTTCTTGCTCATTTACTCAAGTCATATCATAATTGCATTCTTCCAATTTTATTGCCCTGGATGGGTTGCTGCATGTACCATTGCTATGTCAACAGTGCTGAAGGGTAAAGTGTATTTTAGTTTACTAACCAACATTGCATAATGATTGTCTTGCAGCATTTTCTTGCCTACTTATCATTTAAACTTTATAACTGCAACTGTATCTGATATTCTGATCCACCTTTGCTTTATTGAATTCTGTCTTAACCTAAATAGACTGGGCCTATTTCGATGCCTAAGAAGACTGGGGGGGGGGGCTGATTCAGCCCCCCCCTATGATCTCAGCCGTCGACCGCGCGATCGCGACGAAAATTGGCACGTGCATTACCCATGGCATAATCTCCAAGTCTGTAGGATCAATTTTTCCGAAAAATCTCATAATTCATTAATTATGCTAATTTATGCGTAAAATCCAAGATTTGCTCTAATTAACTAAATAAGGCCTCTAAACTGCTAATTTTTTATTCACAGACTCTTTGAAGGATTCTGATCAAATGTACTTAAAAGAAAATTCAATATCACAATTCTTTTCTTATGTATTTTATTGTTTTTCAAATTTCTTATGTATTTCTTTGTTTTTCGACTTTTTGTATTTTATTGTTTTTTCAATGGAAATTGTCCGCGACTTTATTTTGACCATAAACAAGATGAAATTAATTGAGTTTGATTAGTAAAATTGAAAATAATGATACATTTATGAATTTTGGCTAAAAACACAATTTGCATTGGATTTGTACATAAATTCACGTTTTTGAGCAATTTTGGGTCGACATGCACTTACAAAATGTTGCGTAATTTCGGAACCACGTACCCGAGCGTCGCAAATTTGGTCTCAAAAGTTGCGCAAGACTTGAAAGAAAAAAGTCATGGAACGGCGCGGCGCCAGCTTTTCGCGTAACAGATTTATCGCGAAAAATGTTGAGGGGGGGGGCTGAATCAGCCCCCCCCCCAGTCTTTTTAGGGTTAAATCTTGCCATCCTTACATTACTTCTCTCAATCTTCATTCTGTGTATATTCCATTGGGACATTGTTGCACTAATAATATGCATTTTTAAAAGAAAAGTAACAGGATGAAAGAAATATCTGTCACGTCATTGCACTCTACATTCTTCATGGTGATATGGATGGATACATTGTACTGGGACTTGTAAAATTATTATATTCTGCAATCTGCATCAGTTTACTTGATAGTAATGGTTGCCGGTCAATTGATAGATAGTGTTATTTGTCTTGTACTATACATTATGTACATGTATTTCTGGAAGGAAATGCTTGTCAATGTGCTTTATACATCTCTCATGTCAAATTGTCAATGACTTTGCTGCATTCTTATGTAGTCATGCTTTTAATTTTTTTAATATCATTGACATAAAAAAGTTTAGTTCCTAACTCTTTAAGTGATGATTTCTGAAATACCTATAGCTGCAAAATGTGGGCAAGATCAGGAATTAATACTTGAACTTACACATACGTAATCCTGGTTTGTTAGCAAATCTCAGAAGTTTTCAAATCTATTTGTATTTCTTTGGGATAAAGACTGTTCATTACGATTGCTTGTATGGCAATGGCCAGATGTGGTAGGAGCTCCACGTTAAGGTATAGGTATGGCATCGTTTACATGTACGACTACACCGATTGCAAATTATATTACAGAATAATGCACTCCTATGATACAAACATTGTACTTGTATCGTCAAGCACATATCTGTTCATTTATTAATCCAGATATTCAATATAAAGTAGGCTCGCATTTTTGTTATGCAGATATACCCATCAGAAAAAAGTAATCACCATTTTTGTTTTTTAAGAAATTGTCACCGCTTGCAAAAGTATGCGTTGCTCAGCACAGCCTGTGTTTGGTTTATACATCTTCAAGCCGTAATTTTAATTTTGAATGAATGAAGACCCACTTTGCACAGTGAAATATTGCGTATGTACAGCATCTACACATATTTAATTCACACAAATTTTGTCCAAAGAAAGCTTTCAACTACTAGCAGCTCATTGATGAGCATGCCTTCAAACTGTCTGTTTATAGTAGGATGCAGGCAGGCTCAGTATTTACCCTTATCATATTAAAAAGCCAAAGTGATGTTCAGTTTGTACAATACAGCAATTGAAGAAAGTCATTTCATTTAAGACCAATATTGGGCAATGTTAGCAAAATAGTCATGATGTCCAGTGCTATTAATAATTTATTTAATCTTTATTCAACAGGGTAGGACCATAATTAATTATTTAGAATACTGTTATTTTAGGGGCCCTGCATAACATTGAGTACTAAGACATGAATATACATGAGATCATTACTTTTTGACTATTTAGTATGAATACATCAATACAAAGCAGGATTATATACCCTATTTTCAGTGACCTTAAATACATGTGAATTCATCATGCCAATATTTGTATGATTCAAAACTTCTAACCTGCTAATCGATAGAGGGATACTTATGAATACATGTAGCCTTTTTTTTTAACTTGGTTTTCATTTCAGGGTTGTACAGTATTATAGAAACACTCACCTCTCTCCATTGGCTGACCTAATCTTGTTTGTACATTAATTTGTCTTGTTCAGTGAGGACTTCTAATTGTTCACCTGTACTGTTCATTTTGTGCTGGCTGTAATAGCTTCATGTTTGCTTTCAAAACCATGGATCTACTTAAAGTTAACCAGTGTGGTGTACAAACTTTTAATATTGTAATCTTTTCAAGAAGGAAGTGAAGAAATCGTTCTCATCTAGAAGCACGCTTACTTCAAACTCTGATTAAATTTGCCTCAATCACAGTCCCAGGTCTTCCAGATCTTAACTTCAAAGGTTTAATACCATCATATATCAGTGAGCATTTTGGGCCACCCTGGTTAAACTTCTATAATGTTGGCTTGCTTTGCTTGAAAAAAAAAATATATATGTGGCATGCTCTTTTGTGTGTTCACATACACAATTAATTCTAATAAAAGTAGAGAATGTCTTATATTAATAGAAGGATATAATAAAAACTGAAACAAAATACCCAATGATATGTTTGTAGCATATGAAGCCTCTTATTACCAAGGCTAATATTAGTATCAATAATAGATATTGAAAGTAATAAAATCTCAAAAGAGGAATTAAAATCTTAAAAGAGAAAATGACAACCCGAAAGCTCAATGCCAATAAATGAAAGAAATTACTAATTCAATTAATATATTACAGATATCAATTGATCAGCAACATAGAATTCTAGAATTGTATTTAATATTCAAACAATAGAACAAATTATATTTTGCATTAACAATAATAGCTATCATTTCCTGTAGAGCCATTTGAAGCAAATGCAGCTGCTCAGAAAATTTTGTTGTAAATCATTAAAGTACTAGCGGTATAGTGCTAGCTCTGGGCAATGGTTGATACTAGTAACCTATAAACCCTACAGGATCGAGGTCCAGTAGTAGATCTTCCAAGAGCAGCAAGAGTAGCAAAAGCAGCAAGAGAGGATCTGGTTTCTTTGGCCTTCGCAGGAGCTCATCGAGCGGCAGTGAGAAAGATGAGAAGAAATAGAAAGGTGATGATCACATCTATTTAGTAGGATCATCTCATTTTGTAGAGGGGCACCCTTTTTGGCTTTTGGCCGTCAGGATGTAGTTTGCAAGCAAAGACTCAAATTTGACACCTCGATAAACTATGTCTAGAATGGAGACTAGTCCCTCTTTTCTGAGTCAAATTGGAATAAGAGAGCAGCAACAGTACTTTAAGTGAATGTAGCCCCTTCAGAGACTGATTTTGTTTATATAATTTGTAGGCAAAAACCAAAGGTATGTGCCTGTAAAACCTGCTGCTTCTCAACCAGGGTTTTTTTTCCTCTGAAGTCTGAATGTCATTTTTTTTTTACTGTACATACAAATTGTGTTCAGTAATTCAGAAGCTCTCTCCAGGCACAGCCAGTTCTTATAATGATTATCTTCATTCTTGCAAAATACTTAGAAGTGATGATTGCATGACATGCTTTCTAACATAGATATCCCTGCATATCCCTGCATACAACAAATAAGCAACCTTCCGCTTTATCACAGCATATCTTTCTTTTCTACTTTTTGGTCTTCTGTCATAGAAAGCACAGACGTGAGCTGCTGTTGATATTGTTATTAAAGATATGATTTAAGAAATTAAAGCTAGCTATCCCCTATTCCTCAGCCACCCCCAAAATTTTGTCAAGTTTGTTTGAGAAAGTATGAGTTAACACGTCAGTGAAGACTGCCTGCCTGTAATGATCACTTTTCTTTTCTTCCTTGAGCAGCCTTAATATACAGGATTCGGTTTACCAAACCCTCTCCTGGGTCCCGTAACACAAAGCTTAGCAATCATCTTTTTATAAGAATATCTTAGCAATTGATCGCATTGACTACAATGTAAAATCAGTCATTAAATTATTATGATAATCACTAACCTCTGTGATATGGGACGCTGATTGTGTTCACATTCACAGTTTTATTCTATCCCTTCAGTTTAATGTTGTCCATTTATATATTATCTATATACCTCATGATTTGTAGTGTGTGATTGCCAAATTGGAAAAAAAGGCTTCCTTAAATCTGTATGCATTTACCTCTTTGCTGTGAACAAATGTAATTTCTTGATATAGGGGGCTAATGTAAAATAATTATACTTTGAATTGCATTTGATCACAGAATTTAGGACAAGGATGCTTGAACTGATGATTTCATTTGGCAAGACCTTCATCCAGTGGCGGACCGTGACTCAGAGGAGGCAAAGCATTGGAGGGGCACTGTATTGTTTGTGAACAATGCTGTTCCCCTCCAATGCTTTGTCTCCTCCGGGTCACTGTCCGCCACTGACTTTATCCAGTGATTCCTTCCAATTTTGAGAGCAAAAAAGATTTAAATTATGTACATGCTGTACCCCTCCTACTACACATAACAGTATAGATTTAAGGTCAGGACCCTGTTTCACGATACCCATTATCATCAAGTTGCTTTCACTGGACATTATAAGGTGCTATTTTCTTTTATTGTTGTGTCATCGGCTGAGAACACATTTGGCACACACTGTAGAAATTTAGTTTCTTTATTTGTGTGTGTGGTGAAACAGGGTACTAGTTATCTGGATCTTGCTGTTTTATTAATCATTCAGCTGGTATAATTTCAAGATACATGTCATTTTTGAGATGGGAAGGCAGTAACACACAATCCAACTTCCATGTCGTTGAACACCAAGGTCAAGTCCTTGGACCCCCCCTAAAAAAAAAAAAATCAAGTTTATGTATGGAGTAAATTTATGACTACGTCAAAATGTTATTCACCACAATAAAGTGAGATATGGCTCTTTGAGCTCTTGAATGTGTCAGTTGGTTCAAGGCATAGTTTTTCTTCATACTTCTGAATATTATGTTGACTCGAGATGAAATGACTCAAGGATTTCCTGTTGATCATATCTAGACGAGTTCTGAATTCTTGAGCAGTTGATTTGGGCATCGTCCTGATGTCTGTGTACTAGAACTTACTAGATTCCTTTGTCATTGTCATGTCATCATCATTCTTATCCTCAACATAATCATCGTCAACATCACCACCATCATCAACACTGTCATCATGATTGATGCCACCATCATTAACATTAATACCATCATCACTATCAATAACATCAACACCATCATCATCATTATCGTTGCTGTCATCATCAATACCATCATTTTCGACATGCTCATTATCATCACCATTATCATCATCATCATCACCACCAACACCACCACCACCACCCCCTCCACCCCCACTACCACAACCATCACCACCATCATAAACACTAACCATCACCTCACCACCACAAACCTTGTTATTTACATGACAGGGCTATTGCTGGAGTATGTGAGTTTTAATATGACATTTGGCAGTGTAAATTCTTCAGTAATTTTTGTTATCTCTTCTCTTATGTCTTTTACAGATGAAAAGCCAGCAGAAGAAAAGACGGATGAGGCAGAAGAGCAAAAGGAAGAATAAAAAAATAAAATGATTGGAATTGATTAGATTATTTTCAAACGTTCCCGGGTCTTCATCATGCTGACTGAAGATCTAGAAAAAGAATGGATCTTATTACGAGGCACAAACCATTTGGAGAATGTATAAGAAATTATGAACTGTCTATTGCAAAAGGAGAAGAAAAAACAACAGCAATTCAAGTGTGAAATCTTCTGAAAATTGAATGTTTTATATGCAATTCATTCACTCTATGTTGGGATCTCATATAGGAAATATCTCTGATTTTGCACCGAGTTCTCATGATTTGGAATGACTTAATAGTGAATTACGAAATGAAACTGGAGAAATTTCTTGTTGTATAATTTCATTTAACATGTTATAAAAAACAATTCTACATTCAACCAGCCTGCCCGAGTTCTGTTTAACTTTTACATGATCATGTTCTTCAAACGTGTGTAGTTACTATTTTAATTGCCGTACATTCGATATTTTTGGAGGGGGGGGGGGTGGGCAAGAAAAATATTGAAATTGTACAAGAGCATATGCAAGTAAGGGAGAGAAGAACCCTTGGCTCTGTTTCATAAAGCCTTGTTGTAGCAATAAAATAATGCACAATTTCTGTAGCAAGTTTACTACCAGCCAATAAGTAACTTACAATTTTTACTGCACATTTGTTACTACTCAAGGTTTTATGAAATTGGCCTCAGGTTAAACACCTGGGAGTTGTTTTTCCTTACATTTTCATACTGAAATTAAAGGAGTGCATAATGTGAATAAGTTGTTGCAAGATTTATTATAAGAAAGTGTATTTTAAAACTTTTGTCCCCATCCCATATCGGTCTTCTGTAATAAGAAATTACACTCTATGGAGTCTAAGCAGATAAATTTCATCACAGAATTGAAAAGCACACCACCGTTTGTTTGCCTGTTTGTAAGCAATATATATTTCTTCCACCCTTAAATCTTTCTCATTTTGAAATACTAGATTTCAATACTTCATTTGTATGTCAAGCAATAAAACATTCTTTTAGTTATCAAATACTATATATCAACAAATGACCAATATCAATGATATCAGACACGTTTCTTGCATAACAAAGTATCATTCATGAAATACATACACATGTTCATTTAGATGTGGTTTGTATTTGTGTTATTTCAAGGAGAAATTCTCCCTGGTATCAAGTTAAGAAAAAAAAAAAACCATTAATGAAGGTTTGATGAAAAGCCATCAATATCAAAGGATAGCAGAGTTATTAATTAGTCAAAAAACTATGTTACCTCACTTGCCTACTGTTTCCCCATATGCTGTATTACAAATTCCATAAATTCCCCCTTTTCCCCCCGTTTCGTGACTGAGCAAATTTTATTCTTTTTAGAGAGAAAGGTGTTTGACATACTGTCATATTTAGTACAGAGGTAAACCTTATATTTGAAATTTCTATAGTACAAGTAACATTAATAATCATAAATAATTCATAACACTGTTAATCTTTGATGGGTTAGAAATATACATTATGTGTCTAATTTTCTGCTTTAATGAATGTTGTGATTGCCTTCTACTTTGAAGATATCTTTTTTCTTTATAATCGATATTTTACCTATATTCCAAAGGAAAATGATGAGATGTTAAGATTGCATAGCAATCATGTGTTAAATTGGGATGATATTGTATGTATTCTATTTAATTTTCAACTGCTTTGTAGTTTTTAAAATGTTTATTTATTTTGGTGACTTTGTATGAGAGGAGACAGGGGAATCGTTTTCTGTAAAGGGAGACTTTTAGGTGTCCCGTTTTAGAAATCTTTGATATTCTAGAATAATAAATTTGAGCTGATTTAAACATGAAGTTAGAAGTTCATTTCTCAAAAATGGTTTTATAAGCAATTTCTTCCAGAAAACGCATGAGGAGCTTTTCTGAAAGGTCTTGATCCTTTATTTGCCTTCATTTTGCAACAAAGAAGGGTATTGTAGTAATAAAACTACTACAATTCTTCAAAATGTACTTCAAGTTTTGTAGTTATTCAAGAAATGCCTTTTAATTTGTTTCATGGCTTTGTTGCCAATACTGTGCTTTATTCAAAATCAGAGAAAGTCAAATTATTGTACATAAATTATTTTATGTATTGTAAATAATACATTTTTTAACCAGATTCTATTATACTCCATGAAGTTGGGTATGAAATAAGTATTCATGTTATTCCAGTCATATCGGATCTTTCATTGATAGTTGTGGCGAAAGCAGTGTTGTAAATAATTTTTGTTTCAGGTGTATATTGCATGTATGTACAAAAATGTGTTATTCAACCGTCCAATAATAAATGTTTGCTACTTGTAAAGAAATGTGAACAAATTTTTTTTTCCCATTCATTCTTGTCAACCATTTTGAGACAGTGTGAGAGGAGTTTCAGGAATTCATGAAAATTGTTACTTTCTGGTGAATATAGTAAGCAGTCAGCTTATGAAAATTGACTAAAAAATGCTATTCATTTTTTGAGTTTCTTCACAATTAATGACTGTAAATATGATGGGGTTCATGGGGAATCCTTATCTGGCCATTTGAGGGGCATTTGGATATATTTCAATGCAAATTATGCGTATGTAGGAAAATGTAGGGGGTAAATACCCGAACAGACAATCATTTGTTTTATATTAACAGCATGAGACAAAAATAGAAGAATGATTTAACACCCAAAATACTTGGACTGATTGATTTATTCTAGCACCTTATGGTAGGATATTGCAGCACAATAAAAACTGAGGCATTGTTTGCACATTCTACTCTTGAATATTAATAACAATGTGTATGTAATCTACTTCACACAGTGATTAAACATAATAAAATTCCAGCAAGCCTTTTGAACTGAAATACAGGTAAAACTAGTATGAAAAAGTAGTAATTTCCGGTAAAAGGAAAGTAAAACATTTTCATTTTTCTTACAAAAAATTAAAGGGGAAAATTACAGAGTATATGAATGCTACCAACATTTAAGAAATAATTTGATATTTAGAAAATCTAATTTTGATATTTCAGAGAAAGTAAAGTCCTTAAAATCTAAGAAATCATACAAATGAGCTTTAAAACAAATCCTAATGACACTTGCTGCTAGCTCCATGTCCATCTACACAGAGGAAAATGGTTATTCCAGTGGCAAAATGATAACTTCTATACAATTTAAAGAAAAAACATTTCATATTTTTGATAAAATTTCAGTGACAATATTACGGTCTTTTTTTGGTACTTATTTGCAGATTACAAACTGAAATCCTATCCATATAACAATTCGATTCATCAGGCCAAATTACAATGGAGTTGTTAGATCATCAGGATCATGATTAAATGCCAGGAATGAACCAAGTACTCATTCTTTTTTTTCAGAGCAACTGTCTTATAACATTAATGAATAAGAAATGCATTATTTTTAAATGTTGGGCAAGTTAGCAATAATTTTTCAATATTTTTTTTTTTCACAAAATCTATGATTCATGATTATTATGGGTACTTAAACACCCCTCATGAATCTATGATTAAACAAAGGTACAAATTGGATCATATTAGTGTGCCAAAAATAACATTTCAATTCAATAAACACAACTAATTCCACATTCAAGCCCTGTAACATACTACTGCCTAATGACTGTATGCATCCTAAATGTCTAATATCAGATGAATCAATTGCAAATATTGGTTTCGAACATTTAGATCACATTTACTATGTTTCCACTGCCCATGTAATCACTGATAAAAATACAGCATATCAAATGTGGAAGTATAACAAATGTAAGGAAATGTAAGTAAAAATCATTTGAACATTAGCACTTTAATATTAATTTAGAAGTAGACCCTGTTAAACTGATGCATAAACTACATATAAATGTAATAACAATCAATTGCATAATACTAATTTCATTTCTTCATGTTGCATTGATACCACAATTGTTTCTGAATGACAAATTTCAGATTCAATCTATTGCTAATCTGTAATTCAATACAAACTTGATATTGTTTTTTTTATTGAGGTAGACATCTGACAAATACTAGAATGATTTTTGTTATCTGTCTTAAATCAGAATATTGCTTTCATATTGCTTGGCACATCTGTGTAGTCCTGCTTAAAGGTCAAGTCCACCTCAGAAAAATGTTGATTTGAATGAATAGAGAAAAATCCGACAAGCATAATGCTGAAAATTTCATCAAAATCGGATGTAAAATAAGAAAGTTATGACATTTCAAAGTTTCGCTTATTTTTAACAAAATAGTTATATGAACGAGCCAGTTACATCCAGATGAGAGAGTCGATGATGTCACTCACTCACTATTTCTTTTGTTTTTTATTGTTTGAATTATACAATATTTCAATTTTTACGAATTTGATGATTAGGACCTCCTTGCCTGAAGAACAAAATGTTAAAATAATGGAATTCCACGTGTTCAGGGAGAAATGAAACTTCATTTCACATGGCAATGACGAGAAAATCAAAATATTTCATATTTCATATAATAAAATACAAAAGAAATAGTGAGTGAGTGACATCATCGACTCTCTCATCTGGATGTAACTGGCTCGTTCATATAACTATTTTGTCAAAAATAAGCGAAACTTTAAAATTTCATAACTTTCTTATTTTACATCCGATTTTGATGAAATTTCCAGTGTTATGCTTGTTGATTTTTTCTCTTTTTATTCAAATCAAGTTTTTGTTGGGGTGGACTTGTCCTTTAAATAAAGAAATACAATTTGTATTTATGGCCAACTCTATATAAGTTTAATACGTTTTGTCTGCACTGGCCAAATTTTTTTTTCAGGAGGAACAAGATCTTTTGCATCTCAGCTATGGCATGTTTCCTGTACATAGAAAAGATATCTATAGGTTGTACAGGGTCATCTCTAAGCAGCACCATGTATGACCTTAATCACTATTCGCTGTAAATATATTTAATGCAAATTCAGGCATATATTATCCTATCAACTTCATTCAAAACATAATACATGTGTAAAGTTACATTCATACAGTCTCACATTGCACAAGTGTTTAAGAAAGTACAAAAAACATCACTGGGATCTGCTTCATGAACTGAACATCAAAAGGATTTGATTTACCCTCTGACCCTCAATAAATTGTTTCAAGAGCTGTAAATTGCTGTCTAAAAACTAATTACAATAATTTTCCAAACGATATTTCTAATCGATTTCAAAATCAATGATTGTCATCACAATATGATCAAACAACATCATACCTGATCAAACTTCAACTCTTGGTCATCTTGGAAAATAATGGTCTATTTCAACCCTGCCAATACAAATTTGGTCACTCACACACAATTTTACAATAGCACAGAATCTTATACAGTTTAATCAACACATCAGTGCAAAAAAATGTTAACTTAGTTGTTTTTTGAGTGGAAAATTACTTCAGTATAATAAAAAAAAATCCTTTCCAGCATTTGATGATTAGAAACTTCACAAAGTCGATGTTTCTTGCATGAAAATGTTAAATGACATAACCTATCATTAATGTGGTTTCTATTTGAGTGTATTCTAAGCAACCAAGGAAACAATTTCAAGCACCAGCAATCACAGTTATTTCTTATGCAATTCATCTACAAAGCTCTTTCAATATGGAGACACTTGCTTTGCTAACCTGCCGATTATTTGTTTTGTTAAGCTCATAAATTAATTATTTTAATATCAATTTCAGTGCAGCCTTGATTAATTTTGGACGGTATGTGTGCAATGATAAAAAGATTGCACATTCAGCTCTCATTCCTTGGTATACGACAAGCTTATCAGGCATTGTATAAAAGGTACTATTAATGATGCTTAAAATATCAGCGCACAGAAATTTTTGAAAAGATGGTCAGTAATGACATAATTCATTATCTAGAAGGCAAACATGTTTTTTTTCCATTTGTAGAAAACAAGAAAGAGACCTTTCAAAGTTATGCATTGATCTCCAGATGTAAGTGATCTAGATGACACATTACAACATTGTCTGCTTTAAGAAAAGATTGTTATAAAGTGCTATTGAACAGCCATACATGTAAAAAAGGTCAACTATTAATGTCTCATATAAATAATCATACTTCACTGATCATATCAAATTGGTCCACAAGCTACAATATTCTGTATCTTCAATACAATACAACATTAAAGTGATAAAATTGCACAAGAATCTTTACCTATAAACTGTCCAATATAGAGGGACATTTTCACTGCTTGACCAATGGCTCATGATGAGATATGGGCTCAAGAGAGAAATGACCTTTCTTCCTGGCTTCCTTTATGCTGCAGTCACATTTTTCCTATGGTGCCTGCACGTCAAGTCGAAAATAGCCATTTTGTGTATTTCTGTATGAACTACCTACATGCAGCTGGTACAAAAATCACAAATTTAATGTCAATTTGAACAATGCCAAGGTCATCTAATGAATTGCGTACTCCGAATCATGATACTTTTTTCACGGAATGCTCCTAAAACTTGAGGCATGTATATTCTACAACAGCAGTTGTTCCTGTCACAATCTCATCAGATAATACCGAGACAGATTCCATATCCATGTGATCGCACAGGTGTATTAGAGATTAACCATGACTTAACATAATATAGAAGAGCTCATGATTAACTGGTTCTTTAAATATAATCTAGTTTGGTCCATATTCTAAACTGTAGTTTACCCAATTTATGTATGTGATTTAATTACCGGTCGCCCCAAATGCCAAAGGTTGTTTAAATGCTGTTATTTTCAATGTTTCCCAGATATCAGGGTATCATTTCATGAAAGCTTTAAGCACTGACAACTGACAAAGTTATTGTTGTGCTTGAAATATTATATTCCTCACTTTGTTTAATGTATAAGTGTGGTTTTGTTTCTTTCACTCTCTTCCAAACGTGACAGATAATTACTCCAGCGTTGTCAGATGAACTTATTCATTGTCACCTAAATTATTTTATGTAACTCCTGCCGACTATTAAAACGGTCTAAAAAAAGTTAGCTATCTTGAAATCTCTAACCAAAGTGTTACATAAAAAGTTAGCTATCTTGAAATCTCTAACCAAAGTGTTACATAAAATTGGCGTAGTCAGCAGGATATCAGATAAGCAGGTATCAGGAAAATCAGGAGCAGCCAGGTGTACAGGCTGAACCAGCCTTGAGCAGCGATGGAAGACAACCAAACTATAGCATCCTGGTTACTCATCAAATTCGGAATGTTCCAGTATTCATTGGGCGTGAGAGCAAATCTTTGAGGACTAGATACAGGACATCCAATACATGTTAGTAGCATCACCGCAGCCAGTCAATATGGAATTCTCGACCATAGTGTGAAACCTTGGTGGGGAAGCTAGAAGACTGGTCCTTAATATCCCTCCTCACGAGCAAACTCCAACGAGAGCGTTTGAGGTATTGAGAGGGGAATATTCGGACTATTTTTACAGTGGTGACCCACGGCAGCATGAGAAGGTGGGATCCTATGCTGTTGCCCTGGAGGGCAATTTGAGCACGACTGAGGAAAGGACATATCTTAGGGTAATGGTAGAGGACAGGGACGTGAAGCTGACCCATCAATTCATGAGAGGGTTGGTCGATGATGAAGTCCGCTCCCGCCTAACCCCTTTGAGGCCAAGAGAAATTACATTCCGTGCGCTCACGGAGGAACTTAGGATAATGGCCCGGGAAAGATCTTGCAGGCGGGGCCATAGCCGGAGACCAGTCCAGTACCACTAAATGAGCGCTGGAAATGACCCAGCAATGAATGAGGTACTGTGCCTCCTTCACGGTATTTAAGGGGACCAGCGGGACCACAACAAACAAATGGTGGAGCTGGAAGAGGATGGATGCTCTGGAAGCTACTACGAGCAGGGATTCCGCAAAGATTCAACGTCCAAGCCGAAAAAAGATTTACTGACAGTTGGTCTAATATCACTTGGTCTAATCATTAGATGGGCTAACAACATTTGGGCTAAACCCACTTAGTCCAATTCTCTTTTGGTCTAATAGCCAATTGGTCTAATGCCTAGTTGGGCCACTTTGTCTAATTTGAATATACAGCCTGCTCAAGGAAACAGGATGGCATTTACTGCCTCTCGTGGGTGTTGTTTTCCTCTCCTGCTCATTGCGGAAAGCGGGCATCTGCTCTCATCAACTCCCCATTCAGGTCATGGAAAGATGCCGAAGGAGACCTTTCAAAACATGGAACTTTATATTATCATTAACATTCTTGGGCCAAGTTACAGGAATTTTCTCGTACCATGAAGAGGCCATCGAGTCGAATTGATTCAACTTTAACAAGGGCTGTTGCACAGCAAGTTGAGAAGAATAGAAAGGTATTAACCTCTATAATAAAGTGCATTGATGTGTGTGGCAGACAAGGGATAGCAATGCGGGGCCACAAAGATGACGGCTTGGACGTTGCTTCTGACAATACTAACCTTGGCAATCTTAAGGCCCTACTTGAATTAAAAGTAGATGCAGGTGATGCTGTTTTACGCGAACATCTAGAAAATTGCCAAAGAAATGCAATGTACATATCCAAGACTTCTGAAAATGAACTTCTTGATTGCATTAAGAAAACGGTACAGGACATCATTGTCAAAGAGATCCAGCATCAGACGGAAGGTGCCGTATATGGTATAAGTGCAGATGAAGTGACCGATGCTAGCAATTGTGGAGAAGTTCTTACAGTTCCTTCCTTGTGAAGTAATTACTGGAAGTTCAATTTGTGGAGAACTTGTCACGACATTGAACAAAGTCGGCCTTAACCCGTCTGTAGGTCGCAGACGTATGACGGAGCCAGTAACCTGGCAGGTTGCCATAAGGGTCTGGCAGCAAGATAAAGAGAAAGCACCCCGTGCAACTTGCTTTCATTGTGCCAGCCATGTTTTAAACTTAGTAATATTAAAGGCATCTAATGTTGGCGAGGTGAGAGCAATGTATGGAACTCTGCAAACAGTAGGAGTCTTTTTCAAGAGTTCACCTAAAAGACAAAGATGCCTGGAGAAAACAATCTTGGACGTCAACAGGAAAAGGGAAACAGTTCAACTGCCTAAAATAGGGGGGAAAAAACTAAAGAGTCAGTGTGAAACCAGATGGGTGGAACGCAAACAAGTATTTGTGCACTTTAGTGACATGTACGAGGCAGTTCTCGGTGCCCTTAAGGCAATTCAAAGAAATCTTGGTTGAGACTCAGATTCTGTCACCCAAGTGAGTGGGCTAGCTAGGAGTATTTCAAGCTCCACATTCATCACAGCGTTTCATGTCTGCAGGCATTTGTTTGGGTTCACAAAAGCACTCAGCACCCAGCTTCAGGGAAGCAGCAAAGATATTCTTGAAGCTTATGATGATGTCAAACTGATTAAGGAAGAATTGAAAGCAATACGAGCTAATATCAAGGAAGAGTTCGAAACGAACATATTTCCTGAAATGGTGAAAATGAGCAACCTTGCTGGCGAAGAACTGCATATACCTCGAAGATGTATCAGGCAAACCAGGCAGAGGAACCTTCCTGTTGAGGATTTATCCGATTATTTTCGAATCGGGATATCCCATGAATTCTTAGACGGACTCAATACTGAAATCGATGAAAGATTCAATGACCTTACGTCTCAAGCTGTCAAGGCCCTTGCTTTTATTCCAGGAAATCACCACCTGCTTGACTCAGCATGTATGGGCGAATTACATAAGTTTTATGGACCAGACTTACCCTCACCTGATTCATTCTCTCAGGAACTGCGACTGTGGAAACGCCGTTGGACAGGAAACACCTGTGCCTCACTATCACTCACTGATGCATATCAGCAATGCAACATTCTTCAATATCCTAAAGTTCACAGAATCTTGCATCTAGTTATGCTAAAACCTGTGACCAGCTGTGGTGTAGAGAGGGCAAATTCTTTGTTGAGATTTATAAAAACTCCATTCAGAAGCACAATGAGCGGAGGTCGCCCAAATGATCTGATGCTGCTCTTTACCCACAGGGATATCAAACTTGACTATGACAAGGTTATTAACCTATTTGCAACTAGGTATCCTCGTAGAATTATACCATCACTGGAGACCTTCAAATCTAAACTGAAGTCTTATCTTTCTAACAGTATTAGTTATTGGCACTTTGACACTCTTCCAAACTTTCTCATTCTTTCTTTCCTTGTGCGCCTCGGAATAGAATATTTCTAGATAGATGGCGCTATATAAATGCCTATTATTACTATTAATATTGGGAAATCCACTTCATCACTGAGAACATATTGGCCATTCCATGAAAAATGGTGAGTAGTAAAAGTAAAATCTAAAGATTGGCTCTATTTTGAATGAAATTTTAATTGATTGGTTGACTTTGCTAGGAATCTTGATTAAAGGTAACCAAAACCCGCACATAAGGGACTTCGCGCTCGTTATGTAGGCTGTGAGAAAGATTTTTTTTGTAGGCTGTGAGAAAGATTTTTTTTTGTGCCCCCCCTTTTTGAAAATCCTGGATCCGCCCCTGTGTACAGTTTCAGATTAATGTTAGACTCGTGATGTGAAACTAAATTGTCTTACCGAGGCTCAATCATCTAATTGTCGAACTTGGCTTACATCAAAGGCATAATCTCAATCACCATATGTATGCTGATGACACGCAAATATATTTTTCGTGCTCTCCTACACAAGAGGAAGTTGATGCCTGGATTGCTCGTGTTGAAGCCTGTTTAAGTGAAATTAGGAACTGGATGATGGAGAATTATTTGAAGCTTAATGATGACAAAACTCAGTTTCTTATGCTGGGTTCTAAGCTGCAACTAGCCAAGCTGACAATTCCAAATTTGCATATTGGTTCCTTATCTATTACTCCAGTGGATAAAGTTCGAAATCTAGGAGTAATTTTTGACTCAAATATGACAATGGAATCGCAAGTATCATCGAGTGTTAAACCTGTGATCTACAGTCTCCGCAATCTCCATATTGTTCGCAAATATCTCCCTAAAAAAGCTGCTGAGCAGCTTGTTCATACATTTGTTACTTCTCGCATCGATTGTTGTAACTCTTTGTTGTACGGCATTCCCATGTCTCAAGTAAAGAGACTTCAACTTGTTCAGAATGCCGCTGCACGTCTAGTTACCTATACGCGGAGGTCTTCCCATATCACACCAGTCCTTAAGTCCCTTCATTGGCTTCCTGTTCAACATCGTCTCACCTATAAAATTCTTCTGATAGCATATCGTGCGCTGACCTTCTCTTCACCAGAATACATCTCATCTCTTCTTGATTTTCGCAAGCCTGGTTGCTCTGGTCTTCACTCTTCTAAGACTTCTAATCTTGATCTTTCTATTCCAAAAACCAGACGGTCATGGGGAGATCGGCATTTGCATCAGCTGCTCCCCGTCTATGGAACAATCTTCCAACTAGACTAAAAGACTGTAGATCAGTAGAACATTTCAAGGCCAGTTTGAAAACTTATTTAATGGCCAAATTGTAAGTGTACCAGTAGAGAGTTAAGTTTATTGTAAGCGCCTTGAGCACCCCTAATATTATTATTATTATTATTATTACATCTACGGATGACATGGAAGTTTTTAAAACTTCCAAGTTTTTAAAACTTCCAAAGGCAAGTCTTACATAGCCTATCAAGGTTTCTCCTACACGGAGAGGAGAAGGGCAAACGGATTTATTTACTGGCGGTGCAGGAACTGGAGAGTGTGCTCGGGTACCCTCATAACTATTGAGGGGGCAGGGCACATGGGGTACCGAAATCCACGGGAGAGCGTGAAGCACTCTCACCCCCAGATGTTGATGCTATAACTGTGGAACGCACACAATCATACATAAATGAAAGATCTGCTAACGAACTGTCCACCGTGCCATCCATTTACAGGGATGAGCATGTAAACCTGTTGTTGAATGATCGTGCGGCAGCGGCAGCTGCACTACCCCCTTTCAGGTAGGCCTACGAAGTGATATGGATATAAGACCAAGTGGAAATTAGACCAATTGGATATTATTAGACCAAGTGGAAATTAGACTAAATGGAAATTAGACCAAGTGAAAATTAGACCAAACGGTCATTAGACCATATAACAATTAGACGAAATGAACATTAGACCAAGTGGAGATTAGCCGAAGTGGAAATTAGATCAAGTGGTGTTAGACTAACTGCAAATTAGACTAAATGGTTTTAGCCCAACTGCTTATTAGCCATATTGGATATTAGACCAAGTGGGAATGAGACAAATTTGATATTAGACCAAGTGAGAATTAGCCCAAATGGAAATTAGACGAATTGGATATTGGACCAAGTGGGAATTAGACGAAGTGGATATTAGACGAACTGGTTGTAGACGAAATTGGTTTAGATTATGTGAAGATGAACGACCTGATAAGTAGACCGAGTGATATTAGACCATCCAATAATTCACCAATTACTCCAGCGTTGTCAGATAAACTTCTTGATTGTCACCTGAATTATTTTATGTAACACCTGCCTCTTTTTTTGACCACGACTATTAAAACGGTCTCAAGAAGTTAGCTATCTTGAAATCTCCAACCAAAGTGTTTCATTATCATTACTGCTTTGGCACTATGCTCCTGAGATGCAAAGAGAGAACCAAATCACTGTGACCCACAGGTCTCTCCTCCAGATATAACTGATTGGAGTGAAGTTGGATAGTTTGAGGAGGATGAGAATACTTTAAAGTCCAACTTAAATGTCAGATTAATACGTTTGGCTGCCCAGATTTCACCCTCATATCAAAACCACGGTTTAACTGGAGTTATGACATCAAAATTAACCAGTCTGTGCACCCCATCCCATTACTTGAGGGCGCTCTGGTAAATTTCCGACACACATCAGCACCGAGTACAATAGATAATACATATACATTAGTGCACAGTACAGCTGCAGAACATATTACCAGATACCCGTTTTACGAGCTAAGATGTGAATCATGCACAGATTGTCTGTATGGAGTTGATGATGTCCATATAAAATGGTTGAAGAGACTTAACTGAAGGATGTCATCTCCATACCTTGAACGTCTTATTGAAAGTCTGTCAAGAGAAATAAAAACAAAGCAGACCATTTGTCAAAAATTTGTTTGGTTATGAATTGATTAGCTTTCATTATAATTATGTTGCAGTTATTGTAAGCATGTTCAATTTTGGGCCTTGAAAATTGTGAAATTTTTAAACTGAATAAATAAATAAAATTAATTAAATGAATAAAATAAAAATAATTGAACCATCTCTGATCACAGGCTACTCCTAGCCTAGATTGCAATTATCAAGTCAACATACTTTGAATATCATACTGAAAGGATTAAAGGGAGGGAAATAACAGTAGTCTGGATGAGCTACAAAAATAAACTGCAGTGCTTTTTTAAATACACAATTCACTTGAATCGTGACTACTGAATTGTTATAGCTTATAGGAATTTTTTCTTTAATATCTAGTAACATACTTTGAAGTCTAATACATGTAGAAGTCTGTAATGAGGATAAAAAACCCTTCTGAACCATTTGTTAAACAGTATTAAACTATGAACACTGACTAGGTTCAGAATGTTTTCATTATCTTTATAAATATTCAGTAGCATACACTATAAGATTCCAGATTCAAGACAAAAATATGCATATTTTTCTTACATAGCTGCACTTGCAAACATGGAATTTACTTCCTTTTAGCCTTGTTTTCTCCAGCTCTGCAAATATTAACTATAATAGTAAAAGCATTTCAAACTAGAAACCAGGGGAGAGCTTCAGGAAAAGCACTTGATGGATGTTTTTTTTTTTTGGGGGGTAAAATATTAAGAGAGGATGTGTTGGGGGAGGAGCAGCAAGGAGGAATATACACAACACAAAAAAGAAAACACGTAAAACAATCTTACCTTCTTCACGTTGCTTGAATTTTTGAAAGTTATGGTCCCTGATAACCTGACCCTAAAATGTCTTCTCCACATAAAGCTTCTTTCCATCCTCATAGTGCCTTGGACAGAATCCCCAGTCTCTACATCATACCAGTCATCTAGAACTAAGGCTGCTTGCTTCCAGTGGGTCAGTCTAAAAGAGAGAATGAATACAAATGACAGTCTCTACATCATATCAATTGGTCGTTGACTGTACAGTCACAATGAAAATCAACCTGTTCGTCACCTACAGCATAATCTACAAAACCGTTAAATCAATTTCTCCAAAAAATCTAATCACTAATTTATGCATGAAATAAAAATGTTTACCCAAATGACAACAAGAAAGAAAAAAGGCCACTCACAGTTTCAATGTATAATTTCAGTAAAGCCCTGGATTATTAAGAAATATACCTATCAATATATTAATTTAAAAACAAAAAAGGGGGAAGGGAGAAAAAAAATCGCCCTTTGATTATTTTAAAGAAAAAAAATATAGAAGAATATATAGGATGGCAAAAATAATCAAACTGACTGGTTGCCAAATAAAAAGAACCCCCCCATTTGTCCTCCACTGCATGGTGCACAGAACAACCTGCCAAGGACTACTTTTTCAGAACAATAGTGTTCAGTAATCCATGGTTACAGAACTATATTCTAGCATACCCAGTAATAGAAGTTGTACCTTTTTAGCGATAAATATTTTATTGAATCTGATTCTATGCCGGTTTACTTTTTTTTTTTTATACAACCTGTACAGTACAACTGTTATGTGCAAGGTGTGAAATAGATGTTGGACTTACGGGACATGTGGACTGGTGTCCAGCACCACACATTTTGCACTGCTCTTCTCAAGGGGTTCAAAGTCCACACTGAACCAGGAAGCAAAGCCATGTAGAGTTCCTGCTTTGCTGATGGTAAATGAAAAATCCTGTTTGATCATCTGCCAAAGAAACATGTGAGAAGGTTATTTTTTTGGGATATGAAAAAAAATATTTAAAAAAAGAGATAAAATAAAAATTTAGCATTCCACTATGTGTTAAATTCTTTTTTATTACAAACAGTGAATGGTAGTGATTTTTTTACCTAATTGCCTTAGAAAGCATCAATGCTCGTAAGCAAGTAACCAGAGGACCAACGACTTAAGGTCCTCTCCGAGGGACCTGGCAATGAGGATTTAAATGCCTTACCAAAGGGCACTAGCGCACCAATTGGGGAGCAAACCCAGGTCACTGGAATATGAAACCCCCGCTCTCCTGACTGAGCTATTGTGCCTCCTCAATACATGCAGCATAATAACTCTGATGTGTTTCTGTCATTTTACATTTTACAGTAAGCTGAAATTTCATTCCCCTCAAAGGTTTGTACAAGAATCACAAATCCATCCACTGCAATTGTTTTCTGTACAATACCAAAGCCACAGCTTGTGTAAAAAAAGAAAGAAAAAGAACAACTTTGAAGCTGAACAAACCTCAAGATCTTCTATAGTAACCGTGTTGAGATCACATGAATATACAACGTCTCCTTCAGCTAACAGATCACTTGCATTGAGTGCTTCATTGATCAGAGGCTTGCAGAAGTATTCTGACATGGCAGCTGTTCTGTCAAAAATAATGAAAACAAAATTTTGAGTAAGTGTCAATTTGAAAATGAGGGAAAATCATCTCTGTATGGAGAGGCTGAATGCTCAGATAGGTATGAAAGTGAACTGCTTGTAACAAGTTTATATTGAAAACCTTCATCAAATTTACTCAAGCTGCTAATTAAAATTGGTTCATTAATCATTTTACTAATTTAACAATAAAAAATACAAATGTGGATACAGAATTTGTTATCATTCCCCTTAATGTTGAGATTTTAAGACTCAAACAATGAGTTGACAAATAAGAAATGCATTCCCAATAGATATTCACCCGTTATAGGGTAGCAGTTTTGCAATCAATTGCACAACAAGAATGTCAGCATTGCTTAAATTGTCAGGAGTGACAATTTCAAAGATAAAATGTATATGAAGATAATTTCATTTAAATTGGACACCTGATCAAAATAAATTTTCTGTAAAATTTTAGAATATATCGACTAAAACATGTTTTCACTTCATATCATCCCTACCACAACAGTGTTAGGGAATACACGTTCATATAAAGTATTTAGTGTCATGTAACATTGACATCAACTTTTAAGGGAATTACCAGAGCAAGTACAGAGTAGTGAGTCTTGGGAATCTTTAATCACATCATAAAATCTAAATTTTATAGCAAATGTGAGCCAGCATCCTTAGGAGTATTATTATTACTTATTATTTGTACTGCGCTTTTCCCCATTAGGTAAATGGATCAACTTGACTGAACCATAAAATGTTAAACAATGGTAATTCCACATTTTCAGGGAGAAATAAAACTTTGTTTCACAGGACAATGAGAAACTAAAAATATCCCATATGTGGTTGCTGTACTGAACAGACGTGGTTGCAGTACGGAGCAGACGTGCATGGTTGCTGTACTGAATTCAGACGTGGTTGCAGTACGGAGCGACCACCACCTTTAGTACTAAACTACTAAAGTCTGGACAGTGCCATAACCCACAATGCAGTACTCTGATCAATGTAGTCTTGTAATATAGAATCACTTGAATGATAAAACATTAATGCACTACTCAAATACATTAATACCACAATAATCATGTTACAAATTTATAATAGCAAAATAAGTACACAAAATCCATAAGCTAATTTACTCTTTTCATTATCAACAGTCACCTTAAAAGGTATATTTCAAGACTAGCTATTTATAACAAACAGTCAACGAGAGACCACACACAGTGTTGGCCAGTTCTCTCCCCCTTTAATGCCTAGTTGCCTATTGTTCAGTACGGATATGTGTCAAGTGCATTTATTCTGCCAGAAAAGTGCACTCACCTCAAGATAGAATAGTCCAGACCACAAACAGAGTCCCAGAAATGGATGCGATCCTTATGTTTGGGTGCAGAGGCTGGTGCCAGGAAGAGATGGGCTTGGGAAGGCCACATCTTACCATCCTCCTTCAACCATTGGTCCCGGGCAATAAGGACAGACTCGATCATGAACTCAAACTGAGGGAAAAGACATCGATTAGGATGGTTTTTATACTTACATGGTTCACATTGCAGTAGTTCATAACATTCAATAATGTATGTGGTGTATATTGAATCTTTATTTATCATCATATTCAAACAGTCAGACCGCAGGTCCCTATGCTAATGAGCAAAAAGGCCAGATTCATCCAAATCATCTCGTGGCTGAATCCTCCTCCTTGCAAAATCTCGTGATTCGTGAGACTTTCTTTCTCTAAGAATTTACCTGTTTTAACCTCAAGTTAAATGAAATATTATTGCACCATCAGATAGAGTAAATGTTACTCTTTCATATTGGTCATTTATTTTGTGTACAATATTTCGTTAAAAAAGTAAATTTCTGGCCTGAAAATGTGCCTCAAAACTGAATTTTCTTCCTCTGTTTTCTTTTGCAAATTGTGCAAAACTTTTTATTTTGAGCCTCAATGATATCTATATCACCATAAAGCTGAACTTCTGTCCTTTCTCACAATGCCACTCTTGATATGCGGCACCTTTTAATCGGGTCAAGATCACACTTTTCCCACCAAGGTACAAGACGAGATTTCTGAAATTTTGTACTTGCATGAAATCCAGAGTTCTGATTGGCTGGATAAGGTTCACAGAACAACAGGCGCGGGGTATTTGAGGAGATTACCACATGGGAAGTGTGACCTTCCCATGAACACAGGCACTGGAACCGTTGGAATTTGCCACTGTGTGGTCTCTTTGACCAATCAGAGTGCAGTATTCTTGTTTTCAAGCTGCTTTATGTACTTAGCAAATTAAAAGTGTGATCTTGACCCGATTAAACCAATTCTTATTTTGAAACCTATATCATTTTAAAGCATACATATTCAGCTTTATCATGATCTAAAAATCATTTGGGCTCAAACAAAAATAAAGTGTGAAAATAGCAGCTTTTGTCAGGTGAAAATAATTATTTTGTAGCATATTTTAGATCAAAGTTTTAACCTATATTACAAAATCTTTGAATAAATTTAAACACATGACCTGAAAGAATGATTCTTCTTCTTTACAATGACACCAAATTCATGAAATTCGATGCACAATTAGAGCAGCAATGACCGAATGAAAAGAGGTGTTTTGGTCCGCATCAGGCTCATTAAATATGCAAAACATCTCAAGTCATGAATATCACTTGGATGAAAGAAGCCACTTTCTTGGGACCTGCCGTCTGACTGCAAATAGCTTCGTACCTTCAAAGTGATGTACATAGATTAACACCATTTTGGGCAATAAGGAAAGGCAGGGGAAACAGTTTGCTCCAAAATGTGACAAAGGCATCTAGAACAATGCAAAATAGCTCCTATAATTTGCTTTTGTGGTCAATAAAGAATGTGAAAACATTGCCCACATTAAAAGCACTTTTTATTTTCTCTGTGTGGTATACTGTGTAATATTGCATATATTTCAATTATGAATAAATGTATGCAATGATGGCCAATTTAATATGTGGTTGCATAATTTTATTGTTTAACACAGCCACTTTATGTATATATACCAGAGGATATTTTCTTTTAAAATTTACAATTAATTGCCAATCTTTGTGTAACTGAGCCAAGATCATGGAGAGGAGGAAAGAGAAAAAGGGGGAGAGTACTCACAATAAGAAGGGTTCCCATCCATTCTGAAATGATGAGGTCTACTTTCTCTGGCAAGGTTATATCCTCTACCTTCCCATGATATAAAGTGATCTCATCAGAAAGGTTGTTATGTTTAATCAGCTTCTCTGCAGTATCCGCCATCTCACTGGCTTCGATTGAATGAACCTGATATTAAGGGGAACATTGACAAGAATGTATTTACCAGCCAACAATCACAAAAGCGATTAAAACCTTCTTGGTTGTTTCAAGCAATCTGAATATTAAGCAATTACATTTTTCTTTTCGGTATGCAACTGAGCCTATAGGCAATATTCATGCAGTTGATTATAGTGTGACTTGAACATTTCAGATTAAAAAAACGTCCTTTGCTGTGACAAATAGTGCACAATATAGCTGCCTAATAGATACTGTTAACATCAATGATTTTGAACAAGAAAATGAAGAAAGACAAGATGCAAATTTTGGCTATATCATTAATCGAAAATCATTGTTATTCAATACTTAAAATATGTATAGAGAATTTAAGATGTTAAGAACTTGAACATTTCTTATCATTTGTAATGTTTTTAAGTTCTAGCCATCAATCTATATTGGAATACTGGATTCTGACCGGTAAGGCACCATCGGAATCTGAAAAAGAGAGATTTCAGACATGACCCGGCCCTATTTTAGAGAGACCAAGTTTCTCATATTAGATTTTTAAAGCCCAAATGACTACTTTGGCTCAATACATTAATACAACAATGCATAGTTGTGAGTGTGAACGTGTGAATAATGGCGATGCCAATGCACATACTTGAGGGTATATGCAAAGTGCAACAAGCCTGACTGCTTTTGCATAATACTGTGGATACCTGAGATTTAATCCTGTGCATTCTTTGTTTTATAAAATTGGTTGGTTGGTGTCACAGTGGAATTGCAATTACTTGTACTGTGCATCTTTTGGAACAATACAGATAAAGAGAGATAAAATAGAAAACGTAAAAAAATGCTTTTTGTTTCATTGGTGGTGAAAGATGGTGAAATGAGATTAATGAAAAGCGAGGTTAATTTCATAGTGTGAAAGACAAGGCATTGTCTATAGTTTCTGTTATTCCAGAGGTCATTGAAATGAATTATGGGCAGTGGAGCAGAAGATTATCCTTTGTTCATGGGGGGGGGGGATAGGGGACATCCACATGTATTGTTGCGTCCCCCTAACACAAAAGTTTAATCCTCTGGTCTGCTGCCCATGAAATGAATGTGAACAGTGTTGGAGAATGGGGTTTAATTTTCCAGTGTGAATGAGGTCCCATCTATAGAGTCTTGAATGCCAGAAGTAATTGAACTGCACGCTTACTGTATGTTTTTTAGCCCAGGATAGGCTTTTGTATTTGGGATTTTTTAGGTGCCAGTATGCAAATTAAGTTTGGACATGTTCCTTGCACTGTACATGTAGAATGGTACACTTGGAGCAGACACACCTAGCCAGCTAGAGAAGGATAACATGCCAAGTATGGGCATGGGTCCTCAGCAGATTTTATTTGATAAATTTCCTCAATATTTCTCTAGTTTTGTCTAGATTTCTATTATCAAAAAGTTTTCAAGTTTGAGAGCAGAATAACCTGGTTTTTTTAACAGGGTTTTGCATAAATAATTCTGTACAAGAATAGTTGTAATTCAGCACCACCGGGTGGTTGACTTTGGAGCTTTTGTATGTTTTTTAAAGTATCAGACATAAAGTATAGTTGTGAAAGATATACATGATTTATGTGAACGGATAAAGGATTCTTTATTATAGTGAATGTATGATTCTTTATGGACAATTCTACATTATATGAGTAAATCTTTAGTGCTGTTTTGTAAATGAACTTTTGAGAAAACTCATTTTTGTCAGGATTCAAGAGACTTGATATTTCATAGAGAGTTAATGAACCGTATATGTTTCATTCTCAAAACTTAGCAAGTACCACCATTCCCTCATATTTACTGTTCAGTGATGCAAGTCAGATGTGGATTCTTACCCTCTTGGCTCCTCCATGCTTAACACACAGCATGCTAAGAAACCCTGTCCCACAGCCGACATCCAAAACAACCTGTAAAAAACCAACAAAATATGTCATTAACTCTTACTCTGCCAGGCCCAATACCCCTCTACTGCCAGGGATATTTGAGGGAATCCTAAATTGACCGAAATGTGAGCAGCGACTGATTTTAAAACGGTCATAATTCTTTACCCGTACGTTGTATAATAAAACCTTCTACACATGAAATGATGCATGGTTCATGGGCTTTATGGTCGTGTTATCATCTTTCATATTCGCGTTTGGAAAAATGGAGAAAAGATGTAATATTTTACATCATTTTTTTTTCAATAAGTAAAACCTAGAAAATTATGATTTCATAAACATTTCAAAGAGTAAATAACCTGAGGAATTGTAGAGATACCAAGAAATTAAGAAGATAAAATGAAAGTTCAATGTTTACCCTTTCAAATGACGTATCTATTGATGAAATTGAACAAACAGAAATAACGAAAAATAATGCTCTTTTGAATGAAATACTATTTTGCTATTCAAGTTATTTCCTCTGATGTACGAGAAAGCGACCTGTTCCAAAAAAGGTCATTGTCGCCGATCAAGTGACCAATCACAGCACAGCAATCCCCAAGCAAACACACACAATAATACATTAGAGCCATGTATCTTCAAAGTGCGGCCAACCGTACCCTTTCATTCGTGTAGTCTTCAAAATAAGACTCTGTATTTTTTTTTATTCGTAGTGTAACAAACAAAGTTATTGCCAGTCAGGAGGAGACAAAATATAAAAGAACTAAAGATGATATATTGAAATATAGATAAAGAGGGTTGGACAGATTCAATACTTACAAGTTTGGGGTATAAAATCCCACAAAATAATATGGGCGTTCTTCGCAAAGTGCACAGAAGTAAGAAAAAAAAAAGTTTATTTGTCGTGAATCAAAGAAGAGGGAATGCAAATCAGTTACAAACAAAAAATCAATACAAATTTTCAAAAAGAAAATAGGCCTATTTGTTCTGTATTACTGGTCTGACCAAAGTAGCCACCTGTTAACATTCTAAGTGACTACATTCTTTTGTTCATGCCACCAAGTCATAAACAATAGATGCCCAGACTCTCTTTCATGAGGAATCTCTAATCCGCGCTCCCTCCTGACCTATAAAGAATTCAGATGTAAACATCCCAAACCTACCTCGGGCCACCTTTTAGCGAACCTACCCGAGACCACATCCAGAGGTAGTCTCGGATAGGTATCGGGCCGGCCCCGGTCCACCGATTCGTAGATGTAAATGCACACAAGCTTTCGAACCTATCTCGGTCTGTTCGCCAGCTGTCAAATTATGTCATAGCGCGTGCTATCCCCTCTTCGAATGTTTTGCGGCATGCGACATGTGAATTGTGATTGATAAAGTCTTTGATTTGAGTGGAAAGAAGGAAGCATTTTAAACGTTTCCTTTTCAAGTCGATCATATCTTCAACGACTGCTGGGATCATCAGCATTCTTCCAGAATCTCAGGTAAAGGTAAAGGTAAAGAGTCGTTTCGACTCTCACTGGAAATGATCGGCACATGTCCCACCCTGTCATTTCTGTGTAGCAGCCGACGAGTGTAACGAAATGTAAACAACTTCAATTAGCGCGCGCAAATTATTCAGAGCCTAGATCGAGAGCGCCCTTTGGTGTCAGCAATCGGATACCGTTCGAAACCGTACCGATAGGGGAGGGAATGAATGCTGTGATGTAAACAGACCACATTTTGCACTAGGTCCGTTCACGAAGCTAATCCACCAATAATCCAGTCAAGGTTGCAAGTGCACTCGGTCGGGTCTCGGGTAGGAAACTTTCAGATGTAACAGGGGTCATAGTTCCGAGAGTATATTGATCTATTTCATGAAAAGTACCCCCACTAAACATAAATGAGTATTCACATACCTTCCCTTTCATTGCTTCCTTGTTTCTTTCAATGGCAACTTGATAAGCTTCATTCCTGGCTTGGTCACTTAGCATTTCCTGTTGCAATTTCTGTACAAGGAAGCAATAGGAAAAAATAAAGTATAGATGATTAAATGGAGTGGTTAGTAATAAACTGTGCATCATGTTTTAAAGAGCATAAAGACTTCCATTATATGTTTCTTGAATATATATCAGCAAAATTAACATGGGCCCTATTGGTATCTTAAAATGTTTCAGGAACAGAACATAATGACCTTTCTGAATTTCGAACTTTGACCTTGTGACCCCCAACTCTAATCAGATAAATGTTCCTCTAATATGCAAACAATATTCATGTTTAAAGTAAAATACATGTACAGTTATTCAGTTATCTCAAGAACAAGATGTTCGAATGTATAATGACCTCTGTGACTTTGATCTTGATCTTGCTCCCCCCACCAAAAAAAAAAAATAATGACAAATAAATAAATGAATATAGTAAAACATTTTGATTCTTAATGAATAGATACAAGAAAACGTGGACAAAATATGAATAAAAAAAAAGATCACCACTCTTATAATGGCACAACCTCAGAGGCATGAAAACCTACCATTTTACTTGATGTATAAATAATTATAAGCGTAACTGTGTAACGGGCCAATGCTATAATGATCATCCACTAATATGATACCAAGGACTCTTACCAAAGTACTGTAGCTCCCAAAGTATTCATCATCTTGCCAGTCAGGTTTCGATGCAGGATCCGTGGATTCTGTAGCAATGTGATTGGTTGGAATGTAACCTGTGGTATTACCCTTGCGTGCCCACCACCAGTCAACGTTGGTTTTGCGCAGCACTGATAGCACTTGCCCGGTTTCAAAGCTCAACTGGAAGGAAAAACAGATTTTGAGACATCATAAGGTTGCACTGCTTACTTGTGTAGAGGTTGATTCAGCCAGGCAAAAATCAGATCCAGAATGTAATCAAAGGCAAATTACATCCAGAATGTCGTCGGAGGCAAATTACATCCAGAATGTCGTCGGAGGCAAATTACATCCAGAATGTCATCAGAGGCAAATCACATCCAGAATGTCATTGGGAGCAAATGACATCCAGAATGTCGTCAGAGGCAAATCACATCCAGAATGTCATCAGAGGCAAATTACATCCAGAATGTCGTCGGAGGCAAATTACATCCAGAATGTCATCAGAGGCAAATCACATCCAGAATGTCATTGGAGGCAAATTACATCTAGAATGTCATCAGAGGCAAATTACATCCAGAATGTCATTAAAGGCAAATTACATCCAGAATATTGTCAGAGGCAAATCACATCAAGAATGTCATTAAAGGCAAATCACATCAAGAATGTCATCAGAGGCAAATCACACTAAGAATGACATTAGAGGCAAATCACATTCAGAGTGTCATTCATCAAGCAACTCTAGGCAAATAACATCCAAAATGTCATCAGAGGCACATTGGATTACTTCAGAGATATATCTAAATAATTACTCTCCCAAGGTAAACTAAGTGTTGATTGAAATATTCTGTCAGACTATTGGGGCGTTGCAAGAAACTTGCGTTCAATTGCATGTCCATTTTCGGTCTCTAAATCTTTCGTATGTCTTGTAATTAATTGTAAATTTGTGATTGATTTCTAGACTGCTTCTTCTAATAAGAAGTGTATTCTGATTTGCTACAGCTAAAATTGATCTATTAATTGTAAAATTGCAACATAATATTTGCAATTGATCGCAAATATTTTCTTGCAACACCCCAATATGGCTCGAGAATTGCGTCTAAATATGGGACCCTTATATATCTCTAAGGAGTCCAATGGCATGATGCAAGTTATATTTCTTGAATCACCATCTCTTTATTTACTATCTCTATTTCTATTAAAGTAAAGTAAAAGTAAACAAAACCATTAGGAGTGACATTTCTCTCCAAATCCACCCACAAGTTGACTGCTGTTCATAGTAAACATCATTACCAAACTAAGTCATCGAATCCCGACGAAGCAATCTATAAGATACAAAAATATGCTCTTTAATATCTTTCCAGAAAGCATATATGCCAATTAAGTACTGTTACAAAAATCACCATATCCCACTGTTTGAAACTAAAGATTGTCTGTGCTTTCTAGGATTGTCTTCGTTTAGGGATTACTTAAAAACAAAACAATCTAGGAACGCTGATAGACATGTCAAATGCTGATTGGTTGGTAAATCTACAGTACTCCAGCATAGCAACTATGAGACTAGACTGAAAAAAATCTGCCATTTCTTCTGGGTTTTAATTTTCTGATTTTTCTCAGTCCTCCTCTGACACAGACGGATAACTCCTTTAGGCAGTTTCATAAAATAGGTACGTCCGACCCCCTATACGTGGGGCCTTCGTGAAATTTTCTGTCTGTGATTTCTTGTTCTTTTGACAGTCAGTAATGTTCTCAAGGGTCCATGACTTGGTCAGTTTAAGAAGTGAAGTAAGACTTGAGATAAATGGGGGTCGGACGTACAAAAAGGTTGATTATTTTATGGAATTGCCCATGACTCGTAATGGTGGTGGTTGGTGCGACGCTACTACAGCGTCTCACTTCACCCTCTTTGGTTTCTCCTTAAATCCCACTTTTAATGGGGGAGGTATCCCCCATGAATGAAAAAAAAACTTTTTATGAATATTATAAACTTACTAGTTTCTCAAAATATGTAATGTAAAATCCAAAATTTTGATTTCAAACAGACAGGGTCAGGTTCGTCTACAGTTCATCATGTTTCTAATGCAGCTAGAACATACCGCACGTACGTGCATAGCGCCAACTTAATGTGTTCCGCCATCTTGCTTGTTGGTTGCCGATAAAATGCACATTTTCAGATTTTTTTTACACTCAGTCATTAGCCGTGACTGAAACATTGACCAATCAAAAACTAAGATTCTACAAGAAATATGAATATTCATATACGAAAGTATAAACATAGATAATTCAGTTTTATGTGAAATTTAAACCCAATACTTCAAAATAGGGTAAGTTTTATGTCTCTAAAATGACCTTTAAAACCAGAATTTTATTCTTAAAAAATAAGGATTTTTCCAAGTTGCCATGGTAACGCGGCCTGAGATAAAATATCTTAGCAAATACTTCATTTCAGTGATCGAGGATGCATTTGTTCACGGTATATGTCTACATAAGTTATAACATTTTTTTCCAGACCATAGATAAACTTTCAAAAAGAGAAATTTTAGGCAAGTTTTTACGATTTTCGGCAATTTTCTGACACGGGCACTTTGAAGACGTAATTTTTACAGAATTAGAAGAAGACATTGTGGATTTTCCTAATTATCACGACGGATATGCAACTTACTTGTAAACAAATCAAACAAAGTCTATGATACATTTTCGATAATGCGAAAAGAGACATTCAAGTCTCTGATTGAGAGCCGTAGATTGAACATTCGCACGGCGCAATGGTAACGTTTTCGCCGAATTCGTCGGGGCGAAAACTCCAAGCGAGCCGTACCACTTACCAGTCCCGAACGCTGCGCTGTATGTTTGATGATATATCTGGTGCCATTTCGTGCTTATAAATTTGTTTTTTCTACAATGCCACTATCTCATTAAAATTGTTTGTCATGATAACATTGGAAATACTATCGTTTAATGGCCCAAAGGATCGACTGTAATAAAAGATACTTTGAAATATTGTCAGAGAGTGATTAGTTAGGTGATGTTTATGGTCAGAATTTAGTCATGGCTTCGGGTGAACTTACGCGAACGCGGTCACTTGCTCACGGGGCGAGTCGGCCTGGCCCTTTGGTGGAAGGCCGTTGGGCAACGTGCAGTGCAGCTAGAGCAGAGTTGGGGAGTTAGGTAAAAATACTTTGAAATAAGTAATCTGCAAATATTTTTGTCTTATCCCTTTGGATTAGAAATTCAAATTCTCAAAGTTGAAATCCAATTTTAGACAGTGACATAACAAAGAGTGGTGCTGTTAGGGGGGGGGGGGGTCTTGCATGCCCCCAATTCACGAACAAGAAAAAAAAGGAAAAGGAAAGAGAATCTTGCGAAATTGTTTGATTGGAATTTTGTAACACAAACGTCAAAATTATGCTCATGTCGCTTGCTTGCAACTATATACTTTTATAAATTTTGCCCGATATGTCATATCGTATACTGGTAACCCTCAATTTTTTTCGCTCGTTACGCCACTGATATAACAGCTACTTTATGCTATCATTATTTGGTTGCGGGATCAAAGCATCAGCTACAGCTAAACATACTTTATGCCTGTTCAACTTCCAAAACAGGTTATGAGATGTTAAGATCTATGGGTGCCTTTATTATTTTCATTTTCAATTAAAACAATTATCATTACTTATGTATTAATTAATTTAGTATTAACCTCCATGATACATTTTATTGTGTTAAAATCATACAATTTCTGTTATATTAAGCCCTTTTAAAAACATGCTCAATAGCAGACCCCCCCCCCCATATATAAACACAATAGAAGTGTATATAGAATTAATTGACCCCCCTAGCTCCCCTATTGAGGACAAAATGAAAAAAAAAATGCTCAAAATAATCGACCGCCCCCCTTTGACGAGGCAGCTGTCGGTGGCATGATGTCTTCATTGACTCTTTTTTTTTTTTTGCTTGTAAAAAAATATTGAAGAAATAGGGGCTACTCTAAGTGTCCCCTATGAAATGAAAATCGATCTGGATCTGCAAGTGCATGGGGCTGCGCCCTCTCCAAGGTCATAGCTACCCCCATATCTTTAGGTTTTAGCTGTCATCTTTTTCAGCTCCCTGATTTTTTGGAAGAAAAAAAAACGGGGCGAAAGAAAAGAGTGAAATAAATCAAATACGATTAATCAAAATTTGATTTGTTTGAAAGAACTTATCAGAGAAACTAAATTAAATTCTACAACCATGAAGAATAACAGCAATCTTGATTAATTCTGTTTGAATTGTTTTTTTGTTTTTTTCAAAATCAGAACCAATCAACCTTTTTCTGATTATTCTGTCACTTTCCATATTTTGGAGAAAAAAATTAAGGTGTTCATCGACGCCCTGTACTGCATGATGAAACTGTATCCCCACTCGGCCCTCTTAACTCCCCCCCCCTCTCTCTCTCTCTCCCTCCCCCCCCCACCACAAAGCCCCTTGCTCATTTCTCTTATCTCACCTTGACCTTAATTAATTAATCTTAACTATCTGGCGGTACAGTCAAACGTGACTGGTCGCCATCATAGTTTCATCCCCAACAAACACGGAACAAACAATAACAACAATTCTGTTTTTCGACCCAACATCATTCCTTTCAATACGCGTAAGGCCATACGTGGGCATGCACAAACAACGTGGGTTCACAAAAACAGACCCGCGTTTGGACTGAAATTGTGATTAAAATAAAAATGTTATAAATATAAAAAAAATATTGGTATAATAAAGGATATTTGATTAACGGAAAAACATCCATCGCTAATTCATAAGAATTCTGGAAAAGATTTGAACGAGGTTTTTATCAACGGTAATCAAAAGGAATTAGTGTATGGATGAATGGCGTTCGAGCGTTAGCCGGTGAGGGCGCGGGCCAAATCTGGCAGTATGGCGTCGTCCATTAAGCTGACGTTAGCCAGCGGCGACTGCACGTACGTGACCGGGGGGGGGGGGGTACTTTGTATAAATGTATGATACGTATGTGCTGCAGTCAAAACCTAAATTTTCAGCCTAAATTTCTGTTCCAGAGCATCACACAGAAATTCCTATTTTTTTTCAGTTCATGAACTGAAAATGGTAACACAGACGTTTTTGGCTGGTGCTTTTGTACGCTCAGCGGTATTGATGGTGAATGATCAAAGAAGAACCTGATCCTCAATGTTTGTCATAATAATTCAGTATTTTCCAGCATATATTTCAGAAAAGTTGTAAAGCGATTATAGTATATGCACTAACTATTATTTTCTCTTTATTATTGCGCCCCTTTTCACCCATCAAAAGGGTGAATTGTGCTTTTACCCCAAGCTTTTTCCCTGGGGTCATATTCTGGTGACAACTTGTTTAGGGTAGGGTTTCTGGAGATTTTTTTTTTTTTTCTTATTTCATGAAAATATGACATTTTCTTTGTGAATTTGAAGAGAAATAACCTTCAGACTGACAGAAATGTAACATTTTAAAGAAAAATCCAATTATTGGCTGCAAAAAAGAAGAATGAAATTAGGTCAATTTTCAGCACTTCTCTGCCATGGACTGTGTAGTTAAGAAATGGACACACACAAATCCAAATTTTTAGCTTCTGAGGCCGAGAGCTGTTATTAATTTATTATTAATGCCAAAAACTTGTCCATAAATAGTTCAATAAGATTTTTTATGTTCTTTCTAATGGTATGATTTTTATAAAGATTTGGAAAAAAGATCACAATAAAAAATTGCGACAAAGTGAAAAAAATTGTGCAAAACAGAAATTTCATTTTCCCACAGAAAACACATGGGGAAATGCCAATCTCAACACACAAATAAGGGTTTGCAATTTATCTCTAAATCCTTATTTCAAATAATCCTATAAAATTGTCCTTACTGTCAAAAGAAGCCCCTGACTTTTCTCTTTCCATACATGCCAAACACAACTCACAAGTTAATAATCAATTCAGATCACATTTTTCTAGCACTAGTAGCAGCCTGAATTTCCGAAAAAATGTGCCATATTTTCCCCTAAATCAGCCTGTTTTATGCTGACAGTTTTCAGTGTGGCTTCAGACATGTCAGACACCCTATTTAGGGGCCAATGTGTAAATCGGTGTAAATAAAGCCCGCGAAAAACTTGTTTAGTCTAACGTTAGACTCTACTCTAGTCTTTTGTTAGGGGATCTTGAATCTTGAAGAAGTACTCTCCCAAAAGCGTACACGCTGTCCTGGAGAGGGTTGTGCTGTGTCAGGTGCTGCCAGTGCTTCAGGTGATGTGGTGATCCTGTGGTGGTATTCTTGGTGCACTATATACAGTGTGCTAGGTGCAGTGTGCGGGTGGTGCGTGTGTGTCCCTCTTACAGCATCTTAAGGGGAGGGGGAGGCAACATTTGCTGAATGATAGGCAATGTTGCTCCCCGGAAGCCAGCTATAGAGGTCGAAGTTACAGCAGCGTTTGGGAGAGTATTCCAAATACGGATGGTTCTTGGGAACATACTGTACATGTAGCAGTTCACTCTACAAAAAGGCTGGGTGTACTTGAGCTGATGTCCAGTGTGTTGTGAACGTTGTGGACGAGAACTGCTGCTTAACTTAATCTGATGTGGCATGTTGATGTAAACATAATTGTGATGAATTTTGTAGAACATCTCACATTGGCTAAGAAGGCGTCTGTGTTGGAGAGTATCCCAGTGAAGAGTTGACAACATCGATGTTACACTGGATTCTCTGCTATAGTCATGAAGGACAAACCGAGCACCCTGACGTTGAATGTTCTCAATAATGTTTACATCTTTCTGTATGTGAGGATTCCATGCACATGAAGCATACTCAAGTTGAGGTCTGACAAGTTGCTTGTACGCAATGTCTCTCACTTTCAGGTCACATTTACCCAATGCTCGACGTATGATTCCAAGAGTACGAGCAGCTTTGGAGGATATCTTCTGTGCATGGGAGTTCCAACTCAGGTTGTCTGTGATGGTCACACCGAGGTATTTACAGGAGGTTGCCGTTGGAACAGGTTGGTCACTGATGGTAAAGTTGCAAGCCAAGGGTTGTCGTTTCAATGAGATACACATGTGGGCACACTTCTTGACATTGAAGGACATATCCCACAGTTTTGCCCAATCTGATAATGTTGAAAGATCTCGCTGGAGAATTGCGTGGTCAGCTCTTGTCTTGACCTTGCGATACAGCACACAGTCATCAGCAAAGAGTCTGATTGGTGATGAGATGCATTCACAGATGTCATTGATGTACAGCAGGAATAACACAGGCCCGAGTACTGAGCCTTGCGGCACGCCTGAGAGTACACTGGCTCGTGGTGAGGATGTTCCATCAACATGAACTGACTGAGATCTGCCTGATAGAAAAGCTTTGATCCATCCATGCATTTGACCAGTAATGCCATAATACTCCAATTTGTAGAGCAGCTTCCTGTGTGATACCTTATCAAAGGCCTTACTAAAGTCAAGAAAGAAGGCGTCTGTCTGACATTGCTGGTCGATGTTGTATGCCCAGTCATTGATGGCCTCAACAAGTTGCGTTTCGCATGACAGTCCCTTCCTAAATCCATGTTGGTTTGGGTTGATGATGTTATTCTTTTCCAAGTATTTTGACATGTGGCTCAATACAATGTGCTCTTGGATCTTGCAGCAGATGCACGTGAGTGACACCGGTCTATAGTTGGCTGGGTTACTCTTGTCGCCAGACTTGTAGATGCTGGCCACTTGAGCTCTTAGCCAATCACTTGGAAGAATTCCCTCATCATAGGATTGTTGGAAGAGATGAGTAAGGACTGGGCTAATCTCATCTGCATAGTCTCTTAACATTCTAGCAGGTATTTCATCTGGACCACTGGCTTTGTTGGTGTTAAGTTCTTTCAGTTGTTTATTCACTCCTCGTAAGCTGATGAAGAGATCTTCAATTGGTGTGTACGGTGAGGGACCCTTGTCTGGTAGTCTGATATTTTGCACACGGAGAAAAAAAACTTGTTTAGGGGGTGTTTGGAAATAATTTGGTCACGCATGTGTACAGCAATACATTTGACTGCCCCCCCCCCCCCGGGCTCACATCATGCCAAACGAATAATAACACAAAATGATAAATCATGACTTACGAATCTAACCATAATCAAGATAGATAGAACATTAATTTCTTCACGTGGGACTACAGAAAGGAATTGCACTCATACCTGGCTATCGTCAATTGCACAGAAATCTGCGACAGCGGTTACGATTTCTAGCTCATAATCCTCTTCATCCCCATCATTTATGTGACTGCAATCTCCACTTTGATTTTCATTTCCATTGCAAGTTGTAAATGATGTTGAATTTCCATCCGATCTATCCCCCATTTTCATGGCATTGGGATGTCGTCTCGCTCTCGACTACTAATCGACCTCGGTGCGGCCCCATAATACCGACGCGACCGACCATCGGCCGTCTACAACAAAGGCAGCACGCCCCAATGGAATCAAATGGGGTCAAATTCAAATCTACTCTACTATCGCCGCTTCTGAACAAAACCAATATAGTAGTAGAGGAGGAATAGGTAAAGAAATTATCAAACTTCATCCTGACAACCACCACCATCATCATCAACATTATCATCGATCATCATCATCAGCAGCATCATCACCACCACCATAATGCATCATCAAATATCACCCCATATACACCACCACCACCACCACCACCACCACCACCACCACTACCATCATCACCATCATCATCATCACCTTCATCATCATCATCATCATCACCACCATCATCATCATCATCGTCATCATCATCACCATCACCATAACCATCATCATCATCATCATCATCTCATTTTCTCCGTCATCATCACCATCAACATCACCCTGCATGATCATCAGATTATGGATCACCCAACCGCGTAGCCAGGATTTCATTTTTGAGGGGGCGGTAAATGCAAGCGAAGCGTGCCAACCAACACTTACAGAGCGCGCGAAGTGCTCCTTAGGGGGTGGGTGCAGGGAGGGCTTTTGGTGTTTCATATATCGAAATGAAAAGGAGCCGTCTCTCTTGTCTCTAGTACCTATATTAGCTCCAATTCAGTTGACTATATTGTGATTTTTAACCTTGTTTTCATGAACCTTGTTTTTAAAAGTGATTGTGAACGCACAAAAAAGGAATACAATGGAGGAAATTAAAATAATAATTACCCTGCGCGAAGCGCGGAAGCTAAAGCGTTTTATCAATTTTTTTGCCATGAAAAGGGTCCCGAGAAAAGGGTATTCTCAAAGATATATTGAATACTTCCCTTGGAAAGATCAGATTTGATTACAAACAATTTAGCGACAGTGCATATCATTAACTCGCAAAACAGAGGAGAAGAAGTGTATATGCCGTGAGGAAGATATTCCTCCCCGCGCAGAGCAATGAAACTCTGAAATTTCAAAAAAAAAGGGCGGACGTTTCATCAAATGCATATATATCTAATACCACATCGGCTCTAATTCAATTGATTTTCTAAGACTATTGAACTTCATTACAAGGAAAATAGTGCGCAAAAAGTTGAAACTTCTGTGATTTATTGTAATTATACGAGAAAGGAGGCCTAATTTCTTTGACTTATCCGGAAGCGCTTGATTTTGAATTATAAAGAAACTTAAGTGTCATTCAAAATTTCAAACTGAGGGCGCAAAACAGGACAGATGAATGTGCAGGGAAATGACATGAAGTTTAATAGAATTTGATAAAAAATATTGTACCTTTTTATTTAATACGACACGAATTTTATACCTTCCTCTTTTTAAATTAGGAACCTGTTTGCCCCAAAATTATGGTTGTTTAGTAATGAGCTGAAAAGCAGGAGAAGTTGACTTTATGGAGGTGACGGCAGAAATTGATATAAAGATTTTACCCGCCCGGAGCCAACCCGACCAGAAGTTGCGCGATCAATTAAAAAAAAAAGATAACTTCATATACTTCGGCCCAACCTAACTCTTAATTCCATGCCCTAATATATACATTTGAACTTTAACTGGCAAGAAACACATATAGCTGAGGTGGAAAAACAGGGTTAGAGAAAGGGTGGGGGAAACAATGGAGAACTTCAATATTGTCATTTAACCGCGCGCAGCGCGGAAGCAAAATTCATATATAAATTTAGAGCAAGAGAAAAGGAGTTTCTCTTTTGAGAAAAAAAAAGAATAAGAAGAAAAAACAAACACAAAGCTACCTTTCCTCCCTTCCCTTTTCCTTTTCTCCTCTCTTTTTTCCCTTCTTTTTTCTTTTTGGGGACGTTTTTTTTTGGGGGGCGACCGCCCCCACCGCCCCCCTGGCTACGCGCCTGGGATCACCTCATCATCATTAACACCATTGTGAAACCGGGATCATTGATCGCATCATGGCCATCAGCAAAAGAAGTATATAGATAGAGATGCATCACGGATCACATTTCTCTGCAGCTTAACCACCCCATTTTCTCTCAGTGGACGTCAAACTTTAAGGCGACCGCACACCTTACGATTGATCTGCGACCCGATTTCAGAATAAAATGTAGTAGAATTTGATGCTAATATTGAGACTTGAAATATCTTACTGCGTAATGTTCTAAATCATCATACGAATACCTATGTTCAATTCTGTGACTATGCTATCATCCTTCTTAGTTCTTAGAATAAAAGCGAATTTAATATCTAGTCGTAATGACGTAATAGCAGTCGTACGATTGGCTACGATTTGAAACTAATTTGGCCTTCACTCCAAAATAAAGGCTTGCAATCTTTCAAAATGGTTATATCAGTATTCTTTTAATTAATTTTAACCTCAAATAAAATGATATGTTCCATTCACATTTTCAGAAAATGAGCAAAATGCGATTTGTTCCAAAATCGGATCGCGAACAGTCGTAAAGCCCCTTTCACAATTGACGTACGACCACTTGCGACCTTTTGGTCGTGCGACAGGCTGCAACAGGCATCAATCGCCAGTCATCTCATAATATCGCACAGAGGCTTTCACAGTTGCAACAGCTGTCGTACAACAAAAACAATCAGTAAAACCCGTTGCACGAGTAAGTCGCTTATGATCCTATTGTGCTCGTGCGATCACATGCGAGTGTTGCACGAGGGATTGCGAGGGGAACGGTCGCACACAACGGTAGTGCAATGTTGTAAGCCGTTGCGATCGGTCTTGCAACAGTCTTATGGCCATCATATTATCGCACCCAGTCGCAAGACAGGTCTCTGTACATGTAGGTCGCTAGCACATGTGCAAGTGTTGTACGACCTCCAGTCGAGTAAATGCGACTACTTAGTTGTGCCACCTCTCGCACCAAGTCGTGCAACGTTGAACAACACTCCCACGATGATCGCCCGACCGATGGTACGACCCCGGATACGAGCTGATGCGAGTGAATCGGTCGTATTTGATCGCGTTCGGATTTTGAACATGTTCAAAGTTCAGATGTGACCAGTCACGACCACCTCGAGTTCGTGCGACCGTCTACAACCACTGCGAGTGCTCGCAAGACACCAAGAGATCGATCGTGCAACAACAAGAAAAAACTGTTGCAGGTGGTCGTAAACAGGTCGTACGTCAATTGTGAAAGGGGCTTAAGGTGTGCGGTGGCCTTTAGGCGCTGCCTATATATGCCTACCGTAAAATGTCCATCTGCGCAATGGCTCCATGATCTAAGTCCCGTTATACACAAAGGTTAGCGATTAATCGTACGCTTGATTTTCACGATTGATTGTAGGCTACATTGTAGTCAATGCAATCGATCGTAGCAAATTCATTGCTAATCTTTGTGTTACAGGCCCCTGATTGTGATTTTATATTCAGTTATAAGTGAATAGGCCTATCAAAAATTAATAATACAAAAAAACTTGTTCACTTTACGTAGACAAATATCCAATTAAAAGATGGATGGTTGCAAATACCGACAATCCACAGATGGACTAATGAAGGAACTTTATGACCATATTGAATTATCATACATCAAGAAAATATTAACTCATAGGATTCACCCGCTTAAGATTAACCATACATAATTAATATGTCTTCCTCGGGACCCTCTGAAATAATTTGATTATGGATCATGAAGATAATAATTCTATAAAACATGTAGATTTCGATAGAAACTGCAAAACGTATCATTCACGATCCGTGCATCCAACAAACAAATATTAAGCCTGTCCTCATCCATTTTGTTTTCCATCCTGATTTATAACAGGCGCGTAGCCAGGGGGGGGCGGTGGGGGCGGTCGTCCCCAAAAAAAAACGTCCCCAAAAAGAAAAAAAAGAGAAGGGAAAAAAGAGAGGAGAAAAGGAAAAGGGAAGGGAGGAAAGGGAAGAAAGGTAGCTTTTTTTTTTTTTTTTTTTTTTTTTTTTTTCTCAAAAGAGAAACTCCTTCACTCTTGCTTTAGATTTATATATGAATTTTGCTTCCGCGCTGCGCGTGGTTAAATGACAATATTGAAGATCTCCATTGTTCTCCCCACCCTTTCTCTAACCCTGTTTTTCCACCTCAGCTATATGTGTTTCTTGCCAGTTAAAGTTCAAATGCATACATTAGGGCATGGAATTAGAGTAAGGTTTAATAGGCCGAAGTATATGAAGTTATCTTTTTTTTTAATTGATCGCGCAACTTCTGGTCGGGTCGGCTCCGGGCGGGTGAAATCTTTATATCAATTTCTGCCGTCACCTCCATGAAGTCAACTTCTCCCGCTTTTCAGCTCATTACTAAACAACCATAAGTTTTGGGGCAAACAGGTTCCTAATTTAAAAAGAGGAAGGTATAAAATTCGTATCGTATTAAATAAAAAAGTACAATATTTTTTATCAAATTCTATTAAACTTCATGTCATTTCCCTGCACATTCATCTCCTGTCCTGTTTTGCGCCCTCAGTTTGAAATTTTGAATGACACTAAAGTTTCTTTATAATTCAAAATGAAGCGCTTCAGGATAAGTCAAAGAAATTAAGTATCCTTTTTATATAATTTCAATAAATCACAGAAGTTTCAACTTTTTGCGCACTATTTTCCTTGTAATGAAGTTCAATAATCTTAGAAAATTAATTGAATTAGAGCCGATGGGGTATTGGAGATATCCGCATTTGATGAAACGTCCGCCCTTTGAAATTTCAGAGTTTCGTTGTTCTGCGCGGGGAGGAATATCTTCCTCCCGGCATATACACTTCTTCTCCTCTGTTTTGCGAGTTAAAGATATTCACTGTCGCTAAATTGTTTGTAATCAAATCTGATCTTTCCAAGGGAAGTATTCAATATGTGTTTGAGAATACCCTTTTCTCGGGACCATTTTCATTCAAAAAAAATTAATAAAACGCTTTAGTTTCCGTGCTTCGCGCGGGGTTATTATCATTTTCATTTCCTCCATTGTATTCCTTTTTTGTGCGTTCACAATCTTGTTTTAAAACAAGGTTCAAAATCACAATATAGTCAACTGAATTGGAGCTGATATATAGGTACTAGAGACAAGAGAGACGGCTCCTTTTCATTTTAATTTATGAAACACCAAAAGCTTCGCGCTTCGCGCGGGAGGGGGAAACTCCCCCTCCCTGCACCCACCCCCTAGGGCGCGCGCTCTGTAAGTGTTGGCACGCTTTGCGTGCATTTACCGCCCCCTCCAAAATGAAATCCTGGCTACGCGGTTGACTTATAACCATAACTAAATTTACATTTTTTATGAATTAGTATTTTGTATGACTATTGTTAGAGATTTCGAATACAAAGATGTAAAATCTATTTGACCAAAGACGATAAACAAAAATACAATTCCGTGTTTGGCTCGGTCAACATTTCCCAGATATAGGCCTACACTTTCATGGATGATGTCAATGGCTTAGGGACATATCGTGAAATATGAATATAAAAATGATAAAGAAAGTAAAATAGAATATCACGAATTTCATGGAATGGTCAGTGCTCATGATCATTTGTTTTGGTACCCATCAATATACATAGATTATATTTAGTTGTTTCTGCACCCCATCCATTATCGCAGAGTGCATTTCATTAACGTTTTCAAGTATTACAATTGGAATGGAATAATACACTACAGTGATTTGGTACTTATTTTCGGTTCCCGTTTCGCTACAACTGCACAAATTGTAGCACGTCTAAAAATAAATCAAAATGGCATTTATTATTGATTAGTTAAAATAATGATTTATCATGAATCTAATTATATGCAACTTCTCCCTTTTTTGTATCACTTGTATTATGTTTTGTTTGACATGATTTTCCTTCCCGGAGAGGCATACATCTGAAATGTATATGAAAATCATGAAGTCATGATACAGCCAAGGAGATATCACCTCCTTGATACAACCACATAAAGTTGCTGGTCTGTAAACCTATATCCGAGCAACCTTATACATATATTCAGGAACAAGGTTGTGATCTTCGATTTGTTTTCAATTTTTTTTCACCAAAGTACTTGAACACCACCATTAATTTATTATGCCTGATCAGGTTACCCACTAAATAGCCTTAAATGCCCTCATCCATGCCCTGTCACACCAAATAGAAAGATGCTCATTTATATTCACATATTATGCAATCAGTATTATCGACCGAGAAAAATAGGCAGAATTTGAAGTATTTATGTGGATCCGCACTTAAAAAAAAAGAAGTGATAATTTAGCACTTAATTAAAGAGCTTGTAAAGTGAATGCAGTTCGGAGTACTGATTTATCAATTCAAATTTGAACTAGGAAACCAGCATTCCGCAGTGCAGTCATTATACAAGCTCTGAATTAGCACTTCATTTTTGGAGTCAATGATAAGGGTCTCAGAACACGAGCCCATCCTCTCAAAATGTCAACTAACGTTTAACGCCCCCTTTTGTTCGATATAAGTTGGATAAATAGTCGCGGGACCAATGTCCAGGGGACGAATGAAGGATAAAGAACCTAGAGGGGTGCCCCATTACACCCCCTTTTGGTACAATGTGTAAATAAAAGGACAGGTCCTAACACGACGTACGGGGAAAAACTACTTAATGGTTTTGAGTGAGCGAAGCGAGCCAGATAGAATAAACTTAAAAATAAAGTACATCTTCTTTTTGCGGCAAAAGAGAATTAACAGCGCGCAATTAGTGAATAAATTGGAAGATTTTGAAAACTGAACTAAAATGTGAATTCAGTGGACTTTACGGCTAGAATGGCATGCTTGACAGCATTTAATTATTTCAAAATTAATACACATTCCCCCACTTTTCCATATTTCAGGTTGGGAGCGGGGGAATGCACATGCCATCCTTGATGCCATTATTAAAAAAAAATATAGCCAACACGAATACACTAAAAGCTCGAGGACTTCTCCCCCAAAAGAAACAGTTTTTTAGCTTTCGAGTCGCCGATCGGAGCAAAGGCGGATAACCAAAAATCCGCCCCAACTACCCCCAAACGTATATAGAGGCTTGCACTTTATTTGCCGAAAAAATGATTAAAATTCACAAAATTGTGTGTTCTAAATCCATCAATTTCACTTTCGAGTTTTTTTCACGTAGAATCCCTAAAATGTGTGACGTGCATGCTCTTCCCGAAACGTGAGCCCCTATAATAGGCTCCTAAAATCTCCACTGAGAAATTCTTCGGGCGCGCCTGATCGCTGCGAGTCCCTGTACCGCGACTTGACTATGGTGTGTATTGTGTGTGTGTGACTGAGTCTGAGGTCTAAATGTTTTTGTAGTTCAATGGAGATGACGCGCACCACCCGATATCCTGTCAACGAAATGGGACTGACAATAAGCGTGACTTCATTGAGGGGAGGAATTGGGGGAAAATAGTGTTTTTATCAGGGAATTGTTGATAGTACACTTTGATGGCGTTATATGCAAGGGTGGTTTGGAGGGGAATGAAAATTAAAACCACTCGTAGAAAAAAAAATTAAGGAAAAGAGACTACCGAGGGTGAGAATGAGAGGTATTCGCGTTTAAGCTTGTGTAATTGTAGGGGTTAGTATACTTTGTGGTAATATAAAAGAATTTCGTTCCCGTTCAGTTATATCTGTACGCACGTTGCACATTATGATTGATATTCAGATCCATAGATTATTAAACTACAAATATTTCTTTATTTTGTTATAGAGTAATAAATATGTTGCACTCCCGGGTGCCATCCCCCCAAAAAAAAATCTGACTGCTTAAAAAAGTAGTTTAATTACTTCCAAATTCGGTAGAAACCTTTATAATTACGTAATATCATATTTATATAACTATTTTCTAGGGAGGGGCCCATGCGACCCCTCCCCCCGACCTTCCCCCTCTAACGGTCCGGTGTTAGGTACACGATGGCGAGTTAAGCATTTGACACATAAAAATACGTTACACTGCTTGGCCTGCTTTAAATCAGATATATTGTAAAAAGGCCAGTAATCTGTTGCGTCCCGTGGGTCATGACATGGGGGGGGGGGGGGGGTAACCAGCAAAAAGTAGGAGATAGCCAGGTATACTGACCTAAAATAGACATTTGAAGGACTGTGCCATCAAAAGGATATGTATCGCACCAATCAAATAACCAGTGTATAGCGTGAGCTAAATATATGTTTGGTATTCAGACCGAAAACGGCACATTATAAAGCAATTTTTTTTTATAGTCATTCAAATTTACATATATTATTCAGATTGATTAAAAAATAATTATTTTCATATTTTTTTACTAGCTTGTATTTGATGTGGTAAAGAACGGCTGCCGAGATCAGAAAGGGGCATCATGCCCCCACCTCAGTCCTCAATGTGACGATATAAGTAACATTCTCCTGAAAAGAAATCTGATACACATTATTAAACCTTTGACTTATATCTTTAATTTGTCTCTTTCTACAGGAGTTGTACATTCATCATTAAAGCAAGCCCGAGTAATCCCTGTTTTTAAAAAAGGCGACAACACCGTGTTGGGAAATTATCGCCCCATATCATTATTGACATGCCTTTCGAAGGTTATGGAAAAAGTAATTTTTGTACGCACGAAAAAGTTTCTTAATATGCATAAATTGATTTATCCCCTGCAGTTTGGTTTTCGCGAAAAACACAGTACTACGCATGCCCTGTTGGCAATGATCAATAAGATTGCCAATGGAATTGACAAGTATGAGCATACTGTTGGGGTGTTCCTGGACTTCTCCAAGGCTTTCGACACAATCAATCATGATATCCTTTTATACAAGCTTAATTATTATGGAATCAGAGGGATAGCCTTGGAGTGGTTCAGGAACTACCTCAGCAGTAGTCAGCAATATGTTTCCATAGCAAATATAAATTCCCCTACCAAATCTATCTCATGTGGTCTTTTTTTGGTCTACATTAATGCTTTTTATAAATCTTCAAGTACTTTATCATTCATTCTTCTTGCCGACGACTCGAATATATTTTTTTCCCATAAGGACCCCAAACATTTACTTGACACATTCAATAAAGAATTAAAACTAGTCTCGGAGTGGATCAAAGCCAACAAATTATCGCTTAATCTCAATAAAACAAATTACATGCTCTGCAGCAATATCATTGATGAACTCCCCGGTTACATTACTTTTGATGATATTAATATTCAAAGAGTATTAAATACGAAATTTCTAGGAGTAACTATCGACGACAGACTGTCATGGAAAGAACATATAGATAACACATGTAAAATAATTTTACGGAATATTGGAATTATAAATAAAGTTAAATTCTACTTTCCGACTCGTATATCATTAAACTTATACTCTACGCTGATACTCCCGCATTTGAACTTTTGTATTATTGCATGGGGGTTGTGCTGATTTTCATTTGAATAGACTTTTATTACTCCAGAAAAAAGCTTTGCGCGTTATTTGCCATTCTTATTATCGGGCACATACGAATGTTCTTTTTAAAACTCATGGTATTCTTAAGATACATGATCTTTACCATTATAATCTTGGATCTTTTATGTACAACCTTAGTAGAGATGAACTACCAGACGTATTTTATTCTATGTTTACAAGAAATATCAATGTTCATCACTACCCTACAAGATCTGCTGGACTGTTCCATTTACCTCGAACGAGGACATTATTAACAAACAAACTGTTCATATCTTCTGGCATCAAACTTTGGAATTCACTTTCGCAAACTTTACGAAATAAGCCAACTATTCATAGCTTCAATAGAGCACTTAAAAAAATCTAACTAATAACTATAACACTCAAATTATTCATCCTACTTAGGATATCTTGTGGATCTTCTGTTCTTCCGGATTCCCCCCCCCCGCCTTTATTTCGCTTCTATTCTCGTCTCTGTCTCTTTTTATTCGATCTACATGTGCAGATTTGTTTTTTTGTTTGTTCTTTTGTTTGCTTTCTTTTACTCGTTTTTTGTCCTTTGTTTTGTTGTTTTTTATTTCAATTTGTCTGTTCTTATACTATTTCGTATGTCTTGTTTTTGTATAACTTTTTGTCATGCCTTGTTCTTGTACCGTTCTGTCACGTCCTGTTTTTGTAACGTTTTGTTTTGTGTGTCCTTTTCACTTTTTCTTCATATCTTGTAATATAATCCAGCCTTGTTTATCTTTTACTTGGGAGAATATGTAAAAAAAAATATTTAACAAGGATTTACATTTAATTTCTACAAGAAAGATATGACGACTTGTGTATTATACATATTTTGAACTTTTACAAGAAAGATATGATTTGTATATTTTATATATATATTGAACTTTGTATTTTTGCATTAATTTGTCTTATTTATTGAAGGAAACCTTCAATAACAAGCTTTGCTTTTCAGAAGGTTTCTATTTCATTTCATAATGTTATATTATATTTTGCTTTACTTTGTAACCTTGTTGAAATTTTGGAATGAAATAAATTCGTTATCAATCAATCAATCAATCAATATATCTCATGTAGCCCAGTCCTTACAGGGTTTTCAACACGCCTGTAGCCTGTAGGAACGATCATGATAAGAAGGTAATAACGCCCTTCGCAAAAACAGATGATCAGAACTCTTTTTATGTAAGAACTACCAAAGATTGGAACATGCTTTCTCGTAATGTAATAAATAGCCAATCTAACTCTACTTTCAAAGACTTACTCAAGGCCCACCTTCTCTCATAATTTATATCATAAAAATAAATGATTTGACAACCTTTCATATCCCCAATAATGCCTCACAATTAATTGATAAGAATTTGGTCATATTATGTACAATTTTGTCTCATACCATACTCTGAAAGATTTATCATTAATTCATTTTTTGGTCACCATTATCTTATGTCTGTTCTATCATTTTGTTCTCATATCACTTTTTCACTATTTTTAGTTGTTACATACATCTATAAATCTAGTCTATGTTCTTTCTATGGTAATTCACATTGTTTTATTTTTCGATTGTTAAACTCGTGTTTTTATCTTGATGCTACTTCATTATAATTATATTTTGGGGATTCAAACCTGTACATGTTTTAAACATTTTTTAAATCCCTTGGCATGTTTTACTTTGCTTGTTTTACTTGTCTAGATAAATACATATTTATCTCCCTTTCCTCCCTTTTTGCATTTGTTTTTGTTTGCCAGCCGATGGGGTGGGGGCACGTTCCCCGCCCCCCCCCCCCCGTAGTTACGCCAATTCTAGCAATCATTAATGTATTTATGTTGTGTTTGTCATTCCAATAAACACTTTCAATACAAAAAAAGTTGACCAACAAGATCATTTTTCTTCCAGTTGTTAAGGTCAACAACTGAAAAGTGAACTCACCATTGAGTGTTATTCCCCAGTCATACCAATGAAACCGACTTCAGATCGATCAAATCTATTATGTTATTTCCAATGACATAACATCGGTCGGTCTTGAGTTGATTTTATCACTATGACTGTGGCATTACAACTCTATTTTAAAACAATAATACGTACGTGTATGTAGATTGAATCAATAAATTTTGAAACATGAATACCGGATTCTAAACTTGGCCCAATTTCGGGTTGATTCGCCCGCGAGAATTAATGATATTTTTGCAGGTATTTAACAAGTGATCAGTTCGTTCGATTGCATAGAATGATGAACGATAGATGAACGAAAACTCTAACAGTGCAAGAGTAGAGTTTTCGTAACCTGTTGAATCCTGAATGCTTTAATTCCCATTGGATTTGTAAATTTATCACCTGCCTGGTTCCTGTTGCCAATGGGTTGAAATTGTTGAAAATTATTTGAAAATATAGTTGCGTTTAGTGACACTGAGTTGCCGTATTTTCAAGTTATAATTTTCAAGGAGTTATTGAAAAGGTATCACAATAAAGGATGTGGAGATAACGTTTAAAGCACTTAAACACGAGTAAAATCAGGGTTGAGTCCTATATGTGCATTACATGCGTATAACAAGATAACATGATTAATGGAAAAATATAACCTGTGGGCTTTTGTTCCCCATAATTTTGTTTTGTTAATAGTATCTTCATTGTATAAAAGAAACACACCCTCGCTTGAGTGCAGTAGTATACGTGGTTGAAAGTAGGAGGTACGGTTTTTAGGACATTATCGTGATAAAGGAAAGGAATATGCGGGTAGGTACTGTTTTTTTTCCATCGACTGATTTGACATCATTATTTTGTTAACAGTCAACTACTCCACCGGCTGCTTTATGAGCTCTATCCTAGTAATCTAACTTCACCATTAGAGTTTTTAACAAATGAGATCTCTTTCCATATATCTGGCTTTTATCTGCAATAAAACGTGACTCTCTGAGGACACATACTGCTTCCGTCGCTCACGAGATGGACGAATTTACGTGATAATGATGGTGGATTCGCTAATTATTGAAGTTATTAACGTGAATCTCGCTCATGTCTAAATTTCCTTATCAGTGCCAACCCCGCATCATCATCGATTGCATACAAAGAGCTCAATTAACACGAGGCGTGATTGTATACACGTAGGCGTAAGCCCGATTCCACAGAGGTCTCGATAACAGTTCTAGCGGCTCAAAAGACCAGGGAAACGGTAATAACCTGATGAATCGTCACAATCTTGATTTTTCTCGCAATAATGACATCCACCTTTCGATTTTGCACCATGTGTGGAGACGACGACGACGTCGGAGGAATTCCAACGTTTGGTAGTAAAGGTGAAACGGAAGATGACCCAATGAACCCCTTAGTCGTGTCCATCATCGAAGCACTCTTCGTACTCTTGATCGCTGTACTTGCAGTCTTCGGTAATGTAATGAACATCGTGGTAATCGGTGGATCAAAATCACTCAAGAACTGTCAGGGATATTTTCTTTTGTCACTCGCCATTGCCGATTTGGGGATGGGAATCGTTGCTACGATAGGCATAGCTCCAGCCACCATGCATCGATGGCCCTATGGTGACTTCATGTGTCAATTTTCTTCCTATGTAACAGAGGTGTGTACCAGGGTATCGCTCATAATGATTATTGGCCTTAGTATTGAACGGTACATTGCTGTGATCCATCCTTTTCAGTACAACCGCATCGTCACCAAAAACCGAGTTCTCTTTACTATCATAATTACCTGGCTCTTATGCTTGGCATTTTTTCTTGTCCTCTTTACGGAGGTTGGACTGGGATACGAATTCGATCTGGACAAACTTGCCTGTTCCGCAGCATATGAAGACACAATGGAATACTACATCGCCGCTTTGGCGATTCTCCTAGTACCAAGTTTCGCGGTGATTACTTTCACTTCGATAAGTGTCCATGTACGAGTTCTTCAAAGTTCCAAAAGGCGCCAAATACTCTTCGGAAGGTCGACTTCTGCAAGCCCGGGGAATGGTGAACGATTCCCCATGCATTTCCGAAGGAACATGAAAGCTTTTAAAATGCTTGTGATAATAGCAGGAGTATATTATATCACATGGTTACCCTACACAATCATAGCAAGTCTCGTCCTTGCCACAGTATGCCACAAAACTCTACCAAGCCTGGTTGAATTCCTCGCCTTTTGGCTCACAGTTTCAAATAGCGGTTTTAATGTATTTGTGTACTTTGCCATGAACAGAAAGTTCCGCAACAAGGCCAAAGATATCTTTCAAAGGCTACGAGCTACATTCCTTTTCTGTTGCTGCAGACACTTCTACGAAGTTTTCGAGGTGATTCGGAGGAATAGGGAGTATCCAAACTCGTCTTTTCAAGGTTCAGTGGACCGTAGGTTTTACTTAGGTATTAGGAACTCCAAAGGCGAAGTAGTGCCAACCACTCTTCGCATCAAGTCGGGTAGCTTCAGTGATGCCACAATGAACGCTATAGGTGTGATCCCGACAGATCAGCACATCTTCAGTTTAAGATCACTGAAGAAGATGAGAAGTGAACCGATGAGGAAAAAGTCAGTCGCCATGCCGACAATGTCCCTGAAAATGGAAATGAGGAGAGAAGGAGGTCAACCGAAATTCTTCGCTACCGAAGTAGAAGAGACTTAACAAGAAATTTGACATTATCTTTTAAATGCAACAGCATGGTCGATTATTAAACTTTTGTCTGTGTTCTTTACACCTAATAGACAAAAGTTAGAGATATTTTTCTGTAACAATTAAGTCTCGGCAAGTGAATTTTCGTGAATCTAATTAAGCAACGTAAATGTTTTAATATATGTATAAAATATAAAGCCGTGGTCTTCAATAGTGAGTAAAAAATTAACCCTCATAAACCTGAAAAACAAACGATATGCATAATGATGCATACACGCTAAGGAATAGCTTTTACAATATTACCGCTATACGTATAATGGGCTCACATAATGAACCAATAAGTTTATTGATAAGTGATAACCAACTTTAATTAAAAATTAGATATAAGAATCGCTATTACATGCTGGATCATGTGTTCTTTCAAATATAATATTGTAGAAAATAGTTATTAAAGCGACATTAGAAAAAGGTCTGAAGGTATCTAAAAACACTTGTGTGTTTAAATTATATCGTTAACTGTTCCACAAGGCAATGAATTAGAGATTCCTATATCAATTTGTCGATTGTGTGATTGCTTTATATTGTTACATTTCGAAACATTCACCATTCATTTTGTTTCAAATTATTTTGTTTTACCATGTAAATTCAGACCTTTCTCTTCATTGATTATCCCTGGTCTAAAAAACTGTTGGTATACTTTAATCGTTTCTTTATCATGAATATTTAACTCTTACACTGATTTTCGAAAAAAGGGTGGTTTTGAAAGACTGGTCAATGGTCAATCGCGGGCTCAAACGTATTTAGGGTATGTTTTTTCAAAAGCTTTTTTTTTAAGACTAGCCAATTGTGTTTAGGGTATGTTTTTCCCCGGGGCTTTTTAAATTATTACCTGATGAATTTTGGATGACAATTATAGTTATTTGCAATGTTAACATTGGTACTTTAACCCTAAATGCATGCAATACCCATCAATATAGTTTTGTCTATTCAAGCTTATTGTTAGCAATTAGACAAAACTTGTTTAGGGGTCATATTCTGGCGACAACTTGTTTAGGGGCCAAAATGTGCAAGCCCGCGAAAAACTTGTTTAAGGGGTTATTTTGCACACACAAAAAAACTCGTGTATAGGGGGTGTTTGGAAATGAATTGGTCACGCATTTGTACAGCAATACATTTGACTGCCCGCGGGCTATTTTTTTAATGTAAGTCTATTATACTATTACCTCAAACTTACCAATTTGAATACGACGAGAAAAATTACAAGAATCACTTTAATCAAATAATTTAGATCAAATGAGTTTTTTTTTCTAATAATATATGTGTCTTCTTAATATCGTAAGAGCTTTTGGAGCCAGTTCTCAAAAATTCTTAACCTTGATAATGGGATTGCAATGATTCTTATATGATTCATTATCCTAACAAAAAATTGGGAGTGTTTTAAAATATTATTCTAGAATGTTCATTTTGGGGGGTCGCTTTTATTCCATTTTGATATGCAGACGGTATTGTGTCACAAACATAGCGACGGGGGCGGTAGCAACGGCGCCAGGATAAGTTGATGGGGGAGGGAGGGGGGGGGGGGGGGCTAGACGACTTAAAGACCTGTTATGTCAACAACAAAAAATACTGGGTGTACGGTCTAAAATTCTCTTGATGATGCTCTTCTTTCTTCAGGTTTCTTCCTCTTATTATTATTCTCTGTTTTTTCGCTCGGAAAAAGACGGGGGAGGTCGAACCCTGTCACCCCATGGCTCCTCCATTAAATAATTATCTAAATTGAATACATGCTATATACAGCTACAATCGATTTTTTTTCCTGCGAGTATTGTAACATAATCACAGAATATGAAAGTGAAAGATTATATGGCTCAGTGAGTCATAAATGAAAAAGAAATTGTTTCGTAAAATGAGCTTTTTGTCCAGCAAAATTTATCGACATTTCGCACCTAGACAATGTATTTTGTAGTTTGAACATTGATCATTTTTTATTTCATCCGGGAAAGAGAGCGGAACATTTTTTCAGAAAGACAGGGAGAAACAGAGAAAGAGGGAGAGAGAGAGGGGGGGGGGGGGCGAGGGGAGGGAGGGAGAGGCAGGGGAGAAGGAGAGAGAGAGAGACAGAGAGGGGGGGTGGAGGGGAGGAGATTAAAAGGAAACTAAGGTAGACATTCTGGAAATCCCAGAGAATGCAGATTATTATTATAAAATCTTGTCCAACAAATTGGGGTTTTTAAAGAGGAAGTTCACCCTAACGATAAATGGGCTTTCATAAACGCACAAAAAAAAGAGAGAAATGTACTGGGGAAGGTTTGATAAAAAATAATAAAAGAATGATTTTTTTTAGATTTGTGAACCCACATGACAACAGCTTCCCCATATTTCATGTTATTCAAAACGGTTTTCGATGAATACAAATATTTGTCTTCTTGAAGGGGGTATGAAATGATGTATGTGATGATATATCCACCGTACAAATAAAATCGCATTTAAATCTGTGAAAAATGGCATTTGGGGGAATTTAAGGTATATTATACGACACATGGAGTGGAGGAGCTGCTTGTCCGAGCAGTGAGGGATGATATCAATACATTGAGCTGAAAATTCTTAATTTGGGGAACACCCCCACACCAAGGAGTATATTTATACGCGGGGGTACATGAACATATCCACTATCAATAGAAGTGGTGATTGTGAAGGTCTACCAGGAATCAATTTTCGACGGCTGATTTAATGGTTTCAATTGTGACATAAACTAATGAAGAAGAGTTTGGTTGACCACAGATTATGTGAGTGAGCGAAGCAAGCGAGCAAATTTCCAGTTGTTGAAAGACCGAATGGTTTCCAACACCGTGTTTCTTTTTAAACCAAACGAGAAAATTAAGATTGAACAATAGAAATGTATTCAATGAAAACTCATTCATTCATTGGTTACAGGTGAGATGAGAATGGAAGAAGATGTCATCATAATTATCAGGAAAAAGTGTGCCTTAATATCAAAATTAATATGCGAGTAATAACCATATTTAAAAGTCGTTAGAATCATATAATTCATTATAACACTATGGCTCATATAACCATACTCAACGTGATGTTACAGATAATAACTACGCAGTAGTTTAACCAATTTTAAGATTAAAAAGAAATATCGTTTTATCTTGAAAAAAAGTGTGTGTGGGTGTACGTGGGCGTGTGTGTACGGGGGGATGATTCTACATGCCATCCTCCTCTCCGAAAAGTGTGAGGGATAAATTTTTCGAATCCCCCAGGATTTAAGCCAGTTGCTGTAACGTTACAAATCAGAATTTCAAAAACTCCGTTATTCCTACATGGATTTTCATCGAACCTTCACCGATATTTTTCTGCTTTTATCAAATTAAACTTAAGCGTACTCTCATGCGTGAGTGAGCCCAAATATGGAGATGCAGCTACACGAAAATTCATGCACAAACGGGATGAGAATAGCGATTTTGAAACACGCACGAATACACAACAATAAGAACTAAATAGTAAATTTGGCAGCGCATAAAATTTGTTATCCGCGATATTTCTGCAGGTTTTTGAAATTGTATTGTGTATCGTATTGCACTTTTTATTATTGTGTGTATCACAGGGATGAACCTCAGCTCAGCTCGTGAACTTTAGGTTACGGGTTACACACAGAATATTGAAAATTGGGAAAACCCTCGTTCACGTGATTGGTATTTCCCTCATAATTCTCGCAAATATAAACTATTATATTAATTCAACGCTCTCGATGGTCCATTTTATTGCTCTCGATTGTCATGCTCAAATCCGATTTGAAAACGAAACCAATTTCTACATTTTTGTTGTTCATGTCAAAATTGTATGTACATGCAACGAATGAGGACGATCATCTGAATTCATTTATCAGCTTACGGCGTTAATGTGTTAGCTTTATGTGTTTGGGTAAAGACAAGACGTAAAGTGTGGTCGTCGGTCGATCGAGGATTGCACGAATCGTTAAGGGAAACAAGTCCGGATGGAATCGTCTGGGGGATGTGTTCCGGATGCCTACCTTGAGAAGTTTGCAAGGGCAAAGAAAGAACAGCAATTACTTTATGACGACACGGGTGACCTCATCAGCAGAATTCAAAGTGAGCTGCATGAAATGTCATCGGTTCAAGGTAAGAAACTTTGATATTAACTGTTGTTTTTTTAATGCCAAATGGTAACCAAATGTTAACCAGGGACGGGTATTTTGAGCCTTCAGCAACCCCTCTCACTGACGCTTACTTACTCATTATTTTAATTATGTAATTGAAAATTAATGAATAATTTGATTTTAGGGGTCCACGATTTACAAGCACAGCTTCATAGTGGACCTTTCCATTTCCAGCATGTTATTTTTAGCTACAAAATAATATTTAATGATCCATATTAAGTTTCAATTAATGTTTAATTAAGATGAAATATATATATATATATATATATATTGTCTACTGTTTTGTTAGAAATGAGAAAAAGATAAAACTGAAACTGACGGCAAAGGCCATAATTATTTGCGTCTTTAATTCAATTTTTGTTACCGTCCCCCAATCTCTCACCCCGCCCTTATTGATTAAAACTGTACTACTTTTCCAATATCACATTTCATTGAATTGCATTGAGTTTGTTTATTTTGTTTGCTTTCACCTGCGTATAAATCAAATTAAATGAAATCACACCAGTTATTTTATCAATTTTGAATCACAGTCAAAATTATCGATGAAAGGGTGGAAATGGGGTCCGTGATCTTAATGATATAAAATATAATTCAGGAAGTGTAATTACATATGGCTATAGCGAAAATATGAAGGGGAAGAGGGGGATACAGATATAATTAGTGGCAGAGACAGACATTTTCTCAGATTAGTTCCACTTGAAATTTCCACACCAGAAAATCCCCTCTCACAGTTCGGATAAAGGAGTTAGGGTGCAAGATCAGCCGCCAGGGACTAAGCAACAGTTAATTGCTCTCCTAGTGAAGTCTTCCAAACTCGTCAATAGTTTTGCTTATTTTCTATTTAGATGGGTACTTCGGGCTGAAAGTAATTATATCCCAATTCATGAGGACATGCGTAGATCAGCTTCACCGAAATAATGCAAAACTTTGAAATGTCAGTATTTTGTCTAATTTTAGTTTATCTGTTCAACTCAATAATTTCCAGCCTGGAGTACTCCTTTAATGTCAGAAAATTGAGATCTTGCATATAACATCTCGTTACAGAAATGAAGATAATGTTTCAACTCGGAATGTTGCTGGGTCCATCATTCAGCCAGTCTCCAAGGCACGGGATCTAGGGTTAATTGTCTAGAATGAATTAGGAATGAAGTCCCATGTTTAATAAAATGTATTTTCTAAGTTATGACGGCATTTCAAAAACTTAACCTTGGTTAAGATTTCGATATTGATTCCCCCAACGTGGTCTAAGTTCATTGACCCTAAATGACCTTTGACCTTAGTCATGTGACCTGAAGCTCAGGCAGAACGTTCAATAATACTTGATTATTTCTATGTCCAAGTTTCATGAACTGGACCCACATACTTTCTAAGTTATGATGACATTTCAAAAACTTAACCTTGGTTAAGATTTCAATGCTGACGACGCCGCGGCGCGCCGCCGCCGCCGACGTCGGAAAAGAAGCTCCTATAGTCTCGCTCTGCTATGCAGGCGAGAATAAATAGCAACATAATAAATTGCACATAGAGAAAACAAGTATATTATATATGCGAAGGCCTTGAAGTATGCTTGATACATGTAGAAGCACCCAAAATATAAAATGAAAATCCATAACTTATTGTTCGAAATAGACATGAAATGAAATACTCCGAATATTTGCTTTGCCCAATTGATCGTGGGCCCGGTAGCCGCTGTGCAGCGCCAGATAGGGTGGAATACTGAAAAAAATAGAGAAGTGACTCTTGAATCTGAGAATTGAATTGATGTAAATGATAATGGTTTCATGTTTCTAAAGGGGTGTTTATTTTTTATGGTGTACGTTCTATCTACGTGTATAATTTACCATGATTGCAGGGCTGCAGCGATTGGGTTACACAAAATTGGAAAAATGAAAAAACATCTTGATAGGAAAGGAACAAAGAAGTTGGTACATGCTTATAATGATATTCTGCTGTTCGGAATACAGGAATCACTTCCTGGCAAATTACAACATATCCACAATTCTGCTGCAAGACTTAAAACTCGAAAAGGAAAGTTTGAACACATCACCCCTACCTGACCTTCATTGGCTACCCATTCGATCAAGGATCAAATATGAACCTCTCATATTAACCATGTTAACATTCAAATGTATACATGGTTTTGCCCCTGTTTTTTTTTTTGGGGGGGGGGGCCAAAAAGGGCACTTATATGTCAAAATTGGCATTTTGTGCAAAAGGATATTTTAACCACCATGAGATTATCATCTGTGTGAAGAAGTTTTGTGTTTTGCAATAATTAAGTTAATTAAGAGCAAAGCTTTTTAAAGTAATTTCTGATTGATAAGATTTATATTTCAGTTTCATAATTTTGAAAAATTTTCAAATCTGAAGTTATAAAAATCGCTTTTTGATCAATTATGGCGCGGATTACTGTTAAAATTGCATCCTTGTGATATGTTGCGAGCGCGAATTGCGAGCTAAAACTTCTGGACATTTCACGTATTAAGACATGAGAAGTAAACATTCCGAGCAGTTTTTGTAATCATTAAAAAAATACATCTGTCTAAAGAATTAACGGGAGCGCGAAGCATGAGCTGAAATTGTTAATATACTGACCAGAAAGGGAACCTGTAAAAGACTGTATTTATAGTGACTCAAGAATAGGAGAAATATCTCACCAATCGAATAATGCGAGTGAGAAGTGCGAGCTGAAAGTGTAATCTCCGTTCCGGTTCACAAAATATTCTCTCTGAAATTACTGCCAAAACCAAATCATGTGGGGATCGGGCTTTCCAGAAAGCTGCACCAGCAAAATGAAATTCTCTTCCACCGACTTCAGGAAATATTACCCAGCTTGAGCAATTCAAAGTGCAATTAAAAACCCACCTCTTTCAAAATGTTTTACTAAGTTAGGTTCAATCTATATACTTTAAGATTTTTTTATGTTTATAATATATATTTGATGTTTAATTTTTAAATCTACAATTCTAACCATATTTCCCACTTTCCTCACGCATAGAGACCTGTTATGCGTCTATTAAAAACTGTACAATTATTATACAGGGTGTTATTTCTATTAAAAAAAAAGGTAACCGAAGTACAAAGGTCAGCTATATCAAGAATACATGATTTATTCCTGTGATTCCTTTTCTACATAATTGAGTAACTCATCAACGTTAATTTGACACCTTCACTGCGTCACAATTGTCACGGGGAGTTATGGTCATTCGGAGGTGACAGCTACGTACAAAACCCACTTATTCCACTTTGGGGGGTTTTAATGTACAAGCACGAAACCAAATTCGTTGAAAGGTTTTGGTTTCATCAGAGATTTTCCCTGCAAATTTCAGTAAAATGCATATTATACCCTTCTTATATTTTTTTTCAGTAAATGTTACATAACTGGTGTATAGCTGCAATAATGGCTCATCACATCCTCGGTGACTTGCAGGCACATGTTTTGCGTATAAGCGTAAGATAAATGTTCTTCATCACAACCCCGTAATGGTTAGAAGAGCAAATACAGGACATGCAACGTCAACTGTGAGGTTCTGTGAAAACATTGGATGTGTTGATGCAAAAGTTAGGGGTGAATGACGTGTTCAACAGAGATTGAAGCTAGTCAGTTGATATGTAAATGCCAGAAACTCACAAAAAAGTTAACAGAGGGGATAGGATTTTACTTAAATTTTGAAGGGAAAAATATGATGAAACAAAAACCTTACAAAAAAGTAGGTTTCTTGCATGTACATTAAAACCCAAAACTTGGAAAAAGTGGATTTTTGTACCTTTCGCCTTCGATGGACCATAACTCCCCGTGACAATTGTGACGCAAGGAAGGTGTCAAAATTAAGTCGATGAGTTACTCAATTATTTAGAATACCAATCTAAAAAATAAATTATGTATTCTTGATATAGCTGACCTTTGAACTTCGGTTACCTTTTTTTTATAGAAATAACACCCTGTATATATTTCATATCATTTTGCAACCCGTAGCCTGGTTGATCAAGCTCTTACCCACTTCGCTTACATTATAATCGTTTCAACAAATAAAAGGCGCATACCTATTTGCAATATCGTTCGTATAAAAACATAATTTGTTTTCATCTCATTTCCTATATCATGTATAATTTAGCTTTTGTTTTCATCTTATTTCCTATATAATGTATACTATAGTTTATTCGTGGAAAAAAAAACATTTAAAGTATTTGGGAAAAAAAACACCGACGTTAGTCTATTTCTTTTCTAAAAGATAAATTTTTCTCATCTTAATAATCTACTTGATATCGCTTAACAAGACTGTACTTTCTTTGCTTCAAACCTCTTAACATCGGGACCAGTGGATAGGTTGTAAAATTAAATGTATCGTTAAAATAGAAAAGACGTTTGGTATGCCTTGATTACAGAATAACATTTCTTATGGTGGCAACTTAGAAATTATGCTCGCTCGCTTCGCAGGCTCCCTCCACTGTCTATCAACGCTGGGCCACTGATATTCGCATTCAACAACGTAAAACAATTATTAAAAAATCGATAATCAAGCCAAAAAAAATACTAACAAAAATGAAACACTGAATATGTGATAAATGATCTTTGATTTCCCCGCTTCCTCTGATCTTTCCTGCTTCACATTTTTGTTTGATCAACACGCCGCTGACTCTCATTTTACCTCGCAAACAATGGATAACCTGACGTCATAATTGTCATGACTGGAAAGTATCAAAGTACATAAGCATGATAACATGCACCAAATATATTTTTTTTTATATAGTAAACAGACCATGTAACTAAATTCAGAATTTTCCCCGTTTCAAATAGTAGGGGATCGACACCAGCTTAGAGTAAACGGATGAATGAATTTATTCCCCAGCGGAGCAACATTTCGCGAATCACCCTTATTCTGTGACTGAATATTCTTTACAATAAATTTAGATGTAGTAACTAAAATCCATCTTTTTTTTTTCGGGGGGGGGGGGGGGTAACAATTTAGTGTTGATGCCCAACTTTTATGGCAGACACTATATATAGATATAGATATATATATACATATACATTTCTATATATATATATATATATATATATATATATATATATATATATATATATATATGTATATGTATATAGAGGGGATATATAGAGGGGAATATATACACACACATACATTGAATTCATTGAAGATGGATGGGTTGTAACGCTGTAACGCAGAGCCATTTGAACAATCTGGAGCTAACGAAGTAAGTTTATTATTTTGCAAGCTTTGATATCATATAAATCAAAGTATATGACATGCATGAATCACACTTTGAACTCCTTGAAGAAATTCATTAACATGATAAAGAGCTTAATAAGATGTGGACCATTCACATCTCATGAAGCAGTAATTTGTCTTTAAATTTTAGTGTAAAATATTGATTTAAGAGATATTTTTGAATCGCTTTCTATAACTGAATATAACATTAATACCGATTATTTTCCTTTCCTCTGTATCTCTTTTACAAAGGCGTTAACTCCTGTTCTGTTCAAATGAGAGTAGACCTCCTCGAAAGAAGGATTGAGAGTCTGAAAAATGACTTGTCAAGGAAAAAAATGAAGATAGCCTTTTTCGGAGGGTGAGTGTGTACAGTAAGAACGAAATAATCCACGTTCATAAGATCTTTATAAGAGCTTCCCAATGCTGATCAGTGAACTTGCATATGTCCCATCAAGGCGTTGTCGACCTTGCCTGTCCTGATTAAAAACAAATAAATTTGACAAAGATGAATGTGTATCCAAGGGATGTACGCCTGAACTCCTTGAAAATAATTCAGAATACCCATCGGAGAATTTGGCAACCATCAAGAAGTTTCAGAGTATTTTTGTGCAAACGATTTTCTTACCTCTTGCCCCTCAAAAGAAAATTTTTCTCCAGAGAAATTGATGTTTCCAGAGAACTCATTTGCTCTGAGGTAATGAGAATTTGATGCAAGGATTTCAGTAGCGGTCTAACAATAATTAGTAAAATCACTGGGATATGCGAATATGTAATGCCAATTATTCCAGTTTTGTAAACCGGTACACACAATGATTTCCACTGCGAATCAGTCAAATTGAGCTGGCCCGATCAAGTACATTTTCAGCCAGGTCTTCTCTGATCAAACGGGCCGTCTGCACCATCCCGAGTTTTCAAATTAGCGCGCTATTTCTGATCCGACAAATTATCCCGATCTGAACAATCTCGAGGTTATTTGCAATGGTGACGCATTTATCGCGCTATAGTTCGTAGGATTAATCTCGAGATTGCAATCCCAATTCAACTTGGGATTATTTGCAAAATAGCGCGCCATTTTACGAATTATCGCGCTAATTCGTAGGTGCAGACGCACTCGGGATTATTTATTCACGGCGTCAGACCATAATGCATCGATGCCTCGCTCGAGCAGGAATCGCTCTTCTTGCGATGGTGGAGACGGGGTTTCTTGAATCTCGAGATTAATCGCGAAGAGGGCCGATCGATCGGGCTAAAATCTCGAGATTGAGCAAACTCGGGATGGTGCAGCACCGCCTAAAGACAAATCGGAAGAGGGTAGCTACTTTACACGCGAATCGGATTATTAAAAAACTTGCCATGTTCCTGCTGTGGATCAGTCATCTCGACCAGCATTCAAACCAGTTTTTGACCAGATGGATTAGAAGCTCGGCAGTGTTGACCAGGGTCAATCTACCAGGATCAGCATCTATCTACCTTGATCTGCACACCACTCTGGTTTTTGTTCGATAATAGAAACCGAACATACAAAATTATCATGAACACTTTCAATATATTTGAGTAGGTAATCAAGGCATAGTAGATCACATCGGTCATGGAGTAGCTAGCTGCGATATTCCCATGATCATTTTCTCGTCAAAGGTAGATTGAACCTGATACTGTATCGAGCTAGACCGAATAGGTCCAACTTAATTGGGTTGATTGGGCCTAATCGCGTTGGCAGATTGGCAGTGGGAAGCTAGCATCCGTGATTCATTGATTCATACCCTCACCAGCGTCTACATAGAATATTCATATATAGCCTGTAATTCAACCCCGTTTCAACATCAAATTGCTAACTTAGCGACCCTTTAGGCCAATATACGCCGCAGGCTGCAGTTCTGATCGATTTGATATAGGGTTCTTAAATCCTTATTTCTAAATCGTATTTCTGGGCCCCGTTGCAAAAAAAGAGTTGAGATTGAATGCACCTTAAAAAAATCAAGCGCATGTCCGTAATACGAACTATTAATAAAATATTGATTGAAAATCAAATTGTGTATATATATTTTTTGTTAGTTACGTTTGATTACAAGTATTTCTGCAACGATTTCTTGGTGTCACATTATTCTTTTGGCAGTACGAGCAGCGGGAAGACCACAACTTTGAATGCCATGATTGGGCAAGAACTACTACCATCCGGGATGGGTGATACAACAAGTTGCTTTGTCCAGATCGAGAAGATGACCAACGATCCGATTTGTGAAAATAGCTCCATAGAAGTCTCGCCCGCTAAGGAACATACAGAGAGTTGCACGATTGAGAAAAGGAAAGACCAACCGGACGGATCGTATTTTATCGTCAGGGAGGTCGAGAACAGAGAAAAGGAAGCTTCGCTTGACTCCTTTTTGGAAAATATACAACCTCTCACGATAAATGTTCGTAATCTTATTTACTCCCATGATGCTCGCTCGTATCCTGTGCTCTTTTTATTCTATTATATATCTCTAGATTTTATCTTCCTGTCAATCAGTTGTTTGTCTCTACCCGTTTGCTCTTATTCATTTATCAACACACTTGGATCTAAAAATAAGACAATAGTAATAATGAAATATCCATTAAGAAAATACTAGTAAAATTCCGGCATTCTAAACACGAGCTCTCATCTATAGCGGCAATTGTGGCCCAGGGGATTAGTCTGCTGACTCTGAAACAGAGGGTCGTGGGTTTTAATCCCAGCCATGGCGTAATTTCCTTCTGCAACAAATTAATTCACATTGTGCTGCACTCAACCCAGGTGAGGTAAATGGGAATCTATTTCTTGAAATGCTTCCGCGCTGAAAAAAAGGCTGCGGGGTCATGTTAACAATATCCAAGACCTTTGGAAGCGCATAGGGACGTCATGTCATGAACTGCATTGTTATTATTAATGATGATGTTATTAGAAATTATGAAGCAATAAAAAACCGTATAGACTAATAGGAATTACGTAAATTTTAATAGCCTATAAACACATTTGTCTCTCATAGGCTCTTACAAAGTTATGTGATGTAAAATCAGGCAGCTCCTTGGATTCAACCTATCTGGTAGAAATACATCTTTCAGAAGATGACATTAAGAATGATCACTTGCTTAACTATGACCTACAAATTATGGATTGGTGAGTCGTCTTCAACTTTTAACCACCGAAATTGTCTGTAGCTGCATGGTTTCTGTTATACTATGTAACAAATTATACATATGACACGTATGACGTCACAGGTAAGAAAATCTAATAACTTTCGTAATCTATATTTTCTTCAGACCAATGTTTTTTACTATTATTTTCTGGTGTTTTTACAATAAACTTTTGTCAGGGTGAACTTCCCCTTAAACGCTTATTAATGCTTGTATTTGCTTATTCATCTACCACTGCCTACATTACATTGACGTATTGCTGGTTGGGGGGGGGGGGGGGTCACCCCAACAAAAAGTTTGAATAAAAAGTGCATAACGCTGAAATTTTCATCACTATCGGATATGAAAAAAAAATGTTATGACATTTTGATATTTTATTACTTTTTCTTTGAACATTTATATGCTTATGACAATGATATGCAAATGAGAGAGTCGATGATGTCACTCATTCACTCATTTTCTTTGTATTTTATTGTTTAGATAATAAGAAAGTTCTTTATTGAACCACAATATGTTGCATCTTTGGCAATTTTACGCTGTTTATTTCCATTGGTGACTGGTCTATACATGTATTTAACAGCATCACAATAATAATTTGGATTTTGTCTGAGGAATTTGCTACTCTTATTTTTCCCCCTTTCGAGTGCCTTCTTTAATAAAGAACATATGATCAAGAAGAATATAAATGTATTTCTATAAAGGAATGGATATAATAAATGGCCAGATACGAACGAATATTGCGAGTTCGAAGCACGAGCTGAAAATTTTACTACACTGACCTGAAAGAGGAACAGTTTAAAGATTTTTTGTATGGATTCATTAAGAAGATGTCTTTCATCAAAATGATTCGCCCGCGAAGCGCTAGCTGAAATTTGACGATATTCAAAACTTGAAAACGGAAACTTTTGTAATCACAAACAGGATATTTATCTCACTAAACAAATAACACGAGCGCATATACTGATCCGAAAAAGAAACGTTTCAAGCACTGTTTTACATGTAGGAAGCTTGTGAAGATGCTGTGTATCTCACTAAAAAAATAATGCGGATACGAAGCTCCACCAGAATCTCTTTTTTATACCTATATAAAATAGGAAATAGGAAAAATAGGAAACGTATCGCCCGAGAGAACTATATACCTACAAAATTGACAATTTTCCAACTCTATTTCATATCATGAATAAAAAGCGTATCGCCCTTAAGACAGGGCTAGTGTGAGCAAGAAGCGCGACCTGAAAACACTTGATATTCGGAGCCAAAATTGACATTCAAAGCTTGAGCCGATCCAATATTTCCCAATTTGGGGATTGGGATGGAATTTGGTTTCCTCAATCAGCTACTCGAAGAGCTATAAAGTCTTGTTTATTTGTTTTTCCGTTTGTTTTTCGAGAGGGGGGGGGGGGGGTGGGAATCCTAAAGACTAAAGTTAAAGCGTAAGTAAATGTTAGCTTTGCGTTTACAGGATAAAATATATTTCTTAGACCTAAATAAAGCGCGAAGCGCGAGCTGACAACTATTGAGTACAGATTTGAAGTACAGTATCGGTATCTCACGAATAAAAAAGGTATCAGCGCAAAGAGGGAGCTGGAAATCCTATTTATATATGCTAACACAAACCCGAAAATCATTAAGTGACATGAAAATTATGAAGAGATACCTTTGTCAGTAAATGAATAATGCGGGTGGAAAGCGCGAGCTGAAATTTTTGGAGATGAAGAAATTTAGAACTTAACATTTTACTCACATTTTGTAATCATTAGTGAAAAAAGGCTCATCTAACTATAAACACAAAGAGAAATTCTGAAACACTGACATAGACTTTTGTTTTTGTTCCTAGGAAATCATCAACAGGATACATACTTCACAAATCAAATAATACGGGTGCGAAGCGCAGACAGATTTTTTTTTATTCAGACCTGACAAGGAGCGTATTAAGCATTGCTTGAAATGTAGAAAAAATCATGCGGATATGTTGTAAAACAAACATGACAAACAAAAGAATTAACCGGAATACAAGGCTACTGAATATATTTCTTTTATGTTGAGGGCATGGCCTAGCTACAGTGCTCCCCGCCCCAATTTTTTTGTGGGGGACTTGTCGCCCTGTCCCCCTTGTCTGACGCCAAGAAAATAAAATTCAAACCCTGTTCATGATTTTTTAAAAATTCCTTCCAATTTTATCATTGTTATCATAATAATTATTGTTGTTATCATTATCACGATCATTTTCATTTATATCATTATGATTATTGTTCTGGTTATTAGGATCATTGTTATTATCAGTATGATCAGTATGATTACTACGTTTTCCTGAAATCTTGGGTTATATATTTCGTGATTATCAAATAAAATTATCCTCTTTCCATTGTTCCTGTTTAACATTGCTTATCATTATGATCATGATTATGGAATACTAATGATTATGTTTGGTAAAAGGAAAAGTATTTGAGTTCCTCTTCTAATTTTCATTTCACATTCTTAATCTCAGTCCAGGAATCACAAAATGTCGAGAGCTCGGTGATAGAGTGAAAACCTTCTGCAAAGACTCAGATGTACATCTCTTCATTGTGAATCCAAAGACAGTCATGTCACCAGAGGTATTTTTAATGAATGTTTCTATAGTTGAATCAAGTTCAAAAAGCCCGTCAAGAGAAAATCAATGTGTAGCGACTGTATTCAAGCAGGTCATTGATCTATTTTCATTTGCCACAGCTAAAAAAACATGAAAAAAGTTCCCAGATCGACGTACAACTTTTTACTAGGATCACATATCCCGTACAGAAGACATGATTTTTGGAGTGAACATTTAACCGTTTGCCAATAACAACTGATTGGGGAAAAGATCCACAATAATAAATTCCTGTGCACTATTGATACTTAATTGAATCTTTTAATTTCATGATTAAAAAAATTATTGCATTGTATGATTTATTTTATTTAAGATTAAACGGTAGGATTCTCCAAATTACTCCTAACGTGATAAAAATGAGGAATCACTTATTTTGTGAATGTGAAAACTTCAGGTTACCCCAATTCGGCAAAATCTGCATGGTATTATCATTTCCCATAATAGTTCTGTCAGAAATGTTACAAAATTTGAAAATCTTTTTGGAATTTGCAATTACAAGTCTGTTTTTTACTCATTTTTTGTTATTTAAGTATCACATTCATTCTTGAAAATTTCAGTAATACCATAATACCATCCCCAAAAATGTATTATTCAAAGCTTTGTTATAAAACAGAAGAATGTTGAATATTATTTAGCAAAAATAAGAAGAAAAGAAAAATAAGGTAAATGGTGTTTTGAATTATAATTTCCCCCGCTGCCCTAAGTATAATTGTGCATATTTTGCTTGACAATGTACTGTTTGTTTACATATCTTACGCCTGTAGGTGTATTGCCACATGCATTTATCATTGGTGTCAATGTATGTACTTGATTAATGGGATACGTATCATGTTCATTAATAGTTCATAGAATTTCCTGAATTTAGGCCTAAAAAAAAAAAAAAATCGGCAAGCGCTTCGTGCTAGCATTAGTTGACCGTGATGAGATAACGTACATGCATGCTTTTCACGAATTCCTAAAAAGAGTCTTAAATGTCTCCTTTTGATCAATACATACAATAATTTCAGCTCGATTTAAGCTCATGTTTTTAATCCATGAATATATAATATATATATATATATATATATATTGTAAAGAAATGGATGAAGAGAACAATGGTAGGCGTAGCTTAAATCTAGGTTCCCCAGAGCTATATACCCTTTTGGAAAAATTGGTGATGCCGAAAAAATGTCTCTGCCGGGAATCGAAACCGGGCCCCCAGCTTTGAACGCCGGTGCCTTAACCACTAGACCACAGAGACGGGTTAGTGGCTAGGGCGACCCCGATCCGATTGACCGTCAGATAGACAGATTTTCGACACTAAACCAATTATAATTTCCTTTGTCGGGTGAAGGTGGGTTTTGAACAATGACAAGCCGCCATTCCTCAGCTGGATCAAATGTATTGCTTTGATACAGTACACGTATGGGATAAAGTATACAAATGTGTGAAGTTATACATGTACATTTTCGGCATCACCACTTTTTCCAAAAGGGTAGATTGCTCTGGGGAACCTTGATTTTTTTTAAAGCTACGCCTTCCATTGTTCTCTTCATCCATTTCTTTACTATATTTAAATAAAAGAGTTGCCAAAGCTGTTTTACATGAAGAACTTCACACATTTATATATATATATATATATATATAATATTAAATTATGTTATATTATATTATATATTATATATATAAATTTGTGGAGGGGGTATGTAAATGTAGCATGGCTTTTTTTTTCTCATAATGTAGGAGCGAGAACATTTTGTTGAAGTAGGAAAACGCCTTTCTAAGCCTGACATCATTGTTGGTTTCACCCAATGGGATTTATCAGCGAGAGAAAGACACCCTGAAGAGGTTAGAACGTTTTCGTCAATTAATAGTTATCTCCTAACGACTGGTATCTACATCGGTCCACACCAGAGAGGTGTTGAAACAACACCAGTTTGGCGTTAGGCTAACTCCAGTTTGGCATTCAAGCAACACCAATTAGTGTTAAACCAATATCGGTTTGATTCTTAACTGGTGTTGTTTCAACACCTCACTGGTGTGGACTGATATTAAACTAAAATGATATTAATAAAGACTTGTAAACAATTACATACACTGAATTCTGAATTGTCAATTGTTGCCGAATTTCAAAATGTGAAAAGTGAAGAATGGAAATTTGTATTTTTGATTATTGAGCTGCATCTCTTCCATGTTGGCCAAGGTAGGGATTGTAAGATCATATCAGATTTATTTGAATAAGCTTTTGGACATCAGTCAGTAACTCTATCCACTGTTCCATACTAATCTCGGCCATGGAATTGAAAGGTACTTTTGTAATTTGTCATTTTGTTTTGATTGGCTGCTGGTAATTTTACGTACAAAATTAATAGGAGGGACAAAATATAAACCTAATCTCAAATATTAACGAAATATATTCTTTAGTTCACGTTGTCTTCTTTATGATAAGATAATCAATTTTAATCAAACAGTAAAGCTAAGTAAGCGTTGATTATGCATTTGTAAATAATTAATCATTAAGATTTTAATTCATTATCAAATCATCAGATGATATAAGATATTGTGATTGAGTGTCAGCGATAGCATCGTTATCGTGCTTACAAAATTTGGGAACAAGTTTTTGAAATTGTATTTTTATCTTCATGATTAGTAATCTCAATAATTAGCCACACAGTTAATTGATGATATCGAGTATAATTATTTCCAGTAAATAAACGATATGTCGTTGTGAATTTATTTCAGGTTAAAGCTCGCCATGTGGACTCAGTGTTTGAGTTGCTTAAAGAGCTCGATGTCGTAAGTACGAGAATGGAGGCGGAGGAAAGGTGTTTCTTTTACTCTGGAATAGAAGCACTTGATTTAGCTCTCAATGAAAAGGGTAAATTTAAAAGGAACTACAGTAGATCTAAAGAAAACACATAGGAAAGCTTTTAGAAGCTGTTACTATAATTAGAAATAATATAATTCATTTTTTTTCAATTCAATTCATTTATTTAACATCCTTTAAAAACATACAAACATATGTACAGTATACAATAACAAAGGAGTAAAATAATTTAAATCACATTACAAGCAATAAAAAATGGTAGAAATATAAAAGAAATGAAAATAAAATGTAGCAGATGTAGGAAGTCAGCTTCCTACATCCTAGCTTCCTAGCTTCATAAACGGCACAAATTTTCAGGAATTTAAGAATTCGATTTCTAATTACCACGGACATTTTACAAGTCAAAAGGAAGGAAAAGTTATGGTGTTTATGTCACCAGATTGTTTACCCTCAAGTTCGTTTCAATCAAAGCTGATAATTATTGAACAGTATATCGAAAATCCAACAAAGAGTATCAGAGATATGATTGTGTTTATTTCAGACGTCACATGCAGTCTAGCAGAAGTAAATGATATTGAAAAGTGTTGGAAATAAGTTTGTACTTTTTCTACCTCTTTTTAGGATTCTTGGGAAGGGGATGGGAGGAGAGATTCAAGACATTCCAAAATTTCATGTCGAAAATTGAGGTAAGATATTACATATATATACTTGTCTGGATAATAAACTTAGAATCTTTATAAATATTCTTTCTTTTGACGCAGAATGGCAAGTAATAGCACGAAGATAACCAAAGAGTCACTGAAGTACTGGTGAGGGTGGGGGCTGCTTGTCCCTCAAGTTAATATGTTCACAACGGTGACATTTTTTGGTAATCATCAACCGATATTAAATCACTAACATGCTTTTTCAACATCATGAGCCCAAAACTCGGCCCACTGAAGTAATTTTCTCATTACGCTACTATTTTATCAAGCTATAAAAAGCAGAATATCATTATAAAATTATCAGGCGTTCTCTAGTGGGCCCCTAGACAACATAATATTTGTGATAAAACATATTTATGAATTAAGGTATCTTTTTTTTCTTTATTTTTTTACTACCATGAAGCTTCTGTGTTTTTCTCTTACTCTTGGTTCAGGAGAGGGCGACTACTGCAGGAATAACTGCCAAACTCTCTATGAATCGTGAAAATTGCCAAGAAGTATTGGAACAATGCATCGAATGTCTCTCATTACTCGAAGGGAATGTACTTAGTAAGATGTGAGTATTGTTGCAATTATTGTAACTATGACAAACTTGAAGACGATACGCATATATGGGTACTTCTCCCAAAAAAAAGTTTAAAGCACGAGTTTGTTATAAGAAGAATGAGCCATTTTCATGTTGGGCCTAAGTGTATGTAATGACTTCGATGTTATCTCTGATGACCCAAAATGTTCTAATTTTCCCCTTTTTTGGAAGGGGGGGGGGGTGCAAATACTGTGGTTATTAGCTTGCTACTATGAATATAACCTGTTATTCTACAACGCCTTGCAAATTAATCAAGTTCGATACTAATACCTTGGTCACATTTGCTCTACGGCGGCCGAACGTCAAGTCGAAAGCAGCCGTTTTATTCATTTTTGTCTCGCCTGCATAGCAGAGCGAGAATAGGCGCCGCTTTTCCGAAGGCGACGGCGTCGTCAACACCAAATCTTAAAGCCCCCTCACACCTGACCGAATGTAGGCGGTGAGGAATGGGGAAAATGCACGAAATGCAAGAAAATTCAACGAATTTATATAACATTTCCGTCAAATTATGCGATCAGTAACTATTGTCAAAATCTACCAACGAACGTAAGCGAAGGATAAATATGACATGCGAATGATATCGATTTTTCGGTTAACCTCTTTGAGTAAACTGCAGCTGAAGGTGAGCGAAGGGTTGTTATAACCCAATAAGACGAACGAAATGTGAGCAAAAATTTGATATGGCGTGCGATTAGAAACGAAGACGAGAGAATAGATTGGACGTTCATGTACGTCATCGTGTTGCTTCGTTAAGGGTTATTTCGAGATCGGTCCACTTTGGCGAAAGCGCGATGAGGGACTATGCGCGACAATAAAACACGAACAATTACCGCAGACTAAATAAGAGATGCGAGTTCAAGCAGATGACCAACGATTTTTCAATTCGTCTGGAAATTTTAAACGTGTTCAAAATTTCCGCGCGCATTTGAATAATCGCAGCTGTTAGTTCAGAAGGTGTACGAACCCAAACACGAAGGGTAAATGTGATTTGCTATCAGTTACCATTGAAAACGAAGTTTTTAAAAGTGCCTTTCGCCAGCCATCGCAATCATATTTCAGGCAATTCGGTTAGGTGTGAGGGGGCCTTTAACCTAAGATTAAGTTTTTGAAATGACATCATAACTTAGAAAGTATGTGGACCAAGTTCGTGAAACTTAAACATTAGGGTAGTTAAATATTATTGAACATACTGCATTGGTTTCAGGTCACATGACCAAGGTCAAGGGCCATTTAGGATCAATGAACTTAGACCATGTCGGGAGAATCAATAACGAAATCTTAACATAAGTTTACGTTTTTGAAATGTTATCATAACTTATAACGTATATAGACCTAGTTCATGAAACGTACACATAAGGGTAATGAAGTATTACTAAATATCCTTTGAAAATTTTCAGGTCACATGACCAAGGTAAAATGTCATTTAGGTCAATGAACTTTGGCCATGTTGGGGATATTTGTTGAATCGCCATCGTAACTTTTCTAGTGTATGAATCTAGTTCATAAAACTCGGACATCAATCGGGAGAATCAATAACGAAATCTTAACATAAGTTTACGTTTTTGAAATGTTATCATACCTTATAACGTATATAGACCTAGTTCATGAAACGTACACATAAGGGTAATCAAGTATCACTAAACATCCTGTGTGAGTTTCAAGTCACATGACCAAGGTCGAAGGTCAGTTAAGGTCGATGAACTTTGGCCATGTTGTAGGTAATTGTTGAATTGCCATCATAACTAAAAGCTTATGGATATAGTTAATGAAATGTGGACAAACGGGTAATCCATTATCATTGATCATATTGCACAAGTCGCAGGTCACTATCAAGTTAAAATAAGGTCAATGAGCGTAGTAGCATATTGTATGAATGGTGTTTTGGGGGAATAATTATTTCATAGTCATTTTATAAGTCACTGCTGCTACATTGAATTGCGTAATGCAAGCTAGACTGCCAGAGGCGCTCCTCTTGAAACCACCTATATGGAGCTGGTATACAAAATATTGTTAAATAGGCTGTTTCGACTCACCTTACGACCGCCGTAGAGCAAATGTGATTGAAATAAAGAGATAATCTAATGTCGTGTCTTATCGATAATTTGCCCATGATGCAGGTCTGATCTTTCTATGGAGGTTGAGGCACTAACCATCGAGTTGCAATCATACAATGAGAAGATGGACGAGTTTATGCAGGAAAGTGAGGAACTGAGGGATAATGCTCTTAAAACAATTGACGAATCAGTAAGTCATATTGATCGTTAAAGCAATTTAAAGGTCAAGTCCACCCCAGAAAAAATGTTGATTTGAATAAATAGAGAAAAATCAAACAAGCATAACACTGAAAACTTCGGATAACGGATATAAAATATGAAAGTTATGGCATTTAAAAGTTTTGCTTATCAAAAAAACAAAAACATTATATGCACAACTCAGTGACATGCTAATGAGAGAGTCTATGTTGTCCCTCATTATTTATTTTGTTTTTTATTGTTTGAATTATACAATATTCAAATTTTTACCGATGTGACAATAAGGATAATTTTGACTGAACCATAAAATGTTGAACAGTAGTAATTCTACATGTTCAAGGAGGAACAAAACTTTGTTTCACAGGATAATGAGGAGAAAATTAAAATATTTCATATTTTATATGATAAAATACAGAAGAAATAGTGAGTGGGTGACGTCATCAATCACCTCATTTGCATACTGACCAGGATATACATATAACTGTTGTGAGAAATTAAGCGAAACTTCAACTTTGTTGGGGTGGACTTGTCCTTTAAGAACCATAGAACACAGTTCTATGCCCTCCACCCCCTTCCATCTATATACAACTTTCCAGTGTGACATTCTATCAAGCAAAATAATGACATTTGAGTTGGATAAACGGAAATATTCCTGATATCAGGATGTTGAGGTGGCAGTATATCAACTTGCTCATTGGACATAGCCACCAATGCAGTTGTTGTTGTTAGCTTTTATATGCTTTGCTTCAGATCATTATGCCCCCATCCCTGTGTGATTGACTTTGTGGTAAGAATTTTTGTTTGTTATGTCCTTCTGCTTGTTAAAATACTTTTGTCTTTTGTGTACATAGTTTTACCTATTTTTCGTTAATACTGGGGGAACGTTTTAACCCACAAGCTTTGCTTTTTTAGTTCCCCCTTTTCCTCATCTACTTTATTGCATATGAATGAATTACGGAAGGCATCTATACTGTTATGTATATTTTTAATGATTTGACATGCATTAATATGATATCTTGTGTTGTAAATTTGTAAATTTTTAATAAATTTGGAAATTAAAACATTGAATTTAATTTATACAGAGTACTAGTAACCGAGAACTTTCATGTCTCTATTTTGGGTGTAGATATTTCGTTGCATGACTGAAGTAAGCGAGAAGATGTCTCAGACGCTGAAAAGAAATTCAGACAGTGAAGAATTCGAGGAAGACAATGTCCACCAGTATGCCCAGGTGAGGTTTGGATCAGACCATTATTCATGTTGTTGTTGGTTCTCTGTCAAAATGTACACTTTAGTATTTCTACACTTTGTTTTATATGGTTTTATTACCATTTTTAGATGCTTCTCGCCCAAAATGCACACTGCATTTCTATTTTTTTTTAGAAAATTGGTAATTTTGGTGTAAGAGGGATAGCTTTGAAATGGATCAAGAGTTATTTTTCTAATAGATATCAGTTTACCGAATATAATGGATGTATTTTTTCACAATTATTGATAAAATGCGGAATACCACAAGGGTCAAATTTAGGCCCACTTTTATTTATTTTATGTATAAATGATATTTGTAACAGTGGCGTAGCTAGGATTTTTCTTTTTTTCTGTAGGGCGGATCCGACTTTCGCCAATAGGAGATGGGGCCCGAAATTATCTTCACCTATATTTTCCCCGATCAGTCACTTCTTTAGCTTTATTCTTATAAAATAACATAAAAATGAAATAATCTCATAAGTCCTATGTAAAAAGTGCGAGCGTGAAGCGCGAGCGATTTTTTCATGTATTTTGTCCTGAAAATTTAACATTCTGGGCAATATTTCTGATCTTGAACAAGATGCAAATGTAACTAGATAAATACTGTGAACGCCAAGCGCGAGCAGACATTTTTAATAAATGCTCTAGCATGATGGGAGCTCGAAGAGCGAGCTAAAACTTTTTGACATTTGACCTAAAAAATGGACATTCTAAACACTTTTTGTAACCATAAATGGGATAGGTATGTAGCTTAACAATTGATGCGAGCGCGAGCGAAAGAAAATTGAGATTTTAGACCTAAAAGCGGGACACTCTATTCATATTTCGTAAATCATGAATAGGATATGGTTAATTGGGTATCATTAATAATGCGAACGTGAAGCGCGAGCAGACATTTATTGATATTCTGATATGAAACTGGATAATCTAAACATATTTTAAATGAAGAACATGCAGGCTATCTCAAACTTTCAAAACCTTTCCGCGCAGCCACAATGCCCTGTCAAAAAACTAGCAAGCGTTTGTGACAAAAGCAATAATTTGAATTCCTTCCGGATTAAAGGAGGAATGAAAAATATTATTTAATTGGTCTTCTTCATATTCGTAACAGATGTCAGACATAAACATATTTGCATTTTTTTTCTTTCATGAAGAATGCGATCCTGCTGTGGTATCGTCGGATCCTAAATGAATTTCACCGAGCTACAAACCATGTTTGTGATGGCTACTCATCCTATGTACGAGGTGAAGAAAATTTTGCTATTTACTTTTATATGAACAAACCGGGCGTCGGTATTTTTTTGGGGGGGAGGGGGGGGGGGGTGAGTTCTATATTTTTTAATTCACCCCCCGCATGCACAGCATTACGCATTTGCAAACGATTAAAAACGAATGTGACACTCCATTGCTAATGTTACCTCATTGAATTTTGTACAGGGGTATTTTTCTTAAACAAGTGTACACCAAGTTACCAATAATGCATATATCATGTCCAATAATTTAATTTGAAAGCAGGATAAAAGAGCATTGTACATTAAATGCCTTGCTCACGGGCATAGGTGCCGCGGGCAGGGATCAAACCCAGGACTTTCTATGTATAGCCAGGCACCATAGACCACACGGCCACGGCATTTTAATGATGAAATGATACGATACATTTTTCATACTTAATTTCCTGTCAAAATAAATAAAACAAATGAATGAAAAGGATCAGAATTTCACTTGAAATTGAAGCACATCATCTCATCTCTCGGTGGAAATTAGACAAAATTATCATGTGAAACATTGTGAGTCATTATTTCGGTACTTTGCTATTTTAATATACTGATGACACGAGATAGCGCATTTGGTGACGCAGTGTTATTTCGTCGAGTCAAGAAATTTCAGTTTGGGCTTAGAATTTGATCCCTCACTCAACATGTACAACGAATCCATTTGCTATCCAGACCATCCGGTAAATCTTTAGGGTGGTCAGGAAAGCTAATGAGCGTTAGCGGTCCAAAAGCGCCCCAATATAACGTATTTTCTATGTTATATCGTGTGAAAACAGGATATACACTGTTAGAAAATTTATCCTTAAAATAAAATAAATTCCTGCAGCAGAGTCTCGAGAACACCTGTAATCTTACCAGATTGCGTAATCTTACATTATATCATGTAAAATTACAGGAAATTGGTATTTGGTGGATGGAATCTTACAAATTTCCTTAAATAAAACACCCTTTTCCCCTTTTTTAACCTGTTCAGTTAAATTGTAGAAAAATTCATGTTTTATGAATTTACAGAAAGATATTGTTATTGCATTCTGCAAAATCTTGGTTTTTGCTGTAAAATCAGGGTTTTTTAACAGTGTACTTTCCCGCCAACCTACAGAATTTTTAAATAATTACGTAGTTTGGAACCCTCTACGTCCTGAGCAAGAGAATGCCTCCTGCCCATACGGAAATGTGAGAAACCGGTTTGGTAAACGTTCTATTTTTTAAAAGTTGGTCTCCTACTTCGGCTAAATATATTACCCAAAAATCTATATCTATACATGACTTTGATCGATAATCCCTCCTCGTCTTTAGTGAATATTAATGTGTAATTGATACCAATGAATGGATCATTTAATTTTCTTTTAAATAAAATGTTACATGATATGATTATGGTTCACATGGAGGTGCAGTGCCTTAAAATGTGGGGCAAGGTCAAAATTCAAAAGTTGCAAAATGTCACGTACAATATTGAAAGTCACTGTTCTCTTTTCAGTGGTGATGAGACAGTTTCTCAGCGGTTTCGTTTGTTTTCATGCACCTTAAAATGGAATCAAACATACCTCTGCACAGGGCCGTAGCTAGAGGGGGGGGTATGGGGGGTGTGACACCCCCCCCCCAACATTCGTGGCAGTCGGCAAAATCATGTACCAGTTGGCAAAATTGAGGATAGGGGAGAAAAAGAAAGAAAGAAAGAGAGAGAGAGGGGGAGAGAGAGAAAGAAAGAAAGAAAGAAAGAAAGAAAGAAAGAAAGAAAGAAAGAAAGAAAGAAAGAAAGAAAGAAAGAAAGAAAGAAAGAAAGAAAGAAAGAAAGAAAGAAAGAAAGAAAAGGAAAGAAAAATAGGGGTACTAACTTCGAAGAAGGTTACGACTTTTAGAGTAAAGACAACCAATTGGCAAATCCAAGTCCATGTAGCCAATATGAACAAGCTTGTTAGTTTGCAAATTATACCACAATTATTGACGATTTAACAAACACATTAGTTTTGTAAAATTAAAGGCAAGACTAGGTACATAAATATTGGGTGGGATGAATTTCCAAGGTTTAAGTTGAATAATCAAAGCCAAAGTATAGTTGGCAAATTATAAAGTGGGCCTATTAAAGTGGCAGAACACTATACGCTCTACCAGTCAGCAAAGTGATGTACAAGTACTGCCCCGTTTCAGATCTGAAAAGAACAGAACACAAGACTTAAAAAATGGTAACTCTGCAGTTGGCAAATTCATGAAGACAAGTCTACAACTTGTAGACTTGTCTACAAGTTTGCAGTTGGCAAAAAACACCAAAATTTTCTAAGTTATTTTTACTAAACTTTTTTTTTTTTTATGGTGTCAGAAGGTGCTTAGGATGGGGATGGGTGGGAGTGGGGGCAGGTTGGGGTTGCATCATTCCTGGTGCTCGCATTGTCTGACTATATATAGTCCTGTTGTAGTTTAAGTCCATAAAGATTATGCACCAAACTATCTCCTCGCACTTCAAGTTATCATTGTTTTATGTAGTGACATATGCTTTTTTCATGACTATATTCTTAAAGTGATTTAAGGCCTTAATAAAACATTTCCAGTCTGTGCTTACGTTCGCATTGGTGTGGACCGATATAGATACCGGGCTGGTGTTAAATCACCGGCGTTTCTGCAGTGCACGAATTCCTAAAGACAGTCCTTAAAATGTCCCTTTTTCTGATCTAATTATAACAAATTTTCAGCTCGCGCTTCGCGCTCGCATTACTTAATTAGTGAAATAGTAAATTCCTACAAACAAGCCATAGAATGCCCCTCTTCAGGCCTGAATTTCAAAAATTGTCAGCTCGCGCTTCTCGCCCGCAATATTTCATTAGTGAAATACGTATCATGTTCATGATTACAATGACCACAAAAAGTGCTTCATGTGCCAGTGTAATTCTAACAAAATCAGCAAGCGCTTGGCGCTCGCATTAGATGACTATGATGAGATACGTACGCACTTCATAAATTCCAAAAGATAGTCCTGAAAATGTCCCTTTTTAGGGTTAAGTTATACAAAAAATTTCAGCTCGCGCTTCGCGCTCGCATTGTTTGTTTTGAAGACAGATACGTATCATGATTACAAAACTTTGCTTATAATGTCCCTTTTTAGGACTGAATACCAAACATTTTCAGCTCGCGCTTCGCGCTCGCATTATTTGATCACTAAGATACATATCCGTTTAATGGCACAGTCCTTAAAATGTCTCTATCAGGTCAGTATACCTGGCAATTGAGCGCGCTTCGCGCGCCCACTTAATGACTCTAAATTTTTGCTTGTGCCCCCTCCCCAATGCCGTGACCCACGGTACGCCACTGTTAGCAGTAGCATTCTTGAAATTTTAGTTGAGACATCTTGCACAGAAGGTCAATAAAAAATTAACAAATCTTTGATTTTGATATTATTAATGCATAGGGTATATCATAATATACTGCAAGTTAGCAACTACGGCACACTAGCCTTTCTCTTTTGATCAAAAATGTTTATTTTTAAAGTGCAAATATCTTTGTATAATTTACCTTAAAGTATTCACCAAATGCCACTAATTTAATTCTAAAAATTCAAAATCTTTTAGCAATTGATTATTGTAGGGGGGGGGGCACATCCCCCATCAGACTCCCCCTGTGCTCACGTTGGCGCTGTCACGCCAAATTTAGTTGGCAAATTTAGCTGGTACACCCCCCCAACAAAATGCTTCTGGCTACGGCCCTGCCTCTGCACAAGCAAACACATAAACAAACAAACATGTATGCGTGGGTATTTCAAACCACGACTCAAACCATGTTATCTCACAGAACCATTTCTATATAAACCACAACAAAACATCAACAAACAGGGGCTTGATTTGAATGGATTTTCATCTCTATTGATACAGACAAAAGAATCATGTTTTGTATTGACCCTTCATGAGTATTTCTGCTCGTTTTGCAGCTTTAAAAATTCAGACATGAATATATGAGTTTATGAGCAGATGCAAGTAGTTTTTCCAATTCAAACACGCGCCTTTCCCGTAAACAACTGTTGTATATGATGCTATTGATTTGATTTGAATAGAAATATAAAAGAAATAGATCAATTTCTATATTCATATATCTTAGAAAGCTATTTTGTATCAAACAAAAGTATTTGGTTATTTTGTTGACTATAGAATCTTATCTGAAGCACATGTCAAACTTTCCTCACAACACACCTGGGACCTATCTTCTTGAAAACCAGGAGGAGAACGAACAGAGTACAAGCTCTTTCCTTGTATCTCCGATTCCCAAAGCAGCTGTAAAGAGGGTATTGTCTGGGATTACTGTCCGTCCTGTCTGGACCTCGTTTGCCACTACTCGTCGACATCTCAGCTTAGGTTAGTAATGATTACTTTTAGAAATGCACGTCCACATTGTGTACTGGTACGAGATGACGTCATTTTTTTGCCTGCCATATGCCTCAGGTCCCCACACACGTCCACTATCAGAATCGAGAACCTCGCCACATCCATTTTGCGGTTCTCCTCAATCATAGTGGACGTGTACGTGAGTGACGTCATTTTGACCGTTCAAGCCCAGCATGAAGATTAACCTACGTACCCCTTTTAAAAACACAGTTTTCAGTGACTTTTCACAAAATAAATGTAAGTTGTACGATGCACTTTGTTTATCATATTTGGAATTCCTTTCTGACCTCCAAAAGCTATATCGATATGTATCCTAAGTAGAGTAAAAACGAATCAAAGCAAGTGAAAGGACACGTGTGCACAAGTTGCACCTTCGCATCACACGACCGGGTCGCCAGGCGATGGTACGCCAGATCTTCCGGGTCGGGCAGCGTGTCATGGCCCGCTGGTTATCGCGCTGTTTCAAGTGGACGTACGTACAAGTCGAGTGAAAAAGTATTCGCAATTGTAGTGAACAAGGGCAGACGACGTTGACTCAAACGATCGGATGACTGCTACGTCGCTCTCGTTCACTGCTCCCTAAAACTCTCCATTGATTACCTATAAGGGAGACCCATCTTCACAGGTGATGGAAGATTGATCTACTGCGGATGTCATGAAAGTGGGGAAATGAAGGGATTACAAAATCGGCAGAAGATCCACGCATCCGATCCACAGATCACTGTATATTGAATTATCACCTGGTGGGTGTTTCATGAAAGTTGTGAGCACTGACTAAATTGTCAGCTCTGACAATTTAAGTGAAATCCTTGGTTGTGATTGGTTGTGAGGCACTAGCCTCTGACTGTTACTATGGTAACTGTCGGAGAAAGACAACTTTTCAGTGCTGACAACTTTCATGAAACGGATCTCAGCGGCTTGAGGTGCACTTTCTGGTGGAATCGCGACGTCCTATCGTGATAGCCAAGGCGGGAAGTACTAGTTTCTCATTGTGCGCCACCAATCACTCCCTAGCCAGAACCCATAGGGCTACGATCTACCGCCTTTTCTTCAAATAGCCAAATCCTAATATCAACTATTTGAAAATTAATCGTAGTCACAAATTGATGGTGAACTGCTATATGAGCAAAAGATTGGTTTTAGATTGATCAATCATTACGGCCTACTTAAATTATACAGGCATTTTATTATTTTTGATCACCTTATTGGTTAGACATACTAACTCAGTGGTACTTTTCATCAACCATTCCCCCAATGACGGCACTACCCCGGATAGAGGGAAGGGTATGACCCATACCAGAAGTCATCATCCCTGTTGCACCACAAATTGTCACCCTTGCACAATTTGTCGCCCCATTTCACTTAAAACTTAACAAACAAACAAATAGGTCATATAGAGTTGCAATTGCAATTAGACCATCTAGCTATTAGACGAATTGGTCATTAGACCAAATGAGATTTAAACCAAGTTTATATTAGACCAATTGAAATTAGACAAAATTATTAATAGACCAAATACGTTGAGCCCATGTGTTATTAGACAAACGGAGAATTAGTCCAACTGTTGTTAGACCATGTGGACAAAATAACCCGAATTTTTCCACGGGCTCTACTGCTGTTCTATTATTAGCTTCTCTAAAGGTAAATTGCAATTTAGTCTAACCCCGATTTGATTAATAGCCGTTTAGCCTCACCCTATATTTCGTCTTCAAACCAGTTTACCTTTTGGTCTAAATGTCATTTTGCCTATTTACCATTCCGTCTAGTTTCCATTTGGTCTAATTTCTATTTGGTCTGATATCTAGCTACTCGGTCTTACAACACTTGGTCAATTCCTGTAACAGACTGGAATATTTATTTGGGATTTAGACGAAAAGGCGAATAGATCATTTAATTCGACCGTTCTGCAATTATACCGACTAATAATATTCGAACAAGTCCTATATATTTGACCAAGTGGAAGTTAGACCAAACTGTTACTAGAGCAAATGGGTTTAGCTCGTATGGTGTACGATCAGAGAGTTTGACCAACTGCTATACTGCTAGACCAAGTGGATATATCCTACAAAAAACTAATGATAAAATAATAATAACTATACACAAATATACACACACGCACACACATACATTACACACCAGACTGGTGGTTCTAGGTTTCTTTTTGCCAACACAAGACCGGCACGTGCAGCACAAATTGTCGCGAGGCGACAATTGTGCAGGGGTAACAATTTGAGATGCAACCCCCTCCCTATTGCGATAAATGTTACACCAAAAATGAGATTTTCATAATTCTTTCACTCTTTTATGCAGTGGAAACAGACGCTGAACGCAACGTCCTAATCCGCAGCATGGCTGCTACTACGGGGGTTTTCTTCATGCATGTTCGGCGGTGGATAAGGGCTTCCATTGAGCAGAAACTACAGAAGCTTACTGCTTTACAGAAAGATTCTTTGATCTGTCCTCATGTGAGACAAAGATGTCACGAACTAGTAGAAGAGTGAGTAAATTTGGCACACCATCACTCGAAATTAACAGCCAGTTCAACGCTATGGATCAACTTCGTTTTGCTCACAGTACTTCGTCTAAGTTTTATGTATTATAAACATCTCGTCTGATATCTACTTTTGTTAAACTAAATTTCGCGAAATATAATGATGTTCACTTTCGATTTGTCTAAGACGAGCTATAATAGCAATCGATCGAGGATGCCTATTTTAGTGATTATAAGTATTCTAGCATTTAAACCAACTATTAGCTAGGCAAAGTGATTGGACCAAAATATGGCCTACATCTTATCTGGACTTTGGTTGTACACCAAGCGTGCAAAATAATGCTGTTATTTTGATTAGGTGAATTGTCAGTTTTATTCTTCTATGTCGTGAAATTTGGTTCTATTCAAATTCAACTTTTGCTAAATTGTTTTGTAATGTTATCATATTGATTGAGTGATAATTAGCACCTTTTTCTAGATTTCCTAGTTCATCAAATGAGTAAAATGGAATAGAAAATGAATATGTTGGGCCTATGTGCTATAGAATCCTTTACTACACTCTAAAAACACTGAGTAAAATTTTACCCAAATTGGGTAGAAAGGGAACATGCATGTTTGCTGGGTATTTCAAAGCAACATTGCGTAAAATTTACAACATATTAGGTATCTTTCTACCCAACCAACATGCATGTTCCCATTTTACCCAATATTGGGTAAACCTTTTTTTAGAGTGTATGTTAAATAAAAAATGAAAAATTTGTACCAAATGAAATCCTGAGCGAAATTCAACCCTGAGAAACCACGACCTATAATATTTTTGCAGATTCTGTGATAACACTGATGAATATTACAAGGAGACATGCGTTCATGAAATACGTGACAGTCTTCAGATACGGAGAGAGAAGTTTGAAGAGATACATTCTACAATGATGAAACATTCCGAAAGTTTCTCCAAACTCAAGTAAGTTGCTACAAGCCTTCACTCATAGACCTTAAGTTTAGAGACCTAAAATTATCAACCAAAGTGTAAATGGCCCGTATTCTGATGTTGGGTTTAACTTAGACGATAGTCACTGTCTAACTCTGAGCTTAAATTATAGGGAGCCAAAAATTAAAAAATTATGTTTATGTTAGAAATATCTTATGTTAATTATTTTGTTTCCTTTTGCTGTCATAATGAAGAAAGATACCTCAGTTATCATTCCCAGACATTTATGAACAATTTGAGTGTCATATGAGTTAATAAACTGAATGTGTACTGTAAGGGATTTGTGCTCCAATTGGCTCTCCATAGTTAAACCACAACCTTAAACCTGGGTTTTATTTACACTCGGGTTCAGAATACGGGCCATTGTCATGTTTATGTGCATTTAGTTCATCGATATTATTGATGATTGATAGTGATTAGGGTCGATATAACTCTGGAACTGTCAGATTTTTTTTAAAATAATATTTTATTTGTCAGAATATCCTACCAGTTGCTGATCACACGCCCTTGTGTTTCTGGCGCATCCAATGACAATTGAAAAATGTAACCCGGGCACTAATAGTTAACAGATGGGTTTGTATTTTGCTTTAAAATTAATCATTTAAGCACTATTTTTTTCCTTACAGGATTGAGGCAGATCAGATGCAGAGATGTCCGGGAATGTCAATAATTGATTAGTCAAGTGGACAGATGACAAATGTTGTTTAACTCTTGGTACGATTATATACCAAGTTGGGCCAATTCCCGTGTAACAGTCTATTAAGTGCTCATATTTCTCGTTATGAATTTAAGATATTGGAGAGGAAATTAAAATACACTGGCGTGAATGGTGTGTCATATCCTGCTTCGTTGAAGATGTGGGGGAGGGGTGGTTTTTGCAAATACAGACCTACCTACCTGTAACTTCAAGTTAATGTACAATGAGTTCCTGATGACATAGCAAGTGAGGTCTTAAGATGTCTTTGTGAATCCTATATATCACAGGGTCCGGGAACCAAGAGGGGGGGGGCACTCACCCCCACTTTTTCAATGAACGGGCATGGTCAGCCCTAAACAATTTTGGCCCAGCCCCCTCCACTTTCAAGCAATATACATTATAAAAGGAAATATATCAAGATATCTTTATCAATAGGCCTATACACATTCCTTTATTTATCATCGGTATTTCATTTTTAATGTATTGAAATTTTATTTAAAAACGATTTTTGTTCGGAACCCTTCTATTGAATATTCGATTTATCATGAGGCCTTAATCGTTCAATCATGATCAATACTTTTTTCAAATTATGGATATTGCTTAAAGTTGTTTAAGTATATTTATATCATTGTATTTGAATATTCAGTATTATACTAATAATGAACACTTCTTATGCTATCAATGCCTTTACTAATGGAGATTATTGGGCGAAGACTCCCGACAATGATGTGGTACAGGCCTTATATCATTGATCAAAGTCCCGTATCGAAATGAAACAAGAACAAAAAAAAAATGCTTTCCCTTGAGGAAAACATATAGATTTACATGGATTTAAAAATGAGGTAGGAGGCAGGCATGTTATATTGCCTACGTCAAAATTTCTTTTGGGATTCCCCGTGGGCTGATCGGTTGCGAAATGCGCAGTGAATATAGACCACTACCATGGAGCTATCAACAAATATCAACATATAAAACATAAATAAACAAAAAATTGAAAATTAAAAAATTGGTTGATCTTTCTTTCAAAATATTAAGTAGTTAATTCAATATACATCCCAAATACTTTACACCATTTTTTCGGACTGGCGTAAATCGCAGAGGATGGAAGGATTTATATCCCTCCCACTTTTCTGTTGGCTGTAATGAGATCATTTCTGAATTGTTTGATTTCAGTAACTTTTAGATATGACTTTGATCACAAACCAATCAATACATCCTTAAAATACACTGGCGTGAATAGGGTGTCATATCCTGCTTTGTTGAAGCGGTGGGGGAGGGGTGGTTTTTGCAAATACAGGCCTATATACCTCTAACTTCAAGTTAATGTACAATGAGTTCCTGATGGCATAGCTCAAATAAATGCCATTTATAAAACACTTCGGGGGCAATATTTTCCATATCTTTACAATTCTGAAGGAGACTTGATAAAATCGGGTAACTTAACGTATACGAACATGGGAATTAGGCAAAGGAGTACCCGCTATCATTACCATAATATCATGAAAAGGGAGCTTTAATTTTTTTCATTCATATCACAGTAATCAGTCTTTATACTGTGCTTCACTGGGGGATATGCCCCCACACCAACATTTTCACGACCAAGATAAAAAAAGAGGAATAAACAGAACGGAAAAATCATGGTGAAATGTTTTTCTCAATGGTATGTTAAAACTTATCTTTGTACAAATTAATTTTGCTCCCTACGCCATGACTGGCCCCCTCAAAATTACCGCCTCATTACACTTCTGCTGAGAATAAGGAGAAGGGCATAATAGTCCATTATATGTGCTACATTGTGAAACTCAACTTGAAGCTCCATATAGGAATCCAATGATTCCTGCTATCAACAACATCTAGTCTTCATCATGATCATCACCACCATTATATGAACTTCAATCATAAACCATCATCTCTAAATCCATCATCATCAGCAGCATCATAATAATCTACATGTTCATCGTTATCATCCCCGCAGTCCTAAGTACATGTATAGTTTCTGCAGCTCCAATGCTGCATTATGAGGAGTTTATTAGGCCTATATCAGCTACCGTCGGGCACCCTCTATGATTGAGCCATTTTGCTCCATTATTTTTACACCGAACACAAATAATTTTCATGGGTGAGATCGCTTTATTAATTTTTCAAGTATAGGGGTTCAAAGTATAAATGATAGCTACATTATTTCTCCTTGAATTTTTCACGGCCAATGAGAATGAAGAAATTTAATGACATTATGGTGTCTATATGACCCATTGAGAGTTCATAATATATCATTAACTACTATATCATAAATGTTACTTTAAAATGATGTAACACAAATTCTTCTTGAGATTCAAAGGTCCTTTTTATCTTGATATCTTATATAGCTTACCATAAGGATTACGATAAATGAATGAACATGTTTGATATTTTTAAAGGTCAAGTCCACCTCAGAAAAATGTTGGTTTGAATCAATAGAGAAAAATCAGACAAGCACAATCCTGAAAATTTCATCAAAAAAGGATGTAAAATAAGAAAGTTATGACATTTCAAAGTTTCGCTTATTTCCAACAAAATAGTTATATGAATGAGCCAGTAATGAGAGAGTCGATGATGTCACTCACTCACTATTTTTTTTTTGTTTTTTATTGTTTGAATTATACAATATTTCAATTTTTACGAATTTTATGATTAGGACCTCCTTGCCTGAAGCACAAAATGTTAAAATAACGGAATTCCACTATTTCAGGGCGGAATGAAACTTCATTTCAAATGACAATGACGAGAAAATCAAAATATTTCATATTTCATATAATAAAATACAAAAGAAATAGTGAGTGAGTGATGTCATCAGTTTCCTCATTTGCATACCTACCGAGATGTGCATATAACTGTTTTGTGAAATGAAGCGAAACTTTAAAATGTCATAACTTTCTTATTTTACATCCGATTTTGATGAAATTTTCAGTGTTATGCTTTTTGAATTTTTCTCTTTTTATTCAAATCAAGTTTTTGTTGGGGTGGCCCTCTGTATAAATTTGAATGTGATTTCCTATATGTCTTCTTATTACAATTGTAATTTTGCAGGCGTGAATGATTATGATTCTAATCTATTCATATAAATGAATAATGTAAAACTCATACTAGCCAAAACTGTACAGTAAGAAAGTATAAAGTCGGATAATTATTCTGTATTACAATAGTTAACAGGTTAAAGAGGAGTTCGCCCTGATGAAAAGTTTATTGTTAAAATGATAATAAAATATTGATGAAGGTTTGGGAAAATCCATCAAAGATGTAAAAAAATTATAATGTTATTGGAATTTTAATGTTTTCATACTTGTCGTCATAGACGCGCAGCTTTTTCATATATCGTGTGGTTAAAAAAACGATAAAATATCTTATTCTTTTTTACAATGAGTCACATGTTCGTACGTGACGTCACAAATCATAAACTTCAAATTCTAATATCTTTTGAAATATTTGGTCCATTTCCCTCAACTCTTCACCAATATTTCATTCTGGTATATTTACAACAAACTTTTCTCCAGCGTTCAGTCCCCCTTTAAGTCATATCATACTGAAAGACGAGTATAGATCGTGATCACAAAATTATTTTTAAAAATAAAGAAAATGTTTAAAAAGTCTATGATGTTGAAATAAAAGGTGAAAAGTTTGTGGTACTGATGATAATGACAATATAGTATAAAAGTCACGTACAGAGTTAGCATGGTTAGTGAGTTTTGATGTCGAAAATAGTAAAAGAATTGATTTCAGAGAGTGAAGACAGTGGGGAATAAGCCGTTTTGATAAATGAATGGAGGTTGACTCAGAGATATGACGAGGTGTGTATTGTCACGTGTGAAGGTATTTTTAAATAAATCAATTTTCAGAATTTCAAGATAACATGAGACATCGTTACGCACTGTAAAAACTGTGGTGTTAAAACTGACACCAATTGGTGTTAATAGAGGACCGAACCCTGAGGTGTTAAAATAACACCCTAGAGATTGAACATAACACCAAAGAGTGTAAATGTAACAACCATAGGTGTTGTAATAACACCTATAGGTGTAAAACTAACACCACAAATTTAACACCGGTGTAAAATAAGTGGTGTGGTCCTCTATGTACACCGGTTAACACCACAGTTTTTGCTGTGTGTAATTGTAGAACTAGAAGTAGACTTTGAGAGACTTTCATGAAGAGCATAATCTTCAAGATGAAATAATGGAAGTACAGATAGAGAAGGAAATATGAGAGGAAACAAAATTCAAATATTCGTAAAGAGTACAGTAATATAAGTTTGCGGAAAATGGTGAAACACAATTAAAGAGAAGAGTGACCAAATGATAATAATTAAAAAAAAATAACGTTGATTTTCGGGAGAGATAGGAGGGAAAGGGTGATGGGATAGTAAGTGAGAAAGAAAGAGAGAGAAAGACGGGAGATAGATAGAAGACAGGCAGTCATACACTGTTTGAAAAAACAGAAGATTTTACAGAAGAACAATTAAAAACATATTTTGCAGAAAGAAATTAGCAAATTATTCTGTAAATTTGTATAACAGGAAAGATTTCGACAATTTCTTTTACATTTTTTAAACAATTTTACAGAACAGGTCTGTTATTAAAAAAGTGAGAAAAGTTTTATTACAATAAATTTGTAAGGCTACATAAATCAAATACCAATTTTCTGTCATTTTACACAAATGCATGTAAGATTGCAGGTGTTCTCGAGACTGCTGCAAGATTTTGTTTTTTCAAGTAAAAAAAAATCTAACAGTGTATGGATACTGGGAGAACAGAAAATATCGAAAGATTATACAACCAACCACCCTTATCTTCGTCATTCGTCCCCTTCCGAATTTCGCAATGATTCTTCGTTTGCATTCTTTGTGGTTTTGACTGATCGCTATTAATGACATTAGATAGATCACAATACCCTATGAAAAGGAACAAGCTAGGTGCGTTTATCCGCCACTTTTTTACCCTAGAATCATGATCTGAATCATGATTCAAATCATGATTCTGCAGTATCACGATTGCGTTTAGTCGAAATTGAATATAATCATGATTAGAATCACAAACATGAAACACGAAAAAAGGGGCGTTTGGAAAGACGTTTCTGCAGAATCACGTACGAAAATGTTCGAATAAACGATATCGTGATTACAATCATGATTCTATGACGTCATTGTGTCGGGCTACTTTAGGTTTGACTCTTGCCAAGCTCAAGACGCGCTGTGCTCAGTGTAAATACATAATATGATATGCATGCATTCTGTGTTGGGCATCGCATCGTCCACTTCTTTTCATCTTTTTTTTGGTCATGTCTTCAACTTCAAGTGAACTAGTAAATGAACTAACTGAACAGACAATGATATCAATTGTTGTTGAGTTAACAAGTGTCAATATGAAATTGGATCTAAGTACGCTACAATTTACATCCGAACACAATTTTCGATAAACCGACAAGAGGCATAATAAGTAAACAAATTGTGGTATAATAGACTGAATTCGGAAGGTACAGGATTGATTTTTCGAGAGCCAAAACACGTGCGAAAAAGTTGACCTAACTTCCTCTGTCAAACTGCGCACTGTGATGCGCACTGGATCGGTCCGAATCCGAGGAAAAACAGCTTTAAAATGAAGGTCGTCTGAACGCTGATTCTGTGGTATTGTGATTCATGTTTGTGTTTTGAATCATGTTAATTAAGAGCTGTAAAAAACTTCTATCCTTCACATGCACACACAGCAACAAAATAAACCCATCCCTGATCGTTGTTATTGTAAGGTTAAAATCAATAAAACGACTGGGTATCTACTCTATGCCCACACGTCCAGTGAACACATGTACAGCACGCTTCGCATCACACATACACACACGGAACACACAGACACCGCACTGTCTTAACTGACCAATCAGAGAACGGCTGAGAATGGAAACCCGTTGGTCGCTAGCCAGCAGTTTCATAAATGCTGATTTATTTTTAAAATGAGCCGGTCGAGGTACCCTTTTCTGGTCAGATATGGAATGTCAGACATTTATCCTATCCACTGGTAGTAAACATTCAACCCTCGAATTTCCTCCTTATTTTTTATGAATTCTTTTTAAGTGCCACTTTAACACACGAGTCTATGGGAAATGAATTAGGCCTGTGAGCCCTAATACTCATGTGTGCCCTTGGCCCTTAATTGTCCTTGTCAGAGTTATTAATTGTCAAGGCCCTATATAAATATGTTTATATAGGGCCTTGTTAATTGTGTGTTGCTGCCCTCTACGTTCGTTGGTTGAAACTGTGCAAAGGCATTTAATGGCGGACTCCGCTGGGTTATTTGACGTGTTGAGGAACAAATGAAAGAGCGGCGGCAGATTCAAATGAAGGTGATGTTAATGTAAGTTGTATTGAAAGTTGTTTTCCTTCTTAATCCAATGGTAATTTAGAGGTAAGCCCTTACTTATGACAAGGAATAAATGGTGGCATTATCTAATGTGGTGTTTGTTTCTAAAATTTCTGCACGCCTAACCCAGTCCTAACCCACTCTAATAGTAATAAGCACCATGCACCAAGGCTATTAATTCCTGTGTTAAAAAAGTGAGTGCACGCGAATTAAATGTTGGACTTAAATTACTAGATCTTACCATGGAGCTCCATGACGAAATCTGTTCTTAAATTAGACTCTAGATATTACTAAATTTAAAAAATGTATAAATAGTACTCGCCTGGTCTTTTCTTGGGGTATTGAAGCCTTTTTGTCCAGAACTTGCTCAACTTTTGCGGCAAATTAATACTGGTTGTCACGTGACACGGCAATGTCGTTAGGCTGTTTGGCCTGTATTCAAGGCCAAGGCGTTCTATCCGTTATGATTTTATATTGAATGAAGCTAATTCCATTATGGTATAGGCCCCTATCAAGTCAAAATCGATACAGGGATCGAGAGGGGGGGGGGGGGGGTGGAGCAAAAAATTTCCCAGTCACATGGTATGAAAATGATATTTTTTATGATTGTCCACGATCATTAGGGCAAACCCGTGTGTGGCAGTACGGTAGCGTGATGAGTAAAAAAAAAATAAAATAAAAGAAAGAAAGAGGGCCAATGTAGGCATACATGGCGCGTGGGAATAAAGTTGCTTTATATGTTCCAAGCGAGTGAAGCAAGCGAGAAAAAAACTTTTCGTGCAAATCTAAATTTGAGATAGATATCTTAACTTACACTTTTCCTTTTCTTTTCATTAATTCCCTTCATTTCTTTTTTATCTTGGTTGTAGAACTTTCGGGGGCCCCTAGGCCTAACCCTTCCATCGTGTACCCCCAGTGCAATATCAGCAGGTGGGTCTCGATAACTCTGGATATTTAGCAATTAGACCTATTTATAGAAAAACATAACATTAATGTTTTGACCCCTTCCCCCCCAAAAAAGGAAAAACAATTATAAACTAAGTTATATACATCCCCCTTTTCTCATTTCGCTTTTTATTTTCTCTATTCCCTCCTTATTTTTTTTTGGGGGGAGGGACCTTTTCGGGGGGCACCGCCCCTAGCTACGCGCCTACCAGATGAAGAGGCGAGCGAGCAAAACCTTTGTCACTTTTATTACAAATATCAATTTTGCAATAGATTTTGACATAACATTCGGAATTATTCTCGCATGCATTTTTCTTTCCTTTTGCTTTTTTATGGCCTTTTATTTCTCTTCCCTTTCTCTTTCTGTCTTTCTTTCTTTTCCTTCCTTCATTCCTTTTCTCTTATCCCGTTTTTTTTTTTGGTGAAATCCACTGGACCGGGGATCAAGGGCCAGCCTGCATGCCCCCGGCGGTTTACGCCTCTGCCGTGGATGTAAGCTATATATACGCATGATCTTAATCTTCATTATGATTCAAACTATATAGAGGCGCATCCAAGATTTTCCAAATTAAGTAGGGGGGGGGGGCGGGGTGAATTTTCTCAATTAAAATTTGACAACTCCCAAAAAAGCTTCTTACTAAAAAAAAAAAAAACGGTCATTATATTGTCTCGCGTAAAGTTTGACAAGTTTAAAAAAAATGGTCACTCAAAATGAAAGTCATTTTGTCCGCGTAATATTCGGCAAGCCCCCTCCCCACAAAAATAAGAAAAGGGAAAGTCATTTTGTCCACGTGATATTTGGCAACCCCCCCCCAAAAAAAAAAAAAAAAAAAAAAAAAGGTTTTAACTATAGCAATGATCGAAGGTCATTTTGTCTCGCGTAAAATTTGACAATTTTTTTATAAAGTTGTCACTAAAAAGAAGGTCATTTTTTCCACCATTGATTATATTTGGCAAGCCCCCAACCCCCACCCCCATAAAAAAAAGTTTGTCCCTAAAAGTGATGTATAGAAAGTCATATTGTTAATTTGTTCCCAGTAAAATTTTGAATTTGGCAATTAAAAAAAAAGGCAAAAAAGAGAAAAGAATATGAACGAAATATCCCCATTACAAATAATGCTGTACGTGATTCTCATGAGGGGGGGGGGGGCACATAACTAGTATTAATAACATATTTAATTCCAAAATGTTTACTATAAATCTCAAAAGGGGGAACGGGCAGAAATGCTCACCCCAACCCCCCCTCCCCCCCCCCCCCCCCCCGCCACTGATTCCAATCAATAATGACTTTTCTCTGCAATACTGATGCTTTGAAATCAAGATACTGAAGATTGATACGCTTAACATAAATTATGAACGTCTGACAAAAAGATAACCAACCGATCACCTGACCGATCAGCTGACCAGTACGCGTATCACTTCGGAGTTGATCACTCATCACAGCTGTGTGGAACGCTCACCGAAAATCAACAAAAAGGGCCTGAAATGTAAGTTTAACAATAATCGATTTTAATTTCAACTATTTTTACAACTAAATAAAGGTTTGCCGTCCGAATGAAAGGTATATCGGATAACTCTAACTTGTATTAAGGTGTACATTTACCAAAGTCTTGGGTTGGAAATCAGAACAGCATTGTCCAACCCATAATTTGGGTAATGTCGCCTATGAGGTCCATACATGTTAATGTTTGGACCTCATTGGTACTAGGAGTGGTCCTAACCCAGTCCCAGGCAGGGAACTCCCGCCCGCTGCGCGGGCGGGAGCCCAAGGCAAAGGCTTACTAATACTCTGACTAGCCAGGAGGCTTCTAGAGAGTAAAATCATTTACTAACGTAAGGTTACTCTCATACGAAGGCAAAGCCAGGTCTTCTATCTCATTGACCTAGCCTGGAGGCGTCTGGGGAGTAAAAATCATAGTACTATCAGACTATTCGTACGCTTACTCCCCAAACGCCTGGCCTGGCCTGGGTCGGCTATAATAATATATGCCTCACTGTAGAGTGTAGTAGACACTTCAGTCGGGCGGACGATCGCGCGGACACAGCGCTAGACGTAGATTTTTGCATTGCAGTGAATGGCGAGCGCATATCTAACACACACAGTTCGCTCCGCTCGGCACTTTGGCCGAGCGCTGGAGTTGCATTCGGCATTGCTCGAAAAGACAGAGTCAGTTTCTTCCTTTATTCCGCTAATTTTGATTGGTAAAAAATTCCCGCGGTTGCTTCGTATATCTTCGGTAAACATCGGAAATATACAAGACGGAGTATCCATTACCTTCATGCGAGGGAAGGACCTAATATTCAGGTAGGGCCTAGGCCCTATTTATTTTTCTTTGCTTGAAATCACCTTCTTGTAATCATCGGATCCCTTGTACCTGTTTATTTTTCTTTGCTTGAAATCACCTTCTTGTAATCATCGGATCCCTTGTACCTGTTGTATACTCGGTCAGTAATAAAATTGTATATTTGAGAACATTTTGTTAAATTCTAATCAAATTTGGTCCGTAGAGAGCCTGCGGATATGAGCTTCAGTTTTGAGTGTCATGAGGTGTTTGTGAATCTGACTCGGCCGATCGAGCAGGGTTGTTTTGAGCGTATACGAACAGCTGTGAGTGACGCCATCCCCACTGCGTTGGGCCTGAGATTAGTCTTGGTATTCAGACACAGTATGTTTCAGCCGTTGTATATTTTTTAAAATTACGATTTGAGCTCTGTTAATTATGAAAATCAAATTGTTATTTTGAAAATAATTTTGTAGAATTCGTGTGAAATAAGTATTAAGAGCAAAACTGCAAGTAAACTTCAAGAATTTTGTTTGATAAGTGATTTTTTTGTTGGAATGCGTCTGAATGTCTAGAATATGGTATTGTTAATGAAAGTCGTATTTTTGAATGGCACAGAAAGCTCCTTTCATGAATTTAATTTAGAAATAGGTTTACATACATGAGATGTGTTTCATGAATTTGATATCTGATTTATGGACCTTTGTTATGGTGTTAATTATTATTTTGAAGATATTATGAAAAAATAAGAGAAGACAATAATGAGGCAACAGTGATGATGAGACATTAATAATATGAGACAATAAATATTGAGACAATTATAATAATTATTATTACAATAATAATAATTAATATTATTATCTAGCATCATGAATCTGGCTGGATGGTCAAGAGAAAAAAACTTCCAGCAATATTACAATAAACCTCTTGCTGATAATGGAGAAACTGAATTTTCGCAAGCAATTCTACAACAGTAGTAAAGTTAAAATAAGGTACTGTATTACAAGTGGTTTGTACATGTTCCATACTGTACATTGTATATCCTTTTGTATCTGCACAAACATGTCTTTTTGCAGACAGTGCAACTCAAAATGTGTTCGCTGAGCTACAAAATCTCAATTAGTCTCCTCTCGAGACGAACGAAATAAAATTGAAAGCTCAAACGATAACTTACCAGTTTGAAGTTTGAGCTGAATTTTATGAGGGAGTTGAGTGAGGAGATTAATTGCCCTCCTCTCCCTCCCTCTGGAGAGAAATTAATTCTAATAGTCTGTGGTGACTTAAAGCTAATGTTCGTTCGTATCAGCTGGATTATGGAAGCTGATATTTTAAGCAGCGATCACATTTTGATGCTCCGAAGAATGAGTGCGCACGTGCGAGGCGGGATCTCAATTAATCTCCTCACTCAACTCCCTCATAAAATTCAGCTCAAACTTCAAACTGGTAAGTTATCGTTTGAGCTTTCAATTATAATGATAACAATTATAATTATAATGATAATAATTATAATTGTAATAATTATTGAGACAATGTTAATGAGACATCAATTCTAGTATTTATTGACAATAATTATTACAGTAATCATTATTATAATAAGATAATTGTAATGATAACAATTATAATGATGTAATTTGAATTGTAATAATTACTGAGACAATAATATTAATGAGATATCAATAATAATCATTATAATAATAATACTTATTTATAATTAAAATAAATATAATTGTATAAATAATTATAATTAAAGGCCTTATAATTATTGAGACAATAATAACTATTATTACAATAATAATAATTATCATAAAATAATTATAATGATAACAATTATAATGAAAGTAATTGTACTTGTAATAATTACTGAGACAGTAATATTGATAAGTCATCAATAATGATTATTATTATAAAAATTATTATAATTATAATTATAAAAATAATCATAATTATAATTAAAGGCCTTATAATTATTGAGACAATAATAATTATTATTATGAAATAATTATAACAATAATTACTATAATGATAGTAATTATAATTGTAATAATTATTTAGAAAATAATATTAATGAAACAAAAATAATTATCATGATAATAATAATTATAATAATAACTGGGACAATAATGAAACGATGATGAGACAATAATAATATCAACAATTTTATTGAGACCACAATAACAAGACAATAATGAGATAATAGACAATTGAAATCAATCTGTTTTTATTTTTTGATAGAAATCCTAAGATTATTATTTTAATTCTCTTTCTTTGATTACAAATAATATTCATTGAAAACTTATAATTTCTAATGTTCAAGCAAAGAAAATCAATATCAAGTCATGTTTACCCTGTGCACAAACCTACCACAGGGCAATTACCCCCGAAACAGGGTTAGGTTAGGTTAGGTGTAGATTTTTGGATAGGGGTACAGACTACAGTGTAGTTGTCCGGGGGGGGGGGGTAATTGTCCAGGGTGGGGGTGGGGGAGGGGAATTGTCTGGGGGTGGGGGTGGGGGGTTATCGTCCAGGGGTAGTTGCCCTTGAACCAAAGAAATCATATGCCAATATGTCAAATCAATCTGAGTACTTTAAGATTTAAATAAAAAGCTTGTACAATTCCCCATAAGCTATGTATTATAAATGTGCCATGCCCAAAACAAAGAGAATAATAAGATTACGCAATCTTCTTTTGTCCACAAAAAGCACTGTTTTTTCATCACAAAGATGACAATAACTTGACTTCTAGATATCGGAATTTGAAAATTCAAACAGTTTTGTGAATCGTAGATATTGAGCCTCATTGTGAGCCTATCAAATATGCTGGAACAGCCTTTCCTCATTTTCACCTGAAGTGCCTAACTGTAGTGTAGTAGAGGCGAGTAGGCCTATGGTGATTTAGGTCTAGTTTCACCAATTTTTATTAATTTTTGTAAAGCGCCCAAACTAAAGTACATGGGCAAGTTTTATGTTTACCCCCATTTTTTATCAAATTTCCTAATTTTACTTTAATTCATATCAGTCAAATTGAAGAAAATTAAGAGCAAGAGCATTCACTTACCCCGTCTGTTTACGTCGCCATTTTCCATTCTTTTGTATACAAATAATGCATGCAGCCGAGTGCGTTAGTGGAAATGCAGAGCATGCGAGGTTTCTTTAGATAGGTGCCGCACTGTGCACGAGCCGCTGGCGGCGAGTGCCCAGTGTGCACCATCTGAAGAAACCGAGCTTTCTCTGTATTTACTTTTACGCACGACAGAGCAAGTGCATTATTTGTTTTATAAAATAGCAACACAGAAACAAATTCTTAAAAAGTTACAGTACAGTTTTGTTGGACTTCTCCCGGGACTTCTACCGCATTGGTTTGCTTGAGCGTGCAATGTCAATTTTCGTTGCGCACCTTTTGCACTGCCGTGCCGTGCACCAAAAAAGTTGGATGTCATGTGACGCGTATTGGCCAATCGCGATGCTTGAAATAATACACCTATTTTATAATTATCGATACCTAGATACCACACGCGTGGAGAGCTGCAACTTAGATTTAAAAAATACTTGCATTTGCCGATTAATATCACGATTTGTAAAATATTTGTTTTGGTTGATAAATATAAAGTAATTTATATGATATTTATTGATTAAAACAAATATTTTACGATTCCTGATATCTATCGGCAGATGCAAGTAATTTTTTTATCCAAGTTGGCAGCTCTACAGTGTAGAGCTGCCAACTTGGATTAAAAAAATTTACAAATATAAAAATTGGTGAAACTAGACCTAAATCACCATGGGTAATCCTGGCCTCTACAGCGAGGCATATATAGCCGACCCAGGCATTTTGGGAGTAAGCGTACGATAGTACTATGATTTTTACTCCCCAGACGCCTCCAGGCTACATTGACCCACACGAAGGAAGCCAAAACATGAAACTTTCACCCCCGAGATTTTATACTTTCCTTCTAAAAGATCTAGCCCTAAATCATGTACATGGGATAAACTTCATTTCCGACATTTCTACGCTCTCGTTGTTATTTTTGAAGAAGAATTCATCAAAAAAATGAGAAAAATATTGTGAAAAGACAGAAGAGACTTGCCCGATGTTTACGCCGCCATCTTGCTTCCTATTGTTCTTCGCCAACGTTACCCGACGCACGCGTCTGTAAATTTTTATAATGTGACATTTTATGTACAAAAAATGATCCGAAAATCTGTTTTCCGTCGAATGTTAGATCTAACGTTACTGCTAATACATTGGCTATACCTACGGGCCAACAACTCTTCAGTCTATGTATTGGTGAGTAAAGCCAACGCAGTTCAGCGGAACAACCAAAATACAGATACTGAAGCTTTCGGTCTACTCGTTGACAATATACCAAGCGAGCTTTCAACTTCCCTAATTTTTTGTCTAATGAGCTAAAGAGGGCACTCAGTTTATCTTCATATCAAAGGCACTACAAGTACAAGGGAAAGACCAGGCACAAAAACTATTAGGTAGTTGACAAAAAATGAAAATCATCAAATATCAATAAAGTTGGTATCATTTGAAAGCTCATAAAGAGACCTTTTAAATGATACCAAGAACTCTAATTTTCATCAAGAAATTATAAAGTTATTCCAGTTTAAGTCGCACATATTCATCCAAATTTATGGTCATTGACATAAAAAGACCTTTTAAATGATACAAAGAACTCTAATTTTCATCAAGAAATTATGAGGTTATTCCAGTTTAAGTCGCACATATTCATCCAAATTAATGGTCATTGACTTAATGTAAAGTCAATGGAATACAAAACCGATTTTTGTGACCATTTTGAACCCAAGTCTTCAACAGGCTCTAACTTTGTTTTTGAGCACTTTCAACTAATTTAGGTATCAATGGAAAGGTGAGAGATAGCTCAGTTGATGTGTAATCATGTCACTTTGTAATTTTTCTTCTTAATATGTATAAAATAATTTCTTCTAATTAATTTAAATTAATTATGCAAATTACGCAAAATAACATTTACTCGCCTCTTTTTTACCAAATTAAGGTGATCATGAAATATAATTTATATAATTCAGTTGGCATCAAAACAGCACCATGTAGATAATTTCCTAAATGAATTTGTTCAAAGTAATTGTTTTTGTAATTTCTAATGTATTTCTTTGTTTTTCTGATATAAATTACGAGCTCTTATTCAACTTTAGTATTGTATACATGTATGTACAGGGGGTCTTTTTTTACATATGAACATTATCATTTCTTTTGTACTTTGTATGACTAAATGAAAATACGAGTGTGCTATTTTCTGATGTATTTGAATGTTTCACCAATTCTTTATGTATTCTACTGTCTTTTGTTATACATGTTGGGTCATTCCATCTGGATTCACCCCGACCCTCTCAGTTTTTTTTGTAAATTGGTACACATAAAATATGGCCCAAGCACAAAACAAAAAAATTAGTCCAATCGGTCCGTTAGTTCTAGTGCTACAGCCCGCCCTTTTCTCCTTGTTTTGACAAAAATGGGCATGACCTTCAACTTTCAATGGCCATTGCGTCGTAACGTGTTGACCAATTTTCACGAAACTGGTACCATTCAAAAGGAAATTCAGAGAGGAATCCAAAACATGCATTAAATAATGCATTGGAGCTATTTATAGGGTCATGAACTTTGACCTTGAGTTTGACCCCCCCCCCGGATAAATAATTTTTTAACTTGATTTTTGTCTCACCTGCGTAGCAGAGTGAGACTATACATGTAGGCGCCGCTTTTGCGGCGGCGTCAACACCAAATCTTAACCTGAGGTTAAGTTTTTGAAATGACAGCATAACTTAGAAAGTATGGACCTAGTTCATGAAACTTGGCCATAAGGTTAATCAAGTATTACTGAACATCCTGCCTGAGTTTCATTTCACATGACCAAGGTCAAAGGTCATTTAGGGTCAATGAACTTAGACCATGTTGGGGGAATCAACATCAAAATCTTAACCTAAGGTTAAGTTTTTGAAATGTCATCATAACTTAGAAAATATATGGACCTAGTTCATGAAACTTATACATAAGGTTAGTCAAGTATCACTGAACATCCTGCATGAGTTTCACGTCACATGACCAAGGTCAAAGGTCATTTAGTGTCAATGAACTTTGGCCGAATTGGGGGTATCTGTTGAATTACCATCATAACTTTGAATGTTTATGGATCTGATTCATGAAACTTGGACATAATAGTAATCAAGTATTACTGAACATCCTGTGTAAGTTTCAGGTCACATGATCAAGGTCAAAGGTCATTTAGGGTCAATGAACTTTGGCCAAATTGGGGTATTTGTTGAATTACCATCATAACTATGAAAGTATGTTTGTCTAGTTCATAAAACTTGGACATAAGAGTAATCAAGTATCACCGAACATCCTGTGCGCATTTTAGGTCTCATGACCAAAGTCAAAGGTCAATGAACTTTGGCCATAATGGGGGTATCTTACATGGATTATCATGATTGATATATATTTCTTTAATAGCATACACTGAAACTAAACAAAGCAAACACTTTACGACCTTCTAAATATTATGAAAGATGTCTTGCAAAAAATTCCATGTGTTAAACGAATGGGGAAAATGAAATTTCATCAAAATTTATAATTAACTGGATATAAACCAAAGTAAGTAAATTTTAATGGATTATTATGATTGATATATATTTCTATTATAGTATATGATTAAACAAAAACATAAAAAAAAACTTTATGACCTTATAATGATGAAAGATTTAATTAATAACTTAATTAACAATAATTAATGTTATTTATTACAAATCCTAACTTTATTATCAGCCTTTTACCAATATTCAACCACTGATATAATATTATTTATCCCAGTTTACAATATCTTTGCTCCTTATTGAAAAATAACCCTAATTAGAATTACATAGAAATCCTATGGTGTGTTCCGTACGTCACGCATTTGTCCCGTACGTCACAAAGCTTAATTAGCTGATATAATTAAACATGAAATTATTTCAGTAAATTCAATTTAATTGTATTTAATTGTATAGTAATATAAATTAGAACTCTCCAAAGTGTGAAGAAAATTGTTCAACTTTTTCTTAATTAGAATCTCAAAAAACATATGCTAAATTGTGACATACGGGACACTGCCTGTTGGACACCAGATAATTAACATAAACTTAGCACAACAAGTCCCAACAGAAATATTTTCAAATATATAATTTGTATTATCTGCAGATCAAAAAAGATGATGTCCCGTACGTCACTCTAATTAATGAGTTCTTGGAATCGTGACCTTGGCATTCATTAACTTTCCGTTTTCAGAAGAAAAAAAATATAGGGCTAAAAACTTCAGAGTATAAGCTTTAAAATGACATACAATATGTTAGATTTAGGAAAGATTTAATTTTGGCTTCAGAGGGGACAATAGCTTGGACCTGCCCTGAATTACCATCATAACTTTGAAAGTTTATGGATCTGATTCATGAAACTTGGACATAATAGTAATCAAGTATCACTGAACATCCTGTGCAAGTTTCAGGTCACCTGATCAAGGTCAAAGGTCATTTAGGGTCAATGAACTTTGGCCACGTTGGGGGTATTTGTTGAATTACCATCATACATGTATCTCTGTAAGTGTATTGGTCTAGTTCATTAAACGTGGAAATAAGAGTAACAAAGTATCACTGAACATCTTGTGCGAGTTATAGTAATTTTTAAAAATCAGCATTGTTGCTATATTGAATCGCGTTATGCAGGTGAGACCGCCAGAGGCATTCCACTTGTTGTGTACATGTTAATTATCAGTATGATATTGACAAAATATGTTAAAACCAATGATGATATTTTATTTCTTCACCTTTTAAAGCTCTTCCAAATATACCAGTTATCTGATCTGATATTTCTCTCTGTTTAATTTTAGGTCTACGCTCCAGATTTTGACTTGATCTCTACAATACCCCTAACTACCATGTCTACTGCAGCAACTCTGTTAGATCAGCTTAGCTCATCCCCCGCCAAACACAGACAATCAAGAATTTAAGCTCGTCTCAATAGTACAGATCAGAACAAGGTGAGCAAAAGAGATGGAAAAATAGTATTAAAGGGGAAGTTTACCCAGAAAAAGGGTTTATTCTATTAAGAATAACAGAAATTATAAAAACTATTGCTGAAGGTTTGAGGAAAATCCATAGAAGGATTAAAGCATTACTAGAATTTTAATTATTTGATTTGTGACGTCATTTGCGAGCAGATATCCTGCATATCATGTCATTTTCTCAGAAAATTGAAAATGGTTTATATATTTTGTCCCCTTCCACAGGGTTCTTTATTTTCAAAGAGCATGATTACACTGTATTGAACATTTACAATTTTTTCAGACAAACATTAAATAAACATGGTACATGTATATACATAATTCCTAATACATAGACACATATTCAAAGTGACTTATTTATACAATCAATAAATTGTTACAGTCAAAGCAAAATTGGCAAGAAAAATAAGAGATCTGATACATATATCTAAGAAATAAACATTGGTAATAATAAAGTTTGTTAATGTGACAGATTGCCAGCTTGTTCGGAAAAGTTTTTCAAACGATACCATTTCTTTCTGAACTTATTTGCTCTGAAATATTTTTTCCATTTCATAATAACGTTTTAAGGCTGACACAATGGGTGATTTCAAGTTCGGTGTTGGTGTTGGTGTTGAGAGCGTGAAAAGGCTGCTGAACCGAGCCCCAACACCGAGCTGAGTTCAGAGGAGCGATACCGATCACGTTATCGATATCCTATGACGTCACGCCTCTGCGCTGCGCTGCTGAACATCTCAACTTTACGCGAGAAATTCTCGACGACGAAAGTGAAATCGGGAAGAAATTGCAGTAAAATCTTAACGTACAGAATGCACAGGTTAAAATCACTGCAATAATCAGAAAGTATAAATATTATTTTTCATTAAAATGTGTAAAACTCTAATGATTTGCGCTCATCTTAACTGTAATAGATAATTTTACGGGGGTGTTTCATTGTGTTCGCCTCCTGTTCGTGAACTACTGTTCATCAACACCAACACCAAACTTGAAATCACGATATCCCCAGGGATGTTGGTGAATAGGGAAATTGCACGTAGATCGTCAACACCAGCTGTAATGCTCGGTTCAGCAGACAACATTCAACACCAGAGCTCAACACAAACTACCGGAAATACGTCATATTTTCCGAGGTCAATCCCAACACCAGCGTGATTTCAAGTACGGTGTTGTAGCTGGTGTTGGTGTTGTCCCAACACCAACACCAGATTCCAACACCGTACTTGAAATCACCCAATTGTGGTACATGTAAATGAAGGTAACCCTTTTCTCAATTTCGCTAAATATATCTCTTTTTGTCTCGCCCACCAGAGGTGAAGGCGAGACTTAGGGATCCAAATGTCGTCCGTCTGTCGTCCGTCCGTCACAAACCTAATGACACATAAATCCACATTCGTAAGTCGCTTTTCAACCAAACTTGGATGATAGATGGACTTGGGGGACCTGCATGTTATGCTGCAGTCGGAGGTCACATGGTAAGGTCAAAGGTCATTTTCAGGTCAACGTTAAAGTTTACATGCAAGTCTCTCTTATGACACCTAACTCCGCAACCGTAAGTCACTTTTCAACCAAACTTGGATGGTAGATGGACTTGAGGGACCTTCATGTTATGTTGCAGTCGGAGGTTGCATGGTAAGGTCAAAGGTCATTTTCAGGTCAACGTTAAAGTTTACATGCAAGACTCTTACGACACCTAACTCCGCAACCATTAGTCACTTTTCAACCAAACTTGGAGTGTAGGTGGACTTGAAGGACCTGCATGTTATGCTGCAGTCGGAGGTCACATGGTTAGGTCAAAGGTCATTTTCAGGTCAATGTTAAAGTTTACATGCAAGACTCTCTTATGACACCTAACTCCGCAACCGTAAGTCACTTTTCAACAAAACTTGGATGGTAGATTTACTTTGGCGACCTGCATGTTAGGCTGCAGTCGGAGGTCACATGGTATGGTCAAAGATCATTTCAGGTCAACATTAGAATTTACGTGCAAGGCTCTTATGACAAGTGTTATTTTATCCCGGTCATTTCACAAAGTTTCAATACAATTCTGTTGCGTGCCCTCGCAAATCACGATATTTCTGGTTATTTTCATAAGTGGGTGAGACACAAAATCGCTTTTGCCTTGTCTTAAGATCATCATGACACAGTTAAAAGCATTATTTGTACCACAAAATCCAAACAATTTGTTTTCATTGGTTAATATGATCACCTCTTGACTCTTGAGTATTTTGAAATATCCATGATTCTATTCTCGACCATACTACATTAGGATGAGTACAAAGGCAAAATATTTGCGTAATAGTTTCATCATTTTCAATATAAATAGTACATTTCATATTTGCTACTAGATACCAAATTTCAACAGAGAATCATTCATATACAATATTTTGTTTAAAATTTTAATTTGAAAGAGCCTTACATTCTTCAACTTTAAAGTTAAGAAAAGAGCGATATATATTCAAGCAACCTCCGTGTGTTTTCACAACAAGGTGGAAAGCTTCAGGAATGATTGGTTCAATAGATGTAGTAATTATATGTGAATCCGTGGGAAAACCAGACCTAATTGCATCACAAAGACCGTAATACTGTATAAAATTGGTTTTATACCATAAGCACATTGAAGTTCAAAGTATGGAAAGAAGGTACCAACTGTTCTAAGAAGGTCATTAACAAAGTGTATTCCTTGTAAATCCGAAGACCTGAAATAGATTGATTTGTTATTTATTTTTATTTGAGGGTTATTCCAGAGAGGCTGACAGGCTATGTCACCAATTAACAATTCAAGCAAGTAAAACTTCTTCTCAAAATGGATTGTAATTCGTGTGTCTGCACATGCTCTGTAATAATGTGAGCCCATGTACAAGTGAAGGTTGAGTGTTTGGATAAGAAAACATTGAACATATGAAAAGTAAAACTGTTTTGAGAATCATTTAAAAATCATCTTATCCATGAAATCTTCAGAGATTTAGCATGTATGAAAATATCTATCATTTTAACCCTGCCTTTATCTTACAGTTGACACATTTGCCTTCTACTTATTTTATCAGGTTTGTTTCCCCATATAAATGCATAAAATGAACAATTTATGTCTTTCATAGTTTCATTATTGCTTGACTTGGTTTATATTATACCTTCAGTATTATCAATATACAAATCATTTCACAAAATTCACACCCATTCCTAAGAAATAACAAATAAAAATAGTCGATCACAAACCATTAAAAAATTAAAATGTATGGATTTATAATACCATACCATATGGGACAGCTGCTCATACATATGTGATGTCACAAATCTACAATTTAAAATTCTAGTAACTTAATCTTTTATTGATTTTCCTTAACCCTATCTAGGCCGGGGGGGGGGCCTCCGAGGCCCCCCCTCAATGAGTCGAGCAATATTTTCGCCGCGCAAATTTTTTTGACCGCGCTGCTCGCTGACTTTTTACTTTCAAGTCTTGCACAACTTTTGAGACAAATTTTGCGTCACCCGGGTACGCGGTTCCAAATTTACTTCACGTTATGTAAGTGCATGTCAGACCAAAAATTGCTCAAAAACGTGATTTCGTGTACAAAGTCAATGTACATGTAAATTGTGTTTTCAACCAAAAATCATAAATGTATGATTATTTTTAGTTTTGCTGGTCTAAATGTATGTATTTTATGCTGTTTATGATCTTAGAAGAGTCACACTTATTCGGAATCAGCAGGAATCGAGCAGAACCAGCCGGAATGAAGAACTTTCAAAATTCGTGCCACATTCGGGAGGGAATTTGAAATTTTCACTACTTTTGCAAAAATGTCGTTCGAATACTTAGAACGTCCTTCGATCCCGCCTCGAATGATTCTTGCACATTCCGGGTGTGTTGACTGTCGAATGCAGCTCAAATACAGTCGGAACACAGGAAGAATATTAAGAATGCTGTTAGAATGCAGCAAGAATATTTAGAATACACTTCGAATACCGTACGAGTGCGGTTTGATTGCTTCCCGTATATGTACTGCCCGAAGTCTGGTTGGAAGGTACCTCGATTGAATTCAGAACGCTGCCGGAAAGGTCGCCGAGTTCGGTTCAAACTTTCACGAATTCAAATAGAATGCACCTCAAATACTTAAAATGTACTTCGAATGTACTTAGAATGCAACACGAATGTCCCAAACTTATCAAGAATGCCGCCGGAATGGTCCCAGATATGCTATAAAATGCTTCCGAATCTAGCATTTTCATCAGTCTAGCCCATAACCACCACAGAGTATGGACCTCCTGGACCCAATTACTTTGCTCCAGATTGCTGTCCTCCAGCAAGAACTGCTTGAGAGAGATGTGGAGGACGCCAGGAGAAGAAAAAGGAGGAGAAGACCCAGAAGATATGCTGACCGGGTGACTTCTACTGCCAAATGACGTTACAACAGCAGCTGGCCGCGTTTTATGCGATTCGGTTTTCTCTAGAATGCGATCAGAATGCCTCGAATGCTCTTAGAATGTCGTAAGAATATTTAGAATGCAGTCAGAATGCACTTCGAATGTCGTTCGATATTTCTCCACTTCGAATGCACTTCGAAAGTTTTGAACATGAGCAAAACATTCGGGCCGGTCACAAGAATGGACCCGAATGTCTGGAATGCACTCAGAATGCAGTCAGAATTTTTAGAATGCGCTTCGAATATCCAGGAATGTACCAAGAATTTTCATTCCGGCTCATTCCGCCTCTAGTGTGACGGGGGTTTTAAATAGGGGAGACAAATGCCTAATAAAGCGTCTCCACAAGATGTCCAAGCTCGGTCCAACAGCAAATAGCTTGTTGTTGCTGCACATTCACTGACCGATCTTGACCGACACTGACTCTGACTAACTCGTGGTCATCAGGGTCGGATATTTGGGGGGGATATTACGTGCGCACCATGCGTAATGTTCGCAAGTATGCGCAGAGGTGAGCAGGGGGCTATATTATACAAATATACCGGGTTTGAGAAAGTAGAGTAAAAATATTTTTGTCCGAAGTTGGTTCGGCAATTACTATTTTTCCCGAAGAACGCGAGCCCCGAGGGAAAATAGTAACATTGCTGGACCAACCGAGGATGAAATATTTCCACTACACTTTTGAAAGAAACTCCCGGTATATTTGTTTTATATCCCTTCCATAATTAAAGTTTGAACAAAAATATTGGTAATCTAGTCCTAATTGGCCCATCTCCATGATCTGGACAAAATCTAGATCAGCTTAGCTTTAATTTAAGAAAAATTGGCTTATCACTCTATGCTAGCCGGTTCCTGAATAAACTGCGCGCGGCTACCGTCGGCTCCCAAGCATCACTCAGGGTGGTTTGGTGTTGCGCGGCGGCTGTACTAGTGAGATCGACCGGTTGTGAAGGTTGTGAACTAACCCTGTTGAACTAAAATCAAGCAGCCTGAATCATTGGATGATCGAATGATGATACAGATTCATTATAAACAAGCAAGATGTGATTTCACATTGACAGTTTATTTATTGGAGAGTTTGTGATTCTGCGTCTGCGATTTCTGTGAGTCTGCGCTCAGCGGTCCGCTGATAAAGCGTCTGCGGCGTTGCATCACTAGACTTGCCCTGTGGAGGCAATCCATCGTGCACTGTGCCCGTGTGATTGTGCGGTTTTCAGTCGGATGCAAAAACTATTCTACTCTGACATCACAAACTTTTTTGATCTTCGATGAAATTCATTTTTCTGGTGAAATTATGATTAGTCACGTGAAGGGCTCTCGACCAATCAAATAGCAACAAATTTTCAGTAAGGGATATAATAGTACATACTAGTAGTCTGTATCGCCGGTTATATGAGCATTCAGGCGACATTGTTTAATTATTGTTTATGCTACAATAGCATATAACATGCTATCTATTCTCTAAAAATTATGTCCTGATTGGCAAAGAAATTGTCAGGCCACCATTAATATATTAACCTCAGAGGCAGGCTAGTAAAATTATATCATTGATACAAATTCATACTTTATCACATCTAAAATCTATTAAGCAGAATGGAAATGCAATAATTTAACAGTCCATTTGAGCCATTTTGTAATTAATTCATGTATTAATTTTGTTCAATTCAGCCTGATGATGCCCACTCATATGTGGAGCCCCTGCTACCAGGACCAATCTCACCGACACATGGCCCCGATGACTAGACTGCGGCAGCTCTGGACATCAGATCAGGGGCCTGTTTCATAAAGAGTTTCAAGTAACATCGCCATTATGGCAACTACCATGATGACAACACTCAACAGCCAGATATGTTAATGATTTCCATGGAAGTTACAATAATGGCAATGTTAAGATAGTTGTAAGTCTTTAAGAAACGGACCCCGGATCATCAGCTCAGCTCACCTGCAAAGCTCGGACGTGTAGCAACCAGACCGATCGGGACAAGTCAAGGTAAGCAAAAACTTTAAATGTAAAAATATCACATCTGTTGTCTATGCTACATTGGAGCTACATAATATTATACTTGGACACCAATCAATGTAGGAATTGAGTTGAACTCTTGTTTTAACCTATTTAATTAATTATACATGGCTTTGTCCCAGCTCTGTGGCTATGTCTTCTTGTCTTACATATCCAGCTATAAAGGAAAGGCTGCTTGCGATGGAATTATCAACTAATGTTATGTATAAAGGCATAAGGAGCATTACGTGCTTAGACCTAATACGGTTCCACCAAAGCATCTCAAGAAAGAATTCTACAGTGCGTATCAATAAAAAGTTTACACTTTGAAAAAGTCCTGGGCATTGAAAAATATTCATTCATGTACAACATGGAGATATTTTTTTCACATATTTTCTTGGGTTTGGGTCTCATATATCAGATGAACATACAGATTTTGACAGAATAGTACGCTTCAGTGAACACTGTCTATTTTTGTAAAGCTCGCCGAAAGCGGTTTGCGCAGAAAAGGTCATTTTGACGTTGTGCAAAAGGAAAAAAGGCGAAAACAATCGGACCGTGTGGTACATTTCTCATACATTTCCTTTGTATTTTTAGCGAATTGAAATAATGCAGATATTATCTAAATATTTTTAGAACTTTGCCACCCAAATTAACATTTTAATCCTAGACCACAACCTTTACTCCTTTTTTTGTGTGCCAGCTGGATCTCAGGCAACAACTGAATGTAAACAAAAGTTTATTTCAGACATCTCCAGCATTCTTTCACTAAGTTTTTAGACTAGGACCACATTTTGTTAGGGCTGTTATTGATAACATCTTTATCGCTAGTCCTATCGATATCGATTACCTTTCTCTCATTGTCGATAATACCCACTATTTTTATATAGACACACAGTGATTTTCTGCGATTTCACGAAAATGGCTATTTGAAAGTGGCTTTTCAAACGGAAAAAAATGTAAAACATTTTTCCTCAAACTGCACAGAACAGCAACAGAAATTACTCCAAAATCTCAACAAAATACGAATACAAAATACTAGCCACAAAACACGATCTCGCCCCCACTTTGCTATAATTATAGCGAAGTGGGGGTGAGATTGTGACAATCCAAACATCGTGACTGCACTTGACTCTATTCAATCGAATAGAGCGGAAGCTCAATTTGAGCAAAGTACCAACTAACCTAAAAGGCAGCTAGCACACAGCCGTGTGTTGGTGCCTTCTACGTTCGAAGATGTACAGCACGATATCAAAATGGCGGATAGGCAAAAGATGTTGACTGCTCAGAACGATGTCCAAAAAGCCCCAAAATGCCCCAAAATATTGATATAACTTCATCCAACCCTAAAATAAGGCTATAAATGTGAAAGGATGTTTTTATGCTAAATATGTTTGTTAAGTTGTCATTTACATCTGATGAATGCAGATTTAAAAGCGTTCTCAGTAAAGTGGCAGATATAAATTTTGACCAACGCGAGTATGTGACATCGCTATACATGTAATGCATACAAAAGTGCGTATTGATTATGGTCTTTTGTCGATAGTTATCGATATCAGTAAGATATTTTTAGCATGATATTGACAAAGAATTTTCTGAACGATAACAGCCCTACATTTTCAAATTTTCTGTTTCTCCACACTTTTCCCAAGCTTGACAATGATTAAAAACCTAAAATCAATCCTTAGCCATTTTATGTACATCTCCGTGTAAAGCAGATGTCATCACAACGGCCCTGGTGTGTGTGTGTGTGGGGGGGGGGGGGGTGTGCAATGATGCTCTATGAAGTGTTTTGGGCAAGGAAACAAACTTAAAAGGCAAAATATATTTTCAAATCTTCCTAGCTAAAGTTTGTGTTCTTCATGACTAATTTCTACTTTTATTGATATAAACTATTTCCAAGCCCTGCGCAAATCATTTATCACAAACTTTTCTAAAGTATAGTACTCATTCACGCAGAAAGATTTTTTGACAGTTATATCGTCATTTGCTTATAAAAGAGATCTGTACTAATAGTTAAATGTTGAAAAAGCTTCAGGATATTACACATGTTTACTTTTACAGCATTTTTTTAAGTGTAAACTTATACGCACTGTATAGGCTGTAACTGAGTATTGTGATGAACAACACACTTTTGATTATTAGCGTTATCAACTCAAAACCATTTTTGTCCACTCGAAATTAAAATATTCTCGTATTAAGATATAATACATTTTTAGGTGTACTCAAAGTCTAGCAATCATGATGCTAATATCATGGCACTCACTTCATTTAAAGCATAATTTTATCTTATTCACAAGGTGCAAACATTCATGATACATGTATATGCATGAACTGCCACCACTGACAAAAGGAAGCAACTCTGTGGAATGTGTTTCTTTGTAAATGAGAAAAATGTGTCATTAAAAGAGAGCTACACTTGCTCTTTAAATGTACAGATATATATTTCAGAAATTGGGCCATGTACGTGTATATGACTTCAGATCATTGACAATTTTGCAGAACATTCTTGAAATATTCTAATCAAGAAAAAGAAAATTTTGAAGAAAAAAAAAAGAGTTGCTTCCTTTTTGTCAGGAGACGGTATATGTAGTATACAGCTTCTATAATTTAATATGGATCTATGAATATTCATTTACATAATTTTGTGTCTTTTGTCTTCTTGATATTTTTGGCTAAATATTTCAATAATAGTATCTCAAATCTGGTTAGTCGGGGAAGATGGTATTGATTTCTGGATATACTATATTATATACTGTAGTTTTTTATTACCTGCCAATCGAATTTTGAAGGAATCGGCATATGGTCGGGCTGTCCATCACACATCTTGCGGGTCAAACTACTTCCTCAGTTTTTATCCAATTTCCATGAAATTTGTAACACAGTTCGGACTTGGTTAAAAGATGCACAAGACATATTTTTTGCATTTGTGGGAAATCTTGTTGCCATGGTGATTATGCCAAAAATTAGGTAAAAATCTTGCAGTGTGAACTACTTCATCAGTTTTCAACCAATTCTCATGATATTTGGTTCATAAGATGGGCAAGACATTTTTCTCCTCCATGTGTTGGAAACTGCATTTCCATGGTAACAGCATATTACAGCAATGTGTAAACATGTGGATTGAACTATGTCATCAATTTATGACCTATGCCCATGATATTTGGCACGCACATACATGTAGGTCTTGAGCTTAAGATGTGCAAGACACTTTTTTTGCATTTGTCAGAAAATGTGTTGCCATTTAACTATGTAAAAAAAAAATCAGAAATACTTATTGTGGATCACACTACTTCCCCAGTTTTTAGCCAGTGCTCATGAAAGTTGGCAAAAATATTCATCTTGGGGTAAAGACACGCAATTTTTAATTTTCTAAATTTGTTCTAAGTTTGATCTCCCATTGGTGCTACATGCTGGAATAGAAGACGTTTTTGGTTGAGGTAACTTCTAGTTTGCCTTGCTTGTGGGAATTTTTTTATACATGTAGTATGAATGTCATCTTTTGTGTGATTCTTTCTTCAATGTTATCAACTCGTTAACTTCTATATTTCATGCAAAGAATGATAATAATATTCTTGTTACTATCTGTCAGGGATCAGAAGTGGTGGTGTAACAGCGAGGATGTTGCAGAGAATGGCTTCAGGATGTTTGTGAAGAAATATGAGTATCGGACAATGGTAAGTAATTAATTCCACCTATCCTCCATTTGCGGACAGTGAATCATTTCAAGCCCCATTTCATCATCTCTTATTCTCTTACACTGTTTCTTCCAAGTTGCTGGGATGTTGCCAGAAAGAATTTCATTGAAACATTGGAGTAAAAGTAACTGTTAATGTTTATGTTTTTCCTATAAGAATTCACTTTACCCCCCCCCCCCCCCATGGCTTTGTCTTGAACCCTTATATCTACTGGATGTACCTATCATAATGGAATACTAAAAAAAAGTGGACAGAGTGAAAAGAAAATGCCAAAAATAATATTTCTAAACACTAACAAATCCCTGTTTTTATTGTATCTTAATGAAAGTTTGTTGTCCTTTTGACCTTTCCATTACTAATAGGTGATATTCCATGTCCAGTGTTGGCAAAGGTGTTGGTATTGGCGTTGGAATTTGGATTGCTTCCCCTAGCTCCAAAATCTATCTGAGTTTGTAAAAGTGATCCAGATCACATTATTGACATCTCAAAAACTAGTGAGTGACTTTTCAGGACCATCTTCATTTTATGTTTGGTGTTATACTCGTGTAAAAATTGACCTAACACCAACAGGTCAACACTTAACTTGAAATCACCCAATGTCATAACAGGAGGCCAAGGGTATATGATGCTGTACACTTTTTCACTATAACAAGACAAACAATGTGACGAATCACACAACCGGGGCCATTTTCAAAATTTGACCCCAATTGACTCAATTTTGCCTCCTCAAATGGTCAAGATGACCATTAGAATTTTCACACCAAGTTGAAAGTTGTTCCTTATGATGTCCCTGAACACATGATTTTAAGTGAAAAATCAAACTTGGCAAATTTGTCGAAGTAAATGACCAACGCTGCCTGACTATTATCATTTTGATAATTCTTGCTACCCAGCAAACACGAGATCCTACCTGCATTTTGAGTATGATTTCATAATCACTTTGAGATGATTCCATTTTTCAAATTCATCACCGAGTACACAATTTTTATCTTAAATTTATTTTCTATTTATGTTTCTATCTGCAGCAAGCAGGGACTGGGATTTCTTTCCATGAGAGCATAACCGTAACAGGTTCATATGGCAGAAGGGGTTCAACAGGGAGCACTGAATATGGAGCTAGATTAAAAATAAGTCTTTGTTAAGGTGGAGGATAAACTCAACAAACTCTGGTCAGATGTCAAGATAATTCCTAGAAATAAGACACCAGAACCAGTGGTAAGTTGTGCAGCATTAATAATAGTTGTTATTAGGGCATTTTAGCGGTGCATTAAAGGGATGCTCCGGGCTGAAAATATTCATATCTAAATAAATATAGTAAAATTCACAGAGCAAAATGCTGAAAATTTCATCAAAATCGGATAACAAAGTTATTGAATTTTAAAGTTTATCAATATTTTGTGAAAACGGTTATGCACATTGTCATGAATATTCATTAGGTGGGTTAATGATGTCACATCCCCACTTTCCTTTTTCTTATGTCATTACGTGAAATCAAAATTGTTTCTTTTTTCATGAATGTGTAAATGATGTGTCTCCATTATTATGAAATAAGTTGCAGCAAGAAATAACTAATGCACTTAATCAGTTGTCAATCCAATTGTTTTAGTTCTTGGTAGAGAAATTTTGAATAACCCTAATTTCATATAATAAAATACAAAAGAACAAGTGGGGATATGATATCATCAGCCCACCTAATGAATGTTCATGAAGACATGCCTAGAACTGTTTCACCTAGTTTCACCGGAATAATGCAAATCTTTAAAATTCAATAACTTTGTTAGTTGTTCTCTGATTTTGATGAAATTTTCAGCATTTTTCTCTGTGTAATTCACTCTTTTTATTTTGATATGAATATCTTCAGCCTGGAGCATCCCTTTAAAAATGCGCCGAGTGCTTTTGCATGTTCTTGCGAACGTATACTGAGATGCCTGCATTGTCACGAACATTACAAATTTATAAATGTGCATTATTTGTCTTATAAAATTGGCCGACAGTAAAAATTTGTTGTGGAAAGGTTTTTCAAGTTTCTCAAAATTTTTGAGGATTGAATGGATGAGGAGATCACATCTGCTTTCTATTATGACATCATAGGCTCATTGAGTATGCATGCCTAAGTAAGCGAATCACAATCCTTGCCATAGCCCTTTGAAAGAAGGGGTTCCCAGCCCATCAGGGAAAATTATTTTACGTTTTTCCATTCAGGGAAGAATCAGGGAAGTTGATCAAAAATACCTCAAATCAGGGAAAATGCCTCAAAATGAGGCTATTGGCTATACATGTACTGTACATCCTTGAACCCATTTTTGTAGTGTACCGTATTGAATCGCAAGATTTATACCTTATTGTATGGATCCCGGTATAGGATAATTTTGCTGCTCTGTGGAATACACTCTGAAAATGCAGAGGCGAGTCATGGAGACCAAGAAAATTTTGGAATAATGAAATGTACAATTTTCTAGATTACATCATTGGTGACACGCTGGTCGATTAGTAGTTGTGATCGGCAGCGATGTGCATCCAAGATCTTGGAGGGGACCTAAAGATCCCCCTATCTTTCCAGTGTAGAAAATACCTTGGTATCACTAGGATTACTGCAATATGATGTAATGGATAATGAGGGCTGAGGATCACTTGTCAACTGCCACAGTAATACTGCTGACAGTGCCCACCTTCCAGGGGCCAGTAACATAAAGCTTAGCAGTCATCGAAGAACACTTTTATACAATTGATTGCATTGTTGACTATAATGTACAATTAGTCATGAAAATCAAGCGTATGTTTAATTGCCAACCTTTGTGTTACGGGACCAAGAAGGCTGATCTACCCATCATCGGACTGCTGCCTCCTTCCTGTTGGGTTGCTGAAGAATCTCTCTCTTGTTTTTCACTACTAGTACTGTTTCAATGTACATGTAAATAATCATCATTGCACAGGTATTTATGTTTGGGTTTATGACAAGCTGCTAGAAGGATTATTTCTACAAGTTCAGTGCAAGGTCCGTGTACAAGGCTTGAATCGGCAATATTGTATTGGAATATTAAGAACTTTATATGATCATATCTCTTTGCAACATTAGTTCTCTAATTTGTACAATCATGTGTCAGTTACACAAGTTCAATTCTGATGGCAGGATGTCTAAGAAGCATTCTTGCTGTTATTTTTAGTGAATATATCTTGCGTAAGCATTTGATACAGGTGATCACTTGGCATATTGCCATTGATCATTTCACTTTTACTCTTGATGTTATGTCATTTTAGCTTTAGCCATCATAACAAGGGAGAGAATGCAGGCTAGAAGAGGGACGAAGGAATGCTGACCTCTTTGTCATTTTGCCAAACATAAAGGACCTATCAGCTTTTCAACAGAGACTAAGGAGAACATAAGGCTGTTTTACCATCCATTGAACGTAAGTCAAGAGCCTGCATCTTAGACCCTCATCTTAATAAACCAAGCCCTGCCCAAAAGGGGATGAAGTGGAGTACAAAACCACAGTTTGGACCCCTGTCTAAAAGACCTAACCTTGAATCCATACAGCTGTTCTGGGTCTGGGAATGGCAGTCAGTTGCAGCTATCATTCCTCCAATAAGAGTCCAAAATTACATGCACAAATGCAAGTAGTTTACAGGCATGATTGATTGGGTACCTCCATTCGACTAGCCTACAACTTTTATTTATGAGGGTACAAAAACAATTTTATTAGAGCATACTTTGACCAAGTATCAAAGCTTTTAGATCTTTAAAATGGAAATTGACGATTTAGTTTACTGTAAAAAAGAGAATGAAGTCCATAATGACCAGAACCATATTTAGTAAAGACATAACATGAAGACGCGCATATGAAATAAGACTAGTCATTGTGTAATGTAGAGCTCTTTTGACAGACTGCACCCCGATAGTGTCTGAACAGAACGTCTATCACAGCTATGACGGGGTGGAGTTGTGATCCTACCCTCCTTCGACACTTGTCGTAGCAGGCCAAAATTTGGCAAAATCCATACCGACTTCTTCCATTTCCTCACTAGGAGTGTCTAGTAGGAAAGGGTGATTTTTTTTGTCCTTTGTCAGGGTAGGTCAGTTAGAAAAGTGTCTGTTAAGATGGGGTTTTGTTTGATCTGGTGACAATTGGCGCTTTGTGCTATACTGCCATTAGACTTAATTACCATGCATGAATCACAACTCTTTGGGCAACAAATCTATAAAAAATGTGTATATATATTCACCATAAAATTAATTTTAGGTTTTTATTTTTATGTTATGATAAAGTCATGGTCCCATTTGTGGATTTTGGGAGGAAAATATGTCTTTCCTGAAAAGTAACCATTTCAAACTTATTTCCATTTTACTTGAAGCGTAATGTCTGTAACGATTCAGATATATAAATTTTTGTAGCACTTTGCGTTTTGGTCCAATTCTGCTGTTTGATTCAAATGCAATGCTAAAATATGATATCACACAAGATATCCAGTGATATTTTTTACATCTATTATTTATTGCCTTTAACTCAGAAATCATGACACATTTGTAGCACACAGACAAATATTTACAAATTTCTTTGTGTACAGTGAAGAAGGGGAAGGGTTAATTATATGTGGACATAACCAGATAGCATCACTGCTCCCCACTCCCACCATGCGATTACAGAAACCATATCTACTTCCAAACCGATGTGGAAGCAGAAAGAATGGCATGTCTGAACAAAGTTTTCTGACACACATCAAGGCTGCATGTTAAAAAGACTGTAAATATAACAATTACAAAAAAAAGAAAGGAAAAGCATATACTGGTAGTTCGTTTGTTCAAATGCACACTTTTCCATATTCCATGTATGTGGGTCACAGTGTGATTATATTTTTTTATGATATTTAAATTATACATGTATTTTGTTCTTTCAACTGCAGTCATGTCAAACATGGAATCACCAGCTATCTGGTGTCAACCATCTTCCAAGCGAAAATCAGAAAGAGAGAGGGTCTACCAGAGACATGGACATGCCACCAATCTTCAAGTCTTCATCTACCAGGGATGTCTGATGTAACTGGTCTTTGCCTGAAGTACGATCAACATAAGAGCGGATTTGGCACCAACCTCTTCCATATACAACCTCCATCTTTTGTTACTAATTTTCCTCATATTTCATGATGGAGAAAGTTAACAGGGATTGCTCTTGACACCAGTCATTATCTACACTCTATGTCTGGTGTTAGCCTTAGCCCTATTTTAACTGGGCCTGTTCAGATCAATTTTTTACTGGTATACAATGTAGATGATGTTATGTGTTCGGCTATGTGGAATATTACTCCAATGACTGTCTAGAATATGCTCAAGCCTTAATGGGGGGGGGGGGGGGTTACACCTGACTTTATTATGACTTTTGTGTAGCTCCACGGAGCAGGTCCAAGCTATTGTTTCTTTGCTGATAGTTGTAGTAGTTGAAATAATTAACAACTTTATCTTGGTGAAGTTTGTATTTGTGAAAATTGTGCTGACTTTTCTGCAAAAGTGGATCCAAAGGTTTTCCAGAGTTTTTCCCTTATGAGTTTTATCTCTGGTTTTTTACCCTGGATCTACTTGTCGTAGAACTAGTCAGGGGGGGGGGGGGTTAAGGGGATGGGGTGGGGTGTTTTAGGGTAAATAATTCAAAAATGCAAATGGACTTGCAACGACATCTCCCAACTATTAAGTCTTGCTCATCTTTTAAGAATGAATTTTGTATGCCTGGATATGTGGGTCCAAATTTTTTTTTTACATTTTGTATTAAGGCATGCAAGATGCAAAATTGGTCAAAAGCATGATTTTTGTATGTACAAATGTACAACTCCATTGCAAATCCTGTTTCTTGCCAAAATTTATCAATGTAAATCAATTTTATGCGGAAAAAAACCTCAAAACAAGTCGAAAAACAAAGGTCAAGGTCACAGAGATACACAAATGTACATATATACATATACATATATACCGTATACATATATCAAATATCTCATTCTCGAGATAATTGAAAAACTGTATTTGAGATGGACTGCGAATTCAGATGATAATTTACCTTTATTGGCAAGGCAGTTATCTTACTAGATTTTGGGGTCTGGAGGTCTAAGTTCATAGAGGTCACGTTATACCTTAAAGTATCTTTTTCTCGCGATAAACCTTTTTAAGGATTCAACTTTAAACTTTACTCGAGTACATGTATGGAAGTGACAATGATCTGAATAGATATTAGGGTCATGAGGTTCAAAGGTCACATGGTTCATTATAAACAGTAATATCTTGTTTTTGCAATAACTATAATTGTTGGGGTCTTGGGAACAAAGTACAGATATCATTTTATACATTGTTCTTGCTGTCCAGCGAACTGTTTGAGAGAAAGTTGCCAATCAAAGACTCATGTATGTATCTATGATAGGATGATCTTTATCAGATTTTAGGGTCATAAGGTCAGGGGTCAAAGGTTACAGATGTTCTTAATTCAAGATATTAAAAGTTATACATATTCTACATCTGGCAATAGCAGAGACATAAATTTTGACTGTCTGCAGTCGAGAATCCCTTCTGTTTCTGTCAAATTTTGCATAGTCCCACTAATATACATTAACAATGTATGGTTCCAGTCATGTGTTCCAGTTCAGGGTTTTTCCCCCTTATTTCAGATCATTTTAAATTAATGCAAACCAAGTCTGGGAAGTGGTTTACAAATATTTAAAACTGACTACAAGTCATGCTTACTCAAGTGATCATTAATACGCAAATGATAATTTGCACTGCAGTCTCATTAATACATGTATGTAATACAGCATATCCTCTGATTCTGATCCAATCAATATGATGATCTGTTATTTTCCACATACAAGTGAAAATTCAAGAGCAATTGTTGTTCACATTTAAATCTTTGTGATACACCTCTTTGATTTGTCTCTTACGTCACATGTTCTAGGGACAGTGATATTCTGTTTACCGGTTATTCAAAACCCTAAATCTGTTGTGGTTCTTTTTTTCATGGTAAATTTCATTGAATTAACTTTTGAAAAATGGAATTAATGTATTTGCTGTGTACATTTCTAAAACAAAATGGAATTTCCATTTTAGATCAAGTATTAAACAGAGTTACAGGTTTCCAGAAACAGAAAATGCAATTTTTCAAAAACCAAAAATCACTGTCCCTAATGTCATGTCAGATAGCTTGGACCTGCCCTCACATATGTAATGTACGATTGTTTATACTATATACTTGCTTTGTATTCGCAATCTCATTTTTCTCTCTTGAAAATAAAATGTAAGACCGGCAGCGAAGGAGATTCGTTCAAGTGGGAGGACCAGAGCAGTTGACCTCATTGATTGATGGTGGTAGGCCCTGAACCTCACAAACATGGTTTCCGGTCTGGTTTGAGCTGTGATCTTCCTGCCAAAATTACACAATATGTGACATCACTACCAAGAGTTAAGTTTTTCAGTGTACAGAGAGGGGCACTAGACACCATTGTGCATGGTATACAACCTCTGTAAGGTAAGTGCTTTATTTCTGATTTCTATGATATTTTGTGTAGCCTAGAGTATGTGGGACAATGCAATCGGTTTTCCAGCAATTAGTACTGAGGGCACTAATAGGTTTGGGAAAATTAGGCATCAATTTTACCCATTTGGGGCTTTTTATCCACTTTTTGCCACTATTGCATTTTTTAAATTCATAACATTTTGTTAAATCTTTGGAATGATATCCTTTTCATGAAAATCTATCAAAACTTTCACATTTCCAAAGGAAATTTTGAAAATTTGTAGGGATTTCAAAAAACTCTTCTACAATACAATACTTGCATTATCTGTTGATCCATTGATAGTCGTCTTTCTTTATATACCTTTCTGTACTATCTGCTATAGCTGCTGCTCTAAATTCATCTTTGTTTCACACTGTTGCAACATTTTATCTGCCATGACTGATATGATAATGTGCTATTAAGACAAAAAAAATAATTTAACAGGAAATTTGAATATATTTACAGACTTTGATCTCATTTAAAATAATTAATTGCAGAGCCATGATAGAGCAGTGAGAATATTTTGCAATAAATATATTCCCTATTTCTGTACATATTAGTTTTTTTGACAGACTAAAAAGTGTTTGGTCCTCTTCCCTTTTCACCATGAACCTAAATGTTTGGGAAAATGCCGAGTGTGTATCCATCATGTAAACACATAATGCGAGAGATTTAGCCAGACCTGTGTTGGATGACAATGATATTGTGATGAAGGTGGCTTCTCAATATCGGTTAGTCTGCCAAAAACGAAAGAAAAAACGCCTTTTATCCTCAACTCTGGATAAAAAGTTTAACCCATATTTATGAGGATTGTGTGCTTCAATGTTTTATTCCACAATGTGTAAAGACAAAAATATTCCTTCAAATGCTGCAATACAAGTTAGCATGGAATCTAGTTGTAGAAGTGCAATGTCAAAGTTGATTTCCATCTTTTCAGCTAGTGCTATTTGCTTGTCCACTGTGGTGTCTCTAGTTGACTCCTATTGATGTTTTGTATTGGACCTTTTGCATGTTTGTTAAATTGTTTGACGGAGCAGTTTAGCCTAGATGGTTTTGGGGCTTGGTGGCAGTGATCAAGGTCGATCAAGAACCGGTTTGCACTCCAAAGGAGAGAAGAGATGAACTGTTGATGTATGTTTGAAGAGAGTGCTGCTTACTTCTGGAGTAATGTTTCAATTGCATGTGACATTTTTGCATTTGTTGTTTGAAAATCTGGCAATGTTGTGATAATCCTCAAGTAATCTCTGACGAAGAGGGATGGTGTTCTTTTCAACCTAGATGTTGGTATCCAGTGGTCTTCACTACATCATGCAAGTTGTTAGACATTATAAATGGTGATATCTTATGATGGTGCCTTACAGGTGGTCGGATTGATAATAATCATAGTATCATTTGGTAGACATTACAGCACTCTGATCTGCATGTCTCTTGCTATCTAAGCTTATTACCATCTGGAATTCATCCACGTTTCAGTCTGTGGGTGGGGCAGTGATCCCCCAAGATTGTCAACCTTCTCAATTCTCCATTTTCCATTCTTTCCATGTTTATTCAGTCAATGCATTGCCTGGTAATTTTTCCTCTGTACATTTAAGGCTATTTCCTGTGTCAATGAGAATTGCATTTAGGGTTGCTGTATTTGGGAAGGCATTTGATGGGGCTTGGCCTATCTGATTTGGTTGATCAGGTTGTCTTTCAAATTCACATTTATCTCTCTCCTGTGTTTTGAAAACTTTATTTGGTCCAAAGCAGGGTTCCTATTTGGACATACCTGAAAAATTGGTTCAAGTCAGGCTTTACCTACTGTGGTCATAGAGGATTGTGGCATGGCCTACGGGAAGGAGCCAGGGTAGGATGACCTTTCGAGACACGAGAATTCTGACTATGGTGATCAATGCAAGATGCTCCTAATTCATTGAAGAGCCTCATCAGCATCCACACTCGGTGCCATCGCTCTCAAGGGGTCAGAGTTAATGATTCTTCAAGACTTTACCATGGTATGGTATTCAGTTAAAGAGTTTTGTTGTACCTTGAAGAGCCTCAGCAGGATTTTCACATGGATCTGTTATTGTGGCAGGGACGAAGGGGCACTTCTAGCCAATACGTATGTTTGAAGATAAGGGGTGTATAGATTAGAGGACTTCTTCTAGAGATTGTTTCAACGGTTTCCAACATCCAGTCTGGAATGACTTTAGGAGTTTCTATTTGTTGCCGTCTGTGAAATTTGACATTGCACTACACTTCTAGGGAACATGCATTGTATTGTGGTAATTGGTGGCGCATTGTGGGATATTAAGTGCACTGCACTTCCTCTGGACGAGCCTATCTTGAGGGTTCGACCTGTTAGATCTAGATTCGCATATATCTTGTCATTCTGAATGCAATAGCTTTTTCTCTCAAAATTGTGTGGAAAGAAGTGATGGATGCATACGCAAAACAAAAAATTTGGTTCCTTTATGATGGTGAATAAAATGAACCCCCCCTCAAAAAAAAAAAAAAAAAAAACATATTTCTTTGTATTAACCAAAAATGCAGTGTTCATTGAAGTTCGCTGAAACACAAATGTACATGTACAAAAAAGGGTGCATTTATTTGCAAATATTTCCCATCTGCTCAGGCAACTGCTCATTTAAAAAGAACCCCCCCCCCCACCCCCAAAAAAGGAAGAAAAACAACAACAAAAAAGGAGAAAGAAAAAATGATGTGAAAAATACAACGATAATTAAATGATCCATTATATTATTTATTAAAATGAAAAATATGTCAATTGTAATACTGTATTATTAGATTATTTAGGACATTTTAATATCAGTCATGCTTTTAAATGTTGAAATGGTGTGAAATGAATGAAGATTGGCAGATTTGGGGAGCATTTCATATGGGGATTTGTCGGTGATTATCACTGACTTATTTGCTATTGACCAATCAGATGCAGTGATTTAAAATAGCTCATAACATCTGTTGGTGAAAATCACTGACAAATCTTCATGAAATGCCCCCCCCCCCCCCCTCGAGATGGATAGTACAGGGAGGTACAAGGATCGAGACCACAATAGTGGATTAACTGGTAAATCTGTAGAAGGGAGAGGGGAAAGGGGAGATAAAAGGAAATAAGAGGGTTTTGTTGTAGGGTGAACAAAGAGAAAACAAAGGAGATAAATAGACTGGAGGGGAGGGGGCTGGAAAATCAATGCATTGTCTCGCATACACTTGGCTGCACAAAGCATCATTGAACTTGAAAATAAAGCACCTGCATTACAGAAGCAGTACGTCATGCATGGCAGTGCCAAGTGCCCCGCCCTGTATACTTGAAAAAAAGGACGATTGGTAGTGATGTCATGTATTGTGATTTTGTCTCGGAGACCTCAGCTCAGATCAGACTGGCGGCCATTTTGTGAGGGTTAGGGGTTTGCCACATCATATCAAGGTCATTTAATGCTCTGGTAACCTCTTTACTTGAATGAATCTTCTTGGCTGCCGGTCATTTTTTTTTAATCAATTTTTTTTTTATAACTATGTATTTTCAGACAAATAAATTCCTTATAAAATGAAAATGCTTTTCCAGTTATTCTTTATTTTTGCACCCATATATCGTGACCTGCCCTCCCCTTTTTTAAAATCCTTTATCTCTCCCCCCCCCCCCTTTATTTTACTGTAAGGTGACACTTCCTCCTGTGACATTTGCTCCTCCTGTACCAATTTGAATTTGTATGGTTCAGGTCGTGATGAATATTAATGTACTCAGTTTTTTTTTGGTAGGAGGAGCAACTATCACAGGAGCAAATCTGCCGTCCAATGACAAAAGGAAGTACGCAATTTTTGTATTCTCTATACTCAAGGTGACAATGAATTTGAGTCGCATAGCCCCCAATTTCTGAAATAGACCTTCCAATATATATTTTATATATATTTCTGTATAAAACATATTTTGCTTATTTTACTTAGAAACTTGCTCCATAGAGTTGCTTCCTTTTTTGCCATGGGACGGCAGAAATGTCACCTTTTTTATGCATGCCTGGGGCCCCCATTGCATGAAAGCTACTATCATGATAACTATGCCATCCAATGGTAGCTACCATGGTAACAATGCTTATCAGCCAATCAGAATCAAGGATTTTATGGAAGTTACCATTGGATGGCAAAGTTACTGTTATAGTAAACTTTTATGCAACGGGGCCCAAATGCAACATTGTTCCTGAAACCTCCAGGTTTAAAGGTTTCTTGTGGGTACTCAGCAATGTAATTGAATTAACCAACATTTAGAACGCCATCATCGTTTAATTTTTTCATTAAAAAAATTACATTTTTAAGTTTGAGAAGCAAGGCCAAGAAATTTTTTTTTATATTCAGATATCCTCTCGGAAGTGGCAAGTTTTCAGATGATCGAACTGCAAAAACTTTTATAGAGTACTTTCAAGAACAATGTCATACTTTGGCCTGCAGCAGGTCATGTTTAATTGCCTCCCCTTTGAGATTTGCACATTATCCACAAAAGTCACTTATAAATTTACACCAAGTTGGTGATATTTATTGTAGCCTTTGCAGATGATGTACAACCCTCACTTATCCATCCATCCATCCCCCTCCCCTCCCATTTTTTTCCCTTAAATGTTGCAAAATGCATTGATATTGGTGGTAAAAATTTCCTCCTTTCTGGAGAATGTTATTTTTAGCATCACTATTGCGTCATTGTTTTTTTTTAGATGAGCTTTTCCAATATCTAGCCAAAGGAATGTAAGCACGAATCTTATTTTTTTCCATAATCAAGAGAAATATCAAGAGTGTTGTTTAGTTATAGTGGATAAGTCAATAGCAATGCATTTTGCAACACAATGGCCCGTATTCTGAAGTCAGGTTCAACTTAGACCACCGGCTAACTCTACTAAAATTACGGGAAGCCAAGAAATAAAAAATTGAATTTATATGTTACATTTATTATGTGTAGTAGTTTGTTTCGTTTTGCTTTCATAATGAAGAAAATACTTATCATAATTCCCAGACAATTGTGAACAATTTGGATGTCATATGAGTTAATAAACTGAATGTTTACCATTAGGGATTTATGCTCCAATTGGCTCTCCATATTTAAACCACAACTTTAAACCAGGGTTTAATTTAAACCCAACTTCAGAATACGGGCCAATAGGTGCAATTTCATTTGAAAGAGGGGATGTTTTCTGTTGTTAAATATTTTCAAGAGTGAACTTCATAAAACGAAAATAATTTTGTTGAACATTTTTCGATTTTGGTTAGATATTAAAAATTTGAACAACATCTTCGAAAAATGTCATCTATACATTGTCTCACGTTTGACTCAGGTGCTTGAATGATAATTTACAATGCGTTAAGACGCAATACATTAAAGCGCATCATGGCATAGACAAAGCAAGAATAAAATTACTTCAAATTGGCAGTGATAAATGTTATGCATTTACAACAATTGGATAAAGTTAGGTTTTTAAATTGTTCGTAAATAAGCGATTTTGGAATTGAGAAAACCTATTACTGGTATTTTTTACCAATCTTTTGTCAAAGGTATTATACATGTAGGTTCAATAATGTAAACATGCACTTGATGAAGTTCACTCTATTTTCAAGGGTTGTGTGTACAGAGTGTCACAAAAAAAGGAAACCCATTTTAGTGATAGATAGATATATATGGAATTCATTACATATGTATTGACATCAATATATTTATTTTTACATCTATGTGTTACCTAGCAAAGGAGACTAGAAGTAGGATTTTATTCTACTTCGTAGCATTTTTAAGCAAATAATGATTCTGAATATGGTTATTCCTTTTGAAATTTTATTTTTCAAACTTTAATTATTTTTTGAATATTTTTCAAAATTAAAAAAAAATTAGGCATGAAATTTGATAAAAATAAAGAAAATTATTTTTTTCTCAATAGGGGTTGGCAGCTCTGGGCCTAGTGATATAAGATGTGAAAAAATTAATTTCATGATGTCACTGAAAGGTCATTGTTTACAAATGTTGAAAAAATTACCCCCAATAAACTGAGAATCTCGGTTTCCCCTTCTGTGGGACGCTCTGTACACAGGTATAATACAGGGGCTTTCAAAATTGGTTGTGCAACTGTTGCGAGCATTGCTATTTTGTGTAACATATATTGTAACGAATGATCGCACAACCAAATGTGAAAGTACCTTCGGAAAAGAGAAAAGAAGAGAAGTGGAGAGAAGAGGGGTGAGAGAGAGAGAGGGGGAGGGAGAGAGATAGAGAGGTTGGAAGGGGGGGGGGTTTGGGGGACAAGTTTCTTATGAAACAGAGTACAAGAATAAATACAAGTAGCCAAAATAAGGTGTATCAAAATGATTTACTGTCAAGGTGGGTGTTTCATAAAGCTCTTCATAAAGTTACGAATGACTTTATTCATGGTCAGAACATAATCTTCAGGTAGGCTAAGTCAGCACAATGGCACAAGAAAGGTTCACCAGTTGGACGTATAGTCAGTCGTGACTAATGAACAGCTTTATAAAACACCCACCAGGCAAAATACAGAATTATAGAATCTACCCTAATCTCATTAGCAGAGAAACTAATATATTTCAGATTTTCTTATTGCATTTCCGAAATAAGCCTACCACAATGGTGAAAATTTATCATAATCGGACGTAAAAATAAGTTATGGAAATTCTGGTCAGAATGCAAATGAGGCAACTGATGACGCCACCAACGCAAGATTTCTTTGTATGTTATCATATGGATTCTGAAAATATGAAATTCATATTTTGTTATGATGCGAAATAAGATTTGTTTTCTTCTTGTACGAGATTTCCATTGTTGCAATCTATTTTGATTCAACAAAGATGTTTTTTGTCAAATCTGCGAAAAAATGAAATAACTTTCACGTACATAAAATATTAAAAATATACATTATGATTATTTTGTGATAACAAGCGATAATTCACCATTTCATAGCTTCCTTATTTTACATCCGATTTTGAAAAAAAAAATTGATTTCGATTAATTTGAATGTGTCTCTATTTATTCAAACCCACTCTTTGTATAGTTGGACTTACCCTTCAAAATACTATATCAACTGTCAAACGAGAAATTAGGCAACTGGATTTTCAGTACTGTTTTGTTAATTCATTAATTAAAAAAAAGTTCAAAATGCATTGATTTTCACTTCATATCTAAAACATAACCCATTAAAAAGGTTCTGTTATATTGTTTGTTTTATAACAGATTTTTCCTTTTTATGATTTTTTCATCCAAGAGGGGGAAAGGGTATGAGCCACATGTTTCAATGTGCTATACATCAGCATTTAATTTGTGAACCACTATTGTCAAAATGCCTATGATGGTAAATGAAAACCTCCAAAAAGTAAAAACCGTAAAGACCAACCCAAACCTTACGATTGGTCTTCGACCCGATTTCGGAATAAAAGGTAGAAAAATTTGAAGCGAATATCAAGACATGGAACATCTTAATGTTTAAATGTTCTAAATTGTTCATTTCACTTTCATTCAAATCTGTAACTATGCTATCATCCTTAGAGTAAAAGCAAAATGAATATCTAGTCGTAATGACGAGATAACAATCACACGATTGGCTACCAATTGAAACCAAAACTTCAAATAATTATAAACGCTTGCAATCATCCAAGACTGATGTATTGGTATGTATTGAACCTCGAATAAAAAGATATTTTCCATTCCATTATCAGAATATAAGCAATGGATATGTTCCAAAATCGGAACGTGAACCAGTTGTAAGGTAGAGGCCTTAAAACGCTATAGTTCCCACTGTCAAGATTTACGCCACGATTCAAACCTAAGTTTGAGTAATCGTATAGTGATCGTATCATATCGTACCAGATCAGTCGTGGTAATCGTACTGATCTTAGAAAATCTTTGAATGGTTCAAAAAAATTGCGATCAGTTCGATAAGCCAATCGTGGCTTTTGTACATTATCACACGACAGTCTGAACGAGGTATTATACATCACTGGTAAAAAAAAGAACGGTTCATCTTGGCATGGACCCTTTCAAAAGACATAAAATATTACAATAACAAACAAAATTTATGAAGTGCTTAATAAGATGTTTCTAAGTGCTGCATACAGTACCAATTCACTACACCTGGGTGGAGAGTGCCCAAAAATATAAAAGGGGAAAGTGGGTTGTCATCCCCTCCCAAAAGAGAAAAAATGAGGAAGCTTACACTTTTTTTGCTTAAATTGTTATTAATATTCTCCAAACAATGCAAAATATCCTTTAATTTCACTATTGAAAATGCGTAATTAGTGTCACGATAAGATTGGACGCTCTGTTCCCCAATTGTTTATATAGCCTGTTTCTACTAAAATCCCCGACAAAAGGCCTTTAAATAAAATCTATAGCATATTTTGATTTGTTATATCAAAATATATAGACAATTTTTTGTTATCTCGTTTCAAAATGTGAAAAAAATAATGGAGAAGAGCATAATGGTGTCACATTTGTGGAAGAAAGATGAACTGATTTGGTTGATCAATTTTGTTCATTTGAATCCACTGATATCCACACTATAGTGGGGAGATCGGTAATAGGCCTACATAAAGTGTTTTTACAATCAAAATTATGTGTATGCACATTTGAGTTACAATTATGAATAAGTTTGCCAGGACCGGTCCATCTCAGACAGGACCCTAAACACGTACGTAGTGTTGATGCAAAAAGTACATACTGTATAAGGAATTTTAGTCTTTGTATATCATCGCAAATTGGTCCGTAAACCAGGCTGTAAATATGTTGCTTTCCTAGCGAAATATATACTTTTTTCATTATTTTAGCGTTTTTTACACCGTTACTGACCGTTATGAGTGTAATGTGCCTTATCTTGCACAAGAGATCCCTTTTACGTGTTTTTTTTTGGTCACGCATGGTATCCACTCGTCAATGGAAGTGCCCACCCCCCCCCCCCCTTTACGGGGGGGGGGACTTAAAACTACCGAATTTGGAGAGGAAATCATGGACAGAATACCTCATTTTGGGGTAAGTCACACAAATAATAAAAATGATATGGGCGCTCAGTTTTAAACAATCGCATCTCAATAATAAATATTGATTGGTAAAACAATACGCAATGCCCTAAATGATGGCGAAGAACAAAGATGCGATATGGGTGGGCTCTTAAAATGGGGGGGGGGGTGAAATGACAGAGTGATTATGTTTACCCTAAAATGCCAGATGGTCAATTTTGTGAAGTAAACATCTATTCGAGTATTCTCTTGCAGGTGCCTATAACTTGCCATCGTAGATTTAAGATTACACATATTTCTTTTTATGATGCAGCCAGAGAACCCTGATTTTAAAAGCTTTCAACATTCTTTGGAACATTCTTGTCACGTAGCGTAAATATTATCAGACTGGCAGGCCGGCATAAAGCCATTAAAGGAAACCAAAACCCAAATAGAGAAGCAATCTTATTGGAAAGAGTAAATGATCGGAGATAAGAGGAACACTTAAAAAAAAGTTTATCAAAATCGGTTATGAAATAAGCAAGTTATTGGAGTTTGAAAACTCTTATTGTATTTTCTATATGGGATCCTCAAATTGGTAAACATGCTTCAAAATGGCCGATTTTGTGGACAACTCTAAATTTGTTTTGTACACAAATTTTCAGATTTTCCTCATTATCTTTCAAATTGCATCTTGCCTCCTTCTGAGCAAAACAAATGTCATTGGAAAATATAATTCACTCCACATATGTCAAGGTCAGGAGGAGATAATTTGAAATATGTAAAATAAAGGGGAAAATCTGAAAATGTGTGTACAAAACAAATGGAGAGTTGTCATTTTGAAGCACGTTTGCCAATTTGAGGATCCCATAGAAAGTACAAGACCTTTCAAACGTCCATGACTTGCTTACTTCATAACCGATTTTGATGATTTTTTTTGTATTGTTCCTCTCATTTTACTCTTTCCAATAAGATTGCTTCTCTTCTTGTGTTTAAATTTCCTTTAATAACTGGATCCTTGATCATCCCTCACCATGATGAGACTGCATATCGGGACATAATTTTTATCCTGGTATCGGCAAGATTCGTCGACCGCGAAGTTCACCGTTTGACACCATCTTCCTTCTCCTGGTAAAGCTGCAGGTACACATCGACGTCTGGCCTCATGTCACCACAAGATGGATACCTCAATATGGATACCACCACCTCACCCGCCATCAATGATCTCCTGAGTGTCATCTCCTGATCGTCATCTCCAGTTCCATTCCTCGATGACCACGCCGCATTGACGGTAATGTGCGTACTCGAGCGTATACCTATATCCCACTTCCAATTATGGATCAGGATACATCTTTTATAGTCTACACCAGGTTATTCTGCGCTGCTGAGAAACAAGAGGAAAAAAAATGAGTGAAACAGTCAAATAGTAATACATTTATACAAACAATAGACGATGGGCGAGGCTGGGGTGGGGTTAGGCGGGGTTTACCCCCCCCCCCCGCCCAACAGAGTCATAGGAGTTCCACCCTAATATAGCAAAACAAAAGAAAAAGATTAAACAGCTAAAAAATAATAAAATATAATAAATTACTGGAAAGAAAGACCCAACCCCGATCCTTTCATTCTTTTATATAGCAGCCTGAAATCAGTACCTGGTATGTTAATCACTGTATCTCCCCTCTAATCCTTATTCCTATCATTATTGGTTGAAAGTAAAAACTGTGCATGCCGTGGCCATAGTAGTTTTCGATTGGTGAAATATGTATCCTATTCATGAGTCATTAAACGCACTCCGAAACAGATTCCTTTTCTCGTCAGTATATAAAAGATATCAGCTCGCGCTTCGCATTATTAGCATTTTTATCTTTTCCCGATAACAAAAAACTGCTTTTAATATAAAATTTTAATTTAAAGTGTAAGTGTCACATGTAACATATTTGCGGATGATGTTGTCATTGTCATATACAATATTAGTCCAAACATAACAATAAATATTGATATGCAATATAACTTAGATAAAATAAAAAAGTGGTATGACACCAATCATCTTACAATTAATGTTGATAAGACAAAAGTCATGATGCTTAAAAATAGGTCCACCGATAAACTTCACTTATTTATTGATGATAAGCCAGTAGAACAAGTTAAAACTATAAGATATCTTGGGGTCGAAATAGACGAAAATCTGAAATGGAATTCACACATTGCTATGTTGTCTAAAAGTTTAGCTTATAAGATTTTTTCACTTGGTAAATTACGACATATCCTAAATGAAAACCTATTGAATATATTATATAAATCCAATATACAACCCCGTTTTGACTATGCAATATCGGTCTGGGAAGTAAAATTGGTTCTAATGCACTCTCAAAACTTTACAGACTTCAGAAGCGAGCTGCCCGATACGTTACTGGTAATTTCGATATTATAGTGGGGAACATATTGTTAAGGATATTAAATGGACATCTATTGAACAAAGAAGGGACTATATTTTAGCAAACTTGATTTATAAATGTATTCATGGAAAGGCCATATCTCGTTTATGTAATAATATTAAAATGGTTTGTGAAAGACATGATGTTAGAACACGTAATTATAATACACTAAATGTTGTTCCCCCTTAATCTAATATTGAATGCTTCAAGAAATCTTTTATGTTCTCCGCCGCACGGGTCTGGAACAATTTGCCAAATTCACTTAAGAATGCAGTTTCAGTAAATTCTTTCAAATTATCCTTTAAAATGTATTTCCTATGATACCATGTCAATTTTCGACTCAGTATGGCTGTCATACACAATCACTATGAGCATATGCATTCATCTCTATCTTCACCACTCCTTACTTTTCATGTTACTACCGATATTCCTATACTTTTAGGTTCTTTCCAGATAGTATTTGTAATCCAATGATTTTTTTCCATAATAACCCTTATTTATATTTCATTTATTGAAATATACAATTCCCTTGTTCCTCTTTAACATTGTTGTCACGTTGCTATTATTTGTAATAATCTTAACCCTCTAATATTTTATAGTTATAGACATACATTTATAACTGATTGCCATTGTTTCACTCGATTTTCTATAATGCTATGATTATTTCATTGTTCAGTGTTTTTATCAGCGAAAAATTATACAATTATTAGTTTTATAATTAGTAACTGTTCCCTTTTGATAACTTAAATTATTTTAGTTTGATTCATAGTATCATTTAAGTAACAATATTTGTTTATTTATGTTACTAAGTATTGTTTATTTATGTTACTAAGTATTGTTATCTTTGAATTAGATTTTGACTTTATTTTCATGTATGATATGTTGTTCTTTATGTTTCCATTAGGTCATTGATGAAAAACAGTTTTATGCTGATCTTAAGTACCTGAATAAAATATGTTCTAATAAATAAATAAATGATAAATTTTCATGTCCAAAAGTATGAGCTTGCGATTCGCACTCGCAACATCTCGTAAATATGACTTTTTAACAGTAATTAACGCCATGATTGACATGCCGTAAAGCGAGTTTCACAACTTCAGATTTGCATTATTTTGTCCAAACTGATTGTTTATTTATGTTACTAAGTATTGTTATCTTTGAATTAGATTTCTTGACATGCAGAAAAGCGAGTTTCACAACTTCAGATTTGCATTATTTTGTCCAAACCGATTGCTCGCTACGCTCGCTAGCAAAAATAAAGTCTAAATATAGATGTTATCAATCAAAAATCACTTTAAAAAGCTGTGCTCAACTTGATTACAACAAAACACACAACTATTTCACGCAGATGATAATCTCATTGTGAAAATACCCGTTTGTACCATAATGCCCATTTTGACATATAAGTGCCCTTTTTGGCTTTGCCCCCCAAACGGAAATACGTTATGCCGCCCCTGCTATAATTCACCACTTTCATAACACATTATGTTACCAATGAACAAAACAAGTAGGCATGCTTTCTTCTAAAAAAAAATAGTTTCTCTGAATTGATACGATGCTGATCTCAAAATGTATACTTTTAAGACCATTTTGGAGGTAATTTTAAATTTTAAATAGTAAGATGGGCCAACGCATCGTGTTCATGATTACAATTAGTGGTTAGAATGTCCCGTTCTTAAAAATTTAGCTCGCGCTTTGCAATCGCATCATTCAGTGGCATCCATCCTCTTTAACGTTCCTAAATGATTAACATGATTAAATGTTTAACATGTCCATTACATACAAAATTACAGCTAACGCTTCACGCTCGCATTAATGAGTTTGTTTGGTAAGTTTACACTTTTTGCTTTATGCATTTTAGAATTGATATGATTAATAATCTTGTAGAAATAAGTACCTTGCCTTTCAATTTAATTCTTCTGAAATATTTTTACCTATATATAACTTTCTACCTCCACACTAAAATTCATTGTCACCTTTGAAAAAAGAGATGTCAAATGGCTCAACTTGCCCCATCTGTGGGGTAAGTTGAGCCACAAAAAACCGTACAAAATTTATGGGGAATGACCAGCATGTCATTTTTATTCAAAACCTTTTCACTTGCTAATTCTCTATACGTTGGAAATACTAACATCCTCTAAAACGAGTCATGTACATTTTTTCCTTTCTGGCTACATATCAATGGCTTTTTAATGTTTTTTCAATATATATATATAATATACATTACCATAAGAATTACGATGGCTCAACTAGCCCCATGTTGGCTGGCTCAACTTACCCCAGTCCGAACTTAAAGCGACAATTTCGCATCCACACATTCCTGCATCCATCATGCAAAAGACTATATAACAAGAATGAAGATCCATACCTGGACTAAAAATATTGTTCTTATCTCTTTATTATATTTAAAGACGTGTGTGTAAAAAGCACTAATCTATTTCACACCCTTTTTTTACCTTTTTTTTGCTGAAATTTGTATTTTTCCCTCTAAAAAAGTACTATTTGTTTCAAAGTTGAAAAAATATGGTAGGGTTAGGGGTTAAGCAATGGGTCATCAATACATGACACCACCACAATGTCTGACTCATTCATTATCGGCATGGGGCTTGTTGCTCAACTTGCCCCTATGCTCAACTTACCCCCGCCTTCCCCTACACTTTTAATCGATCTAGGCAAACGCCAATATGGCGTACTGCCTTAAACTTCAAGTACTAACTCAAATTCCTTCAATTTTAATACCTAACATTAAGATAATATAACTTACCTGATTGGCTACCACCAAACTATGTTTTCCCGAGATCAGCTTCCTGAAGTTTCTATATCCTTTTCCCTGTCTCACACGCAGTAATATCAGGAAAATAAAATCTGTCGGATGTCTTTTCTTGGAAAGCACATATTTCCCTTAGCATTGACGCCGATGATGTTGTTGTTGCTTGCTGTACATTCTACCCTATCTACGAAATACATTTGTCTCTCGCCTGCCACGCTCAGCTGTTCAAAATCCGGTTCAAATCTCCCGCCATTGTGTGCTCATGTTCTCCCCCAGTGCACGACAATGGCCCTATTATGGATGGTCATCGTGCGTCGTTTTGTTCATGTTCCTAGTGATTATATAATCTCGGTCAATGTCCTTTCAATAAAATTCAACGCCTCTTCTTACTTTTAATTGTTCATGTCATAAAAGACAAAATAAACTAACACAAGAAATAGTAAATAAAATTTATAAAAAAGTCACTGAAATTTCGGAAAGCGATGTGCAGAATTTTTGTGGAGTTCATTAGATTCAACTTGAAAAAAGGCTGATATAATAGGGCAAAATTTGTGCACGATATGAGCGCGAATCAGTAATAATTTATTCCGTAATACTAAAATGATTTGTTTTATCTAACAGTACTTTGTTTACCATAATTAGTTTTCTTCGGGTAAAATAGATCTGATAAATGAAAACAAATACTAAGGTACTTTAGGATATATTTCTAGTTTATATTTCACATTCTCTATATTCTTCCTCCTTCTTTATTTCATGCCACAATATAGACCCGACCTCTGTTCTTTTTTGTTATTTTCATATAATAATACGTCATTTAGGTTTTAAAATTCGTTGATCTTTGTAACAAACTTTTTAATAAGTTTTGTTATACCGCGTGAGGTAAAAACAAATCTTGACACCTCACAAATCCCCAATTTGAGGGAAAAAATACGTCATGAACACATAATTATTATATATGGCCTGAAAGAGTGTATTCTCCTTAATAATTTGGTACCATTTTTATATTGTATGTGTTAACGCTTGGATGATCAGGTATTCTTTGCTGTGATGTAAATTTTAATTGATTTGCGCCAAAGTAAGGTATAACTACAATTAATGAATCCAGATGTCATAATCCTACAATGGTTGCATTAAAATCTATTTCAAATACCTTTTCAATAATTTACATTATAATTGCTTATGATCACTTTTTAGTATCAATTGTCAAGTTAATTTCATTGAAAATAGATTTACAAATATGAAGAGCTCAGTTGCAAAAGGTCCATTTCTCATCAAATTTGATTTAAAAAAAAATAAATGTATAGATATTTAGTAGCTCTATAAGATGATACCAAAGAAATGTTGAAAATTCCCATTAAAAAGTAAACAAAAATGACAAAGAAAAATCTCTTTTTTCAAAATGGGTTAGGTCCACAAAGTTTCTTTTTGGAATAGAATATTTATAAAAAAAATATGAAGACAGGTAGATTTTTTTGTACCCAATTTATGTTCACATGGTATGAGGGTATCATGAAAATTTAATTTTGCATAAGAATATTGGAATATGGACGAATAAAAAAAAAATGTTTTCCTGTGGATCTAACCCCTTTTGAAACCAAACTCTTCTGAAGAGCTCATTTTTCAAAAGGGTTTAGGTCAATTTTTTCATAAATTTTATTGTTTTCTGTCTCTAAACCTATAGATTTTTAGTCGCTCTGATGATACCAAAGAAAATTTGAAATTTACATTAAAACGTTAATAAAAGTGGCAAAGAAAAATCACTCTTTATTCAAATGAGATTGGCATTTCATTTTGTTTGCAAAAGGGGTTAGGTCCACAATGACAGTTTTGGAGAAAAAAGGAAAAAAAAATGAAGACAGGTAGATATCTTTTATACCCAATTTTATGTTCACATGATAGGGTAGTACACAACCGCGTAGCCAGGATTTCATTTTGGAGAGGGCGGTAAATGCACGCGAAGCGTGCCAACGCTTACAGAGCGCGCGAAGCGCGCTCCCTAGGGGGTGGGTGCAGGGAGGAGGAGTTTCCCCCTAGCTCCCGCGCGAAGCTTTTGGTGTTTCATAAATCAAAATGAAAAGGAGTCGTCTCTCTTGTCTCTAGTATCTATATCAGCTCCAATTCAGTTGACTATATTGTGATTTTGAACCTGGTTTTCAAAAAAGATTGTGAACGCACAAAAAAGGAATACAATGGAGGAAATTAAAATGATAATAACCCCGCGCGAAGTGCGGAAGCTAAAGCGTTTTATCAATTTTTTGCCATGAAAAGGGTCCCGAGAAAAGGATATTCTCAAACATATATTGAATACTTCCCTTGGAAAGATCAGATTTGAATACAAACAATTTAGCGACAGTGCATATCTTTAACTCGCAAAACAGAGGAGAAGAAGTGTATATAAGCCAGGAGGAAGACATTCCTCCCCGCGCAGAGCAACGAAACTCTGAAATTTCAAAGGGCGGATGTTTCATCAAAATAATGCAGATATCTCCAATACCCCATCGGCTCTAATTCAATTAATTTTCTAAGATTATTGAACTTCATTAAAAGGAAAATAGTGCGCAAAAAGTTGAAACTTCTGTGATTTATTGAAATTATATAAAAAGGATGCCTAATTTCTTTGACTTATCCTGAAGCGCTTCATTTTGAATTATAAAGAAACTTAAGAGTCATTCAAAATTCAAACTGAGGGCGAAAAACAGGACAGGAGATGAATGTACAGGGAAATGACATGAAGTTGAATAGAATTTGATAAAAAAATATTGTACTTTTTTATTTAATACCCTTATACGATACGAATTTTATACCTTCCTCTTTTTGGATTAGGAACCTGTTTGCCCCAAAAATTATGGTTGTTTAGTAATGAGCTGAAAAGCGGGAGAAGTTGACTTTATGGAGGTGACGGCAGAAATTGATATAAAGATTTTACCCACCCGGACCCGACCCGACCAGAAGTTGCGCGATCAATTAAAAAAAAAGATAACTTCATATACTTCGGCCTAACCTTACTCTAATTCCATGCCCTAATGTATACATTTGAACTTTAACTGGCAATAAACACATATAGCTGAGGTAGAAAAACAGGGTTAGAGAAAGGGTGGGGGAAACAATGGAGATCTTCAATATTTTCATTTAACCGCGCGCAGCGCGGAAGCAAAATTCATAATCATAAATTTAGAGCAAGAGTGAAGGAGTTTCTCTTTTGAGAAAAAAAAAGAATAAAAAGAAAAAAACCCCACAAAGCTACCTTTCTTCCCTTTACTCCCTTCCCTTTTCCTTTTCTCCTCTCTTTTTTCCCTTCTTTTTTTTCTTTTTGGGGACGTTTTTTTTTTTTTGGGGGGGGGGCGACCGCCCCCACCGCCCCCCCCCCCTGGCTACGCGCCTGGTAGTACATCCTGACAATTTAGTTTCTCATATAAGAATATAAGAATATCTAGAAATCTATAGCCTAGCCCTAGGCCTATACTACTTTAAAAAACATTTAAAAGCCCATGGAAGCCATCTTTTTAACACTATTCACATCTAAAACCTTTTCTCTCTGTTCGGTGAAAGATGAAATAACCGACAATCCATTCAACTCGGTTACGTCTCGTTGAATGGATCATTTCATCTTTCACCTCATGAAGTATTCTGTCCACTAATTGCACTCATAAACATTAATTATTTGTTTACTGTATATATATGCAAAGAACCTTTCATAGTATTGTACCAGGAGAAATTTTGTATTATGAAGACCTGATGCATGTGCAGATATGTTGGAATCCTAAAACAAACAAAAAGGTTAAAGGCAAAAATTATAAGAGTAAAGTAGCAAGTTTTTCATACATTAATGGTATATTCATCAGTTTGCAACTGGATCATGACAAATGAATTATTAGAAAGAACTACTCATGCAAATACTACTTTTAATAATGATGGCATCATTATGAAGGTCAGACCATCACTGTTTCGTTTTTTCCTATATTATACATCATATGTCCTTAAATTTTCACATATAGTCAACAATGATTCACTGGCCAATAGACCTTTGAAAAATCTTATTGTTAGATGATACTTGAGTATAATTCACATTATTCAATCTTCACCAAGGCTTTAAACACATTTCGAAATAAAAGTAATAGCAACAACGATAAGCCCACTCGTATAGCAACTGTATCTAATCACATTATGAAGCTTAGACATCATTCCCCCTCACATATGAGCCAGAAAAGTAAATGTGTGTTCATATCTTGTACTAAAGATGTTTTAAGAACATTTTTTATGATTATCTTTAGAAGAAAATAAAGTTGTCTTACCTTGTAAGCTTGTAAATTATCTGTTGCTTTTGGTAATCCCATATATTTTTCAGTATAAACAGAATCTGTAAGAGAAAGATATAATACAAGAATATAATGTATACAAACTCCAAATAAGTTGAAAAACAAGAAAAAAAATCAAAATGTTTATCTATGGGCCAGGGCCCACAAAAGAAAATTTCATTACTGTTGCCAACAGGCATTTGAGCTCGCACAGGAATTAAACCACTGATAAAATATTGCACAAATTCCATTACACTAACGAAGAAATATTGAATTACTTGTTCATTTAAAATTGACATCATATTTATGATGTAAGATTATAATTTTTAAATGTGGAAGAACATATATGAAAGCACTTAGCTTAAACATTATGATTTATGGATGAACTTATGATTTGTTAATGTCTATTGTAATATTAATTCATCACACGTACCTTACCATAAAATCTCCAATCAGTGACAGGGGCTACAGCCATTGTACAGTTAAATTTACCATATGTAGCAGCTAACGTTGAAGCAAAACCTTCATATGACTAAATATGAATGGTAAAGGAAGCCAAATAGGTATCATTAATATTCAAATGAAATTACAGACTAATTTTTACCACACATATCATAAAAATGCTTTGATGCGTAATTATTTATCAATTATTATGTCTACTCTAAATGTTGTTAGCAGTGTTCTGTCCTCTTCTGTGGACATGGAAATAAATCTCTTCCAGTTTATTACTGAATGTGAGCAACCTTATAAAGTTATGTCAGATTGAAAAAAATCAAGCTTATCAATTTTATGTCCAAAATACTTGTTCCTAAAAAACAACTCTTAAACAATTCTTAAACTAAAATGGACGTTTATACTCACCCATCCCCAAATAGCTGTTTTGTTCCAGTCCAAGTAACGATACGTATCCAATAAATAGTTGGATGAAATTGAAAAAAAATAAAACCAAATTTGAAATGGGGAAAGAACATACTTTCATAATAGCTTGTATGAACAATAGAACATGTATTCAAATAAAATTAATGATTCACTTTTATAGCATAATTATGCAAATAAACACTCCTAATTGATTTTACAATTCTGAGGCATTGTAGATTTTACACACAATCAAATATAATAGATCTCAAAAGTATGGTTAGATTTTATATTGTAACAAATAAAGATGTTGATACTTATGCCTTCAATTAGTACACAAAGGGGAAGCACAATAATTCAGTCAGCACAATAATAATCTTGTAATCCAATGAGCGATGTTCAAAATTTATCTGGCTACAGTTTCACAAAAACTTGTGATTGATTCAATCATTCCCAACGATAACATAGCAAGAAACATCATCATCTAGAATATGAAATCCTTTCAAGTGTCCATGAAATGCTTGAAATATGAGATCAATGTTATCATCATAAATTTATTTATATAATAATTTGATCTTCAATTTCAACTGTGCCCAATCTTTTGTATATATAGATCTCATAAAGTAGCTTCTGACCATTTATATGCCGATCCACGCCCATCGATACGAGCAATAATCACATGGTGATTACTACTCAAATATGAATACCAGCCCTGGTGATATTTGGCATCCACCTGCAGAAAAACAAAAGGATGAAATAATTGTTTCTATCAAACTTAGGATAAAGTTTATGGATAGAAGATACAAGATTTTTATATATTTGTTTCCTAAGGTTCAACTAAACTTACATACATACACATAGAAAATTAGTCTTGTAATCCGTTTTAATGGAGAGAAAGCATACAATGTTTTGCTATTTCCCATTGATAAGCAGAACCTTATAGACTAGGTAAACTTTTCTTAAAGTTTATTATCACTAAGACAAAAATTTCTTCATAAAAATAGCTTATCTAATTCTTAGTTTGATAAATAGCGGTCAGGTAGATCAAACTTAAGAAAGCATTACACAGAATCCAATCTTCTGAAATTTGAAATAATGTTAAGGAAATTATATTTTAAAAGAGAAATAATCACTTAAAATATACCCCTTATGCACATTAGTTTCTGATCAGTCTCTTACTCATCTCATTTTCCACATGAAAATGAGTGAATTAACTCATCAGTCAGTTTATCATTTCCCACTGCTGCAACCAAAATAGTATGGATACCAAATTACTGCCCACCCCTAAAGTATAAACATCTCAACTCTGCCACAATATAAAAATCTCACTGCTGCCACTACAAAAATTTGTATTATCCCACTACTGCCACCACTAACAATTGATACTCAATTCTAAACACATCTACCACTGCTGCATGACACCACCATATATAGTACATATATCCCATCTCTGCCACTACAACAGTTTGTAATATATGCCGCTGCTGCCACCATGATATCTCATTCACACTACATCTACAACTATTGACACCACCAGAGTAAATATATCCCACTGCTGCCACCCCTAAACAATCATCCCATTCCAACCATCTACTACTGCTGCCTGACATCACCATTGTGCAGATATCCAATCTCTGCTACCACGTCAGTTTGTAATCCCACTGCTGCCACTCCTAAACCATTGATATCCCATTCCCACTACATCTACCCAAGCTGCTAACACCACAGTACAGAAATCCCGTCTCTGCTGCAACAACAACAGCTTGTAATATCGACTGCTGTACCCCAATACAGTTGATACGCATACCCCATTCCCATCACATCTATCACTGTTGACACCACCACAATCCTATCTTTGCCACCAAAACAGTTACTTTGTAATATCCCACTGATAACAATTGTCCACTTTCATCACCACACTATATATCTAACACACCAGTAAAGTTATAAATATCCCACTGCTGAAACACACCACTACAGCTCAAGAGAGTAGCAGATAAGATGACATTCTTACCTGTTGTGTGCCAGGTCCTGCATAGACGTCAACCAGTAACGGATGCCTACGCTGATCATCCATTGACCGCGGAATAAGAAGCTCGATTTGGATGTCAAAATTACCATCTGAAGACTTGACAGTGTGGAACGTCTTCATCACAAAATCCTATATATGAAGAAAAAAAAATCAATATTCTGAGTAAGTTCTTGTAGAAATTTTAAGTGAAGTGTGAAAATTTACATGAAAAAATAATTATTTCATACCACAGGAAAATTAGATATGTATGGTTTCTTTTATAGAAGTCACTGTTCATTATTGGATTCTGCAAGATACAAGCATCAGTATACCATATACATTCTCAAAAATATCTTTTACAGCTTTGTTGACCTTCTTCATTAATAGAATTCTGAGGTATAATGTAATAGTAATGTTCAGAATGAAACATAATCCATTAAAAGTAAAATGTTCAGGAGACTGAAAGTTAACAGTTGATATGTGACTATTGGAACAATTTTACTATATACAATGTCATAGTACACATGAATAAAACATCGAGTCTATTCCATGGATCATTTCACTGAAGTTGGAAATTTTTATTAAACCTGTACGTTCTATGCTAATTTTCCATTCGCTACCATTTTGAATGAACTCTTACAGGATTTCAAACTTCACTCAAATTGAATCTAACATGTCAAAGACTAACCTTATCAGCCAGAGCCGCCTTGACGCCAGCATTATCTACCAAAACTGTGAAGTTTGCCGAATCAATGGAATTAAGGAATGTCTGAGGTACATCAGGACCATGGCACTGTAGGATGTACCGGGTTGCCTTGTCGTTGAAGTCTGCACTGACGTAGGAGCAACCTTCAATTAATTACATCACATGTCAGGCAGTTTCTCTCCTTGGTCACAATGTTCAAACTGAATGGAAGATAAGAAATTATCCATCAAGAATATGATAAAAACTCTATCAAAATTGTTAAAAGAAGTTTATATTGATATTGTATTATCAATATTCTGAAAATATTTTGCACATTTTTATGGGCTTTACATAGTCATATTCTGTGCCCCATTCAATTAATTTAATTTTTTAACCCTCTATCACCTCTGCTTTTATCATATATTGTTTGTTTGGTTGATACTTTATTCATAAGTTTTAACTATATATGTCTCCTCATCTGTATATGTTTTGTTTTCAGAAATTAAATATGAATATAGTGCTTATTATTAATAGCACTGTTAAGAAATTGTCAAAATATACTGTAGCATATATGATAAAATCAAACAACGTTAAAAAGCAGTTCCATCATGAATAACATAATACACGTACGTCTATTGCAGTATTCAAAGTCTCTCACCTCAGTGTACAATGTTCTGTTAATGGATCCATCCTCGGTACTCAAGTAAAAGGGAAGGTTCCTCTCTGCATTGTAGCCAACAATCTGTGTTACTTCCCAGATTCCCTGGGTCAAGAAAGTGACCTGACCCCGCTGACCACTCTGCAAAAATAAAGATAAATTAAAAATATTTTAGCATTTCGGATCATTTTGGCATTTTAATATAGTATTGCATTATACTACAGTGCGTCCCAAAAAAAACTATACACTTTTGAAATGGCTGCCATATAGAAAATATAGCACTTTGGGGGAAATAACTTATAGATATGGAAAGCCAATAAAGTCAACTTTCAAGTGACACCAAAAATTTGGAAAACTATTCATGATTGAGCGAGCACTGCCCACTGAAACAAAGGGTATGAAAATTAGGGTGGGCCGGAATTAGCCTTCCAATTTCTTTCAGGTTTTTTGTTTGGTACTTGCAAAGTTGAGGGTTATTTGGTGAATTAAAGATCAGTTGTGATCAGTTTGTTGTTTGTGAAAATTTAATGCGTTATTTATTACATTGCATTTAAATGCATGAGTGATCGTGAATTGCAATTTTTAGTGCAGCATTTTGTCTTTATTATGGGGATCTCAACAATGTGTTTATGAAAGTCAGGAGAAGAGGGGGTAATATGACTTAGGTAGGTGAAGTGCGTTGATGGGATAAAGGTCAACAGAACATTTAGCAACCCCTCCCTCCATCTCAACCCCCCGCTTCTCTCCTCCTCAGACACTGAGCTCGGCTAGGCTGGGCTGGAATTAGCCTTACAGTTTTTTGAGTGGTTAGTCCTTTGGAACTTGCTAAGGTAAATTAATGAGTGAGTTAAGTTTTGGTTTCTTAGGCAAATTTCATGAGTTACTAAATTGAAATGTAATGCATGAGTGAACAGGAATTGAAATTTTAGTGTAGCATATTCATCTTGTGGACCTCAGAAGTGTGTTCGTGAGAGTCAGAGTAAGGTGATGGTACCTGTTACAAGCAAGAGGGCGAGATATGCTAAGACTTGGTTAAAAGGGCATTCCTCTTCTTTTTGTCCTTTTACAAATTAAAAGTCCTATGTACCCTCCCCTCTCCACTTCCATTTCCCAGCCCCGGCCCCCCTCTCTGTCTCACTTCCTGGATTGTAGCCTTTTCAAAACTTAGCTGCCAAGTGACCGGTGGCTGATGGTCACTTTTTTATTGAATTATTACCAAGAAATTTAATGATTATGATGATTGATTTATTGAAAAAAAAAACTGAATGTTTGATTGATCACATTGCACATTGAATGAGTTGATTTACTGATACATTGTTGATGAAATGATTGATAGGAAAAAGTTGATGCCCCAATTGAGAATTAATCATTAAATCAACATTCCGCTCTGGACTTCACGCGTACATGACAATAGCCATCAGTCTCTCAACAGGAGGGGATGGCGGGAAAGAGGGAGGGGGCGGGGGCTGAATGTTCTGTTGACCGTTATTCTATCAACCTACTTCTCCCACTTAAGTCCTATCTCACCCCCTATTCTCCCGACTCCCATGAACACATTGCTGAGATCCACATGATAAAGTTGAAATGCTGCCCAAAAAGAGATCCAAATGATAAAGTTGAAATGCTGCCCAAAAAGTGTAATTTGCGTTCACTCATGCATTAAAGTTCAATTTGATAATTTATAAAATTTGCATAAGCAACCAAAACTGGTCACGGTTGATCATTAATTTATCACAACGCCCTTAACTTTGCAAGTTCGAAAGGATATGCCTCTTTAAAACTGACATAAATTGGAAGGCTAATTCCAGCCCACCCTAATTTTCATACCCTTTGTTTCAGTGGACAGTGCTCGCTCAAGCACGAACAGTTTTCCAACTTGTTGGTGTCATTTTAAAGTTGACTTTATTGGCTTTCCATATATGTAAGTCTTTCCCCCCAAAATGCTATATTTTTAATTTGGCAGCCATTTCAAAAGTGTATAGTTTTTTTAGGGACGCACTGTATAGCTTGGTTATTTTTTTATGCAACAAACGAATTTAAGAATAAACAGAAAAGCTTTTGTTCACGTAAAAAAATAAAAACTATGCAAAATATACATATTTTATTGAATTTTATATATGGTCATCTTGACCCAAGGAATACCACATTAAGGACTCAACTTTATATTCAAATTTGTAAGTTTAAGGAAAATAAAAAGAAAATTTAAAAAAGATAAAGGGAATGTTTCACAAAGACTATTTTGGGGAATTTTCACCTGCAGATGTTAAACGCTACTGGAAATCCTTCCATCTCATTTGCTGAGGCCAAATTAGTCAATGACAATCATTGATAACACATTTCAAAATGTAAACTGACCTCAGCAGTAACTTGAGCTATATGATAGAAGCTTCCTCTTGGTCTTTCTCTCTCAGGTAGAATAGTGAAGTATTAAATACCATCTTCTGCAAAAATAATATCCCCTCTCTGCAAACAAGAATAGAATATCAAATATCGACATCATGCAATGTGGTTATATACACAATTATATCCCATACTGAGAATTTGTTGCTATTTGATTGATCGAGAGCCCTTCTTGTGACTAATCATAATTTCACCAGAAAAATGAAATTCATCGGAGATCAAAATATTTTAGTTCATCGATATTATTGATGATTGATAGTGAAGTGATGATTAGGGTCGATATAACTCTGGAACTCTGATCACACACCCTCTTGTGTTTCTGGCGCATCCAATGATAATAGAAAAATGTAACCCGGGTACCAATAGTTAACAAATGTGTTTATTTTTTGCTTTAAAATAAATCCTTTTATCACTATTTTTTTTCCTTACAGGATTGAGGCAGATCAGATGCAGAGATGTCCGGGAATGTCAATAACTGACTAGTGGACAGATGACAAAATTATGTTGTTTGACTTCTGTTACGATTATAACAAGTTAGGCCAATTCCCGTGTAACAGTCTATTACCACCTCAAATTTAGGGGGGACCTGTCCCCCCGTCCCCGCTTCCGCAGCCTATGCCGCAGTTCTAAGTACATGTAGTTTCTGCAGCTCCAATGCTGCATTATGAGGAGTTTATTATGCCTATATCAGCTATACCAGTCGGGCACCTTCTATGATTGAGCCATTTTGCTCCATTATTTTTACACCGAACACAAATAACTTTCATGAGTGAGATCGCTTTATTAATTTTTTCAAGTATAGGGGTTCAATGTAAATGATAGCTACATTGTTTCTCCTTGAATTTTTCACGGCCACTGAGAATGTAGAAATTTAATGACGACATTATGGAGTCATTGTGACCCATTAAGAGTTCATAATGAATCATTAATGTTTATATCATAAATGCTACTATAATTAAATAACATAAATCCTTCTTGAGATTCAAAGTTTCTTTTTATCTTGATATCTTATATAGCTTACCATAAGGATTACGATAAACGAATGAACATGTTTGATATGTTTAATGTTATTTAACTATTTAATATCTTTTGTATAAATTTGAATGCGATTTCCTATACAATTGAATTTGAATTTTGAATTTTTCACGGCCACTGAGAATGTAGAAATTTAATGACGACATTATGGAGTCATTGTGGCCCATTGAGAGTTCATAATGAATCATTAATTTTTATATCATAAATGTTACTATAATTAAATAACACAAATCCTTCTTGAGATTCAAAGTTTCTTTTTATCTTGATATCTTGTATAGCTTACCATAAGGATTACGATAAACGAATGAATATGTTTGATATGTTTAATGTTATTTAACTATTTAATATCTTTTGTATAAATTTGAATGCGATTTCCTATACAATTGAATTTGAATTTTGAATTTTTCACGGCCACTGAGAATGTAGAAATTTAATGACGACGTTATGGAGTCATTGTGGCCCATTGAGAGTTCATAATGAATCATAAATTTTTATATCATAAATGTTACTATAATTAAATAACACAAATCCTTCTTGAGATTCAAAGTTTCTTTTTATCTTGATATCTTATATAGCTTACCATAAGGATTACGATAAACGAATGAACATGTTTGATATGTTTAATGTTATTTAACTATTTAATATCTTTTGTATAAATTTGAATGCGATTTCCTATACCATTGAATTTGAATTTTGAATTTTTCACGGCCACTGAGAATGTAGAAATTTAATGACGACATTATGGAGTCATTTTGGCCCATTGAGAGTTCATAATGAATCATAAATTTTTATATCATAAATGTTACTATAATTAAATAACACAAATCCTTCTTGAGATTCAAAGTTTCTTTTTATCTTGATATCTTATATAGCTTACCATAAGGATTACGATAAACGAATGAACATGTTTGATATGTTTAATGTTATTTAACTATTTAATATCTTTTGTATAAATTTGAATGCGATTTCCTATACAATTGAATTTGAATTTTGAATTTTTCACGGCCACTGAGAATGTAGAAATTTAATGACGACATTATGGAGTCATTTTGGCCCATTGAGAGTTCATAATGAATCATAAATTTTTATATCATAAATGTTACTATAATTAAATAACACAAATCCTTCTTGAGATTCAAAGTTTCTTTTTATCTTGATATCTTATATAGCTTACCATAAGGATTACGATAAACGAATGAACATGTTTGATATGTTTAATGTTATTTAACTTTTTAATATCTTTTATATAAATTTGAATGCGATTTCCTATACAATTGAATTTGAATTTTGAATTTTTCACGGCCACTGAGAATGTAGAAATTTAATGACGACATTATGGAGTCATTGTGACCCATTAAGAGTTCATGATGAATCATTAATGTTTATATCATAAATGCTACTATAATTAAATAACACAAATCCTTCTTGAGATTCAAAGTTTTTTTTATCTTGATATCTTATATAGCTTACCATAAGGATTACGATAAACGAATGAACATGTTTGATATGTTTAATGTTATTTAACTATTTAATATCTTTTATATAAATTTGAATGCGATTTCCTATACAATCGAATTTGAATTTTGAATTTTTCACGGCCACTGAGAATGTAGAAATTTAATGACGACATTATGGAGTCATTGTGGCCCATTGAGAGTACATAATGAATCATTAATTTTTATATCATAAATGCTACTATAATTAAATAACATAAATCCTTCTTGAGATTCAAAGTTTCTTTTTATCTTGATATCTTGTATAGCTTACCATAATGATTACGATAAACGAATGAATATGTTTGATATGTTTAATGTTATTTAACTATTTAATATCTTTTGTATAAATTTGAATGCGATTTTCTATACAATTGAATTTGAATTTTGAATTTTCACGGCCACTGAGAATGTAGAAATTTAATGACGACATTATGGAGTCATTGTGGCCCATTGAGAGTTCATAATGAATCATTAATTTTTATATCATAAATGTTACTATAATTAAATAACACAAATCCTTCTTGAGATTCAAAGTTTCTTTTTATCTTGATATCTTGTATAGCTTACCATAAGGATTACGATAAACGAATGAATATGTTTGATATGTTTAATGTTATTTAACTATTTAATATCTTTTATATACATTTGAATGCGATTTCCTATACAATCGAATTTGAATTTTGAATTTTTCACGGCAACTGAGAATGTAGAAATTTAATGACGACATTATGGAGTCATTGTGGCCCATTGATAGTTCATAATGAATCATTAATTTTTATATCATAAATGTTACTATAATTAAATAACACAAATCCTTCTTGAGATTCAAAGTTTCTTTTTATCTTGATATCTTATATAGCTTACCATAAGGATTACGATAAACGAATGAACATGTTTGATATGTTTAATGGTATTTAACTATTTAATATCTTTTATATAAATTTGAATGCGATTTCCTATACAATCGAATTTGAATTTTGAATTTTCACGGCCACTGAGAATGTAGAAATTTAATGACGACATTATAGAGTTCATAATGAATCATTAATTTTTATATCATAAATGTTACTATAATTAAATAACACAAATCCTTCTTGAGATTCAAAGTTTCTTTTTATCTTGATATCTTATATAGCTTACCATAAGGATTACGATAAACGAATGAACATGTTTGATATGTTTAATGGTATTTAACTATTTAATATCTTTTATATAAATTTGAATGCGATTTCCTATACAATCGAATTTGAATTTTGAATTTTCACGGCCACTGAGAATGTAGAAATTTAATGACGACATTATAGAGTTCATAATGAATCATTAATTTTTATATCATAAATGTTACTATAATTAAATAACACAAATCCTTCTTGAGATTCAAAGTTTCTTTTTATCTTGATATCTTGTATAGCTTACCATAAGGATTACGATAAACGAATGAATATGTTTGATATGTTTAACGTTATTTAACTATTTAATATCTTTTGTATAAATTTGAATGCGATTTCCTATACAATTGAATTTGAATTTTGAATTTTTCACGGCCACTGAGAATGTAGAAATTTAATGACGACATTATGGAGTCATTTTGGCCCATTGAGAGTTCATAATGAATCATTAATTTTTATATCATAAATGTTACTATAATTAAATAACACAAATCCTTCTTGAGATTCAAAGTTTCTTTTTATCTTGATATCTTATATAGCTTACCATAAGGATTACGATAAACGAATGAACAAGTTTGATATGTTTAATGTTATTTAACTATTTAATATCTTTTATATAAATTTGAATGCGATTTCCTATACAATCGAATTAGAATTTTGAATTTTTCACGGCCACTGAGAATGTAGAAATTTAATGACGACATTATGGAGTCATTGTGGCCCATTGATAGTTCATAATGAATCATTAATTTTTATATCATAAATGTTACTATAATTAAATAACACAAATCCTTCTTGAGATTCAAAGTTTCTTGTTATCTTGATATCTTATATAGCTTACCATAAGGATTACGATAAACGAATGAACATGTTTGATATGTTTAATGGTATTTAACTATTTAATATCTTTTATATAAATTTGAATGCGATTTCCTATACAATCGAATTTGAATTTTGAATTTTTCACGGCCACTGAGAATGTAGAAATTTAATGACGACATTATGGAGTCATTGTGGCCCATTGATAGTTCATAATGAATCATTAATTTTTATATCATAAATGTTACTATAATTAAATAACACAAATCCTTCTTGAGATTCAAAGTTTCTTTTTATCTTGATATCTTATATAGCTTACCATAAGGATTACGATAAATGAATGAACATGTTTGATATGTTTAATGTTATTTAACTATTAAATATCTTTTATATAAATAAAATGCGATTTCCTATACATTTTTTTATTGCAATTGTACTTTTGCAGGCGTGAATGATAATGATTCTAACCACTGGCGTACCTACGGGGGGCAGTCTGCCCCCCCCCCCTGACGAGCCACCATCCATGCAAAGGAGGACGTATCCCTGCCCCCCCTGACGAGCTTGAAAGACATTTTTTGCCCCCCCCCCTCTGACGAGCTTGAAGGCCTTTTTTTTGCTTGTCAAATTTTTTGCGGACGGTTTTGCCCCCCCCCTGTGGAAAATCCTAGGTACGCCACTGATTCTAACCGATTTATAAATGAATAATGTAAAAATCATACTAGCCAGAACTGTACAGTATTAATATATATAGTAATATATTCTGTATTAACAGGTTAAAGAGGAGTTCGCCCTGATAAAAAGTTTATTATTAAAATAGTAATAAAATATTGGTGAAGGTTTGGGAAAATCCATCTAAGATTAGAAAAATTATAATGTTATTAGAATTCTAATGTTTTCATACATGACGTCATATACGCGCAGCTTTTCAATATATCTTGTGGTTAAAAAAACGATAAAATATTTTATTCTTTTTTTACAATGAGTCGGCTGCTCGTATGTGATGTCACAAACCATAAACTTTAAATTCTAATATCTTTTGAAATATTTGGTCTATTTTCTACAAACCTTCACGGATATTTTTTCTGGTATATTCACAGCAAATTTTTCTTGAGTGCGAATTCCCCAATAAGTCATATTGAAAGACGAGTATATATCGTGATGACAAAATTATTGTTTTTAAAATAAAGAAAATGTAAAAAGAGTCTATGATGCTGGCATAAATGTTGAAAAGTTAGTAGTACTGATGATAATGACAATATAGCATAACAGTCACGTACAGAATTAGTAAGTTTCGATGTTGAAAATAATTGATTTCAGAGAGTGAAGACGATGAGGAATAAGCAGTTTTGATAAATGAATGGAGGCTGACTCAGAGATATAGAATGATGAGGTGTCTATTGTCATGTGTGAAGGTATTTTTAAATAAATCAATTTTCAAAATTTTAAGATGACAAGAGACATCGTTATGTAATTGTGGAACTAGAAGTAGACATTGAGAGACTTTCAGGAAGATTATAATCTTCAGGATGAAATAATGGAAGTACAGGTTTATGAAAGGGGTATATTACCCCTTTCATAAACCTATCCTCCAATTAGCCGCCTAAGAGTAATGCGGATAATTCAATAAAAATTGCGTTCACAAACTCCGAAAATAAGCCGCATTATTTTTACGAGCGCCGGCGTCCTGAAAAAGGCGGATAATCGTCATGACAACTGCACACGCCCCCTCCGATGCGGTTGTGTTGCAAAAGGGTGACCTTGTGACCGCACCATGGCAATTATCCGCATTATTTGGAAATGCGTTCATAAATTCAAAATCTTGTCCCGATGCTGCTATTATGCGGATAATAGCAGCATCAAAATAATGCGGATAACTCTGGTCCTCCTCCAATTTTACGACCAAATTATGCTGCTATTATACCCCTTTCATAAACCTATCCTCCAATTAGCCGCCTAAGAGTAATGCGGATAATTCAATAAATATTGCGTTCACAAACTCCGAAAATTATCCGCATTATCTTTACGAGCGCCCGGCCTGAAAAAGGCGGATAATCGTCATGACAACTGCACACGCCCCCTCCGATGCGGTTGTGTTGGAAAAGGGTGACCTTGTGACCGCACCATGGCAATTATCCGCATTATTTGGAAATGCGTTCATAAAGTCAAAATCTTGTCCCGATGCTGCTATTATGCGGATAATTGCAGCATCAAACATGCGGATAACTCTGGTCCTCCTCCAATTTTACGACCAAATTATGCTGCTATTAGCCGCATAATTGGGTTTATGAAAGGGATAGAGAGAAAAAAAATAATCGTTAAAGGACAAGTCCACCCCAACAAAAAGCTGATTTGAATAGAAAGAGAAAAATAAAACAAGCATAACACTGCAAATTTCATCAAAATTGGATTAAAGTTTCGCTTAATTTCACAAAACAGTTAATGCTCATCCTGTTCGGTATGCAAATGAGGGAACCGATGACATCACCCAATCACTATTTCTTTTGTATTTTATTATATGAAATATTTTTATTTTCTCGTAACTGTCATGTGAAACAAAGTTTCATTCCTCCCTGAACACATGGAATTCCATTATTTTAACATTTTGTGCTTCACACAAAAGGGTCCTAATTGTCAAATTCGTAAAAATTGAAATATTGTATAATTCAAACAATAAAAAACAGAAGAAATAGTGAGTGACATCATCGACTCTCTCATTTGCATATCACTGAGTTGAGCATAGAACTGTTTTGTGAAAAATAAGCGGAACTTTAAAATGTCATAACTTTATTATTTTACATCTGATTTTGCTGAAGTTTTCAGCGTTTTTCATGTTTGATTTTTCTCTATTTATTTAAATCAACTTTTTTCTGGGGTGGACTTGACATTTAAGAGTACAGTGATATGTCTGCGGAAAATAGTGAAGCACAATTAAAGAGAAGAGTGACCAAAAATAATTTTTTAAAAATAACGTTGATTTACGGGAGAGATAGGAGGGAAAGAGAGATGGTAGAGTGAGCAAGAAAGAAAGAGAGAGAGAGACAGATGGGAGATGGATAGAAGACAGTCATACACTGTTTGAAAAAACAGAAGATTTTACAGAAGAACAATTAAAAAACAGATTTTACAGAAAGAAATTACCATATTATTCTGTCAATTTTGATAACAGGAAAGATTTCTACATTTTTTTTTTTACAATTTTACAGAACAGGTCTGTTATAAAAAAGGGGAGAAAAGTTTTATCACAATAAATTTGTGAGGCTACATAAACCAAATACCAATTCCCTGTCATTTTACACAAATGCATGTAAGATTACACAGTGCAGTAAGATTACACAGCATAGGCGGATCCAGGGGGGCCGAGGGGCCCGGGCCTCCCCCCCCCTAACATAAGAGGACGAAGACGATTGAATGAAATAAGATGAGGGGAAAACTTTGAAAATAATCTTTAAAAAATCTTTCATGTCCCTATATAACAATGTATGGATACTGGGAGATCAGAGAATATCGAAATATTTTACAACCAACCACCCTATATTATTTTCGTCATTCGTCGATCCCCTTCCGAATTTCGCAATGATTCTTTGTTTGCATTGTTTGTGGTTTTGACTGCTCGCTATAATGATATTAGATAAATCACAATACCCTATGAAAAGGAACAACTAGTCGCATCGTTATTAGCTTCTGACCCAAAATGTTATCCGAGACGCCTCGGTTAACTGTCACACCCATATGAGACAAGGGCTTCTTCATCAACAGATGGTTTTAATGATATATGATTAGAAAGGTGGGCATGGAAGAATCGATGGATACTTCAAGGTTGGGCACGTCAGAAGCTCATCTCGAACAGTTCGCCAAGGCCAAGAGACAGCAACGATTAATCTATGATGATACCGGTCATCTCATTACGAGAATAAAAGCCGAGCTGGAAGAATTGAAACCCGAACATGACGTAGGTGAGCATTGTACATTCGCTGCTCGACCATCCTGGTAACAGTCAGTCGAATTATCAAAATTATGATTGCTTTGCTCAGTACACAAATCGTTGCCCTTTTTCATTATAAACAATTACCTATAAGTTTTATTCTGCCATTATACATTATACTTATTACTTGTTCCTGATTTGAAGACAAGGCCCAGATTATATTTTTTTATGAATACATTTTATAGAACCACAAAAATAAACCTTTCCAGAACATAATTCAAGAAAAGCAAGTGAGGTCTTAAGATGTCTTTGTGAATCCTATATATCACAGGGTCCGGTGGAACCAGGGGAGGGGGGGGGTCACATACCCCCCACTTTTTTCAATAAACGTGCATGGTCAGCCCCAAACAATTTTCGCTCAGCCCCCTCCACTTTCAAGCAATATACATTATAAAAGGAAATATACCAAAATATCTTTATCAATAGGCCTACACACATTCCTTTATTTATCATCGATATTTCATTTTTAATGTATTGAAATTTCATTTAATAGCGATTTTTGTTCCGAACCCTGCCATTGAATATTCGATTTATCATGAGGCCTTTATCGTTCAATCACTTTTTTTTTCAAATTATCGATATTGCTTTAAGTTGTTTAAGTATCTTTACATCATTGTATTTGAATATGCTTTATATTTTCATCACATTTTTATATCATTGTATTTGAATATTCAGTGTTATATGAACACTTCCTATGTTATCAATGCCTTTACTAATGAAGATTCTTGGGCGAAGAGTCCCGACAATGATGTGGTACAGGCCTTATATTATTGATCAAAGTCCCGTATCGAAATGAAATAAGAACAAACAAAAAATGTTCTCCCTTGAGGAAAACCTGTAGATGATTTACATGGCTTTAAAAATGAGTTAGGAGGCGGGCATGTTATATTGCCTACGTCAGTTTTTTGGGGGGATTCCCCGTGGGCTGATTGATTGCGAAATGCGCAGTGAATAGAGACCATATACCACTACCATGGAGCTATCAACAAATATCAACAAATTAGCTCAATGCCACGTAGTCATGGTAGTGGCATATTATACAGTGCGTATAAATAAAAAGTTAACACTTTGAAAAAGTCATAGGAATGGAATAATAGACAATATGGGGATAAATTTTTCACATATATTCTTGGATCCATTTTTTTAAAGCTCGCAGAAATAGGTATGCGCAGAATAAATGCTCATTTCCACGCTGTGTCAAGGAAAAAAGGCGCAAATAAACTGACCGTGTGGGACATTTTTCATACATTTCTTTTGCATTTTTAGCGAATTTGAATAAAATCAGATACATTTAAATATTTTTGTAACAACTTTGCCACCCAAAACATCTTAACCCCTGGTAAGCAGAATCTGTTTCCATTTTGTGCCAGCTGGACACAACTGAATGTAAACAAAAGTTTATTTCTAACATCTGTATTCTTTCACTTAGTTTTTATCACCTAAAGTGGGACTATATTTCATGTTTCATGCAATACTTGTTTCTCCACACTTTTCCCAAGCTCGACAATAATTAACAAAATTGAAATCAAGCTTGAACCATTTTTAATCACAGCTCCGTGTAAAGCAAATATCATCACGATGGCCTCGGCGTGTGTGTGTGTGGGGGGGGGGGGGGGGCGTAATGGCGCTCTATGAAGTGTTTTGAGCTAGAAAACAAGCTAAATAGGTAAAATATATCTTCAAATCATAGACCCTACTTTAAATCAATAATCCTAGCTAATGTCCATGTGCTCTTCCTGATTAACGTCTACTTTTATTCACATAACTATTTCTAAATTCTGCGCAAATCATTTTTCATGAATTTTTCAAAAGCAAGTGGTGCTCATTCAAGCGGAACGATTTTTTGACAGTTATATCGTCATTTGCTTAAAGAGATCTGTACCAATGTTTAAATGTGGAAAAAGTTTCAGGATATTATACAAATACGCACTGTAGTTCAGTGATCTAGACAAATCACATGCAAAACCCTGGCGAATCTAATAACTGTTCTGTACATTCATTTCATTCAGTGGAACTGATGAAAGAACATAATCATGCTGGCCCAGTGACGTAGAGGTGGGGCCGTGGGGGAGCTTGGGGCACTCCCCCCCCCCCCCCATTTTACACAATCAAGGATAAAAAGGGAAATAGGAATTCAAAGAAAAGAACAATTAGAAGGTTGAAATTTTTTTTGAATATTATTTAAAAATCTATTGCAAATTGTATATTTGTAATCAAATTGTAGAAAATTTTGCTTGCATGCTTCGCTCGCCCGCAAAATTTTGATACCTGATACGCCATATCTAGCCCCCTCAAAATTTCATTACGCCACTATGCTGGCCTGTATTAATTCCTTGTGATGGTGAGCATTTACACTCGCCCCTGTCATTATTATTATTTTTTAATCTATTCATTGCTGTTAGTTCCCTCTCAGTCCAATTGTAGCCCCTCATTTGGCGTAATAGGAAGGATTTTTTTTTTGTATTTTTATTTGTTTGTATACTGCAGCGTGATTCATGGCGTCTTTTGATTATGGTTGCTCAGTCAACAGAGATTTTGATTCAGTTTTTGAGATGTATATTATTTAAGCGCTGTGCAGCTATCGTGACTGCAAATATCTCTACATAAATCATTATCGCGTGCATATTGGCCACTCATCGCATGTCCTTTTTCTTACAACCTTAGGATTTCACATTCCCATGATGGGTTTCATTCAGTTAATATAATGGGTACAGGCAGGAGGTAATTCATCAAAAAGCTGTGCGCAACTTAGCCCGGAATGATATAGGAGCGCCTTGAGCACCCATCAAGGTGGATATGTACGCTATACAAATCCTATATAATATCATTATTACTATTATAATATCACCATTATTGTGAACATGGTTTGTATTGGTCAGCCATTAATGAATTCGAAATGAAATTCATCACAACACATTCGAATACAGTTTAGTACATCTTGTTTGACATAATTACATCATCGGGAATTCCCCCAACCCGGTGCATATATTGCGTGTCAGTGGTGTGGGGATCCCCGTCTTTCCCGAACACATATACCCATCGTGCATATCAGTAGGCTATTAACCATCACAGGTGCCTACGTGGAAGGGCATAAATATCAATAACTGCAAATACGTAGGAGTTCTACGTCATAAAAAGGGATTCCCCAAGTGCAGTTCCACTAAAAGTGTTATCTTAAGAAGCAATGCATGTCAAACAAGTTGTATTACACTGCATTCGCGTGTGTTGTGATGAATTTCATATCGATATACTGTAATTAATGGCTAACCAATACAAACCATGATGACAATAATGGTGATATTATATCAACTGCATGAAACCAATCACATGAAATCATGAAGTTGTAAAAAAAGGGCATTGATAAGTGTTCCATAATAAGAGAAGACGTAGCTGGTTTTACCAATGGGGTTCGTGATTTTACACTCCTTTCATCACATGCTATTTTTTTTATACAACTGCAACAATAACAACAGTACATCAACATCAAAAATTCATCAAATTATGTACATCATTTATTTCAATTCCATTCGGAAATGTTATAACAAGCTAAAAACATGTTTAAGAATGAATAAAACACTTTTTTATTCTCACATTCTTGAAACCAAGTGTACAGACCAGCGCTAATCCATTTACCACAATGGCCTGTATTCTGAAGCAATGTTTAAAATTAAACTCTGGTGTAAAATCTTGGTTTACCTCCTGGATAGCGAATTCTGACAAATAACTTTAAAATCACAGGTTCAGTTTATCAGTTGATATATCGCTTACATCATTCACAACTGTCATGACCGTATGGGATTGATGATTGAAACAGTTTTCTTCGCCCAACCACAGGGAATATTTGAAATTTTTAGCTTGCCATAATTTTAGCACAGAGTTAAACCATGGCCTGAGACTTGACTCCAACATACGGGCCAAATGCGATTACTTGGGGAAAGAACTTTCCTCTTGCCACATTGGCAGCGACCCCATGGAGCGGGTGGGGTAAAGAGTCGTGCACAAACTATGATGTTTTGGGGAAGTCATCCACACATTTTCTGGAGACAGAAATAACCGTATAATAATTTTTAAAAGATTAATGGATGCTACAGTATCTGCAGTACCATGATCATGATGGAAATGTGGGCATTTATCTCCCAAATCTTCAAAGCGAGAACCTTTGCCCCGCCCATAGAAAATTTGAAGAGTGACATATCATTTTTTTGGAAAGGTCATCGTAGCATTGGAAGTTTATGGATCTACCGTAGTTCATGAAACTTGGACATAGGGGTAACCAAGTAATACTGATCGTCTTGTATGTAGGGCCAGCTCACACGATTAAGGTCAAAGGTCATCTAGGGTCAATGACCTTTGATTATGTGGGGTATCAATCTGAAAGTATATGAACTTATTTCCAGTGGCGTAATTAGTCAAACAATTTAAGGAGGCTAGATATGGTGTATTGGGCAAAATCTGATTAAAAATTGCAAACGAGCGAAGTGAGCGAGCAAACAAAAATACATTTCATTACAAATATCAAAGTTTGTGATAGACTTTGACATAATATTCAGGAAATGATATCATTTTTCACACTTCTCCCTTTTTTTCATTACTTGTCTCTTTTTTTTCTTGGTCGTGAAAAAGTGGGGGAGGGGGGCAAGACCTCCATCTGTACTCAACTGACCATTTCAACAGAATGACAACCAAGGATCGCTTATCATTCTGCAAGAGTTTCAGTTCATATGATCAAAGTCAAAGGTCATTCAGGGTCAATGAACTAAGTATTTTGTTATCATATGAATGTGTTTTTGTAAATATCTATCAATTTTAGTTATTTTCCAAGTCAGCACTGTTGCAATATTGAACTGCGAAATGCAGGTGGCACCGCCAGAGGCGTCCCCTTGTTATTTCTATTTTTCACAAAAAAAATTTCCTGCCATCACTGCAGTACCGACAATCCGATCAATTATTCATACAAAAAGATATGTTTTAGCATAATGATTGGGGTATTTTTGTACATCGTGATTTCTGGATGCGAAGAACTTTTTATGAAAATAATTTGTTTTTGCAGCACTGGCCATGAACAATTACCAGCCCTTGGTCACTGTTACTCAAATAGCCTAATTTTAATATTAAAGAACAACACACCCCCCCCAAAAAAAAAAGTGGGTTTAAATAAATATATAGAGAAAAATAAAAAAATGCAGAACGGTGAAAATTTCATCAGAATCGGATGTAAAGTAAGAAAGTTTAAAAAAAAAATAATGTTTCGCTTCGCATGGGTGATATGCAAATGATTTAGTCGATGGTGTCATACACTCACAATTTATTTTGTATCTTATCATACGAAATATAGAACATTTCAATTTTGCACAATAAAGAACCATCTTCATCGATGCAACAATGGTAATCTCTCTTATTTAACCCTTTGCAATCAAATCAAATCAAACCCTTGTACACATTATGAGAGGAGTACAGTATTAAGATATTTTATATTCCGTTTAAAAAGTATGCAAAAGATTTAGTTAGTGGGCGGGTGACATCCTCAGATCCCTCATTTGATTATCGATCAGGATTTGCATATAACTGTTTTGAGAAAATTAAATGTATCATAACTGTTTTATCTTACATCTCATATTGATTTTCAGCATTATGCTCGATTGCTTAGTCTCTATTCAGTCAAGTCAACTTTTTGTTGGGGTGGACTTGCTATCGTTTATCAATCACAATATCTGCAGGTACCAGATATGAATATATTCGTAGTTACTGCAAATCAAATGGAAAGGTCGTTGAATGATTGTAAATTATGGTTTAAAAAGAATAAAAGCAGCGGACCTAAAAACCAATCATTTGAGGTATTCATGTTTCACGTTTTCAAATCAAACTTATTTAAAGATAGTTAACTGATTACTGTCAAACCCATTCCAATAATAGTCAATGAATTTCATTGTGATATAGTTGTTAAAACGTGCATAAATTCACTTTGCAGGCATATGATATATCCACGAATTAAACATGGCTGTTCTAGATTTGGTAAATGGGTATTGATCAATGACTTTATTATTTCCATTTCTTATGAAGACATAGACCCATCATCGTTGTTAGAGAAGATGAAACTTCTTGAGGGGAGAATCGAGAGCCTCACGAGTGACTTGCTTAGAAAAAAAATGAAAGTAGCGTTCTTTGGAGGGTGAGTACAGTGTAATTCTTTTAAAAGGATGGTCCGGGCTGAAAGTATTTATAGCTTAATAAATAGAGTACAATTCACTGAGCAAAATGCCAAAAATTTCATCAAAATCGGATAAAAAATAACAAAGTTATTGAATTTTAAAGTTTAGCAATATTTGGTGAAAACAGTCGTCATGAATATTCATTAGGTGGGCTGATGATATCAAATCCCCACTTTTTCTTTTGTATTTTATTATATGAAATTAGGTTTGTTCAAAATTTTCCCTCCAAGAACTAGAAAAATTGGATTGACAACTGATTTAGTGCATTAGATATTTATTGCTGCAACTTATTTCATTATAAGGGAAACATATTATTCACACAAGTATGAAATGATGAAAACATTATGATTTTATGTTATAACATAAGAAAACGGAAGTGAAGATCTAACATCATAAGCCCACCTAATGAATATTCATGACGAATGTTTTCACAAAATATTGCTAAACTTTAAACTTCAATAACTTTATTATTCGTTATCCGATTTTGGTGAAATGTTCGGCATTTTGCTCAGTGAATTCTACTCTACATGCTCTATGTATTAAGATATAAATATTTCCAGCCCGGATCATCCCTTTAAATTACTGCCATTAACGTGATTAATGATTAAAGTTAAGTACAATGTAACAGATTGAATAAAATCCGACAAATTTCGTCACCCCCATGATAGAGTAGTGCTTTGTTTAAATACCATTCCCTGATCAAATATTGTTTTATACTTTGTCTTCTTAAGTTATTTTTGTTATCCAAACAGAACCAGTAGCGGGAAGACAACTACCCTGAATGCTATGATTGGCCGAGAACTTCTCCCATCGGGAATGGGCGATACGACAAGCTGCTTCATTCAGATCGAAAAGATGGGCATTGTTTCTGAGAGTAAAGACGCCTCATGTCCTGAAGAACAAAATCATTTCGTCAGCAACTGCAGCACAAACTCAATGGACAATGAAAATGACGACATCCCACGAACGCCTTCCTATTTTGTTGTTAGAGAAGTCGAGAGTAGGGAGAAAGAGGCGTCTCTCCATTCGTTCCTAGAAGACAAACAGCCTCTCGATTCAGAGGTTTGTTAAAAGCCAAAATCGACCAAAGAATAATCTGAAAGTAATAACAGAGAACCCAGGCAGTAAAAATCCATAATCAAACTTGAACGGAAAATGCGTTAATGCCCTGTGTTCAATGATGAGTCGCTGGTGTTATAACCGCAAATTTTACTTTTCATTTAATATTTTTTATTGTTCAGCACTTGGCATGAAATGACAATTCCTTTCCCATTTTCCCATTTGAGGATATATAAATGGTACAAATCTTTACTTTATGTGTAAGATAATTAATGATTCCGTATATTCATTGTGAACTATAGGCCTTGGAAGATCTGTGTGACGCCAAGTCGATTCGCTCTTTGGATGCGACCTACCTCATAGAAATACACTTGTCAGATGACGAAGTGACAAACGACCATCTTCTGAATTATGACCTTCAGATCATGGATTGGTATGGTTCATTCTCTTTCATAAAACAAAATTCAAGGGGTTTAGAACTGGAACTCAAAAGTGTGTAACAAGAAATTTTCGTCATTGTATAGATAATGTTATGATTTCTTCATATTTATTATTTATTCACTGAAAGCAATGGTCATTAATTGGTCATTGATGATTATTTCATTTCTGTATAATATTGTTTATATATATACTTTCGACAGAACTCTCATGTTAAGCAGATCGATATGGATTGAATTACACCTTCCAAATAAGTATAAATAGATATTCTACTGGTATTTCATTCATTCCACCCTGATGGCCATCAATAATGATTTGAAAGAAATAGTCTTAAATTCGATATTTCATGGTTATTTTTCCAAACGTATAAAAAATGCGTTTATTTCATATTTAGACTAAAATTCGTTTTACCCGGTTCTATTTTACATGCATATACGCGTAAATCTAGCCCAGGTATCACGAAATGTCGAGAGCTCGGTGACAGGGTGAAAACCTTCTGTGCAGACTCAGATGTCCATGTCTTTATTGTGAATCCCAAGACTGTCATGTCACCGGAAGTATGTTTACAATCATAAGTCTTTATTCTTCATTTTTTTAAAGAAAATGAATTATTTGTTGTAATATAAAGGAATAGCACACGTATAAGGATTTCTGAAAGCAAAGACTTTCAAAAAGTACGTTTACGATTTTAAACAACAACGGGAGGAAAATTTCTAATTTGTTGATTCATTTGGACTGTTATTTTGTGTATATTTCAACTTTGAAAATGGAAAAGATATGAGAAGAATGTGCAAGTTTTGTTTTCACTTGTTCTAGTAACCAATCAAGAGATACAAAATTTCAAATCATAATGTGCATTATTGACAGTTGTCATACCGGGATGAAAAATTTTCAGTTGTCTTTTTTTCACAGGAACGGGATCATTTTGTTGAAGTAGGCAAGCGTCTTCCTAAGCCTGACATCATTGTAGGTTACACTCAGTGGGACTTAGCAGCGAGAGAAAGACGCCCTGAAGAGGTAAACAGAGTTTCGTATAATCAAAAGAATCTTATAAAAATAATGCGGAGGGGGGGGGGGGGGCATGGCCCTTGGAAGAATTTTCGGGGGGGGGGGTGCTGCGTGTATTATTCTCCATAGGCAGCACCCCCAGGTATTCTGAAAGATGTGTAAAAATGGAAAAAAAATGTAACCAAAATTACCTACATTTTGTAATGAAACTCTCTTTTTTTTTGCTCTTCAAATTTACATCAGCACCCCAGTAAGAAAATCGTTCCCAGGGCCCCGGGGGGGGGGGGTGCAATAAGTATAGATTCATTAGCTTTATTGTAGATTCATTATCTTTTTGATAAATTCATTGATCCATTTAATTTTGGTTAATATTACTTCTTCTTTTTTTTTTTTTTGGGGGGGGGGGGGACGTTATTTTAAAAAAATGGAACGAATTCGAGAGGGCCACCGATTGAGAATGTAAATATCGATAGGTCTATGTACTTTCGAAATTGTGATGATGTCCCCCAAAGTAAAAGTAGGAACGGGGATAATTTCATTAGTCATCCGTTAAGTTTTGTTTATGCAGGTAAAAGCTCGACACGTCGACTCAGTGTTTGAGATGCTGAAAAAACTCGATGTCGTAAGTACGAGAGAAGAAGCACAGGAAAGATGCTTCTTTTATTCTGGTAGAGAAGCTTTGGATTTGGCTATTGGCGAGAAAGGTTAGTGGGTGAAAATATTCGGGTCAATTGTCAGTTATGTTACCCAAAAAACCCAAAGTCCTTACAAAATCTGATGACAAATTCGGGGTTTCTGTATTAACTGTCTTTCATCTATTTACCCATTGGCATCATGCACATGGCTGTAATAGGGGGAAGGAGGCAGTGGGATGGGGCAGTTTCCGTCCACGTTATACTAAAAAAAAAGCTTCATGTGAATCGATTTTCCTTTACAAAAAGAGTTAAGAAATAATATTTAAAAAGTTAAGTGAATATTCAGAATCCTTCCCTTGCAACACTAAAATGAAAACACGCCTTTTGATCAACTTTTTCGCTTTGCTCCATCACATGCGAACGCTTTAAGTAAAATTTACCCCTCCCTGGAATATTTTATTCTGATTGTTGATGACTTTAGTTAAAATGATGAAGTGTTGATAGGTTCGAAAGGCCTCGTGCAGTTGTACCTTGTAGCATGATAATAATCCAAAATGAGGACATCCCCTCTATTGAAAACAGCAACGCTTTATACCTGATTGCATGATAATGAAATTATTAACTAGGAACTAATTACAACTGACTGTTTGCATGGTTTATAAGTATGATAAAATTATCTGATAAAACATAATTATTTCTTTGTGCCCTCCATTCTTTTTTATTTGGGGGATACACTCGATTTTTTAAAGTCAGTTTCCTTGTTACTTCGTTTTCAAATTGTCTCTCTATTCCTCCAGGGTATTTTGTCAAAGATTGGGAAAAGCGAAGAGAAGATTTTAGGAGGTTCATTTCGAAAATAGAGGTATGTTGCCCCGTTGCATAAAAGTTACACCTGTAACTTCAGCATTCAATGGCAGCAATGCTTAATATGCTTTTCACATTGCATTTCCTTAACCCCATACTATCCTTAACCCCGGACTATCCTTAACCCCATACTATCTTTTTTGGATTCACATTGTCTTTCTTAACCCCATACTATCTGCTTCAGTTAACCGGGGTTAACGCCTTAACCCCAGACTATCCCACAGCTCATGAATATTGATGATTTTACCATACAGAGTGCGATTAACGTGCAATTTCGACTTCTGTGATTGGCTATTGCTTAGCCCCACTTTTCCTTAGCCCAGTTTCGTTTCACACTGCATGTCTTAGCACCGCAATTGTGGTGCTAGCACCACAAAAGTATGCTTTTCACACTGTATTTTTTCCCTTAACCCCGGGAAATTAATGGGGCTAAGGGGGGCCTTAGCCCCACCAATTTCCCGGGGTTAAGCTTAGCCCACTTCGTTTTCACACTACGTTTTAGCAAAGTGGGCTAGCACGGTAAATAGTACGGTACTATCTGGCCCTGCAAAAAAGCCGGGTTAGCCGGCTTATTGTGGTGCTAGCACCACAATTGCGGTGGTAAGAGATGCAGTGTGAAATGAAACTGGGCTAAGGAAAGGTGAGGCTAAGCAATAGCCAATCACAGAAGTCGAAATTGCACGTTAATCGCACTCTGTATAGTAGAATAATCAATATTCATGAGCTGTGTGATAGCCCGGGGTTAAGGCATAAACCCCGGCTAATCAAATAGTAAAAAAACCATGGGGTTAAGAAAGACAGTGTGAATCGAAAAAAAAAAGATAGTATGGGGTTAAGGATAGTCCGGGGTTAAGGATAGTATGGGGTTAAGGAAATGCAATGTGAAAACCCTGCTTTTTTGCAGGGCCAGAAAGTACCGTACTATTTACCGTGCTAGCCCACTTTGCTAAAACGTATAATGTGAAACCGAAGTGGGCTAAGCTTAACCCCGGGAAATTGGTGGGGCTTAGGCCCCCCTTAGCCCCATTAATTTCCCGGGGTGCAGTGTGAAAAGCATATCATTGGTTTTATTATATGCTTTTCACACTGTACTTTTTTCCCTTAACCCCGGGAAATTAATGGGGCTAAGGGGGGCCTTAGCCCCACCAACTTCGTTTTCACACTATGTTTTAGCAAAGTGGTCTATCACGGTAAATAGTACGGTACTATCTAGCCCTGCAAAAAAGCAGGGTTAGCCGGCTTATTGTGGTGCTAGCACCACAATTGCGGTGCTAAGAGATGCAGTGTGAAACGAAACATGGCTAAGGAAAAGTGGGGCTAAGCATTAGCAAATCACAGAAGTCGAAATTGCACGTTAATCGCACTCTGTATGGTAAAATCATCAATTTTCATGAGCTGTGTGATAGCCCGGGGTTAAGGCGTTATTAAACCCCGGCTAAGCAAATAATTTGGGGTTAAGAAAGACAGTGTGAATCGAAAAAAAAGATAGTCCGGGGTTAAGGATAGTATGGGGTTAAGGAATTACAGTGTGAAAAGCATGTGAGTCAGTCAATGGAAGTTACCACTGGATGGCAAAGTTACCACTTGTATGCAATGACGATCAAAAGAACAGTAAATATTGTGTGTTCTTCTGTCAAATTGATGAAAAATATATGAATAGATATAAGTAAAGATATGACTGGAGTTAATACCTAAATAGTTTTAATAGATATACATTGCAAATGTTCTTATATAGACTGGATGCCTGGATGGGATGCAAGTCATTGCCTATCAAGGAAGCTATTTGGTATGATGCAATAAATTATTTGATAACACACTGATAATAATGTTCAAACAATCAAAATTCAATCATCGTTTATTATCACATGTATTTGTTTAACTAATATAACCGATTGATACGAATCAATCCAATTTCGGTATTATCCGTAGCAAAATTACATGCTAATTTGACTTCGATCAAATAATGATAATATTGACTATAAACATTTGCAATAATGAAAAGGCCGCATTATTCTAGTTATGCTGAGTGTTAGAAAATAATTCTGTATATTTTTTCATTTATATTTTGTTTCAAGTTAAACCTTTTCTCAAAGCACATCATTTTTTAATTTAAAGGAGAGAGCCACCTCTTCTGGTATGACTACCAAATTGAAAGTCAATCGAGACACATGCCAAGAGGTCTTACTGCAGTGCTTCAAAAGCCTTGAAGAAGTTATTGCAGAGGTCCAGAAACAGATGTAAGATATATTTATTTTTAAAGATAGATTTAAATTCGTATAGTCTTATTAACTATTGTGTTTGTGTATTTGGGGGAAATCTCTTTTTTTATGTTCTTTTGTGAATATTTCACACTCAAAAAGAGTTTTGAGTATGTTGATATATATGTGTAGAGTATACACTTAGTACACATTATTTTCTTTAAGAAAGTACAAGATAATGTGACATGGAGTTTCAAAGTAACGCACGATGATATAATACTAGGCCAATACATGCGTATTTAAAAAGAAAATAAATAGTAAATTATAAAAAATGATATTTTGTTAGTGTTTCCCAAAAATATAATAGTGTTAAGTATAAAAGTTGTCAATGTATTTATTTGTAAAGAGATTATATATTATTTGCTATATTATGTATCTTATTTTCTTTATGCCAAAAATTTAAGTAAATAAAAAGCCACTAAATACAGACAAATTAAAAACAAAATGAAGACAGATGGTGGTAGTAGAGGCAGATCTAGGGGATCGTTAGTAGAAAAATAGGAAGATGGGATCAGCTCCAACACCCAAGGCGCCTTGTTCCCTGTTGACGAGAGTTCGTTGTAGCTCATCTATTGTAGGTCCATGGTCAAACCAATTGGTCGAACCCGATTAGCAAAAAGCTAGATCAGCAACTGACATGACTGGGTAGGGGATATACTTGTAAGGGAGGAGGATGGAATGAATTTGGGGGTCTAGGTAAGGAGGAGGAGGGGAGGATCATAGTCCATCAGGGATAGATGGATGCATCATATATGATTTACAACTTAAGGAGTAATCAGATGTTTAAGGTTTTGTACTTGATCTTTCCAGGTCAGATGGCAAAGAAAACATGGACAATATGACGAAGAGTCTGGAATTATTTCAGATAAAACGAGCCGAGTTTGTAAAGGAAAGCGAGGAAAAGAAAAGGAAAGCTTTGAATGTGATCTCTGAATCGGTACGATTCTTCAGCTAAATATGATTCAAGTTTCCTTTACTTTGAGATGTACATGATATTGGGTAAAATGCTCCATGAGGGTAATTTTGTGTCTAACCAACATTGGACATTTCTTTTGGGTATTATTATTCATCCAGTGTGATGAAAATTTTGCCCATTCTAAAGTAATTGATGCTTGTTTTTTTCAACCTTACTGGACAATATGCTTCCCGCATTGGGTAAAATACTGCCCCACATTGATTGGACACATAATTACCCTCGTGCTGGTTAAAATTTTACCCAATATTTTTTATAGTGTATTGGGGTAAATACAAGACGATAATTAAAAATATTTTAGATTTACAAAGCAGCTTGTCAATTCTGTTTTCTGATCAACCACATCAGATAGTAATTAACATAAAGGAATCCCTAAAAAATTGATTACACATTTATATTCTTATTGCGTGTTTTTTTTTTTTTTTTTTTTTTTTTTTTGGGGGGGGGGTATGACAAGCTTAAAATGAAAAGGAAAACAAAAGTTATAGAAATGAGGACCGTCGGTGTCAGAGAAGCATTGGGAGAGTTTTTTACAATATTCATGGGCGCAATGTGCCCAAATTTTTCATTGCCTAGATATGGTGGATGAAGCAAAATTACCAAAAACATATCAGCGAAGCGAGGGAGCACAAAATATGACCTTTTGAATAATTAAGAAACATATATAATACTTCACTCTTTCCCTTTCCTTTCCTTCTTGCTTTCTTGGACGTGAAACTTTTGGGGTCTACGGCCCGAAAGCCCCCCCCCCTTCTTATACGAATTAAGTTTGATTCTTATAACATTTTGTGATCGTAGGTATTGCACTGTATGAATGAAGTGAGTAAGAAAATGACCCAGACCTTGAAAAGGAGCTCCGTGATCAACAGATTTGAGGAAGATCAGGTTCATAGATACGCCGAGGTGAGTACAATCTGTATATATATAGCTTTGTAAAAAAAAACGGTTGAACTAATAATAGCCAAAAATGTTAATAAGGACAGTAACTTCAAAAGGTCAACTTTAAAGATGGTAGATATAATGTACTTAGAAAATGTATCCTCGTCGTTTGTGCAATATGAGGAAGAACTACACCATGGAAATGTAAAATAGACAACAGTTGCCAAAAATAATATATATAGTAGTAGTAACATGAGCACTATGGTACAAGATGAAAAGATCTAGAGAGTGAAAGAGCGTTTTTCATTGATTGGAATTGTAGTCGAAGAAAAAAATAATAAAACGTTGTTTATCCCTTTTTTAAAAGGGGCAGATAACTATGATAACAATGACATTTTTCATACATAAAAAGGGACATTCTTAGTACTTGAAAAATGTTTGTCATGGGAGAGACAGAGAGGGAGTGATCGGGAGCTCTGATTTTTTCACGTAAAATTCTGTCTTTTTCTTTTAAAATAGAACGCCCTCATGGATTGGTATCGCAAGATGTTGGCTGAGTTTCAGCGCGCTACGGAAAAGGTCTGTGATGACTACTCCTTTGGTATCCTTGGTGAGTGAATAGTTTGGGAGCCATTTCTGTCCTCTGATGTTGTAGGCCTATCGATTTTATTGGCGATATAAAACTAAAAGTTTTTTCCATAAATAGAATTTGATATATTTGTTTCGCGATTTTTTTTTTTCTAGTTTTATATGGCCAATAAAATCGATAAGCCTACAACACCAGAGGACAGCAAATTACCAAAATCTAATTATCCATGATTGAATTCCTTACATAATGTATATGAAACAGTGTAATATGTCTGTGAGTAGAATGGGTTAATGATCTCCGTTATATTTAAACCTCTTTCAAAACACACACCAACAATTTCAAGCACGTCACGTGTATTGTGGTCTGAAACATATTGGGAAGTATGTACCCTACTAAAGTGAAATTTGCTTTTAAGTTTAGTAACATGACGAAGACAAGACATTTCTTTCTAAAAGTAATATTTCCGGCAGGAAAGTATAGTGGATAATGCACTTGCTAATACTTATGACTCTTTAAGGCATTTTAGACAAAGAGAGGGGCCAATTTAAAGATATAAACGGTAAATACTAGTATTACACAACTATATCTCTACACAGAATCGTATGAAAACCACATGAAAGACTTCCCTCATCAAGCACCGAGGGCATTTCAAATCCGTATGAAACAGATTGAAGAAGAAGCCGAGGTTCCAGAGGCTGCGATCCAGAGGGTCCTTACAGGAATCACCGAGAGAGCTGTATGGTCATCGTTTGCTTCAAGACGCAGACGGATCAGCGCAGGTATTTTTTTTACTTTTTTTTAAATAATGCATATAGCATTTCCATTTTATTTGAAAGCAGGATAAAAGAGCATTGTACATTAAATGCTTGCTCACGGGCATAGATGACGCGGCCGGGGATCGAACCCCGGACTTTCTATGTATAGCCAGGCGCCTTAGACCACTCGGCCAAGGCACCTCCACACATAATTATCAATCGTCTTTGCGACGCTAACGATACTGGAAATCATGATCGGAAGTTGTTTTTAGCCATAAAACAATTTAGTTCACGAAAATATTGTTGCTCGACTGTAGCCTAAAGAGTTGCACTTTCACTTTAAATCGAGAATAAAAAAATAGGCCTAAACGCAAAACCGGTAATTTTCCATAATGTGTCTTATTGTGGTCTTATGATAATGCAAGCAAAGATTTTAATCCTCAATAATGAAAGGGGAGTTACATAAATTCTTCCATAATGCTACTGTCTGTCATAATGCGGCTGTCTGTTTCTCGAGCTTCAAACTGATGCCATGTTCGGCTCGTCTATGAAAGGAATTAAACAAACACCATCGTCAATGTCATTATGTTGATTACCGATCACACTTTTTATTGAAATTGCATTATTTCAATTTGATCAAAATATTCCCCATTCTGATTATTCATTTGTATATCCAACCACATTAAGACAAAACTATTCCACGCCCCGCCCCCGCATGAAAAATACTTCCGCTTTAATACCATTATTGTGATAACTTTGATATATTTATCATTATCTAAAGATAAATTCATTGGTGGATGATGATCATATTAGCACGCTTAGCTTTTAAAGGTCGAGTCCACCCCAGAAAAAAATGTTGAATTGAATCAATTTTAGAGAAAAATCAAACAAGCATGAACCTGAAAATTTCATCAAAATCGGATGTAAAATAACAAAGTTATGACATTTCAAAATTTCGCTTATTTTTCACAAAACAATCATATCCACCATTCAGTGACATGCTAATGAGAGAGTCGATGATACCAATCACTCACTATTTCTTTCGTTTTTTCATTATTTGAATTATACATTATTTCAATTTTTACTGATTTGACATTAGGGACCAACTGTGCTGAACCATAAAATGTTATAACAACGGTATACCCCATGTTCAGGGAGGAATGAAACTTGGTTTCACAGGATAATGAGAAGAAAATTAGAATATTATTTTCATAATTCATGTAATAAAATACAAAAGAAATAGTGAGTTGGTGATGCCATCAGTCCCCTCATTTGCATTGCATACAGACTGTTTTGTGAAATTATAAGCAAACATTAAAAATGTCATAACTTTCTTATTTTACATCCAAATTTGATGACAATTTTAGTGTTATGCTGTTGGATTTTTCTGTTTTTATTGAAATCAATTTTTATTGGGTGGACTTGCCCTTTAAGTGCTTTCTTAATTCTCAATTTTTATCACAGTCGAAACCGATGAAGAACGTAATATTTTACTGCGCAGAATCGCGGCGGCAGCAGGAGTGTTTTTCACTCAGGTTCGACAGTGGATCAGAGCCTCTATTGAAAGTCAATTGGAGAATCTTACGTCATCACAACAAAATTCTCTCATTTGTCTCGAAGACGTGAAGAACCGATGCTACGAGGCTGTGGAAGCGTGAGTTTTGTGGCTTTTTTTGTTCTAACCCTTAAGATTAAGAAGTGGGTTCAAGCAAGGAGATATCACTCTAATCTCCTTGGTTCAAGTGTATTCGATACTATGTTTTAAAAGGGCGTGTTAGCGAAATTGGGAGCTTGATAAATACGCACTTTCTCTTTCTCAATTTTCACTCTTTCTTTCAAGAGTCTTGAGTTTAAATAGTTTCAATAAACTTTCTACAGTGCGTCCCACAAAAAACGAAACGGAGATTTATCGATGATTTATCATAACTTAATCACAAATACAATAGACAAATGACCTACCATTGTTAAGCTTAAAATTAGCTTATTTCTCATTCACGCATGAGTGAGCAAAAACAATTTGAAAAGGGGATACCAACAAGTCACTTGGCGGGCTGTATCTGGGTTTCAAAAAGAAAACCACATTTTTAAAAAGTTCAATATCTGCTCTTTAATTTGATACATCAATTAAAGAAAATGGTCAAGAAAAAAGAAAGTTCTGGTTATTTGAAACAAGGCTTGATTTTCAATAATTTCATGAAATGAAGAGCGTTCAAACTCACTCAACACTCCGTTTTGTTGACGATCAGCCATGTTACCGTGCGATAGCTTCTGTGGGAAACCGGTGAAAACACGTTTATTTAATGAAATTATGGAAATACAAGCATTGTTTCGAGGGATCATAACTTTTTTACCTCTTGACCATTTTCTGTGGTTAAGGTATCAAATAAAAGAGCAGATATTGAACTTTTTAGTCATGTGACTTTCTTTTTGAAATTCAGATACCCCCCGCCAAATGAGTTTTTGGCGTCCTTTCTTCGAATTGTTTTTGCTCGCTCATGCGTGAATGACGATGAAAGAGGAGATTCTAAGCTTTACGTTGGTGGGTCATTTGTCTATTGTATTTATGATTAAGTTATGATAAATCATCGCTAAATCTCGGTTTCGTTTTTTGTGGGACGCATTGTATAACGCATACACGCACGCACACATGCGCAAAAAAAAAAATGGGAAGGCTTCAAAAGTGTTATTTGATAGCTTGTGCAATTGCTTGACATACAAAACAAACAACTGACTCTTTCAAAACACCGAAGACATTTTTGTTTAATTCTTGGCGCGATAAAAGTCAAATTTATCATTATTATCATTATTATTATTATTATCATTATTAAACTAATATGAATATGCCATGTGTTAAGTGATGATGTCGAGACGTTTCTCGAATCCACATAACAATGTCCGCACAGGAATAGCTACAAAACCGACTCCAAAACGATGGTTAAATTATTGGTCAGTTTGGAGTCCGGGACCGGAACATAATAAATGGAGATGGAGCAAGAGCAAACACAATCCCCGATTGCCTATAGGTCTTATTAGGAAAGATGCCCTTGTTATGATAATCACTTTTCGCTCCATCTTGGACTGGTAATGTGAGCAGAAGATAGTTCTTACCTTTTCGGGGGCATGCAAAAAAAGTGTGCAACATTTCCTGAAATATGATTAAAATCTATACTCGACTGTGCATGTACATGCACTAATCTGGCATATGAAATAATGAACAACAATATTCCCACAACCGTATTTTCAATTTTTCTTTGTCGGTAACAATCGGGAAAGTGTCAAAATCTTTTTTCACTAAGACCAAATTCTTACATTTTGATGGCAAACGCATCAAATTCTCATCATTGCTGTCATTGATTTTTTCCCTTAGATTTTGCAACAGTGCCGATGTGTATTACACTGAGTGTTGTACACGTGATGTGGAGCAAGGGTTGAAAGTCCAGCTCGCAACGCAAGAAAGGAAAAATGAACAGATGAAACTTCTTTCAAAACACATGACGAATCTCAAGTAAGAATTGATGCAATGCGTCTCAAATGGGTACTCCGGGCTGAAAATAACTATATCTAAATAAAGAGAGTGAAATTCACCGAGAAAAATGCTTCAAATTTCATCAGAATCTGAGAAGTAACGATGTTATTGAATTTCAAAGTTTAGTTTTTTTTTTTTTTGGGGGGGGGGGGTGTAAAATGTGCACGTCGTCATGCACATTCATTACGAGGACTAAGCAGTGAATTTGAGTTTATGAATGGCGCGGGCTAAAATAGCCCCTCCCTCGCGCCATTTTGGTGCTGCTTTTATCAGCACCAGACCAGCCCCATCGTAAAAGTAGCGCGGATCTGCTACAGTTACTTCCGCTTGTGGTGCGGACTATTTTAGTGCGGGCCTGGTGCGGACCAAAGAAAAATGAGTTACTGAAAACGGTATTATACGATTACGGTATACAATATTTTGGTGGTTGGATGGAGGCCAAGTTCTTGTGAAGCCAGGAACACTCTTTTCACAAAACGAAAAAAATGTAGCTTTAAATTTAGACATGAACATTCCAACCTGCACACTCTTGATAATCATTGTTCCGAATAGTAGTATGATTGTCTGAATTAAAATTCCAGGCTATTACAAGCCTCCCTGTATGAATCAAGTAGTAGTGACGTCATAGCATTTTCGCAATCAGCTGGTATTTGAAGCCGATTTGGACTTCCCCAACCACGACTTGCAATAAAGCAAAAAATTATTTTACTATTCATATTTCAAACTTGAAAGATGGTATTTGTACTTTTTTGAACTTTTATATTCCATGCAAAACTTATGCAATTTGTTTAAAGATTTGGTCGTCGTCGGACTACTCATGTAGTGAGCTGAATAGGCCTTTCGTACTTTCGAAGACGATGTTGTCTTTCTTCATTGCTTTTAATCCACATTCAACGTTTAATTCTTCTGTTATTATTATGTCAGTGTTGAATCTTTCCTTTGATTCACGGGCGTAAATCCGGGGGGGGGGGGGTTATATGTACAATCATCCCACCCCCCTACTTTTCAAGACAGAAACTAACTAAACTAAATCATCAAATGATTAATACTACTGTTGATGCGTGGATTCATCTTTAAATGCGATCAAGGTGCCCAATCTGCCCAATTTCGAGTTTTAAAAAGCAAAATTTCTCGCGCGGTCGCTCTGCTCCCGCCCTCAATCAAATCTTACAAGATTTTGGCCCTGACAAAATCCCTACGTTTAGCTTCTTGCCAATGTTATATCCCCTGCATCATTAGAATATACATACGTCCACTTATGAATTGTATGATACAAAATACTTTTAAATATGGTTATGTATTTGATCACAAAACAATCAAAACATCCTTTAAATACACGGGCGTGAATGGGGTGGGGGGGGGGGGTCATATCATTGCATCTCCGTAGAAGCGGGAGACAATTTGTACAATAAATTTATGCATACTCTGTACTTCAAGTTAAGTGTACGATGAGTGACTGACCGATGACTGATCAAATCAATATGCCGTTAATGAAACACAGGCAAGTTAGGAATAACAATGCACGCACTTTACAATTCTATCGTTTATAGGAGACTTTAAATCTCAATGATCCCCTAACAATCTAATAGATATTTCAAATATGAATTTTGTTCAAAATTTTGAATATTTTGCATATCATCTCCCAATATAATCTTAAACATTATTCAAAATCTTTCTTTTCTGCAATATTTTTCTTTTAATTTGCATGCTTATGCTATTTCCAACTTTTTGGAAGTTGTGGCCTTTGATGCCTATTATGATATAGCATCTGGTTATCCCCGATTCATGATTCCTTCTTTTCATTCTCATCTCACCATGGACCAGTGAGCAAATGAATTTTCATTGAACAAAATGTGGAGTATTTAATACTTCTTTGCTCTTTATATTTCTTTCTTCGTTTCTTCTAAAGTTAAATTTATTGATAATTTACCTTTATCAACCTCTTTAATTATATGCACATCATTTTAAACGATTGAAGCAACTTTTTCAAGTCTCGTCCACTACGCTAACTCGCTGCACCTTTCCCACATTATTACACACCCCTTGGAAGACGATTTTTGTCATCATTCTGACTTCCGACTACTAAATGATTACTCGGTCGCTTCGCTCGCTCACATATTAATATTAACTGTTATTCATTACTCTATATCACAAGTCCATAACAATAAAGCCATTGAAAAAAAATGATAGGCCTTTTAATGAAAGATGATCAATTCAATTCATACATATTTACAGTATGTAGGTAAACATTGGTCGTGTTGTGATTATTACCCACCACTTCAAAGAGGTTTTTACACCATTTTGTCTCCCAACTACTGAAAATTTGCTCGCTCGCATACTGACTTCAAGTGCAATTCATTACTTTATAGCCATCAAGAAAATCGTTATAGGCCTTTAACTGAAAGATGGTAGTATTATGTACCTGCATGGTTATAAACCCCCGTATGCATAGCCCCTTGGTGTGTGTGTGTGACGGGGGGGGGGGTCCCTAAAATTTTGAATTTTCAGGTCAATATATTGCTATCACCCCCCCCCCCGCTAGAATTTAAGCCAGTGTTGTGATTGCATGAGATTTTTTGTCAAGCCACTGAAAATTCCAGTTTCGTCGGCCATGTTTGGGAAAATTACAGCACAAAGTGCCTGGCTAAAGGTTACTTATAGGCTACTTAATCCTTAACCTAGGCGTAGATATCTGTATGGTAGGCTCCTTAAAACCCAAGAAAACAACAACAACAACATTAACTGGGCTTTGTGGCATGCATCTGTAACAGCTATGTGGGGAAGTTACAAATTGATGCAGAGGTTCGAGCCCTGGTCACGTCTATCGAATGGTGGCGTTAAAGGTCGGTCCCATACATGCACCGTACGCAGAAATTTTTCGCTGGGGGGCAGCATACGTAAACTTTTCTTGTAAAAACTTGAAAGCGACCGAGCTCGACATTGTGGCGCTTTTGTCTTTTTAAATTATTTTTGAATTATTTCTTGCATACTTTTTGTGAATTTTGTGAGAATTTTCAGTAAAAGAAATGTAAATTTTCAAAATTTCGCTGCGCACGGCCATGACTCCCATATCTGTTTGACACACATCTAAAAATATCACATACACACACCCACCCAAACAATCACACCCTCAACCACATTGAAAGATTGAAGTGGATCAAATACTTATACATACTTCAAAGAAACTTCGAATTGTAAAGCTCAACACAGCTTTGTTATAACGACAAGAGGAAGAAAAACTTTCTAAATTATACGAAACGGATACTCGAAACTACTTTTTCTCTTACTTAGAATACATCAGTTGAATATAATTAGATATTGACGAGGTAAATATAATAATGTATCATATTCTGTGGGAGTCTTTTGTTTTACTACAGGCAAATTTGAAGAAAGTGATATGTCATAATCGTCATTCTCACCTATTAAAAAGAATATTCTAAAAAATGAAAAAATGATACAGAATTACAAACCGACAATGATGTAATGCGCCAACCATTTAGATGTTGGTACAACATGGCGTATATAGGCTATACGGGAAAATGTTAGCCCTTTAAAATATAATTTTGCGATAGATTTTGATATGATATTTAGCATTGATATCATCAGTGGCCTACTGTGAGTCACATCATGGGAGGGGGGAACAAGCAAAAAGTATGTGTCAACACCAACTGAGCGCGCGAAGAGCGCTCAATATCTAGGTATACTTAATATTCTAAAGAGACACTTTAAGGACTGTTGGTAAGAATTCTTGCAATGGGTATATACTGCGTCTTGCTAATCAAATAATGCGAGCGCGAAGAGAAAATCAAAAATTTTGATATTCAGACCTAGGAACGGTAAGTTTTGTAATCATGCTTCGTACGTGTATCACTAAGCTGACACTGAGCTGAAAATTTTGTATATATTTACCATCAAATGGGACACTTTGAGGACACTCTTTAGCAATTTATGAATACCATACGTTATCTCATCAAGGTCGACCAATTCGAGCGCGAAGCGAGCGTCGATTTTTTTATTAGAGAAAACAGGAAATTTCAAGAACATTTGGTAATAATAAAACACAAAAGGGATTACGTATCTAATTAATCTGATATAGTGAGCGCGAGCTGACATTTTTTTATTTACAGGCTTGAAAATAGACATTTTAAGGACTTTTTGTAGGAATTCCTAAGAGCATACGTATTTTAATAATAAAATAATGCGAGAGCACGAAGTGCGAGCTAAAATTGTATATGTAGATCAGAAATAAAATGGACATTTGAGGACTGTTTTAGGAATTCATGATGAGCATACATATTTCACCGATGCAATACTGCGAACGCGAAGCGCGGATTGAACATGTTTTCGATACGAGAGCGGTGTTGGCTCAGTCGGTAACGCGTCTGCCCGTCGAACCAAAGATCGTGGGTTCGAGTCCACCCCGGGCGGATGACTGAAGCCAGTGCGTTGTGTGTAAACGTCTCTCCCATGTTTCATAGATGCAGGCTATGTTACAATGGAAAACACTCCGTCCCTCGGATAGGACGTTAAATGGAGGCCCCGTGTAGAGGAGAGTCACCACCTTTGCACGTTAAGAACCCACTGCACTATTCGTATAAGAGTAGGGGGAAACCCCGGTGTAGTGGTCCACCTGCATTCCCCCCAATCAGTTACATCGGGAGGAGAGACCTGCGGGTCATAGTGATTCAGTTCGCTTTTCGCCTCCCAGGCACAGGTGACGCCAAACAAATAATGATAATAATAAATAATAATAATAATGATACATGTTCAGATTTTAAGTAATCATAAAATAAGATGCGTATGTCACTACATGAAATAATAAACGCTCAAAGCGAGAGGGAAAAAATATTGTCAACATTTCTCTCTTTTTCTTTTCCCGCTATGTCTCTCTTTTCCCCTCTTTCTCTTCTTTCTCCTCGTTTTTTAAGCAGCTGGTGGGGGGAGGGGGGGGGGTGCCCCCTACCGAAGTTACGCCTTCCTGTTTTTTCTTTGTTCTTTTTTTTCTTCTCTTTTTCTTGGTCGTGGAATCTTAAGGGCCTGAGCTCCCAAAGCCAACTCCCATTTGTACTCTTGGGATAACAGGTAGAAAATAGTACATATTTTCGAAGACAATTTCGTCTTTGAAATACATTACTTTTAAATCCAATTTATACCTTTTATGAATAATATGGTTTCTTAAACTTTACAATTTACATCTTGGTACAAGGAATTTTTTTTAAAAACATCATTATGAGTATCAATCATCAGCATGATCAGTGAGTTTCCTTTTGCTAGTAATACTTCAGTCACAGTCAGTGTTCACTTTCACCACTGTTTCTTTTTGGGGGGTCATTTCTATTTCTACTTTCAGGGAAGAGGCAGGTCATATCCGTGGCAGATACAACATGGACGACAAAGAACCAATCGACAGTGATGGTATTCGAGAAGACTCCAGATGAGGAATGAGTTAATAACCGACTGAAGTAGGATGGAAAATAGGAGAAAGTAGTCGGAAGGAAGAATGAATAGGCCTCATTAATACTTAAGTCAATATGGAAACTTATATAATTCATCAAAGTGATAAATATAAATGGAAAGAGGGGCGACAACATGATCACAGCACGGCAATTAGAACGGTATTCATATGCATATCCCATTATTGTTACAAACACACAAACACAACTTCCACATTCGAATGTGTATATTCCCTTATTCTGTGTAAATATTAGCATTTCTTCCTAAAGGAAATATTGACATATCACAATGATATTGCCATTCTATTGACGTGCTTCCCTTTTTAAAAGCATCATAATTATCATTTTAATATATAATGACATCCTTACTTTAGATGTTTTTGAGAGTGTATACTTTTCATATCGGGTTTCTCATTTTAAATAACTATAAATTATCAATCTTTGTAATATGAAATGTATAATTGTCAACCATTTTTATCTTTACATAATCCGACATTGTAAAATATACAATACGGTTGTAATGAAAGATTGAATTGTATTGAAATTGAAAAAGTTGTATATTGTCAATGACCAAGGGTCAGACGTATATAAAATACATATTGTTGTAATGTTCCCCCATGGGTTACACTTCGTAATTCCGAAGGTTCGTAATTCTGAAACACGTAAATTGCCTATACCTCGATGTTCGTTAATCCGAAAACGCAAAAGGGTTCGTTAATCCGAACATTTGTGGCGTTATTCCGAAGGTTCGTTATTCCGAAGGTTCGATAATCCGAAAACGAAATTAGGTTCGATGTTCCGAAGTTTCGTTAATCCGAAAACGAAATAAGGTTCGTTGTTCCGAAGGTTCGTTGATCCGAAAACAAAATAAGGTTCGTTGTTCCGAAGGTTCGTTAGTCCGAAAACGAAATAAGGTTCGTTAATCACTTCGTTTTCGGACTAACGAACCTTCGGAATTACGAACCTCATTTCGTTTTCGGATTAACGAACCTTCGGAATTACGAACCTCACTTCGTTTTCGGACTAACGAACCTTCGGAATATCCGAACCTTCGGAATAACGAAGCTTCGGAATTACGAATGTATGCGCCCCATGTACCTGCGTACTATGGAGAATCGATTATCATTGTGTCTTATAATAATACTTATCTTAATCAGTCTTTGATCTTTTGATAAGACAACGGCTAGATGTAATAGTCTTTATTTCCTCATCTTTGTTTCTGAATCCAACCTCTCCATATGAAATTATTAATCTTTGCCATTAACTTAAATCATATAAAGCAACATGCCCAGATGATGTATTAACTTCTGTTTTGAAAAAATGTATACACTTTTTTGTTGAATCTTTGTGTTGTATTATAATTAATCTCTTGTATCAGGAGTATATCCCAAAAACTTAAAATTGCCAAAGTTATTCCTTCATATAAAAAAGGTCCAGTTGATTGTAAAGAAAATTATAGGCCCATTGCACTTTTATCTACTTATTCAAAATTACTCGAAAGAATTATGTATAAAAGAATTTATAAATTCTTATCAAAAAATAATCTGCTAGTTTCAGAGCAATTTGGCTTCTGGAAAAAAACATTCTACTTCTTTAAGCATATTACATATTACAGATTATATATCACGTAAATTTGATGAAGGTAAATTTTGCTGTGGGGTTTTATAGATCTTTCCAAAGCATTTGACACCATCGACCATCACATACTGCTTGAAAATTTGTATTATTATGGTATAAGAGGTGTATCTCTTAAATGGTTTAGTAGTTATTTATTTGAAAGGAAACAGTATGTGATGGTCGATGGTGTAGCATCCAATTTCTCATATATAAATACTGCTGTTCCACAAGGATCTGTGTTTTGGCAACTGTTATTTTTGTTATATATAAATGACATTTATATACATACTTTAAATATTATCAAATTTTCATTATTTGCTGACGATACTGCTGTCATTTCATCTCACAAAGATATAAATATTCTGATTTGTAATATTAATGTTGAATTTTTAATAGAGAAACTAAGTGAATGGTATATTTATAACAAACTCTTTTTCAATGCTGATAAAACACATTACATAATATTTCATTCCAAACAGAAAAAAGTTTCTTGTCAAGTTTACCCTGTGAATATTAAAAATGATATTCTTAAGAAATCTGATATTGTAGAATTTTTAGGCATCAAACTTCATGAATCACTATATTGGTCTCACCACATTTCTCATGTTTGTTCTAAAATCTCAAGGGGGGGGGGGGGTTGGTATTATCACACACTTTAGAAACACACTGTGAAAACATATTTTATTAACTATATACAACAGCATTATATTACCACATATCAATTATTGTAATATGATATGGGGCAACTCTTACAAGACACACCTATACAAAATTCATATTCTTCAAAAACGTGCTGTCCGTATAATTACTCATTCTAACTACATGACACCAAGTACTCCTCTGTTTTGTGACCTGAAATGTTTGCCAGTTTTTTATCTTGTTACAGTAAACCATTTAATATTTATGTTCATTTTTCATAAAAAAGATCTCCCATTAATACTCAATTAAAACAATTTCTTTTTATCATTCCTATGAGACCAGAAACAAATCAAAATTTCTTATTACTTTTGCACGTACCTCATTAAACCAACATGCAATAAGATTTCAGGGTGTTCATGATTGGAATTTGTTACCTTATGTTGTGAAAAATTCTTCAACTTTAACGAGATTCAAATGTTTATGTAAACAATTATTGTTTAAAGGTATGATGTGCACTGAGTAGAGGGCATTCTTTCTCCCTCTCGATCTCTATCCTCCCTCTTTCTTTCTCCCTATCTCTCCTTTTCTTTTTCTCTCCCGCTATCACTTCCTTTCTTTCTTACTCTTTGACTTTGTTAACTTCTCAATGTTCTGCATATGGGTGTGTGTTGGTATGTTGTGTGTATGAGGCATGTTTTCTTTAAATCTGTTTTACACTTTAAAAATGCATGGACCTATTAATAGGTCCATGGAAAATGTAAGATCTGTTTTGTTTTGTAAATTATTGTACAGGGCCCCATCCTCGCAAGCTATGCTTTTCTTGGGGTCTTTCCGATTTCTATTTATGAATTTTGCATGTATTTATTTTGATTGAGTTTTTAATGGAAAATAAATGAACTGAACTGAACTCCTCAGATTTTGGCCAGTCTTGATATGTTTGCACACTAACTTCTATTCACACTTTGCCTTTACTCTGTCATTTATTTCATGCAAATGCGTTATGTTAAGTTTGAAGACTGCGGACTCGTTGATTATTGTGTATATAATGATAATTATGTCTTCCTGTGATCTTGGGTTACGATGTTAATATTCTGTAGGTATATAACATGTAAATTATTATTACTGCTTACCTGATAGAATTTCAAATTGGATAGTCGACAAAAGGTTACATCCCGTCCTATCGATTTAGGACGTCATGAGAGATGCTTGTATATTTCATTTGATCTGTTAAGATGAAAACAGTAGGGAAAAAACAAACCAATAGGCGTATCAGTGTCATTGTCCAGTGATTACAAGCACACACGAATGATTAAAGTTTGGTTTAAAAGGCATGTGATTGAAATATGCATGACCTGTTAAAAAATGCTGTCTTTCTTGTCATTTTGTTGTAGTTCTCGTACAATTACTTTTCATGATAAAGCGCCTGATCTAAACTACGTGGGGGAAGTTACATATCAATGCAGAGGTTCAAGCCCTGGGGTGGTATTCTGAAAACGTTTTTCTTATCTTTTGTTCTTATCTTTTTCTTATCTTGCTTTCCATCCTATGCTGAGCGCGTAAATTTATCACTCGCTCATATAATACAAAAGTGCGCTAAAAATAAAAGAAATCTTTTTAATTTCTTCTTTTTCTTTTCCTTTGTTTGATATATTCTTCATCTTTCCTTTTTATTTTCCCTTTTCGTTTTTTTTTCTGTGTTTCATTTATTCTTCATCTTTCTTTTTTTATTTTCCCTTTTCGTTTTTTCCCCTTTCTTTTTTTTCTTTACTTGCGCTGAAGGCGATGGTAATACGCTGAGAGTACGACGATGCCACTTTCTTGCGACGATTCGAGGCAGATGTGATGCGCTGCTTCTGCGATCAAAGCGATCGTACAACGAGGCTCATACGCTAATTAGGACCTCGGTACGGTGGTGCTACGAATGAAGCGATTATGTTACGTTCATGATGGGCTCTTGAAACGATTTCAAGCAATCGGCATACTAATCGCGGCACATGACACATTTTTCAGTCGATTGCCAACCTCCAACCAACATGGATGTCCAGAATTTGGTTGGACTTATACATCTTGGCATTCTAAAAGAACATCAGTTAAAAGTTGAATGCGAGGACAAAAGAAGGAGGAGGCCAAAAAGATACAGGGTCCGATCCTGGCTGTCACCTAAGTCATAATATACAATATTTTTACAATTTCATTCAAAAGAATTTTTAATTTTTGATGTCGATGAGCCTAATAGTTAATATGAGGGATGCATCCAGAATTTCATAAAAGAGCATAAAAATCTTTGATATTCTGTTTATTTTTTTCCACAAAGTTTGTCACTCAAAAATATTTGGTAAATTCCTTTCAAATTTGCTGACAAGAAGTAGTCTACTGATGTGAGAGCACTCATAAAAAGGGAGGGGGAGGGGGGCTGTGGAGCCGTGATATGTGCAAACGCCGGGATATGTGCAAACAACGGTATATGTGCAAAATTTCGCCGGGATTTGTGCAAACAACGGAATTTGTGCAAACGCCACGCCGGAAAATGTGCAAATCTGTCAAAATGTATCAACGGCATCTGTTCAAACGTGACGACGGGATATGTGCAAATGAACAATTTTCACGGGAAAAGTGCAAACCTCCGGGATATGTGCAAATTACTGTTTTTATCCATATTAAGGATATTTCTCATGAAATGTTTCATAACATTACTGTTAAAATGAGAAACATGCCTGCATAAGGGAGAAGCTACAGCTAGTGTCATCGGCAATGAAACGCTTTTCAGAGAGGCAGTGGGGGGGGGGGGGCACCAGGCTTAGTGGACATTTGCTCTGGCGACAATTGCTCCGATGTAAATTCTAAACATTAAGCGAAACATAAAAGCTAACCTCCAAAACTAAATACACCCTAATCGTAATCATGACAATATTCTGAACCAAGAACTCTATCACAATCCTAACACTAATCCTATGCCTTCTGAGATATTAATTGTCGCAATTTTCGCAGGAGTATATGTCGTGTCACCTTAAAGGAACATTTAGTACTGTTTCGAACACTGCATGGGGCAATTATTAAAGGGGATGGGAGAGGCAAGCATGATTTCCACTGATACTCACATTGAACTTGATCTGTTGATTTCATTTCCAGATTTCATCAGAAGTTGTCGAATTTCTTTAAAATTTAATTATAAACCCAAAATGTCTTGATTACTATGCCATTTGATATTAGTTTTTTATGAATCTATGAACATTCAAACAAGACATTGTTTCCTATCTCTTTTAACACACCCAAAGTGACGCCAGCTTGTGTAATATCAGCCACATGTGTAAAAACACTGTACCCACTAACGTATATAAAAAATATTTCCCACACAATCATGTCATACTAGCGCACTTTACCAACAAGAGGCATTAATTTCGAACTATATACCCACAAATGCGATGCACTTTACTCTCTAAATGAAATATTTTTAGGTTGCAATTCATACACCTCGATTTTACAACGAATGTTCCATACGATATGAATGCAGGGGCTGCGATCCGGGGGGGGGGGGGGCAGGGGGTTCACAGTGCCCCCACTTTTTGAAGCACTAAACAGTTTTCCCTTTTAACCCAATAACGTTGCCCCTTTCATCTTAGAAGGACCTGTTTTATGTGTTAAAGTGTGCCCCTTTACCTTTTTTATAAATATAAGTGCACATTCTCGTATCAGATAAGTTTCCATTCCTTAAAACCGCTCTTTTCATGCCCTGTCATTGTCCGTTTTCCTTATTTCGCGTTCTTATCCCTTCTAAAAGTGCATATTTAAATAATAAAAATCCTTTTAAATTGTTCCTCTCGCCCCTTTAACCCTATCTTGGCCAGGGGGGCTCGGAGGCCCCCCTCCCCCCTCAACGAGTCGCGCGATATTTTCGTCGCGCAAAATTTTTTGACCGCGCTGCTCGCTGACTTTTTACTTTCAAGTCTTCCGCACCTTTTGAGACCAATTTTGCGTCACCCGGGTACGCGGTTCCGAAGTTACGCAATGTTACGTAAGTGCATCTCAGACCAAAAATTGCTCAAAAACGTGATTTCGTGTACAAAGTCAATGTAAATTGTGTTTTGAACCAAAAATCATAAATGTATGATTATTTTTAGTTTTGCACGCCTAAATGTATGTATTTTATGCTGTTTATGATCTTAGAAGAGTCCCCAACGAATTTCATTGAAAAAAAACAATGAAAAACAAAAGGTCCAAAAAACAAAGAAATACATACATAGGAAATTGATCTGATATCACGATTTTTTCATGTACACTTGCTAAGAACATCACAAAGGGTTTCTATGCCAAAAATTAGAACATTTGGAGCTTTATTTACGGAGTTAGAGGAAAAAGTATGATTTTGCATACTAATTACGCATAAATTAGCATAATTACGTAATAACGATTTGCATGAAATAAATTACTATACAATTTTGTAGATTATATCCCAGACAACATGCGTGCCAATTTTCGGTGCGATCGCGCGGTCGACGGCCGAGATCTCAAGGGGGGGGGGGGGGGGCCTGGGAGGCCCCCCTCCCCCGGCCATATGAATTCCAAAAATACCCCGACCTAGATAGGGTTAAGTTGCCCCTTTTCAGAGTGAAATTCTTCTTCTGTAGTGTGTATATTTTCACCTTTGATCAAGTGCCCCATATGATTATTCTGATAAATGTCCCTTCTCTTCTGGTTTGTTCAAATGTCCAATTTGCTAATATAAGGTATATGTATTTGCAATTAGCGTCCTTTCTTTTATGCAGGGGCATCTGAGCAGAGGGAGAGGGGGGGGGCACTTGCCCCCTTAAGAAATGGACCTCGTTCCATGGACTCAAAAAGTTTTCAATACCAAGAAAAAGAAAAGAAGAAAAGGAAAGAAAAGTGGTGAAATATGATAGTGTTCTCTATGTCAAAATCTATCACAAATGTTTGTTTTTTTCATTAAAAGTTTCAAAATTTTGCTCGCTCGCTCGCTCGCAGCTTTAAAGAAATTTTGCCCCACACGCCATGTTTGCCCCACTCAATCATTTTGCTCATTACCCTACTAGGGTACATTATGCTATTTTGTTTTTAAAAAAGTTTTTTGTTTCAAGTGCCCTTTTCTAAAAGAGGAAGTGCCCTTTTTCGCTGTGCCCTCCCCTCCCCTATCAATTTTGCTCTGCCGACTCATGCTGGTAGTCTCCTTTTCCAGACCCAATGCGACCTTACCCTACAAGATGAAGGTTATTAGTCTACTTTTTAATACTCAGTCTTGGCCATATATTCTTCCAAACAACAGGATTAACGCTATACCTGGACTAGCTAAGCGTAGTCTTTACTCAAAACCCGGTAGTTAAAAAGAGAAATAAACTTAACAATTTAAACCTCACCATCTTCTAAACCATTGCCATGTCATCAAGCATATGGATATAGAGTTATTATTTTCTCCAGACCCAGTCATTTGAAAAAAAAAATCAAGAATCTTCGAAACGTCAATCCCGTCATCTTCAATACTAAGAACCTGTAATGTAGCACATGGGTATACAGCGTAATCATACAGTGGGTGTACAGTGTAGTTTTTTAAATAAATGGATATGGAGTAAAGGCTATGCTATAGGTACCCGTGCTTTGTTATACTTATAGACTATTAGTTTGGAAGATGATGGGGTCTTACTATTTAAGTTTTTTTTTAATCACCAGGTTTGGAGTAAAGACTACACTCTATATCCATTTTTTTCCCACAGATATGAGACGGTGGGGTCGTCAAATTGAAGATCTCCTAATTTTTTTAATAACAGCGTCTGGGGTAAAGACTGCGCTCTTATATCCATGCTTTCTTACGGGGTCTTATTTTTAAAGATTATAACATAATTTTTTTTAAACGGGTCTGGAGTAAAGACTACGATATGTACCCTTGCTTTATAACGGAGTCTTAGTCTTGGGTCTTAATTCTGAAGGTTTTTTAATCAAAGGTCTGGAGAAAAGACAACGCTTTATATCCATCTTTTTCACAGGAATGAGACTGTGGGGTCTTGAAAATTTGTTTAAATAAACGGGTCTGGAGAATTGAGAATACGTTATATACACGTTATAACAGAGTCTTAGTAGTGGAAGGGGCTTAAATAGTTTTGAATTTGTTTAATCACCCGGTCTGGAGCAAAAACTACACTTTAAACCCAGTAACCACCGATAGCTCAGTTGGTAGAGCGGAGGACTGTAGATGATTGATGATTAACCTTATGTCGCTGGTTCGAATCCGGCTCGGTGGATGTGGTTTTTTTGGCGCAAATATTCACTACTGAATGACACGAGCCGTATAAGCTAAAACAACAACTTATTCGATAGGAATGAGACGGTGAGCTATTAAATTAGATTTTTTTTTTATTGATACAACAAGGTCTAGGGTAAAGACTACATTCTATATTCATTTCTACAAGGTATTAATTTGGTAAACGGTGAGGTGTTGCAGTTTTTTTTTTAATTATTTTTGAATGGCTATGCTCCTTATGTATGCTTTAGTACAGGATCTTAGTTCAGAAGGATCTTCAAATGATTAAATGACCGGGTCTGGAGCATTAAAAGACTACACTCTACATCCATGTTATTCCAAACGATAGTGGGTCTTCAATTTAAGGTTGGTGCCCCCCCCCCCCCCCCCCGCCGCCTCTCTGAAAAGCGTTTCATTGCCGATGTCATTGTAGCTTCTCCCTTATGCAGGCATGTTTCTCATTTTTAACAGTAATTTTATGACTGAAACATTTCATGAGAAATAGCCTTTCTATGGATAAATGCAGTGATTTGCACATATCCCGGAGGTTTGCACTTTTCCCGTGAAAATTGTTCATTTGCACATATCCCGTCGTCACGTTTGCACAGATGCCGTTGATAAATTTTGACATATTTGCACATTTCCCGGCGTGGCGTTTGCACAAATTCCGTTGTTTGTACAAATCCCGGCGAAATTTTGCACATATACCGTTGTTTGCACATATCCCGGCGTTTGCACATATCACGGCTCCACAGGGGCACAATGCCAGAATCTCCCTAAAGATTGCCTTTCCCAATCAATACATTAGTGATCGAATCATTAACAAAATTTGATGTTGTCTACTGTCACTGTGGTTAGAATTCAATTTATTTTCAAAACATAATCAATTTATTTATTTCTGCAGAGGTAACCCATTTCGTCATCAAGACATGTGAGCGTCTTTTTTCTCTTTCCAGCTGGCTCAGCAGTAAGATTTTCATCCTCCTCCTGTACCCCCTCCTCTTCCTCCTCTACCTCCCCCTCCTCTACCACCATCATAACCCCTTGATCTTCTTCTTCGACCGCCGGCCTAAGAGGGGTAGCTTGGGCAGCTTTCCCTTTTTCTGGGAGGTATGTTTGAAAACGCCGTGGTATCGCCTCGTAATCTGTTGCAAATATGATAACCCGCCACCATCGGCACGGCGTTTTATAGCAACGCGGATGGTTGTTGCGCAATCGCTGCCCAGTCATCAGCGGCGCAGCAAAAGCGCAACGCAAACGCCTATAGCGGGCTGAGAACGTGTGCCACATGCCACCCAAAGAAGGAAGCGTCGTGGTGGAAGATGTGTGAAGCGTGTCGAGCGCAAGGCAGTCGCCTTGTAAACGGAAGCAGCGTAGCAGAATTGTCTTGGGAACGGGCCTGAAAACCACGGGCGATCGGTGCCGCTTTTAATGCGCTTATACTACGCTTTATGCGTTGGGGCTCCGTTACAGCTACGAATATGTCGTTTGTAATACGCTCATGACTAGATTGTGATGCGCTTTAGCACCTCCGCGATCTCGCTACGTAAGTTTTGTTGTGGCGACCATAAAGATGGTGGCGATCCTTGCCGCTTCAGAAAAGATCAAGGTTAGACGGAGAAGATTGAAAAGATCAAGGCACGATCAAGCTACGTTATACCACGCTTTGTCGATTTTTGACGATCGCAGTGGAATCGCCATCTAGTGAGATGGGGATTCCACGAACCATTATTAAATGTCGTGGGTTCGAGTCCACCGTAGACGAATGGCTGAAGCCTGCGTTGTGTGTGAAACATATCCATCGTTCCATAGAAGCACGGCTATATTACAGTGGAAAACATTTTGTCCCTCGGATATGACATCAGGCCCCGTGTAGAGGAGAGTCACCACCTTTTGCACGTTAAGAACGCACTGCACTCAGAGTACGGGGAAAATCCCGGTGTAGTGGTCCACCTGCACTCCCCCAATCAGTTATATCGGTAGGAGAGACAGTGATTCAGTTCGCCTTCCGCCTCCCTGGGACTATAATGATAACTCCAAACAAATAATGATAATAAGAGTATATCGCTGAACAGGGGCGGTGGAACGTAATTTCGATTGGGGGGGGGGGGAAGCAAAAAAGGGCACTTATATTTCAAATGGGCATATTGGATATTTTCACCATGAGATTATCATCTGCATGAAATAGTTGTGTGTTTTTCAGTAATGAAGTTGAGCACAGCTTTTTTTAAAAGTGATTTCTGATTGATAGGATTACATATTCAGGCTTTACTTTTACCTGCTTGCGATCATGATCGGTTTGAACAAATTTTCAAATCTAAAGTTGTGAAATTCACTGTTTGGTCAGTTATGGCGCTAATTACTACACTCTAAAAAATGTTGGGCAACATACGGTCCACACAACAATTGGTTAAAACTTTATCCAATTCTGGGTAGTTTTCAACCAATACTGTGTAGTTTTCACCCAAAGCACATATTATTGGTGTAAAACTACCCAGAATTGGATAAAGTTTTAACCAATTGTTGTGTGGACCGTATGTTGCCCAACATTTTTTAGAGTGTATAAAACTGGCATCCTTGTGAGATGTTATGAGCGCGAAACGCGAGCTCAAACGTTCGGAGATTTCGTGTGATCGACTTGAAAATTAAACATTCCGAGCAATGTCTGTTATTTTGAAAAAAAAACGTGTATCTAACTAAAGATTTGACGCGAGCGCGAAGCGCGAGCTGAAATTTATAATATACTAACAAGAAAAGGAACCTGATAAGGACTGCATTTAGTGACTGATGAATAGGATACACATCTCATTAATCAAATCGTGCGAGCGCGAAGCATGAACTGAAATATTGCGATATTCCTACCTGAAAACTGGACATTCTAAGCATTCGTGTGACCAAGAACAGAATAAGTACCTTACTAAACAATAGTTGATGCGAAGCGCGAGCCCAAAATTTTGTGATTTGCTAATCTAAAATGTATTAAGTTTTACTTTAAACAAGGGTATTTCATTTTGAATAAGGGCACATTTCATTTTGAACAAGGGCATTTTTTTCCTACGGGGAATTTTGGGGGCACTTTGCCCCCCGGTACCACCGCCCCTATCACTGAACAGATGTATCTACTATCTTACAAAGCAAATAATGTAAGTGAGTGTAAGCTGAAATTTAGGTTGATAGTGATCGGGAAAATTCATGAACAGAATAGGGCCTACGTATTCCATTAAACGGCCAAATGCAAGCGCTGCATGATATTATACTATATTATGATATTATAGTGCACGGGGATTACCGGGTGTGTTTGCCATAATTAATGTGTCTGGGATGGTGATTGGGAAGTGTTGGACTATCATCAAATGCACAATTCACACGAATTCCAAAATAAGATTTTTTTCACTAAAAAAGTACTTTCCAGTCAACGTGGGGGAGGGGGGAAGTAAAATGCCCAGTTTTCCAAGCCCCTCGCCTGTTGAAGCCCACGCATATTCAAATTAATGTACATTAATGTAATAGTTTCGATGATAGATGTACTGTTGGGCCTATAACTGATGTAAAATATATGTATATTGTTGTAGGTTCATTTGCAAATTTCAGAGTAACGTTGTCATTATTTTATCTTACTATGTCGTACGATTTTTTAAATGAAAAGAAGATAGCGAGTGAAAATTTTGACTTCTTAAAAAAAAAAAAAAAATGAAATTATTTGATAATTTTTTACTATTTTCCTAAGTTTTTAATTTTCATTTATCCCTTTATGCCCCCATGAAACTTTGCTTCTCCAGGCCGCCATCTATAAGCCCGTGAGTGAGCGGATGGTGTATACCTTTTTATAAGGATGTGACTGTATATGATAATGGGTGCCCTTGCATGTATGTGTATATAAACAAGTGGAATGCCTCTGGCCGTCTCACCTGCATCACGCGATTCAATATAGCAGCAGTGCTGATTTTGAAAACTACTATAACTCGCACAAGATGTTCAGTGATACTTGGTTACTCTTATTTCCACGTTTTATGAACTAGACCAATACACTTATAGAGATATGATGGCAATTCAACAAATACCCCCAACGTGGCCAAAGTTCTTTGACCTTAACATGACCTTTGACCTTGATCATGTGACCTGAAACTTGCACAGGATGTTCAGTGATACTTGATTACTATTATGTCCAAGTTTTATGAACTAGACCAACACACTTTCAAATTTATGGCTGTAATTCAACAAATACCCCAATTTGGCCAAAGTTCATTGACCCTAAATGACCTTTGACCTTGATCATGTGACCTGAAACTTGCACAGGATGTTCAGTAATACTTGATTACTATTATGTCCAAGTTTCATGAATCAGATCCATAAACTTTCAAAGTTATGATGGTAATTCAACAGATACCCCCAATTCGGCCAAAGTTCATTGACCCTAAATGACCTTTGACCTTGGTCATGTGATGTGAAACTCATGCAGGATGTTCAGTGATACTTGATTAACCTTATGTATAAGTTTCATGAACTAGGTCCATATATTTTCTAAGTTATGATGACATTTCAAAAACTTAACCTTAGGTTAAGATTTTGATGTTGATTCCCCCAACATGGTCTAAGTTCATTGACCCTAAATGACCTTTGACCTTGGTCATGTGACATGAAACTCAGGCAGGATGTTCAGTAATACTTGATTAACCTTATGGCCAAGTTTCATGAACTAGGTCCATATACTTTCTAAGTTATGCTGTCATTTCAAAAACTTAACCTCAGGTTAAGATTTGGTGTTGACGCCGCCGCCGCCGTCGCCGTCGCCGTCGCCGCCGCCGTCGCCGTCGGAAAAGCGGCGCCTATAGTCTCACTCTGCTATGCAGGTGAGACAAAAAACTATAGAAAACTCAGTTGTGTCTTGTAGCCCATGTCAGCACCCCCACTGAAAAAAATCTTTCCCAGGGCCCTGGTCTCTAGATCTTAATAGACTCCGATCTATACTGTGTCAGCATGGAACGTATTAAACGTCAGGCACAACACAAATTATCGTCAATGCGCAGAACATGCACGTAAAGTGTCTGTGTAAACGCGTGTTGCAATCGGGGAGTAAATTCTAAATTAAGTCCACGCGCATGCGTACTCTTATTGCGAAGGCGCAAGTCATGAATATACGACGCCCCCCCCCCCCATGTTCCTCTTATATGCGGCTAAATTACTTCCAAAAATAAAAATCATTCTCAATGAAATGTATGGATTTAGGAATTTCATCTCATGTTCTAACTTCCACAATAAAAATTCATTGGTCTCGCTTCAGTGGTTTTGAATACACAACCTATTATGTAACAATGGTGCTTTTCAGCCCATTCCAAGTTTGCATGCGTGCAGCAATGCTGTGTGTTCTGCACTTTCTCGCATATCAACCCCTTTTGACCATTCTGATTCTGACCAAGGAATTCCTTGATCTAACCAGGGAAATCTCAATGATCTAACCAGGCTCATCAAATCACAACCTTGAGCACATGTTTATAAGGGCAAACAGTATTCGACAGTTCATTTCATGTTTGATAACGGGAGATGCACAGTGATTGACAGTGGCGTAACTAAGGGGGGGGGCATGGGGGGCACGTGCCCCCCCCCCCATCGGCTGACCCCAAAAAACGGGGAAAAGAAGAAAAAGAGGGAGAGAGGAAGAGAAACGTAGTGGGAAAGTAGAAATTATTGTTTACTATAATGTTATATTCTATTATTAGTATGTTATATTACGTTATATTACATAAGAAACATTTTTTCATAACTTTATGAAACAAAATTTGCTCAGGGCCTATGTCTTCATTGTTCATGGTGCTCGCACTGTCTGTTTAACGAGATATATAATAATGTTGTACTAAAACCTCCTGTTTTCAAGTCAATATACACCAAATATATTTCCTCGCATTTCGATATATTATTGTTTTATGTTAAATAGTATGCTTCTTTTTCATGGCTACTTAAAGTGATTGCCCCATTTTAAGGTCTTAATATAAAATATTTCCTGTCCGTGCTTACGTTCGCATTAGTAGATTGGTGAGGTATGTCTGCTCTCCATGAATTCCTAGAATCAGTCGTTATAAAATGTCCCCTTTTTTATCTGAATATCAAAAATTTTCAGCTCGCGCTTCGCGCTCACATCATTTGGTTAGTGAAATACTATGGTATCTGTGAATTCTTACAAACAAGCCTTAAATTGCCCCTCTTCAACTCTGAATTTCTTACATTTTCAGCTTGCGCTTTGCGCTCGCAATATTTAATTAGTGAGATGCATATGTTAATAATCATGATTACAATGACTACAAGTGCTTCATGTGTTTAGATGCAATTTTAACAAAATCAGCAAGCGCTTGGAACTCGCATTAGATGACTATGGTGAGATATGGATTCCTAAAATATAGTCCTTAAAATCTCCGTTTGGGCTCAGTATATACAAAAAATTCAGCTCGCGCTTCGCACTCGCATTGTTTAGCGAGACAGGTACGCATCATGATTACAAAAATTTGATTATAATGTCCCTTTTTATAGGTCTGATAAAAAATTTAAGCTCGCGCTTCGCGCTCGCATTATTTGATCACTGAGATACATATCCGTTTCATGGCACTGTCCTTAAAATTTCTCTATCAGGTCAGTATACCTGGCAGCTGAGCGCGCTTCGCGCGCTCACTAAGTGACTCAAAATTTTTGCTGGTGCCCCCCCCCCCAATGCCGTGACCCACGGTACGCCACTGATGATTGACATAACGGGTCATGTCTGTTCCATGGCTAATTCCAACAATACTGGGTTTTTTCTTTTTATTACTTTTTTTTTGGTTAATAAGCTTCTGAGAGAGGTCAAGTTAATTCATGTAACTTTTTAAAGACACAATTCTCTGGTAAAGTTCCTTCTCGCAAAGTGTGATTAACTTGTGGATTCCTCTTTATTTTTCAGCGGATTTTACACATCCATCATTCACATTTTCTTTCAAGTTGGTGCACTGATTATCAACTATTAAACTTAATTTGTTATGTTTCTTGTCCTTCTTAACATGCCCCAGTTTATGATTTGATGAGCCTGGGTATGATTGGGGAAATGTCCCTGCTCAGATCCTGGATGTATAATTGGGGGTTAACATGCCAAAGACAATTTAGAAATACATCGATGCTGCAAACTTGGAATGGGCTAAAATGAACCACTGTAACGTAACAGAGTGTGTATTTAAAACCGCTGAAGCGAGACAAATTAAATTTTCATAAAAGTTAGATCATGAAATGAGGTTTCAACTCATGAACATTTATTTGAGAATACTACTACAGTTTAGAATCAAGTCAGCCTTACGTCAGAGGGACATTTTTGGGACGCGCTGTACATAACATTTAGACTTAGGGTCCGTTACTGAAGTGGGACAAATAATTTCGCTTCCCGCTGGCCCCGCATACATTCGTAATTCCGAAGGTTCGGTTATTCCGAAGGTTCGTATTTCCAAAGGTTCGTAATTCCGAAGGATCGTTAATACGAAAACGAAATAAGGTTCGTAATTCCGAAGGTTCGTTAGTCCGAAATCGAATTGAGGTTCGTAATTCCGAAGATTCGTTAATCCGAAAACAAAATAAGGTTCGTTACGAAATTACGAACGTTCGGAATATCGAACCTTATTTTGTTTTCGGATTAAAAGCACCTTCGGAACAACGAACCTTATTTCTTTTTCGGATTAACGAACTTTCGGAACAACGAATCTTATTTTGTTTTCGGATTATCGAACCTTCGGAATAACGAACCGTCGGAATAACGCCACAAATGTTCGGATTAACGAACCCTTTTTCGTTTTCGGATTAACGAACATCGAGGTATAGGCAATTTACGTGGTTCGGAATTACGAACCTTCGGAAATACGAAGTGTAACCGCTGGCCCACACCTAATGGAATGTTGACAATACATTATGACATGTATTGTAATTATTACTTTGGCTGGGGAAAAACCAAGGCGGGGAAAACCAAGGCGGGGAAAACCATAGAGATATGGGGAAATCCATGGGACGGGGAAAACCCAACGCACGCGCAATTCCATTGTTAGACGATTCCATGCTAGAAAAAAATCAGCCATTTTCACAACACTTTCAAACGAGGAACTTCAATTTGTTTGGTTGTAATATTAAAGTACTACTGAGTAGTCATATAAGAAAATAAAAACCAACATAAATATGTTTTCTATTGATGAATTATTCAATGCAATTCGGTTTATTAGATATAAATTGGAATACAATGCTGTAGTCCGAAGACTAATTGTGCAGTTTTTACAGTGAATATTATTTATCATTTATATTATTTAAGGCTTTTTTTGTAGGAATTCATTAAAACCATACGTATTTTCACCAACCAAATGATGCGAGCATGACGCGCCAGCTAATCTTTTTTATATTCAGACCAAAAGAAAGGGATTGGGTTAGTGTTAAGGCAAGTGTGAAAAAATATATTTGGTGTATATTGACTTGAAAACGGAATATTTTAGTGTCATTTATCCCAAAATCATGAATCAACGTTCCAAAGGCGCTCGATCGTACAAAACACCCCCCCCCCACACACACACATAGGTATATTATATATATATATATATATATATATATATATATATATACATATGTATATATGACTCATGAGATACAGACATGTATCTCACCAACAAATTAATGCGAGCGCGAAGCGCGAGCTGAAATTTTTAGTATACCCACCTTAAAACAGGAAAAGCGTACCTGTTTAGGACTGTTTGTATAGTAACTCATGAGGAGGATACATATCTCACTACACAGATAATGCGAGTGCCGAGAGCAAGCTGAAATTTATTTATATTCTGACCTGAAAGCTTGATATTCTAAGCATTTTTGGTACCAATGATTAAGATTGGTATCTAAAAGAACAAATCTCTCTCTAAAAGCTCGCATCTCTAAAGAGATGCGAGCGCGAAGCGCGAGCTGAAAATTTTTGATATTTCGATCTGAAAAAATGACAGATTAATGGACGTTGTTTTTGAAGAACAAGATATATATCCAACAAAAGATTATTACAAATCGAAGCGGGAGTTATTTTGAGGGTTAGAACTGAAAACGGGACATTCTATCCACCTATTAAATCATGGAAAGTATGGGTTTTTGCTACAGAAATGATGCGAGCGCGAAGCGCGAGCTGAAAATTTTTGTATTCCAATCTGAAAAGCGGACATTTTGAGCATGATTTGAAATAGAGAACGAGTTGTGTGTCTCAATATCGCTTGTTGAACATTACAATCTTATTTTATTTTTGCACATCCGGAATTATTGGGGGGGGGGGGGCAAAACGATATGTTTGCCCCCCCCCCAATATTTTCATCGGTGGGGCGATCGCCCCCTGTCCCCCCCCCCCCCCCAGGATCGACGCCTCTGGCTAGCATTACTCACTGGTGGAACTTCCCCGCTTTGCGTGGCTCGTTATTGTGTTTGCATCGTTTGAATTAAAACAAGCATGTATGGCAGTTGATAATTTTCCGCAGTGAACGAAGGGGAGTGAAATATCCGCGCTACTGAAGATAGGTAAGTTCATATTACGTTTATATATAGATTGTCCTTTATGAATATTATCGTCATCTGAGGGGGACTGGCACATTTCGCCTACAATTCTACCTCTGGAGGCCTTCTTCAAGTCAGGGGACGTATTTTCGTTTGGGGAGGGGGGAGGGGGCAAAGCCAAAATGAGGCACCCATATGCCACAAAGGGAATTTTGGTGCAAACGGATATTTTTACCATGAGATTATCATCTGTTTTGTAATAATAAGGTTAAGCAAAAACATATAAAGTGATTTCTGATTGATAAGTTGTAAAACTCGCCTTTTCGTCAATTATGGACCTTTTTGCTGTTAAAAGGGCATCCTTATTGCGAGATGTTGCGAGCGCGAATCACGAGCTCAAACTTTTGGAAATTTCATGTAAAAAGACATGAAAAGAAAACATTCCGAGCAGTTTGTAATCATGAAAAAGGGATGTGAATCTAACTCAAGAATTAACGCCAGCGGAAAGCGTGAGCTATTTTTTTTTTATATACTGACCAGAAAATGAACCTTTTATAGACTGCATTTAGTGACTCATGAACAGGATACGGGTTACATATCTTACCAATCGAATACTGCGAGCGTGAGCTGATCATCTAATCAGAAAACTGGACATTCTAGGCATTTTATTTAACCAGGAACATAATGACTATCCTAATAATCATTAATTGGTGCGAGCGCAAAACACGATCCAAAATTGCGTGATATTCCAACCTGAAAACTGGACGTTCTAAAGCATTTTTGTATGAACACTAAGGATGAATATTTTCCTTAACAATTATTGAAGCGATCGAGCGCCAGCCAGAAAATTGTGATTTTTTCGCACCTGAAAACTGGACATTCTAAGCACTGTTTTTATCCAGAAACTTATTATTTATTTATTAAAATATCTTTATACAGGATAACAAACTGTTTTTTTCAGCATGGTTCTGTTTACATAAAATAACAATATATACATAAAAGATAAACGCGTAACTTAATTTCTATACAAATAATGAATGAATTCAATAACATTAAAATCAGAATTATCACTAATACAAAAAAATTGTTTAAAGACGACATATTCAATTTTTGAGGAATCGATTAAATGAGAATAGCTATCCCATGGACAAGACAATAACGGTAATATATGAATTTAAGTGTATGATATCATTGACGCAGTAAATAATTTAACAAAATTTATGAAAAAAGTATCAGAAATTTGTTTGCTTAGAGTACGAATTATATTATATGAATATCATTAGTTATAACCCATATCATTAACACATTCTAGAAGAGAAATAGAAGCGAAAATCTTGTCTGGTAATTATGTCGGTCACATACCATTTCATTGTGATTACAAAGTTGGGGAGGGGCTAATCCATGTATACATTTAAACATTTGTGTGGCAAGAAACTATTCTGTTCTTTCATCAATATCAGTCGAAGATTTTTTTTAAAGGTTTTTTACAAGTGATTTGAGATAAATATTTTGATGAAAGTTTCCAGTTATGTAACGTGCGGCCCTTTTTGTAATCTATACATTTGGCTTAAATTGTTTTTATCCAAGTCCTTTGGAAGCGCATAGAGACATTATTCATAATTGTGATATGCGCTATACAAGAACTGTTTATTATTATTATTATTTATCAGTGGTATTTCTCCAACAGGAAAAATTAGTATTGTTATCAATAAACAATAATTGATGCGAGCGCGAAACATGAACTAAAAATGTGTAATATTCCAACCTGATACTAAACATTCTACGCATTTTTGTAACCATGAACAGGACGAAAACCTTCACAATAATTGATGCGAGCGCGAAGCGCGAGCCTATATTCTTTTGATTTTCTAACCTAAAATGTATTATATTTTACTTCAAAAAGGGTATTTCATTTGAAAAAGGGCATTTTCCATTTTAAAAAGGGCCATTTTTCCCTACGGGGTATGGGGCCCCCCCTCGGTTCCGCCGCCCCTGCTTCAAGTCGAGTGGAGAGTGTGGATCCGCCGGGGGGGGGGGGGTAGGAGATTGAAGAGGCGGGAGCAAAACATGTGATTTTTGTTATAGGTGTAGGTTTTCCCGTCCAATTTCATATAGGAGTCACTTAAATTTATTAATGCGCATTTAAATTCACGCGTTATCGTTTTCTCGGAGATATCGGTCATTCAAATTTTAAAATCAGACAATGGGACTCATTTAAAGACATTAGAATTTATTTATACTCATTTCAATAAATTGATGGTGAAGACTATCTCAAATTTGATAATTTCAGTATTTGTCACGTGCTTTGGTTTTCATTTAAAGAGGTTCGTCAATGGTAACAAGTTTGCGAATGTACTTTTAAATTCAAAATGTTGGGCAATGAAATTCAGGAATTGCGCATTATAATCAACAATGACTGATGGTATTGCTTGAGCAACCACTTTTATTTTTGAAATTTTAACTTAAGTGTAATTCGTTTGTTTTGAATGGCACCTGTATTCAATATGTAAATGTATAAACATATAATAAATTATAGTTGTATGCATTGCGGCTAAATTAGAAATATGTTTAGCCCAAATTTGAATTTCTACAATTTCCTTAATTTTCACCATAATTTTTTTGCATCTTTTTAGGTTTTTACTTTTCGTCTAGGCCAATAACATATTTTCCCTTTTCAACCTATGTTAGCATTGTCATTAATGCCTACTTTCTTCTTTATTTTTGTTCTTTTCAACGTTTTTACAAGTCCTAAGGGCGGATCAATGATTTCCTAAGGAAGGGGGACATTTTGTAAGGAAAATTTTGACAACCTAAAAAAAAATTTCACTACAAAATCGCGGTCCTATTATTCAAAGAAAAAATTGACAAGCAAAAGAAAAAAGATCCCCATGCATGACACATTCCAGTAAATAAAAAAAATTGTGCCTGTCAAAAGTGGATCCGCCTCTGACATGTCCCTTTCATCCATATTTTCAACTTTCATGGGTGATCCTCTGTAAGTCAAGCATGGCGGATTTGGAAGGGGTGGCTCCATAGCATCAACCTAGTCTACAAATGCAGACCCACATCTGCAGTGTGTGTACCTCAGCTGATTCAACGAGTCTGCATAGCAGACTATGTCTTACTGAGGCTGCAGAAGTGGGTCTACAACTTCTTTGAGCAATGTACACGAAACGTGTACACAAGGCGGAGCTTGCTGAAACCCTCCGTTGCCAGTAGATACCATGATTGACAGCAGATTTGTGAAGTAGGGGCAAGAGAGGGATTAGGATCCAGCTGTTCTGACCATTTCTTATCTTGTGGAATGTATACAAATAGGGCCTTTCTCTTTCACTTTCTGGGCTTGATATAGGTCCATGACTATACATACATGGGTAGATACATATGTGTTATACTTTGAACTATCAAGGAGTTAGAGGTGATATCTCTTTGGAAATATCTTCTATTACAGAAAGCATGCAGAGAGGAACGTGTATACAGAATATGAATGTGTAGAAGATCACCCCCGTCATGTAATTGGGCCTAATAAGTAACATACAATAAACATTGCCTTTTCTTTCTTTCTTTTCCTTTCTTTCCTCTTTTTCGTTTTCCTTTTTTCCCCTTTCATTCTTCTTGATTTTTTCTTTTCCTCTTTCTTTCTTCTCTTCTGATTTCTTTCTTTTTTCTATCTTATTCTTTTCCTCTGACCCCCTTCCTTTCTTTCTTTTTCTTTCTTTCTTTCTTTCTTTCATTCATTCTTTCCTTCCTTTCTCTTTCCATTTTTTCTCTTTCTCTCTCTCTCTTTTTCTCTTTCATTCTTTCCTTTCCTCCTTTCTTATTTTTTTCTTTTTTCTTTCACTTGCTCTCTCATTCTTCTTCCCTTCCTTAAATGTCCTGTTTTTAAATGTATCTTTATCATTTCTACATTATAATGGAACCGATTGATTAATGTACATAACCGTTTTCTAAAGTACAAAATAAATTACATAAGCGATGACTTGTTCTCCTCTCTTACCCTCTATATTTCTTCCCCTTCCTTTCCTTCTTTTTTCTTTTTTATTTCATTTCTTTCCCTTTCCCTTTGTCTCTTTCTCTTCTTTTCCTTCCTTCTCACATCTTAATAGATTAAGTTTTGTTTGCCCTGCCATTAGCATTTAGTTTCACATTTTCTTTATAATTTTATTCTTTCGACTTAAATGTTTTCTGTCTTCATTAAGCCTATATATATTGTGAATGTGTTGATGTTTTGTTTTATGGCTAATATCAAATAAAGTTAAATTGTATACATATTTCTTGAGGTGAGATTCAGACATCGCCATTGCACATGAAATACAGAGGCCGCGGAAGCGGGGGGGGGGCACCCACTTCCAAAGCCGTGTACATAATCGTAAAAATGACCATATATATGATTGTAATTTTTTGCGTCATCAGCCCCCACTTTGAAAACCATTCCACGGACCCTGAAATATACACTGTACATCACATCAAAATCATAGAAACCTGTCGGATATTCCATTCTGAAAAGCAGACAATTTAGATATTTGGAATTGTTGGAAGTGTTATTATTTTATTCCGGTATATATAATAAGGATTATAAGAGTGTGAAACTTGTTGATATTGTGGCCTGAAAACTGGACATTTTAAGCGCATTGTATTATGAATATATAGGATGCACGGATAATATTTTTAACAATTCATGCAAACGCAAATCGCGAGCCGACTCTTAGTTTTTATGAAATCCCATAAAAAGGGGATTTTAAGTAGTGTGTATTATAATTATACAGGTATACTGGACCTACCAATAAAAAATGCTAGCTCTTATGCCTACTTTTTCACAATCAGACACCTCAGAAGGGATAATGGAGATATGAAAGAATAAAGAATGGTATGCAAGTGGCTTGTAATGGAAAAATGGCGCCTGCGCGGTCATGCATGAGTGATTTTGGAAAATAAAATAGGAGGTGCACAACAATGGGCCATGGACAACATGCGTACCAAATTTTGGAGAATTTAGATAGGGGACGGACCCTGGGCAGGGCTCACAAGAACCACGTGTTAAACGAATGGGATCTTGTGGAAGAAGAGGAAGCCGACGGAATCAGAGAAATGGAATGATGAGCTTGGAGTCCATGATATTTGATATGAGGACACAACTGAGGGGGGGGGGGGGTATTGCGCATGCATGGGAGTAAACGTCTGCCAAGGCAGAAGCTCTACATCATCAACTTCGTCTTCACGGACATTTCAACTCGTTACTCGTTATCCATCACATTTCAACATAAATTTCGTCATCACCAGCATTGTGATTCTAAGGAATCTTTGCCAGCCAATTTAGATATATAAACCCCTCAAAAAAAGTTTGGAAATCTGTGTTTGGCCAGTAATTTCTCCCGTCTCCCAATTTTACACAATGCATATTTTACATTATTCAAAGGATCATTTAATTCTCTTTAAAATGATACCATGCTTGTTATGATCATGCCACTAGGAAAAGAGCAGGATTCAAAAGAGTTGGATGAGGTCTGAATTGAAAAGCTGCAAAACGAGCAGAAATAGTCATGATGGGTCAATACAGAACATGATTCTTTTGTCTGTGTCAATAGAGATGAAAATCCACTCAAATCGAGCCCCTCCTTCTGTAGTGGTGGGACTGTGAGATAACATGGGTTGAAATACCCATGCATGTGCATGTTTGTTTGTTATGTTTTTGATTGTGCAGAGGTGTGTTTGATTCCATGTTAATGTTGATGTTAAAGGAGAATGAAACCCTTGAAACCAGCTGAATCCATATCAAAGAGAAAAATCAAAGGAACACATTGTTGAAAGTTTGAGGAAGATTAAATGAATAATAAGAAAGTTATGAGCATTTGAATATTGAGATCACTAGTGCCATGTAGATCCTCCCATCGGCAATGCGACCAAGATCTGTGATATCACACACGTACAACTCCCTCATTACTTTAGTACTTATTTCACTTATATTCTCACTTTTATAGAGTCTATCACAAGGTGAGGTGTTCTCTTTATGAGATGACAGGTACAGATGTTTCACAACATTATATCATTGATGAATCGTTTGTCATATGATTAGAATGAGCAAAAAGAAATATTTTGGGGTATATTTTCAGTGTCCAAATGGGAGAGTTGTACGTGTGTGACATCACAGATCTTGGTCGCATTGCCAATGGGAGGATCTCCATAGCATTAGTGATCTCGACATTCAAATGCTCATAACTCTTTTATTGCTAGTCCTATTTTACTCAAACTTTTGTTGATCTTATTTTTTGATTTTTCTGCTTTCACAAAAGCTAACTTGCTCCAAGAGTTTCATTCTCCTTTAAGCTGTATGAAAACAATTAAAAGAAACCGCTGAGAAACTCACTCATCACCACGGAAAAAAAGAACAGTGACTTTCAATATTGTGTCATTTTGCAACTTTTGAATTTTGACCTTGCGCCCCCTTTCAAGGCACTGCACCTCCATGTGAACGATTATCATAATATCATGTAGGGTATTATTTTTAAGAAAATTAAATGATCTATTCATTGATATTAACTACACATTGATATCTACTTAAACCGATGAGGAATTATCGATCAAATAAAAAAAAAAACACTTAGAAACTCACTCATCACTACGGAAAAAAGAATAGTGACTTTCAATATTGTGTCATTTACAACTTGCCCCACATTTCAAGGCACTGTACCTCCATGTGAACCATAATCATATCATGTAGGGTATCATTTTAAAGAGAATTAAATGTTCTATTAATTACACATTGGTATTTACTAAAACCAAGGAGGGATTATCGATCAAAGTCAGATTTCCAAACTTTTTTTGAGGAGTTTATATTATTTGAATTAATCAGAACTGACTCTTCAAGATATGTAAAGGGGCTTTCTCACCGAAGGTTGCGTAGAGTTACGTAGAGTTGCGTAAAGACTACGCAACACCACGCCGCCATTTGTTTTGCATACGCTAGTCTACGCAAGTGGGTACGCGGGAGGAACGCAGAAAATTAAACATGTTTATTTTTTTTGGCGTACTGTTGGCGTAGAGCCAGAGAACGCAGGACATACGCAAGCCTACGCAACACTACGCCAAAATACCCCGGTTTCTCAAAACGCCTTTTTTGGAATGGCGTAGTGTTGCGTATAGACCGACGTAGATTTGCGTAGACTTGCGTAGACCTGGTGTACAGTTGCGTATAGTTGCTAAATATTGGCGTACTCATGCTGGATCCTACTGTTTCTCATCAGGTTTTTGCTGATTGTGCAGTCAGTCACGATAAAAGCTCTGCCAAAACCAAATCAGCACTGCACTTAATTTGAATGCTTGATTGTTCTGTCCATATTGATGCAAGATGCCAAAAAATAAGACCAAGAGGGGCAAGAAATCTCCTGTTCTTTCTGTTTCAAGTGACCAAGGTGGAGATTCACCTGCACCACAATCTGAACATAGTGATGCAGCTAGCGACGAAACTCCAAAACAACAAAATAAAAAGAGACAGGCAAAACAATCAAGGTACTTTGTAGATCAAAAACAGAACATTGAAATCAAAAATACTTAGTGGGCTTTTTCTGATTATTCATTCTAAATTTCTCATTCTAAAATTGACGTCGGCTCTCTGATTTCTGATTTGCTTTTTGTTCATCAATATTAAAGAACAACATGTACGTCAAAAAATGTTTTGTTTAAAGCGCCAAATTTCATAATTATCTTGATAGAATTCAAAGTAAACCACCGTTCTAGCATATATACTGGCAAGCATATGGGTGTCGATCTGTATTCATGGTTGAGGCTGCTTTGTTCTCTTGTGAGGGATCTTTTTTTTAATAGCTTTTATTTCAATATTTTTTTTTAGTTTGGGCGGAGGTTAGTGGCGTAATGAGACTAAATTTTTCGGGGCAAGACACGAAAAAAAGGGCAAAATAATTTCAAATTAAGTAAGTGATCGAGGGAAGCGAGCGAGCCAAAAATAGCTTTTTAATGTTATGACGGATTTTGTCATGATGTTTAAAACATATATCATAATCAGTTGCAAAAATTTGGTTTATCTATTTAAAATGATATTTTTGGCTCGGTCGCTTCACTCGCTTACAGCATTTTGAAATTAATTTAGCCCTTTATGTCATGTCTTGCCCCGAAAACTTTAGAATGGCCTCAACAGACAACTCATTATATTTTTATCCTACTTCACAGCAGTACAGTGTTCCGGACAGCAGCAAAGAGTTTTTTTCATGTATTTATTAAAAGTCAATGCAGTCAGTGGCGTAACTACGGGGGGCACGTGCCCCCCCCCCCCAATCGGCTGGCAAAAAAAGAAAAAAAGGGGGAAGGAAAAAAAGAGGGAGAAAGGAAGAGAAACGTAGCGGGAAAGAAGAAATTATTGTTCATTATAATTTCAATTATAATTATGTTATGTTATATTACATAGAAACAATTTTCATAACTTTATGAAACATAATTTGCTCAGGACTTATATCATTGTTCCCGGTGCTCGCATTGTCTGTTTAACGAGATATACAATCCTGATGTACTAAAAACACTCGTTTTCAAGTAAATATACACCAAATATATTTCCTCGCACTTCGAGTTATTGTTTTATGTAGTGACATATGCTTCTTTTTCATGACTACTTCAGGTCTGAATTTCCTAAATTTTCAGCTTGCGCTCGCAAGATTTGATTAGTGAGATGCGTATGATAATCATGATTACAATGGCTACAAAAAGTGCTTAATGTGTTAAGATGTAAGTCTAACAAAATCAGCAAGCGCTTGGCACTCGCATTAGATGACTATGGTGAGATATGTATATTCTTAATGGATTCCTAAAATATAATACTTAAAATGTCCGTTTGGGGTCAAAATACGAAAATTTCAGCTCGCGCTTCGCGCTCGCAATGTTTGTTTAGCGAGACAGTTACGTTTCATGATTAAAAAAATTGCTTATATGTCCCTTTTTAGGTCTGTATATCAAACATTTTCAGTTCGCGCTCTCATTATTTGATCAGTGTCATATGTATCCGTTTAATGGCAATGTCCTTAAAATGTCTCTATTAGGTCAGTATAACTAGCAACTGAGCACGCTAAGTGTCTAAAAAACTTGCTGGTGCCCCCTAATGCCGTGACCCACGGTACACCACTGAGTTAATGCATAACATATAATACACAATATATGAATAAATCTCCAATATTAAGAAATAAAACAGATCAAAGAAAATTAAAATATATACACGTAATTGAAATCATTTGAAAAAAAGAAAGAAAAATGGATATAACAATAATAAAAAGGCAGAGTAAACGACATAAAATAGACAACAGCATATTTAAAATAAATAAATCTATGAACCAAGAATCTCGAGAATGAATTACTTCAAAATCTTAAAAGCTTGTTGGGCTCCTGGGACAGGAGAAAAAGCAAAGAGCAGCAAAGAGTTGCTTGAGAAGTTTATAAAGCAGGGAATGATATAGGCCGACTGTATTTTGTTTCCGCAAAGATGCCATACGCAACCGTACGCAACGCTACGTAGACAAGTTACGCAACTCTACGCAACCCTACGCAACTCTACGCGACACTATGCTCCCCTACGCAGGGACTACTCCGATGAGTACGCAGCGAATTTTCGCGTACTCCCTACGCAACTCTACGTAACTATACGCAACTCTACGCAACCTTCGGTGTGAAAGCCCCTTAAGATAATTTGTTACTTTTTTCTTATCCTTTGTTACCTATTCCGTGTAAATAAATTATAAAAAAGGAACAATAATTTTTAACTAAATTTTCTCTGTTATCTGTTCGGTATTTGATCAATATCGTAACAATATATGTGCATATTTAGACTAATTATACCCGTGTTTTCACTGTTATGTTTATGGAGCGGGAAAGGGCACTGGAGCCCCTCATCTCCCCAAAAGTGAATGAATAAAATCCACGAATAAGAAATACAAAATAAAAAAGGAGGAAGAGAACGAAAATGAGAGGGAAAGGGGTGATCCATCATATAGATATACATGTACATGTATTTTTCACAAAATTAGATTTTCATTTTAAAAATGAGAAGCATTTAGTTTGCTCGCAATCTTTCTAAGAAATGTTGCTCGATACAACCTTTATTACGCACTGGTGCTTCAATTCCCCGCGCGACGGGGTAGGTCAGTCGTTGGCGCATTGTACATGTTGCATGTTTTGAAAGCAAGCATCGTATGTTAGTTGATAATTTTCCTGCAGTGAGGAAGGAGGTGTGAAACATCGCTACTAAAGATAAGTTCACATTACGTTTATAGATCGTCCTTTAATGTATGCTATCGTCATATGACGTAGGCTAGCCACAATTCGCCTGCAATTCGAGCCCTCGGTGTGGGATAGGGGCTTACATCGAAAAGACAGTCCTACCTCAGGTCTGGTGGAGAGCATGGTTAACTGGGAGCCGGGGGACGACACCACCTACGGAAGCTAATTTTTCTCCCAAGAAATTTTAGTTTGACATGCCAAAAAAGGGGGTTTCTATTAAAAATATATGTAGGTATTTTTTGTTACATTTCTTCAATTTGTCACAACTACCAGAATAAAAGGGGGTGCTCAGGTGATGCCTATGGAGAATAATACACGCAGCACCCTCAGGAAAAAGCACCCCCAGAACCCCCCACTTCTCAGGGCCATGTTAATTCAGTCGTAATCGATTACCTCAAACTGATTTTGTGTGACAAACCATTCAGTATTACATTATTGAATAATTACTTAAAACACAATAACAATTAAATGTGAATTATTCAGTTTCAATATATCGATCTTATACGGATGGAACACAGGCGCGTAGCCAGGGGGGGGGGGGCGGTGGGGGCGGTCGCCCCCCCCCCCCAAAAAAAAAAAAAACGTCCCCAAAAAGAAAAAAAAGAAGGGAAAAAAGAGAGGAGAAAAGGAAAAGGGAAGGGAGGAAAGGGAAGAAAGGTAGCTTTTTTTTTTTTTTTTTTTATTCTTTATTTATTTTTTCTCAAAAGAGAAACTCCTTCACTCTTGCGCGGTTAAATGACAATATTGAAGTTCTCCATTGTTTCCCCCACCCTTTCTCTAACCCTGTTTTTCCACCACAGCTATATGTGTTTCTTGCCAGTTAAAGTTCAAATGTACACATTAGGGCATGGAATTTGAGTAAAATTAGGCCGAACTATATGAAGTTATCTTTTTTTTTAAATTGATCGCGCAACTTCTGGTCGGGTCGGCTTCGGGCGGGTAAAATCTTTAGATCGATTTCTGCCGTCACCTCCATAAAGTCAACTTTTCCCGCTTTTCAGCTCATTACTAAACAACCATAATTTTGGGGCAAACAGATTCCTAATCTAAAAAGAGGAAGGTATAAAATTTGTGTCGTATTAAATAAAAAGTACAATATTTTTATTGAATTCTATTAAACTTCATGTCATTTCCCTGCACATTCATCTCCTGTCCTGTTTTGCGCCCTCAGTTTGAAATTTTGAATGACCCTTGAGTTTCTTTATAGTTCAAAATGAAACGCTTCAGGATAAGTCAAAGAAATTAGGCATCCTTTTTTATATAATTTCAATAAATCACAGAAGTTTCAACTTTTTGCGCACTATTTTCCTTGTAATGAAGTTCAATAATCTTATAAAATCAATTGAATTAGAGCCGATGGGGAATTAGAGATATCTGCATTTGATGAAACGTCCGCCCTTTGAAATTTCAGAGTTTCATTGCTCTGCGCAGGGAGGAATATCTTCCTCCCGGCATATACACTTCTCCTCTGTTTTGCGAGTTAAAGATATGCACTGTCGCTAGATTGTTTGTAATCAAATCTGATCTTTCCAAGGGAAGTATTCAATGTATCTTTGAGAATACCCTTTTCTCGGGACCCTTTTCATGGCAAAAAAATTGATAACACGCTTTAGCTTTAGCGGGTTTATTATTCTAATTTCCTTTTTTGCATGTTTTGTGCGTTCATAATCACTTTTGAAAACAAGGTTCATGAAAACAAGGTTCAAAATCACAATATAGTCAACTGAATTGGAGCTGATATAGGTACTAGAGACAAGAGAGACGGCTCCTTTTCATTTTAATTTATGAAACACCAAAAGCTTCGCGCTTCGCGAGGGAGGGGGAAACTCCACCTCCCTGCACCCACCCCCTAGGGAGCGCGCTTCGCGCGCTCTGTAAGTGTTGGCACGCTTCGCGTGCATTTACCGCCCCCTCCAAAATGAAATCCTGGCTACGCGGTTGATGGAACACGAGCAGGTTTTTATATGGTAAAATTACCTTTTTTTAACATTTGTTTTTAAAAACTGTTTCCAAAATGTTAAATTCAAACATTTTTAAAGATTTTTCCCGTAGCACAACTATGCGTTGTGGTGTGCGCCCGTAATCCAAGCTGTGGGGAAGTTACAAATTGATGCAGAGGTTCGAGCCTTGGTCACGTCTTTCGGATGGTGACGTTAAAGGTCGGTCCCAGACGTAAATAATCATATCTGATTGATACACGTCTGACAAAACTCAAATGTACACACATACACCGTGATGTTAGGTGCCTATGTGAGTAAAATAATTTTTATGTGTGTGTGTTTTAATATTCAATGTGTGTTTTAATATTCAACTTCTCGGATTTCTTAAGACTTTTTGTGTCCTATATCGAGAGAGTTTATTGTACATGAAAATGCTTCAGTTTTCAAGTAGTGTCATCGCCATCTTGAGTGACAAGTTACCAAATACATTGGAAAAGTTTGTTTTCATAAAAAAAATCTATTTTTTTAATTGAGAGGAGAGAGAGTAGAAGTTGCAGGCCTATAGCTCTAATTTATTTATTTCAGTAAAAGCCTGTACATGAAGGCGTCATTTTGTTGGAGGGACAGTGGACGTTTTTTAATAACTTCCTAAAAAAAAACTGTTTTAATTTATAACACTGAAAATTGAGAAAATCCAAAACGTTTTTAGTTCTAGTGGTTATTTACAAACCCTATCCACTGTGACAGTCATTATCCAACCGACGCCTCTAGGCGCTCACTCTCTTCTCTTCGATACAATTAATGTATTTGTGACTTTTTTGTGTTAATATTGATAAGTACTTTCAGCTGATTTAAGCAGGTAGGATTGTCATAGTCATATTACACACAATGGAATATGACTGAAAAAAAATATCCCAGCAAAGCGATTCAAAGCTTTCTTTACGGCCGGTCTAACTCACTTTTTTTCAATCAGAAATTAATTCTTACTCCACGTCATGACATGCATGAGCCTAAATCCGATCATTTTAAAAGCATTATAGCTTTTCATATTAACTAGAAAAAAAAAATTAGGAATGTTCCACATAATCAAAATATGATGGAATTAGGAATAACCCATACGCTGACTGGACGATGTCATCATAATGTTGTTAGATATTTACCGTACAACTGCAACATTCACATAGATTAACTACAATTTTCCCCCAAATGAATAAATAAGAGAAAGAAAGATAGGGAATGAAGAGAAAACACATTAAACGGAAGAGGGAAGGATGAATAAATTAGTGAGAGGGGGAGAGGAAGAGGGGGGGGGGGCGAACAACGGAAGAACGTAATTTAAAGCCAAGTTCAAGAGGTAATAGGAGTTTAATGCCGCAATACATGTCCATTTGCTTATTATGCTGTCGTACGCTTGTCGACTTGATTGTGTATGAATAGGACCTTTCCTTCTCATTTTGTGGATTTCGTTTTTCTAAGAAGTATTTATTCGTCATTCCTATAAATAACTGACCTTATGCTGTTAATAATCATTGATCGAACTGATCAAATGCAAATTTGCTAGAATGAGAATGATTGATACTGCTAACTCCAATGACGCATGCCTCCTCTTATACATTTTTTTGGGGAAAAACAAGATTTAGGAAACTTCAGTACGTGTTATGAAAAATATGACTAATTATTAGATCTACATTTTACATTATATCCTACATAGATTGAATCCTGTATAGTGATTGGTTCAAATTGCATCATGTGACCGAATATATTTCAACTATGATATTGCGTGACGTCAGACCTCGATATATTTTTGGATATATCGAGGTCTGACGTCATCATTTCGCAAAACTGGATATCTAGCTAAACTCTCGGGCGCACCGGCCAGCGCGCTCTCTCTCCTGGGCAAGTCCAGCGATGCGTCGGCGCAGGCACTAATCTGCGTTCCGCTGAGCGCGGTGGCTCGGAGAAAAGTAGGTAATTCAAGTCAAGTAACCGGACTTTGCAAGCTCAACGCATAGATTTTGGTTGTAAATTATCAAATGTAGGATATAAAACAAATATACCAGGCGTTTCATTCGAAAGCATAGTGGGAATTATTAATCCTCGGTTGGACTGGCAAAACTACTATATTTCCCTCGGGGCTTCGCCCCTCGGGAAAAATAGTAATTGCCAGACCAACCTCGGATAAATAATTTCACTATACTTTCTCAGAGCCTGATATATTTGTTTATTGTATTGTATTTATAAGTGCTCCCTAATGCTAAGATTTTTAATATTGAAAGTTAAAAATTGTCTTACTTGATTGGTATGGTTTTTTTTTGCTGCAGTATACATGCTACTGAAATCTCATTTTTTCCGGCTTTTCATCACAGACACCCCGATACTTTATTTCAAATCGAAAATCCACAGCCGAAGCTAGTAAATTTATTTTAGATACGCCCCCTCGCATAAAACATAACCGACGTCGCTTTTTGGAAGGCAAACTCTTGATTTCTTCAGAAAGATTAACTAAAAATGCGTGGGCGATTATAAATCAAATAGAAAAAAAAAACATCGGTATATAGATTGGGGTGAGGGTTGGGGCACATCAACCATAAAGTTCCACGAGTGGACCAATTAAGACTCAAGGAAGAAAGTAGGCAGAAGAAAAAAGGAAAGTAAAATGGATAAAGATATGATATAATTTTTCTAAATTTTATAATCAAATCTATCTCTAAATAGAAAATCTTGAAGAGGTCATGAATTTTTGCTCGCTCTTTTTGTGTGTGTGCGTGTGTGAGTGTGAGTGTGTGTGTGGGGGGTGTTTTGTGTGTATGTTTTGTTTGGCTCATGATACCACTGGTAACGGGGAATTCATCGTTTAAATTATTGTGCGAGTGAATCCATATCTCTGATAGAAATTTTGGGAATATTTTTTTTTCAATTCTATGTAAACTGTTTTATTCTCTCAGTAAAACCTTACATAAAAACGAATGATACAAAGTTAAAATACCCGTGTTACATATCGATGTTCAAGTATAGATAGAATTGCATTATGATTCGGAGTCGTATACCGAGGGGTAGGAGGAAAAACAATCCTTATACTTTGGCCGACCCATTTTGGCATTGTAATACGAATTGTAATATATATATACCTGACTGTGCGGTTTTTATATCATATGCTATTTTTTTTTTTTTTCATAAGTGAGTGCAGCTTCCATGGAAATTTTTGCAATGCTTTAAAAATAAATTGCCTCATCTATATTGGAAATAATTTGATCACTTATCAGCTACATAAATTACATATAACTCTACTATATTTTTGTAACATTGTTTGTCATAAAAATATTTAATTTCCTTAGTGTTTTCTTTTAATTCTCTTTCCTTGACACTAATAAAGAATTGCAATATGACTTTCATTCCTCACATTTCTCAGAAAAGAAATATATCACCACTGTCTATTCTGTCCCTTTATCTAAAAAATGAATATCTTGTTTTCTTCTTTTGCTTCCTGATTTTGTTTACCATTTTACTTAATTTTTATTTCCGTCTTCAATGAAAATCAACCACCAGCAAAAAAAATAGTCAAGGTAATTTCCTTTCACTACATTTCCAATTGAGACGAAATGTTTTAAGTATTAGCATATTTACGGGAGAAGGGTTCCACATCGTCATCAGCGGCATTTGAGTGGCTAAAAAAACCGAAAAGAACGAAACACAAAACAGTTATATGCACATCTCGGTTGGTATGCAAATGAGGGAACTGATGACATCACTAACTCACTATTTCTTTTGTATTTCATTATATTAAATACGAAATATTCTAATTTTCTCCCCATTGTCCTGTGAAACAAAGTTTTATTTCTCCCTGAACATGTAATTACCATTGTTTAACATTTTATGGTTCATTCAAGTTTGTCCTTATTGTCAAATCTGTAAAAATTGAAATATTGTATAATTCAAACAATAAAAAACAAAAGAAATAGCGAGTGAGCGACATCATCGACTCTCTCATTTGCATGTAACTGACTCGTTCGTGTAACTATTTTATGAAAAATAAGCGAAACTTTAAAATGTCATAACTTTTTTTTTTTTACATCCGATTTTGATGAAATCTTCAGCATTATACTTGTCTGATTTTTCTCTATTGATTCAAATCAACATTTTTCTGAGGTGGACTTGACCTTTAAAGTCATTGGTGATTCTGAAATCCATTTGCGTCACTACCAATACCGTAATGAGAAAATTTTGAGGGGGCCAGACATTGGGTATCGTATGGGGCGACATGTCTAAAAAGCTGTGAGGGAAAAAAAATTGTGACAAATTTTGATATAATGTTTAGAAAATAATACAATTTTCACCCCCTTCCTTTTATGAGGATTAAAGAATGTAATGGCAAATGTGGTGGGTATAACATGATCACATGATTTAAATGTTAGTATGTAGAGCAATATTGTACGTTTGGATAGGAATTTGTTAAAAAGGGTACAAGTGATCAGGGTTACAGGCCTGCAGAATGTTCTTAGAATGTCCAGTTTTCAAGTCGGTATACACGGTATATCGAATAATTTCAGTTCGCGCTTTGCGCACGCACCATTTATCGATACTTTCGGAATTATTATCTATTTCATTTCATTTATTTAGTTTCCACTTGTGGGCTGGGTGGCCCTCTTCAGCTACAGTACATGATGTTTTTTTCTGATGGGTGTATCGAAGCTTGTCAGTGTAATAATAATAATGATAATAATAATAATGATGATAATAATAATGATAATAACACCAAGCTCTCCTGTACATCAGCAACCGGATTGGTCTCCAGGTCCGTTTCATAAAGAGTTACAATAGTTGCAACTTTGCCATTATGGTAACTACCATGGTAACCTTGATTTTGATTGGCTGCTAAGCCCCATTGCTATGGTAGTTGCCATAATGGCAAAGTTGCAACTGTTGTTACTCTTTATGAAACGGGCCCCAGGAGTTGGTACAAATAATATGTCACGCCTCCGACTATCAATCAGACACGTGACCAAATGAGAAGTTTTCATGACTTTACCTCTTGTTCTTTTCTTATATGATTTATTTTTCATGATTTGGATTTCTTTCAGCGAACCTATCTATTAGTCAACAAAAACGTGGGAAACATCATGTATTCAGGAAAAAGTTTTCACCTTTCTGTTCTGAGTTCATCTCTACTCCTTGCTCTGATACTTGGCAGAGCACGTGGAACGAGTAAGTACGTGTCATACCCCATGGAGGTAATGGCGTACCATCTTATTCATTTACCATAAAGCCATGTTTGATAAAACTATATCAGGCATGCTTTATTGGTTTTTTGTTTGCAGAATGTAGACAAACGATCCCTGCCTCGCTACAGACTTACTGGCCATTTGAGAAAGGAATTATAATGGAATTTACTTGTCGCTGGCTCCATGGCCTCTGTCATGTCTGGGGCCCGTTGCAGAAAGAGTTGCAATCAATTGCAACTCTAAAAATCAAGCGCAACTTGATTTTCAACCAATCAACAGCGCGCATTTGGGACTTGCGATTTTTTTTTTTTTTACTTGCGTTTAAACGCAACTCTTTCTGCAACGGGCCCCTGGTCAGAAATATAAGCAGACACATAGCTAACTTTTACGAGGGAAAGCAAAAAATAATGAAACGTTGCAATATTTCTTGAAATATGTTTTAAAATTATTCAACTTGCCGCATGTGGCCGTAACTGTGACACATCATAGCACAGCAAATTAATCTTAAATCTTTTTAATGTGGAGTCTTGCGATAATTAATAAAATGCTGGTATAAAAATTGTCAAATTACGAATGTATACACATTTTGAAACTGTTATACAATGTTTCGCCCAATTTTTAGGACACAATAGGCTTTGAGATATTATTCACGTTTCGTGATCAAATAATATCAGAAATATTCCCAACTATCTATTTTCAATACAAAACTCTTATAAGTTTTCCCATGAAGCTGGCGGCATCACAGGTCACTAACAAAGGCTACAGTATTATGCATTCATTTGTATTTCCTTAGAAAATGGCAAATTTTGCTGATGAGTGGTGTATGAATAATAATATGGTCCCTAGTCATACAGCAGAACCCTGGCTTGGCCATTGTGACGTATTTTGCAGAGGCGTCATTCCTGGGGGTAGGGAGGGTCGTCCACATGAAAACATTGGGGGCAAACCTATGATTCCACCCCATATAGTTTTGACATCGTAAAAAAATTAATAATGTATTGTAAATATGTTTTTAAAACATTGAAAAACACTATAAACCATTAAAATTGCATTAAAATGCTACTACGCAAACAATTCTTGCTTATAATTGGGCGTGAGTTTTTAACATTTATTTTCACTCCCACCCCACCCATCCAAATCATGGATCGATCGTTTTACAAAACGCAATGACATATAGACATGGCCATCCGGCCATATTGGAATAAAGGCCTTACGTCACAATGTTGATTGTGTATACACTGATGTTTCATAATGTGTTCTTGTTTGTCTCAGTACCCACTCTCGACATAAAAACAAACTGCCACCAAGAATTGTACATCCTAGTATCAAAAAGTGAATTCTTGATATCAAAATTTCAATTCAATTGCATTTTTTTTTCACTTTGAAGAAATGGGGAAAAAAGTGTTAAAAGGGCCCGCCATACTCCCACTTCACTGTAGGCCCTTTATCTGCCTGAGCAGAAACTCTTTAATGACGCATTTGTGATTAAAGGTCAAGTCCACTCCAGAAAAATGTTGATTCAAATCAATAGAGAAAGGTAAAAAAAAATAATGCTGAAAGTTTCGTCAAAATCGGATATAAAATAAGAAAGTTATGATATACTAAAGTTTCGCTTATTTTCACAAAAGTTATATGCACAATTCAGTAATATGCAAATGAGAGATTCGATGATGCTCACTCACTATTTCTTTTGTTTTTTATTGTTTGAATTATGCAATATTCCAGTTTTATACGGATTTGACAGTAAGGACCAACTTGACAATACCATAAATGTTAAAACAATGGTAATGCACACATGATCAAGGAGGAAGAAAACTTTGTTTCACAAGAGAATGAGGAGAAACTTAGAATATTTCATATATGATACAAAAGAAATAGTGAGTGATGTCATCGGTCCCCTCATTTGCATACTGACCAGGATGTGCATGTGACTGTTTTGTGAAATTAAGCGAAACTTTAAAATGCCATAACTTCTTATTTTACATCCGATTTTGATGAAATGTTTAGTGTTATGCTTGTTGGATTTTTCACTTTTTATTCAAATCAACTTTTTGTTGGGGTGGACTTGTCCTTTCTATAATATAACCTTAGCGAAAAAAGGGGGCAATGGTAATAATGATATAGATTAAGCCGATGGGGGCGGTAACCCATATATTTTTTAATAGATTAAATTTTGTTATGATTGTGTTTCATGAGATAACTTCCTGCAGTGAACTGAATGAAGGGGTAGATAATCTGAAAAAAAGAGAGATGGTTTTGCAATTTTATGAAAAGTCATAACATTTACCTAAACGTTCTTTTCTTTTTGATGAGAATATATCCTTTCTCATTACAGGCACGATCAACATTAGTCTTACTGCTGGTGTTGTTACAAGCTTGAAATCTTCGAACTATCCTGACAAGTACGAAAACAATTTACACACTCGTTGGCATGTACACGCACCATCGTCACAAAGAATCCTCGTCACGTTTAATGATTTCTACACTCAACTTGAAGACATTCTTTTTATCAAGGAAGAGAAAAATCCTTATAGATCAAAGTACACCGGGAAGCGTGTGGAAAGCCCTTTTCCACCTTTTCTCTCTTTAAGTAACCACATTGAAATCATATTTAATTCCGATTACGAAGAAAATAACAAGGGATTTAACTTGTCACTGTCTGCGACGATTCAAACTGGTGAGTATTTTTAGTGGACTGAAATGTCTCGACAAAAAAGGATTTTTTGCACGCGACGCAGAACGCGTTCAAGAACATAAAAATTATTGTCAAATGTTTTTTTTTATACCAGGCGGAAATGATTTTTCTTTTAATGTTGATATTTTATATGCTAAAAATTATATATTTTCAACTCGATATTTAAATGGTTATTTATCGTTTTCATAATTTCAAAGTAATTAACATATTAACACGAGTAGGAACGTATTATAGATATGCAACAAATTAAGTTTATTGTAGATATTGATAGATCTAGGCAAATAAAACTTTTTTTATTTTTGTTTATCTATACAGTGCGTATCAAAAAAAAGTTTACACTTTGAAAAAGCCCTGGGTATTAAAAAATATACAACATGTGGGTAGTTTTTCCACGTATAATGTTGTGTTTGGGTCTCATCTATCCAATGAAATTAAACGTTTTGACAGAATGTTACACTTGAGTGAGCACTGTCCATTTTTGTAAAACTCGCAGAAATCTGTTTGCGCAGAAATGCTCGTTTTCACGCTGTGTCAAGGGAAAAGGGCGAAATCAAACTTACCTTGCGAAACATTTCTCAAACATTTATCTTGTACTTTTAGTCAATTGAAATAAAATGGATCCATTCAAAGATTTTGTAACAATTTTGCCACTCAAATTGAAATTTCAACACTTAGTAAGCACAACCTTTACCCTTTTTGTGCCAGCTGGATCTGAGGACATAACTAAATCTAAACAAAAATTTATATCAGACATCTCCAGCAGTTTTTCACTAAGTTTTCATCATTTAAAGTAGGTTTACATTTCATTTTTCATTTAATACTTGTTTCTCCACACTTTTTCCAAGCTTGACAATGATTAACAAAATGAAAATCAAGCCTAAGCAATTTCATGTAAATCACAGCTCAGTGTAAACAAATATCGTCACGATGGCCTCGGTGTGTGGGGGAGTGGGGTGGGGCGCAATGCACTCTTCGAAGTGTTTTGGGCAAGGAAACAAGTTTAAAAGGGTAAAAGATATCTTCAAATCAATTTCATTAGCTAAATTCCACGTGTTCTTCATGATTAAGGTCTACTTTTATTCGCATAACAATTTCAAAGTTTTGCGCAAATCATTTTTCACGAACTTTTCAAAAGTAAGTGGTGCTCACTCAAGCGGAAATATTTTTCGACAGTTTTATCGTCATTTGCTTAAATGGATCTGTACCAATGTTAAAATGTGAAAAAATCTTCAGGATATTACAAATGTATAATTTTGTATAAAAGTGTAAACTTTGTTTTGATACGCACTGTACATGTGTAATATTTTATAATTGTATGTATTACATGCATTATTTATTTCATTATATGATTTTTGGAGAAATATTGAATAAAGTCTTCCTTTGAAATAAAAAAAAAGTCATTCATATAAAAAAGAGTGACTTCAGAAGTCTTTATTGAAAATAAGTGAATCAAAACAGCAGTTTCATCCTGGACTCTGGACAAACGACATACAGTCTTCGAAACTTAGGACGAAACTGCTGTTCTGGTTCACCGCTTTTCGACTTGAAAGACTTCCTTGGAAGCTGCATGTCCTTTGTCATTTGACAGTCATTTCTAATACATTCAATGTGTTTTTTAATTCGTTCTACGTCGCTGAAGCGAAAACTTTGACATGTACGTATATCATGGGTTAGTACTAGTAATATCTGTAAAGCGCTTAGACACGTCATTTAGATGTATTAAGCGCTATATAAAAGCGGATTATTATTATTATGGACCTATTAATAAGAGATGGACATTCATTGAATTCACTAACATGTGGCTGTTATTGTAATCTGAATAATATTCTCTTCATACTTGTCCACTTTGGTTATATGATCGTTACCGTGAGAAGGGCCTGAAGCAGTTCATGATTGGAACTTTCGATTTCACAGATTGTATGCGCAATTGATAAGAAATCACTCAAATCATGGAAAATCGATGTGCAGTTCATGTTTACCTTTGGTAATCTTAGTTCCATGTGTTTTAATTGGGAAATTGTCTGCATATTTTGATATAGAGGCAAATTTGTCATTGATTGTTAACCAATATTCCAGATATAAGTGGCAATTAACGTGTACGGATCGTGTATCTCTCAATGTTATTGAGGTCCTTACGTGCGTCCGGATCGAATTATCACATTAAGTTATATCACAGAAATCGTCCACTTGACTGCTTCTCAAGTTTAAAAACTAAGACCGGGAAACTGATCCGACTTTAAGTGATCATGTATGTCTTGGTAGTCATGGTAATTGATATTGTCACAACACCTGTATGTTCTTATTAAGATGTATAACCAGGTGACGGTGACTATCATTAGATCAAGAAATGCTCGCGTTAATCGTCCATCTCTTCGATCTATAAAAAAATACTGCAGTGTCTTGAATGAACCACTACAAAAACAAAGTTGAGGAGTGTAAAAATGTCAGATTCTAAACGTCTTTGCAATGCTACTACCTTTTTTTGGGGGGGGGGGCATATGCCCCTCTCTCATGTGCCCCCCCCCCCCTCTCTCGGCTGAAAAAGGGGGATGAGACAAAGAGGGAGAAATAAAGAGAAACGTCGTGGGGAAAGAATAAATTATTGTATATTATACAATTAGATCAGGCTTTGTATCACTATTTTCTCCGAGGGGCGAAGCCCCGAGGAAAAATAGTTGTTGCCAGTCCAACCGAGGATTAATAATTCCCACTATGCTTTCGAAGGAAACGCCTGATATATTTGTTTTATAGTCCTTCCTAATGTGAAAACAATAAAGACCAATTCTATCGTTGCCGGACCTAGTCGACCTAGTCCTACAATGTAGGCCTGTCGAGCTAATGCTAACCAGAGTCCTCTGCGCTGCGCCTTTGCACTCAAATTGTAAACGCGCAGGCTAACTTAATCGGATCCTGACTCACCTTATTAGGTATTATTTGAATAATCCTGTATGACAGACCGCCATGGAATTAAATTTTCTCCATGATGATCCAGACCCGATTCCACATTGTTTTTTATTCTTTAAATGAAATCTTTATATCAAGAAAAATAATTAAATGTTATAAACGGCTAAGCGCGCTTTGCGCGACCACCAAGTGACTCATTTTTTTTTGCTGGTGCTTCCCCCCATGCCTCGACCCATGGTACACCGCTGTATAGGCTTACCTCACATAATTTATGTTCTCAAACGTTTCTCTCTTTCTCTTCTCAAGAAATTAGTACTTCTTCTCAAAACGAAGCTGGAAACGAAAGATCTAAGGAATCGGAGCATATCAGAGTCTTAAATCAAATAGTATGTAGAGACAAATGGCATGCCGGTGTTGCAGACACTATTTGTAGAGAGGCAGGTTTTCCAGGATCATACGAAACATCATGGGGTGATTCTACTACAATATTAAATGGAACAAGCTATACGTGTAATGAAAGTGAGTATGGACCACTTTGTGGAGCAATATCTGGATCGAAAAAAGTAGCAACAGCTTCTTATGCCAGTTATTAATATTATAATTAACATTGAATGTATTCATGAAATAAGTACATGTATTCATTTGAAACTGAATTACTGTATTTGATACCTTTTGAGGGAACGACTAGGGGAAAAAACATTAAAGGCCAAATTTACCTCAGAAAACAAATGTTGATTTGAATCAAAATAGAGAAAAAAGAAACACTAAAAATTTAATCAACTTCCGATCGGATGTAAAATAAAAACGTTATGACATGTTAAATGTTTGTTTATTTTTCACACAAAGCACAACTCAGTGATATGCAAATGAGAGTCAATCACTCACTATTTTGGGTTTTTTTTATTGTTTGAATTATACAATATTTCAAATTTTACAAATTTGACAATAATGTCTAATTTGACCGGACCACAAAGTGTTAAAACAATGAATCAATGAAAATTATACATGTTCAGAGATGAATAAGACTTTGTTTCATAATTATGACAAGAATCAGAAAATTAAAGTATTTCTTATAATGAACGAGACTGTCGTTGGGGCGAGCAAAAATTACGCCCGCCTGTAACGCGAAAATTTGAGCAAGAAAAGTGAAAGGTGGCGACTTGACCTTTGGACCACCAAATCAATATAATTCCTGTGATCCACGCTAGTATCACACACCGAGTTATATGAGCATTGGTGAAGTTAAATTGAATTTATCGCGTTTAAAAGGACTTCAAAATGTTAAGACGAAAGCATGTCACTGTGACCTTGACCTTTTGACCTCAAAATCAAGAGGTTTACTGGGAGTTATGCTAGTATCATACACACCGAATTAAATGAGCGTAGGTTAAGTTAAACTGAAGTTATTGTGTTTACAAGGAAAAGTTAACGGACGGACAGACAGACGGACGGACGGACACCGAGCGTTATACCATGATGCGTTCCGTCCTAGGACGGGCGT